>NC_085139.1:59548272-60148272 GCF_024139115.2 Armigeres subalbatus
TAGAACTCTTTACGGAAGTTTCCAGGAATTCCTCCGATGTTCCTCCAGGAATTCCGGATCCTCCAGGAAAGTTCCTCTAGAAATTCCTCCGAAGTTCCTTCTAGGATCGAATTCCTCCAGGTTCCTCCAGGATTCCTCCAGGAATCCTGAAGTTTCTCCAGAATTCCTCCGGAAGTTCCTCCAGGAATTCTCGAAAGTTCCTCCAGGAATTCCTCCGAAGTTCCTCCAGGAATTCCTCCGAAGTTCCTCCAGGAATTCCTCCTGAAGTTCCTCCAGGAATTCCTCCGGAAGTTCCTCCAGGAATTCCTCCAGAAATTCCTCAGTTCTTCCAGGAATTCCTCCAGAAGTTCCTCCAGGAATTCTTCCGGAAGTTCCTCCAGGAATTCCTCCGTAAGTTACTGCAGGAGTTCTTCCGGAATTTCCTCTAAAATTTCTCTAGAATTTTCCAGGAATTGTCCGGAAGCTCCAGGAATTGTTCGGGACGGTTTCAGAAATTTTAGAGCTTTTCCAGGAATTCTTCGGATATTTCTCCAAGAGTTCTTTCCGAATTGCTGAAAAATCCATCCAAATTTATCCAAGAATTAGTTTGAAGTTTCTACAGGAGTTATTCCGGAAGCTTCTCCAGAATTTCGAATTCTCTAAACTTCTAACGATTTCCATCAAAATTTCTCCAGCTATTCCTCAGGAAGTTTCTCCTAAAATTTCTTCGGAAGTTCCTCTAAAAGTTACTCCGGAAGTTCCTTCTGAATTTTCTTCAAGAATGCCTCCGGAAGTTCATCAATGATTACCTTAAGGTTCTGAAAGAATTCCTTCGAATTTCTTCCAGGAATTCTTCCGATGGTTCCACTAGAAACTACTTGGGATGTTCTCCAAGAATTCTTCAAGCATCTCCAGAAATATCTCGAAATTCCTTCAAAAAATCTTCTGAAAATTCCTTCAAGAATTTCTTCGGAAGTTTCTCCAGGAATTCCTTTCGAAGTTGCGCAGGAGTTCTTCCGGAAGTCCTGCAGTTAATTAAGATAATTTTGAGCAGACTTAAACAATCATTAGGAAATACTTACTTATTCAAATCCAGTTCCTGCATGATGTGTTTGAATTTGTTTGCACTATCCATATTTCAGTAGTATTTACCAAAATAGGAATACAGTCTTATACATTTTCATCGGTAATAACAAAAATCACCGACATTCAGTAAACAGGTCTACTGTTGGGTACATAAGTTCACCAAAATAGACTGAATGAGAGCACAATCGCCGTTCCAAAAATCAAGGTCTGAATCATACGCCCATTTGAAAAAAGTTCCTGGAAATGAGGATTGAGAAGTTAGACGTCTCACTTTTACACCTCATTCTCACTTCAAATTACCTGTTCCAAATGACCTGTTCAGCCAGAAGATCTGCTCGGCCAAATAAAGTATTCGGCTAAATGTCGTATTCGGCTAAATGTCGTATTCGGAAAAATGTCCTATTCGCAAACGATCCTATTCGCAATTGTCGTATACGGCCAAATGACATATTCGAAATCCTATTCGGCCAAATGTTTTATTCGTCAAATGACCTTAGCGGCCAAATAACCTTTTCAGCAAACACCTTCTTCGTAGCAGATCCAAAATATCCCTCTTAAATGGAACTAATGGAACATGTACCCTAAAATGTTATATTCCGATGATTGTAACAATCAAACGTAAACCATAATAAACATTATACAACTCATTAGTACGCAATAGTGGTCACAATAATTAATAACATTATTGGCAAAGATTACTCGCAATGGAATTGCTTTAAAATCAAAAAAATTTCTCGATCGAAACAGGTTATTTAACGAAATTATAAACAACAATGTCAAATAGCGGCAACCCCTTCTTGACATATGGATGATGAGATCATGGAAATATCTGCACGTCTGAATACCTACCTACATGTTCAATTATACCACAAGACTAGAGTTCCATCAACCAATCAGCCGCAGCAGAAACGCAACGCGACATGAAGTCATCTTCACCAACCAACGCGCGCGTGTCTTCCACAAGCCACAACAGAACGAACGAAAGCAACGCGCTTCTGTTCTGATGTGTGGCGCTCACATCTGTCTCGGTTTGTTGAATGTTGACTATCGCCAACGCCGCGCCCGCCACTAGTTCGATTGATATTATTTGGTCGTGGAATAGAAGAAATCATTTAATAAAACTGACTTGTTGATTGGCCTTGCCATTGACATCTGTATGATTCAATTTGAATGGACGATGAATGCTGCAGAAAATGAACTGACGCATGGTCGCTGTTTTCGGAACGGTCAAGGTCAAACTTTGAATTATTTTGACTATTTTATCACGAGTCTGGAAGCAATTAATTTTCATTCAAAAAGTGAATTCCGTCTATCATCTGTAAGATATTGATATAAAACAAATTTTCGTTTCAACGCGTCGACTCCCTCGACGTAATCATCATGGATATAAATATAGCGCCAATCCCATTTGTTTACCAAAAGGCTCGACCCAAGCGATTTCATCGCCGCGACGGCGACAATTGGTCGCCGCGATTCATCGTTGAGTCGCCGAACGTTCTATTTACGTTTCCATACTCACGGCGACAGAATCGCTGTCGCGAAGCGATAGAATCGCGTCGCGTGTGTTTGGGGAACCTAAACGTTTGCTACTCTAGTCAGCGTTGCAATGCTCGTTCTCTCCAAACGCGACCATAATGACGACGGATATCGATCGCATCGCGTCGCCAGCGCGCCATGTAACGAAAAATACACTCTCAGCAATACGTAACCGAACGGAAGCAATTTTAGATTTGGAGGAATTCCTGTAAGATTCGGAGGAATTCCCTGCTCAGGAATTCGGAGGAATTCCTGTCAGGTCTGGAGAAAATTCCTGTCGGAATTCGGAGGAATTCCTGTCGGAATTCGGAGGAATTCCTGTCGGAATTCAGGAATTCCTATCGGAAATCGGAGGAATTCCTGTTAAGAATTCTGTCGGGAACGATTCCTGTCAGGAATTCAGTAGAATTTCCTGTCAGAATTCTCGAGTGAGAATTCCTGTCAGGTCAGTAGAATTCCTCAGGAATTAGTAGAATTCCTGTCGTAGGTCAGTGAGGAATTCCTATCGGAATTCGGTAGAATTCCTATCAGAATTCGGTGAAATTCCTGTCGAATTCGGTAGAATTCCTGTCGAAGTCGTTAGAATTCTTGTCGGAATTCAGTTAGAATTTCTGTCTTCAGAATTCGGTAGAATTCATGTCCAGATTCAGTGGGGAATTCCTGTCGGAATCGGTAGAATTTCCTGTCAGAATTCGGTAGAATTCCTGTCAAGGTCAGCAGTGGAATTCCTGTCGGAATTCGGTAGAATTCCTGTCGGAATTCGGTAGAATTCCTGTTTGAATTCGGCAGAATTCTGTCGGAATTCGGCAGAATTCCGTTTGAATTCAGTTGAATTCCTGTGGTAAATTGACCTGTCGAGAATCATTAAATTCCTGTCGAATTCGGAAGAATTCTGTCAGGTTGGAAGAATTCCTGCAACAAATCGGAAGAATACCTATTGGAAGAAGAAAAGGTCGTGCGATGTATCCTTATGGCATATGAAATATTGCCTCACTCCGCTCGCTTTCAAATCGACTTCTATAAAAACATTCTTCATTGCCTGCCGTATCCTAACGGAACTATCATTTATTTTATACTTTCGCATCTAATTCCATCATGAACATGTACGTCCAAGTTTGGAAGATGATATTAGCATTTTCCTATATCATTGTATACCATTTCAATATTTTTTGTCCTTCTTTTTCATAGAATACATAATTCACGTCCCAATATAATGTATGTACATATTCGCGATAAATAATATGCAAATAAAGCAAGAATTTTTCCTGAGTGGTTTATGAATTAAGCTTTCGCAGTTTTCAATACCTCATAAATTATTTCCAATTTCCCTCCCTACGACTTACGTTTCCGGGCTCCACATTTGAAATCTCGCCTCATGATAGGCGTGATACACGGCAACAATGGTCCAGGCGACGCCGAAGTGCCGAGAGAACACGTTGACAACGTTACTGCCAGATGACGTTTTACACTTCACGCCAGCGTCAAACATACTTGTCCCTGGATGGCGGCCAGCCTTACTGGCGAACGTATCTGTAAGTAGAAATGTAGAAGCAGAAGTGAATTCCGCCAAGTGTTGCTAAAAAGGTTTCCACAAGCCCTCAAAGCAATCCAATGGGAGTTGGACACTTACCGGTAATACTCGTTCCCAAGTGCGACGAAGACAATGGCAGTGACTGGAATCCTTTATGCCCAGCGTGCAGCCAAAGTGTGACGCCACATCGCCGATAATGGCTGTCACGATACCGATGCACAGGATGGAAATCCCGAAGCATAGGTAGCCTCCGGCCATATCTGTGAAGAGAAGGAAAGAGGGAGGAAAGGTTAGAATGACTTTCTGTTTATGCAATCCGTTGGCAAGGACGGGATGATGGGAGTCGTTGTATCTTGCCTCATGGACGTTAATACCCCAAAAACTCGGTCAAGTGCAGTCCTTTTGCCGTAGAAAGGTGAGTGAATTTATGACGACACACGTTTGCTACTTGAGTGGCGTAGGTACTTATAATGGTTACGTTTTTTTTTCTCGCAAGACGAACATCACACGGCATAATCAGCTTACAATGTAGGGGAAAGGTCCCCTTCTCCATCTCGCTGTATGGAAATTCATCTCATCTTGATCAGCATTCCATCCGGAACAGTTACCCTACGAGGATTAGCTTTTTTACGACAATGCCATGCATGCCTTACGCCTGAAATTAGGCTATCATTTTATTTGTTACTTTACCGATGTGTAATAAATGGTAATTTAGAAATTTATAAACACGTGATCAGCATAATGACCGATGATAGCCAATCGACTCGAAACGTGCACTGGAGCAGAAGTCATCGCGATCGGCATAACAACCCAATCCTCCAGAAGCGGAAACTGAGTCTTCTGCTAATGTGGAGAATGACGGAGTCGATGAATGGCGATAAGACCTACATTCGGAAGAATTTCTGTCGGAATTCGGAAAAATTCCTGTCGGAATTCAGAAAAATTCCTATCGGAACTCTGAAAAACTCCTGTCGGAATTTGGAAGAATTCCTGTCGGAATTCGGAAAAACTCCTGTCGGAATTCGGAAAAATTCCTGTCGGAATTCGGAAGAATTCGTGTCGAATTCTGAAGAACTCCTGTCAGGTGGAAGAATTCCTGTAGGAATTCGGAAGAATTCCTGTCGGAATTCGGAAGAATTTCTGTCGGAATTTGGAAGAATTCGTCGAAATTCGGAAGAATTCCTGTCGGAATTCGGAAGAATTCCTATCGGAATTCGGAGGAATTTCTGTCGGAATTCGGAAGAATTCCTATCGGAATTCCTGTGCTGAATCAGAAATTTCTAACCCAGAGAGCTCTTTCTTCTCTTTATTTACATTACAGAAACTACACTAGTTTGAAGTTTTTATTGAAATTATAAGAAATGAAAATGGGTTCCTATTATTTTATTATTTTCGATGGCTTGTTTTTTAGATAACTTCAACTTTTCTTAGTCAGAGCTTTTCTCCTCTCTGTTATCAGTAAAAGCTATCGAAGCTTCAAATTATCCCTATCTTCCAATTTATTATTTATAGTAGAATCAATATTCTGAGCATTGAGATATTATTTTGTTATAGATACTACTTTTTATCGCTTTTCGTTGCCATTCCAAACGTTGTTTTCTTCTTCTTCCTTTTAGTTAGAGAGAGTCCTTAACCAGTTCCGAACGTTGGATTAGCTGACAGTGAGATACCACCATGGGTAGCGCCCCGTCGGCACCATTCTTCCTCCTCCGAATTCACATTCACATATTGTTTTGTAGAATAATCGTTTAAGTGGATTGTAACGGGGCCTACCCAACGCCACGTATTCCGAGTCCTCCTCCTCCTCCAGTGCCCATTCCGGAGTCCACCACTGTCACCCGGATAGCCGCCATCCATGACGGCATTTTGCAGTTGAAAATTCGGCCTAAAGTACTCGTAAAGCTTCTGCATCCTTAGTTTAGAGCGTTCTCTAATCCTACCGAACATCGAACCCATCCCTCTGGGCCTATTGTTTCTCAACCTGGATATGAACGGTAATCGCGTTTCCTCTGATGAGGTGGTTTCCCATGGAGGATCATTAAAAGCACCGATTAGCATGGACAAAAGAGGGCCGCGAGCTTGCTGTTCTTCCTCTACTTCCGGAGATTGGTTTCCTTGGGCCCGGCCGTCGTCGTTTCCATCGACGCATGAAACGGTGTCGCGGTACTGCGCTTCAGAGTAAATGCCGTCCGAACAGGATGGCACACAACAGCACGGAATACAGCTGGATTGTGACGCTGCTTGATTGACCACGGCAAACAGAGTAGTCAGCGTGAGATAGGCCAAGCACCACATGGGACCTTAAGTTATGGAACACTAAATAGGATTTACGTGCAAATGTACAAATGGTATACATATGCTGCAAAAGTGGCAGGTGTTAGGCAAATTATTTTCTGGTTCAAGCTGTTTTACGTGAAATGATGAGTACCGTAATTATGCAGGTGTTGTAGTTTCGTTCAAACAACAGTTTTATGATCGTATTGGAAGGTATGACTTCTCAATGTTCTGAACAGTCAAACGTTCGCAAGGAAGTGCCTGTTACTGCTCAACCGAGTTTCAAATATACGGCTCGCAAAATAGTATCTCAATTTTGCTAACAAGAAAACATGGATTTCAGCTTCATTGTGTTCAGTTCACATGTAGCGAGCCACCCGAACACCCCGAGCAACACAGTTGTCCATTCGAGTCGTATAAGAATTGCCGCAACTGAAACGGTCCGAATTTTACATTACTATTAGGGACGTGAATCCGAGTGCCACTTGGCCGAACCGAACGTGTTGCCAAGAGGTGAGAAAGTCGGAAACGGTTTGGCCGATCATGTTAGTTGACCGAAAACGATATACAGTTAAATACGAAATACGGACGAACTGGTAATTTGGCGGATAAAGTCATTTTGCCCTAATAACAGATCGTTCGGCCCACTAGTTACGGCTGAATATGTCGTTTGGACGAAAATATCATTTGGCTGATTGGATATAGGGCCGAAAATGTTGTTTGCTGGATATGGTAGAAAATCAACTCGTTCAACAAAATTACATTTTAGGCCAAATGACCGTTTCTACAAAACGACCATTTCGGCCGAATAATCGCGGTTGATATTGATAAAGCGGTATCACAGGTTTTGATTTGGTTGACGACGGGGATTATTGGAATATAGTAGTAGTAGTTGACGTTATCTTTTAATAACATGAAACGCGATTCTTGACTGAAATTTTGAAATCTGTACAATATGTATCACAAGTTTTGCAATTTTGTATAAACTAGAAGTATCACTACTAGGGTGGCTCAAATTAGTATGGGAAAAACTTTTTTTATTTTTTTTTGATGGGCCGCCTTTTTATTCGGTTCTATTTGATGCCCTGATGCTCTGGACAAAATTTCAGAAATCGGTCAACGTTTGGGCGGTGCTAAACACGTTGGAAGTTTATATGGAAAAATGTATGCAGAAACATCCAAAAACAGTGAATTGCAGTTAAACGGCACAACTTACGATGAAGAACTATGATACTCATTCAGACCTTGAAGAATTTAATACAGAATGTTATGCAGAAAACCGCGAGAAGATTAGAGTTTGCCGGCTAAGTTATTAGCATTTTCTCTGAAGTGGGGTTTGAGCAAATTTCGTTTCTTTTACCTTTGAAAAGAAATAAATTCACTCCTACAACACTTCAGTAAAATGCTAATATCTTTGCCTAATAAACTCTAATCTTCTCGCGGTTTTCAACAAACATTTTGTATTTAATTTACAAGAACTGAATGAGTATCATGGTTCTTGATCGTAAACTGTGCCGACTAACTGCGAATCACTGTTTTTAGATGTTTCTGCATACATTTTCCATCCATAAACTTCCAACGTGTTCAAACGTTGACCGATTTAACTGAAATTTTGTCCAGAGCATCAGGCATCAACAGATTGAATAAAGGGCAGCCCATCAAAAATTTGAAGAAGTGTTTTTTGAGCCACCCTAATCACTACCGATACTCATGAGAATCTAAAGAAGAAATCAGCAGTTTTTTCATCAATTCAATTTTGTTGCAGAATAGTAATGGAAATCTATATATTTTATATGTGTGATAATAATCAAATCAATTTTCCTTTGCAAATCTGATTTTATTGTTATAAAATTAAATTCAATTGAGTACCATAAAGATAAATCATCGGAGACAAACCTTTGTTAGAGTATGTGGCGAACCTTCATCATCATCATCTATTCGGCCAAGCGACTTTTTCGGTCAAAGGACCAGTTTGACCGAACAGCATTTCAACCGTTTTTTATTTCCGCCCAATTACATATTCAGCCTAATGGCCCCACTCAGCCAAACGTTCATTTCGACCAAACGGCAATTTCGACCGAATGACCATTTCTGGCCAAATTACATTTTCAGCCAGATGGATTTCGGCAGTCATTTGGCGGTAAGCCATTTGCTCGAATGCCTTCAACATGAAAAACATCTAGGAGAATTACATTTGGTCGAAATAACCGGTTTATCGAAAATGGTGTTTGGCCGAATAGATCATTTGGTCAAAACTGTCGTTTGGCTGAAATGGTCGTTTGACAGAAGGAGTCATTTGACCGAAAATGTCATTTGCTGAACGGGACGAATCGTTCGGTCAAATTACTAATGACCATTTTGGCCAAGTAATCAATTTGGCAAACCCATTTTTTGTAAAAATGAGATCAGTTAAGTCCAAAGACATTGTCGGACGTTTGGCCATTTCGGCCAAATGGCCCTTTCTAAATCAAACGACTGTTTCGGCCAAACATAATTTGGCAAAACGACCTATTCAGTAAACAACTTTTCGAACAAATAACCTGTTCAGTGGCACGACATTTCCAGTCTTGTGTACATTTCGGCCAGATGGGTTTTGGTCTGATGGTTTATTGTGGTCAAATGCAATTTCTACCAAACAACTCTAGACCTTAAGATAGAAGCCATGAATTAAATAACAAAATACGATATGGACTTGAATTTATATAAGAGATAAATAAACAGGCAACAATTTCAAAAATATCACCGAAGTATCATTTAAATATCAATATATGCTATGGATAACAACAAATTAATGGCACATGATAATGATCTCTTCTTACAAATAGCATAACTTGATCTCCTTATGATATTTTAGTGCAAAATATTTATATTATCGTCTGATCTTTTATCTCTTATATCAGCGGTTTTCAACCTGGGGTACATGTACCCCTGGGGGTACCTTCGCTGGGCCTAGGGGGTACCTCGGATAAAAATGCATAATGGCGGACCGATTACAATTGAGTTGACTACAGCAAAAAAATTCTTTGGTTCTTGCGCTTTGCGGCAATATGTTGATTGTTTGTACGATGTGTATAAAAAATGTGAAAATTCACATAAAATTAATAATTTTTTGTCTGCTTTCCTCAATTAGAGCAAATTTAAAAAAAAAACCTTCAATGCAATCTACCTGATCTAAACAAAATGTTGATCAATTTGTTAGATACATGTTTGTGAACTAAAATCTGGAATCTAAAGGTTTGGAAGCCTCCGCTTGAGAGGCATATGTAGGCTTTTTTTTAGTAAAGCTCGGCTGCTTCGATGCAAGAGGTTTAGAAGCATCTATCTACGCTTATCGGAAGCCTTCTTTTGAGCAGCTCGAATGCCTCCTTTCAAAATGTTCGGAAACCTTTTTATCGAAAGGCTCGAAAGCCTGCTTACAAGAGGCCTGCGTCTTTTAAGAGAGTCGGAAGCCTTCTTTCAAAAAGCTCGGAAAGATCCTTTCAAGCCTTTTTTCAGAAAGCTCGGAATCCTCATTTCAAGAGGCTCGAAAGATTCTTTTAAAAAGGCTACTTCCAAAAGGCTCGGAATCCTCCTTTCAAGAGGCTCGGAAGCCTTCTTTCAAGAGGCTCGGAAGCCTCTTTTCAAGAGGCTCGGAAGCCTCCTTTCAAGAGGCTCGGACGCCTCCTTTCAAGAGGCTCGGACGCCTCCTTTCAAGAGGCTCGGACGCCTCCTTTCAAGAGGCTCGGACGCCTCCTTTCAAGAGGCTCGGACGCCTCCTTTCAAGAGAAAGGCTCAGACGCCTCCTTTCAAGAGCTCAGACGCCTCCTTTCAAGAGGCTCAGACGCCTCCTTTCAAGAGGCTCAGACGCCTCCTTTCAAGAGGCTCAGACGCCTCCTTTCAAGAGGCTCAGACGCCTCCTTTCAAGAAACTCAGACGCCTCCTTTCAAGAGGCTCAGACGCCTCCTTTCAAGAAACTCAGACGCCTCCTTTCAAGAGCTCAGACGCCTCCTTTCAAGAGGCCTCAGACGCCTCCTTTCAAGAGGCTCAGACGCCTCCTTTCAAGAGCTCAGACGCCTCCTTTCAAGAGGCTCAGACGCCTCCTTTCAAGAGGCTCAGACGCCTCCTTTCAAGAGGCTCAGACGCCTCCTTTCAAGAGGCCTCAGACGCCTCCTTTCAAGAGGCTCAGAAGCCTCCTTTAAAGAGGCTCGGAAGCCTCCGTTCAAGAGGCTCGGGAGCCTCATATCAAGAGGCTCAGACGCCTCTGTTCAAGAGGCTCAGACGCCTCTTTTCAAGAGGCTCAGAAGCCTCCTTTCAAGAGGCTCAGAAGCCTCCTTTCAAGAGGCTCAGAAGCCTCCTTTCAAGGGGCTCAGAAGCCTCCTTTCAAGAGGCTCAGAAGCCTCCTTTCAAGAGGCTCAGAAGCCTCCTTTCAAGAGGCTCAGAAGCCTCCTTTCAAGAGGCTCAGAAGCCTCCTTTCAAGAGGCTCAGAAGCCTCCTTTCAAGAGGCTCAGAAGCCTCCTTTCAAGAGGCTCAGAAGCCTCCTTTCAAGAGAGGCTCAGAAGCCTCCTTTCAAGAGGCCTCAGAGCCTCCTTTCAAGAGGCTCAGGCCTCCTTTCAAGAGGCTCAGAAGCCTCCTTTCAAGAGGCTCAGAAGCCTCCTTTCAAGAGGCTCAGAAGCCTCCTTTCAAGAGGCTCAAGCCTCCTTTCAAGAGGCCTCAGAAGCCTCCTTTCAAGAGGCTCAGAAGCCTCCTTTCAAGAGGCTCAAGCCTCCTTTCAAGAGGCTCAGAAGCCTCCTTTCAAGAGGCTCAGGAAGCCTCCTTTCAAGAGGCTCAGAAGCCTCCTTTCAAGAGGCTCAGAGCCTCCTTTCAAGAGGCTCAGAAGCCTCCTTTCAAGAGGCTCAGAGCCTCCTTCAAGAGGCCTCAAGCCTCCTTTCAAGAGGCTCAAGCCTCCTTTCAAGAGGCTCAGGCCTCCTTTCAAGAGGCTCAGAGCCTCCTTTCAAGAGGCTCAGAAGCCTCCTTTCAAGAGGCTCAGAAGCCTCCTTTCAAGAGGCTCAGGCCTCCTTTCAAGAGGCTCAAGCCTCCTTTCAAGAGGCTCAGAAGCCTCCTTTCAAGAGGCTCAGAAGCCTCCTTTCAAGAGGCTCAGAAGCCTCCTTTCAAGAGGCTCAAGCCTCCTTTCAAGAGGCTCAGAAGCCTCCTTTCAAGAGGCTCAGAGCCTCCTTTCAAGAGGCTCAGAAGCCTCCTTTCAAGAGGCTCAGAAGCCTCCTTTCAAGAGGCTCAGAAGCCTCCTTTCAAGAGGCTCAGAAGCCTCCTTTCAAGAGGCTCAGGCCTCCTTTCAAGAGGCTCAGGCCTCCTTTCAAGAGGCTCAGAAGCCTCCTTTCAAGAGGCTCAGAAGCCTCCTTTCAAGAGGCTCAGAGCCTCCTTTCAAGAGGCTCAGAAGCCTCCTTTCAAGAGGCTCAGAAGCCTCCTTTCAAGAGGCTCAGAAGCCTCCTTTCAAGAGGCTCAGAGCCTCCTTTCAAGAGGCTCAGAAGCCTCCTTTCAAGAGGCTCAGAAGCCTCCTTTCAAGAGGCTCAGAGCCTCCTTTCAAGAGGCTCAGGAAGCCTCCTTTCAAGAGGCTCAGAAGCCTCCTTTCAAGAGGCTCAGAAGCCTCCTTTCAAGAGGCTCAGAAGCCTCCTTTCAAGAGGCTCAGAAGCCTCCCTTTCAAGAGGCTCAGGCCTCCTTTCAAGAGGCTCAGAAGCCTCCTTTCAAGAGGCTCAAAGCCTCCTTTCAAGAGGCTCAGGAAGCCTCCTTTCAAGAGGCTCAGAAGCCTCCTTTCAAGAGGCTCAAGCCTCCCTTTCAAGAGGCTCAGAGCCTCCTTTCAAGAGGCTCAGAAGCCTCCTTTCAAGAGCTCAGAGCCTCCTTTCAAGAGCTCAGAAGCCTCCTTTCAAGAGGCCTCGGAAGCCTCCTTTCAAGAGGCTCAGAGCCTCCTTTCAAGAGGCTCAGAAGCCTCCTTTCAAGAGGCCTCAGGAAGCCTCCTTTCAAGAGGCTCAGAAGCCTCCTTTCAAGAGGCTCAAGCCTCCTTTCAAGAGCTCAGGCCTCCTTTCAAGAGGCTCAGAAGCCTCCTTTCAAGAGGCTCAGAAGCCTCCTTTCAAGAGGCTCAGAAGCCTCCTTTCAAGAGGCTCCAGGCCTCCTTTCAAGAGGCTCAGAGCCTCCTTTCAAGAGGCTCAGGCCTCCTTTCAAGAGGCTCAGAGCCTCCTTTCAAGAGGCTCAGAAGCCTCCTTTCAAGAGGCTCAGAAGCCTCCTTTCAAGAGGCTCAGAAGCCTCCTTTCAAGAGGCTCAGGCCTCCTTTCAAGAGGCTCAGAAGCCTCCTTTCAAGAGGCTCAGAAGCCTCCTTTCAAGAGGCTCAGAGCCTCCTTTCAAGAGGCTCAGAAGCCTCCTTTCAAGAGGCTCAGGCCTCCTTTCAAGAGGCTCAGAAGCCTCCTTTCAAGAGGCTCAGAAGCCTCCTTTCAAGAGGCTCAGGAAGCCTCCTTTCAAGAGGCTCAGAAGCCTCCTTTCAAGAGGCTCAGGGCCTCCTTTCAAGAGGCTCAGGGCCTCCTTTCAAGAGGCTCAGAGCCTCCTTTCAAGAGGCTCAGGAGCCTCCTTTCAAGAGGCTCAGAGCCTCCTTTCAAGAGGCTCAGGCCTCCTTTCAAGAGGCTCAGGAGCCTCCTTTCAAGAGGCTCAGGAAGCCTCCTTTCAAGAGCTCAGGAAGCCTCCTTTCAAGAGGCTCAGGAAGCCTCCTTTCAAGAGGCTCAGAAGCCTCCTTTCAAGAGGCTCAGAGCCTCCTTTCAAGAGCTCAGAGCCTCCTTTCAAGAGGCTCAGGAAGCCTCCTTTCAAGAGGCCTCAGGCCTCCTTTCAAGAGGCTCAGAAGCCTCCTTTCAAGAGGCCTCAGAGCCTCCTTTCAAGAGGCTCAAGCCTCCTTTCAAGAGCTCAGGAAGCCTCCTTTCAAGAGGCTTGGAAGCCTCCTTTCAAGAGGCTTGGAAGCCTCCTTTCAAGAGGCTTGGAATTCTCCTTTCAAAAGGCTTGGAAGCCTCCTTTCAAGAGGCTTGGAAGCCTCCTTTCAAGAGGCTTGGAATCCTCCTTTCAAGAGGCTTGGAATCCTCCTTTCAAGAGGCTTGGACGCCTCCTTTCAAGAGGCTCGGACGCCTCCTTTCAAGAGGCTCGGACGCCTCCTTTCAAGAGGCTCGGACGCCTCCTTTCAAGAGGCTCGGACGCCTCCTTTCAAGAGGCTCGGACGCCTCCTTTCAAGAGGCTCGGACGCCTCCTTTCAAGAGGCTCGGACGCCTCCTTTCAAGAGGCTCAGACGCCTCCTTTCAAGAGGCTCAGACGCCTCCTTTCAAGAGGCTCAGACGCCTCCTTTCAAGAGGCTCAGACGCCTCCTTTCAAGAGGCTCAGACGCCTCCCTTTCAAGAGGCTCAGACGCCTCCTTTCAAGAGGCTCAGACGCCTCCTTTCAAGAGGCTCAGACGCCTCCTTTCAAGAGGCTCAGACGCCTCCTTTCAAGAGGCTCAGACGCCTCCTTTCAAGAGGCTCAGACGCCTCCTTTCAAGAGGCTCAGACGCCTCCTTTCAAGAAAACAGACGCCTCCTTTCAAGAGGCTCAGACGCCTCCTTTCAAGAGGCTCAGACGCCTCCTTTCAAGAGGCTCAGACGCCTCCTTTCAAGAGGCTCGGACGCCTCCTTTCAAGAGGCTCAGACGCCTCCTTTCAAGAGGCTCAGACGCCTCCTTTCAAGAGGCTCAGACGCCTCCTTTCAAGAGGCTCAGACGCCTCCTTTCAAGAGGCTCAGACGCCTCCTTTCAAGAGGCTCAGACGCCTCCTTTCAAGAGGCTCAGACGCCTCCTTTCAAGAGGCCTCAGACGCCTCCTTTCAAGAGGCTCCAGACGCCTCCTTTCAAGAGCTCAGACGCCTCCTTTCAAGAGCTCAGACGCCTCCTTTCAAGAGGCTCAGACGCCTCCTTTCAAGAGGCTCAGAAGCCTCCTTTCAAGAGGCTCAGGAAGCCTCCTTCAAGAGGCTCAGAAGCCTCCTTTCAAGAGGCTCAGAAGCCTCCTTTCAAGAGGCTCAGAAGCCTCCTTTCAAGAGGCTCAGAAGCCTCCTTTCAAGAGGCTCAGAAGCCTCCTTTCAAGAGGCTCAGAAGCCTCCTTTCAAGAGGCTCAGAAGCCTCCTTTCAAGAGGCTCAGAAGCCTCCTTTCAAGAGGCTCAGAAGCCTCCTTTCAAGAGGCTCAGAGCCTCCTTTCAAGAGGCTCAGGCCTCCTTTCAAGAGGCTCAGAAGCCTCCTTTCAAGAGGCTCAGAGCCTCCTTTCAAGAGGCTCAGGCCTCCTTTCAAGAGGCTCAGAAGCCTCCTTTCAAGAGGCTCAGAAGCCTCCTTTCAAGAGGCTCAGAAGCCTCCTTTCAAGAGGCTCAGAAGCCTCCTTTCAAGAGGCTCAGAAGCCTCCTTTCAAGAGGCTCAGAAGCCTCCTTTCAAGAGGCTCAGAAGCCTCCTTTCAAGAGGCCTCAGAAGCCTCCTTTCAAGAGGCTCAGAAGCCTCCTTTCAAGAGGCTCAAAGCCTCCTTTCAAGAGGCTCGGAAGCCTCCTTTCAAGAGGCTCGGAAGCCTCCTTTCAAGAGGCTCGGAAGCCTCCTTTCAAGAGGCTCCGAGACCTCCTTTCAAGAGGCTCGGAAGCCTCCTTTCAAGAGACTCGGAAGCTTCCTTTCAAGAGACTCGGAAGCCTCCTTTTAAGAGGCTCGGAAGCCTCCTTTCAAGAGGCTCGGAAGGCTTACCTATTGAAAATTAGACAAAACGAATAATGGGATCGAGAGATATGGCGAAAATACTAGATTGTAAAAATGGTTCATACTTTTCGCTTCGAATAAGTTCTTTTTGGTAGGAAATTTTACAATGAGTATGAACAAATGTTAAAATGTGTTTTCAAACCTTTTGAACAAACGAGAAAGGCATCACCACAGCTAGATGGATTTATTAGGATTTTTACAATAAAAATTGCACATACAATCTGCCAGGCAAAAATCGTGTGTCGTGTCTACGTATCTTAGTTGGATTTGACCTATTTGATTTCGAAGACATTCTTTTATTAAAGGCAAATTTTCTTTTTAGCATCACTAATTAAGTTATACAACAACTGAAGATCAAAGTTTTCCGGATGCCAAATCTTGAGAACAGAGAGTTATACAGGGCACTATACCCACCAGCGACCAACAAACAGTGTCCTTGATTTATCGAAAACGTTGTCTTGTTGCAAAAGCGTGATGTGAGCAGCACATGTGAACTAAATACAGTCAGGCAGGCTTCAGTTGACTTGGGACAACCATGTTTTCTAGTTAGGAAAATTAAAATACTCTTTTACGACCCGTAAACATCGAACAAACAACCAAAACAACATAGGTCAGGCAGAAACAGGCACTTCTTTTTTAATGTTTGAAGTACAATGAGAAATCATATTTATCAATATGATCATAAAAATGTTTGAAACAAACTACAACACCTGCATAATTACGGAACTCATCATTTCACGTAAAACAGCTTGCCACTCCGAATCATATAATATATGCACATTCGCACAAATCCTATTTAGTGTTTCACAACTTAAGGTCCCATGTGGTGTCTGGCCTATCTCGCACTGACGGCTCTGTTTGCGGTGGTCAATCAAGCATCGTCCCAATGCTGTTGTACTCCGTGCTGCTGTATGCCATCCTGTTCGGATGGCGATTACTCTGACACGCAGAACCGCGATGGATACGTTGCTCCAGGAATGGACGAAGAACAGCAAGCCCGAAGCCCTCTTTCGTCCATGATTACCGCCGCTTTGAGTACTCCTCCAGGGGAAACCACCCCAATACAGGAAGCGCGATTTGCCCCTTTGCCGTTCAAACACAACATGCCCGTGGGGATGGCCAACCCGTTTAGCAATCTGAACCAAGGGTCTTTTGGTTCGGTGTTCGGAGGCATTGCAGGAGCCCCCGAACTACAGGTACAGAAGCATTACGAATACTTTGGGCCGATTGTTCAACCGCAGAATGCCGTCATGGGTGGTGGCTATCCGGGTGGCGGAGGTGGATTCGGAATGGGCGGTGGAGCTGGTGGAATGGGCGCTGGAGGAGGAGGTGGATTCGGAATGGGAGGTGGAGGCGGTGGAATGGGCGCTGGAGGAGGATTTGGAATGGGAGGTGGAGGAGGATTCGGAATGGGAGGTGGAGGAGGATTCGGGATGGGCGGTGGAATGGGCGCTGGAGGAGGATTTGGAATGGGCGCTGGAGGAGGAGGAGGAGGATTTGGAATGGGTGGCGGTGGTGGAGGTGGGGTTGCACCTGCCTCAGATACATACAAGACGAACGATTATTCTACAAAACAATTTGTCAATGTGCATTCGGGAGGAGAGAAGAGCGGTACCGATGGCGGTGGTACCAATAGCGGTATCTCACTTTCTGCTAATCCAACGTTCCAAATGGCATCGAAAATGGAACAGCGATAAGGGATAATATCCAGAATAGAATAATGACTTGAAGTCCATTTGACTTATGGGTTATTCCATATGAAGTGACCGAGAAAAAAAAATTCAAACTTGCAATTGACTTTCTTAGAATTGAATGAAATTTTGACCAGTTGTTTATGTTTGGTACCCTAAAACCCAAAAATGGGTGGTGATTATTTAGGATTTGGGCGGTCATTAAACGAAAATTTGACTTTTTTTTCGTCAAAAGCTTGTTTCACTTCAAGTCTGTTCGAGACAAGTATTTTTCTGAGACAATACTTAGGTTTATATAAAGGATTGTGAAGGGTGTTAAAAGAGATTTCGGACTGTGCTAACAACATTCGTATTAACACCAAGGAAAAATGTTGAAAAAATCAAAATTAGAAGAAAACCCTTAAAAATGTGGTAATTTAAACTGTGAGAGTCAGCCAATTATTTCCCCGTATTTCTTGGCAGAGATATTTAGTTGGGGATGGGGATCATATTTGGGCTCTATACTTTCAGGTTCCGAATAAAAATCTTGCCTGAACTTGCCCCCCATTGCTAACTATATTGTTTAACGAGGTGCGTAAATTATTCGCCATAGTAGATTGCTAGTGGATTACGACTGTGAAATTTGTAACTTAATTTTCGGATTGGCTTTCAGTCACGGGTAATAGCGTTGACAGTTTTACTTCATCGCCGACGTTTCGATCCGGGGATGGGATCTTCTCCAGGGCTTCTTCTCCGTAAGAAAGATGCGGTAATTAACAAATTGACTGCCATCGAGCCCTGAAGAAGATCCCATCCCCGGGTCGAAACGTCGGCGATGAAGTAAAACTGTTAACGCTATTACCCGTGACTGAAAGCCAATCCGAAAAAAAAGTTTAACTGTTGCATGAGGCAAAAATATCCGTGAAAATCGTTACTAGACATTAAGTAGTTTTTGCTTAGCTGGGGCATATTGAACTCCCCCCCCCTCCACTAGACTCTTCAACGAGAATTTCAATATCCTTGATTTGAATATTGTATATGGTGAATAAAAAAATAAAAATAAATGTATGGTATTTAAATAATTTTCGACAACATAAATTGATTATTTTAAATTGTTTGACCTTTTCATATTCCGGACAACACCTATTCTCGTTGGTCCACCATTCCGGTTCTTAAATGGATTTAGTAGAAGATAGCAGTAGTTGACTTTTGTTTCTTTTCAGATTCTTCATTTTTTTGACAATTCAGTGTAGGTGTCTGCTGGACTAAAGAGACAATTTCCTTTCAGCGATGCAATGTTCTGCGTTACAAGCCATACCAAAAATTGCTGAAACCTTGCCGTAAGGGATATGCGAATACTTCAACTTGCTGATCTGGATTCTGGTATTGAAATGAAGAATGGCCGTTGAGGTTGGTGGTGATTTGAGGGGGATGAACCTGACTCATGGGCATCGATGAAGTAATCGTACTCTGAGAAACCGCGGAATGCCCGTTTCCTAGCGTGTGAGTTTGCACCTGAATCATCGGTCCAGTGGAAATAGAAGTTCTTGAGGATGTTTCATCATTGATGTACTGTGTTTTGGGCGAACTTTTCTGATTATTCGTACTTTTCGGCAGGAAGCGAGTGTCCGAGGCCACTATGACTGCGATATCTTTGACATTTCTAACGATACTAGTGCAATGGTTTCCAAAACACGATTCGACTCGGATGTTTCCGGCTTGAGTCGTGTTAGATGCGCACGACAAACAGAAGATCAATAGCAGAGCTCCAAATCGCATCTTTGTTAGTACTGTTGAGATCCGATTGAGTAACAGTTTATAAGCCTCTCGTTTTTATTATGATTACCGTTAGTCACCCGTTTATCAAATACAGATGGTGTGCAGCTGTGAAATACAGAACATTACTTGCATACTGCGCGCGATTTCTCACTACTTATATTTTGACGTCGGACTACGTCTGTTTTTTCAATATTGGTCTATATCAATCCATATTGGAAAATATGATAGACTTTGAACTTTAATGTCTCAGTCGTTTCTCAATAGAATTTTTTTGGACCATTCGATCAAGGAAGAGTAAACGCTTCTTTGTATTGTTCTGAAAATGCCGATTTTTAACTATTTATTATCGATTATTGGCAAAAAAATTTTAGAAATTGGTAATCAACCAATCCCGTACATGCATCGCAAGCACAGACATCAAAATCAAGCAATTTGCGGGTTTGGATCTAACCCTAAGTTCGAACGAGATTTCACGCAGAGCAGACGCAGCAGCAGAATAGCGCTGGAAGCAGTCGTAACAGAAAACCATCACGTAGCTACAATAGAGGTAATAAATCATAGAGGACGATTGCCGCTACTGTCCCTTTGTTTTCATTCGCAAACATGCAGGGTGCAGATCAGTCAAAACGTAAGGAATTCTTGTTGGCATTTAGTCACCATCCTATCTCTCACGGCAAAAGATGTTGCGCCGTTGAAGACAGCGACAATCGTCCTCTATAGTATAGTATCTCTATTGTTGCTGCAGATCGTTCAACCTCAACGATGCAAGCGATGGCTCTTAGGTCAGCAGCAGCATGGTCGATCAGCATGTCGAGTGGTCATCGCCGAGAGCAGCACTCATCTGTCGCAGGACGTCGATGACGTCGGTAGCTGCGGTTCCAGCAGAAAGTTAACCCTTATGCGGCCAACAAAAAAAAAACACACATGGATGGCCGACAGGGTACCCGTGTTCCCATTAATTGATATTCTCATAACTTCAACAATTTTCAACCGATTTGGATAATTTTGACAGTTTTTGAAACAGAAACTCATATACTTTTTGCCCATTGTCAAGTTTTACAGCTTATGCCCATGGTTATACAAGAAATCTTTGAAGTAAGGCTTAAGAGTCTACACGCGTAACCAAAGGTCATTCAACCAGTTTCAAATATGCTTCAAGCTCTTTGCGCTTCTTAGAATTGAAGGTGTTCACAGTATATGCTTCGGGTAATGCAAAAATCCCTGAAATGAGGTCTTAGTCATCCGAGAAATCTCTGGAGTAAAGCCTAAAAATCTACTCGCGTAACCAAAGGCCTATAATGCAAATTCAAATACGGTACATGCTCTTTGTGGTACTTAGCATAGAATGCGTTCGAAGTATATGTTCCGAGTCATCCAAGAAATCTCTGGAGTAAGGCCTTAAGGTCTACACTCGTAACCATGGGTCTATGGATTTGTCTCAAAAGTGGTACATGCTCTTTGCGCATCTTGAAATCAAATGTGATCACTACATATGCTCTGCGCTATCGAAGAAATCTCTCGGATAAGTCCTCTGGCGCCTTCATTGCATATGTTCATGGTCATCCAAGAAAACCCTGGAGAAGGCCTTCAGGTCTACACGCATAACCAGAGATCTTTCAGATTTTTTCAAAAGTTTTGCATGCCCTTTGTGGTACATAGAATAGATTGCGTCCATTGCATAGGTTCATGGTCATCCAAGAAAACCCTGGAATAGGCCTTTAAATCTACATGGGTACCCAGAGATCTTTTGGCTTGTTTCAAAAGTGGTACATGCCCTTTGTGGTACATAGAGTAGAATACGTCCATTGCATATGTTTATGGTCTTCCAAGAAAATGCTAGAATAGGCCTCAGGATCTTCACACGTAACCAGATACCTTTCGGATTGTTTCAAAAGTGGCATATGCCCTTTGTGGTACATAGAATATACCGCTTTCATTGCATATGTTCATGGGTATCCAAGAGAACACTTAAACAATCCTCTTCAGAACTTCACGCGTAACCAGAGTTCTTTCGGCCTATTTGAATAGTTATACATGCCTTTTATGGTACGTAGAATAGAATGCACCCATTTCAAATGTTCATGGTCATCCAAGAAAATCCTGAAGTAAGGCATTAGGATGTACACCAGAGATATATCAGCCTGATTTAAATTTGGTACATGCCTTTGCGGTCCATGAATAAAATGCGTTCATGGCATATGCTAATGGTCATCCTAGAAATTTATGGAGTAAGACTTCTAGGCTTACACGAATATCTAGAGGGTCTTTAAGGTCACTCCTTGCGCCGCCTCCATATCGATTGGTGTGGCCCCAAAAACGCGAGCACTTTGAAACTTGGATTCCATGAGGAGTGAAGTTGTATCGTTCCAATTTATTTACATTATGCATTTCCAAAGAATAGACAACTTCATATTAGTGATATGGATGAAGTTTGTATACTACCTGGAACCAACAACAAGAAGACAACAATAACTTCTTGGAATGCTAATATATCAAGATGAGGTTTCACATCTTGTTTATTCTTCAGTAACTGCCCAGAGCTAATGAACTACTTGAACTACTTGAAATGCAAACATATACCAATAGCCTTCCGTTCGTGGGTTGATCTGCAGATCATTCCTATATGGAGTTCATAGGCCACCTAGTACCATGGCAAAAACAAAAACTACAGCAGACGTTCGATAACTGCAAGCCATTTACCTGCAATGCTTTTTAACTGCTAAACTTCAAACCGATGTCAGACTCAATGACAGCTGCAATGCGCTGCACATTTAGATGCACTTTTATTGCAGTTATCGAACGGCATTCGATAACTGGAAAGCAAACATTTTGCAGTTATCGAACGGCTACTGTACTAGGAATGCGTACATTCACTCAGATGAGGTTGATCCGATTTTGTCACTCCCAGATTTTGTCTACCCCGATTTTATCACGTTTTCGACCCAATTTGCCGCAAACAATAAAGATTTTCATGAAATATCTTTCACTGCCTGTAGCTTATTATGAATCATTTATGAGTGCCTGTTAATAAGTTTTAAGTCTCTTCGGCAAAAAAATACGAATTCCATTCACGTATTTTGCCTTGCCTTCATTATGGAGCCCAAGACAATGAAAACAACTACTTAAAATACAAACATATACCAAGAAGGGGTCTCACAACTTGTTGATTTTCTAATAACTGCCTCCATTAAGGAGGTTGATCCATCGACCTTGACTCTATTTAATAGACTACCTGGAGCTCAAGACAACAACAAGAACTACTTGGAATACAAACATATACCAAGATGGGGTCACAAAACTTGTTTATTCTTCGATAACTGCCTCCATTATGGAGATTGATCTACAGAACTTCGGTGGGGTTTGATCCCACGAAACCAGTACGCTAGACAGGTGTTTTCCCTATTAAGCTACGAAGGACCTCCGTCGTCCTCCGCAGCTTAGCGGTTACTGATGAAAACAAATTCACAGCACCGGGCATGTAGCCGAACTCTCGCAATACATTCTCAGAACTTACTCTCTCATACATGTTTTTGTACAATGCCAACCACGTAGAATGAGTATTTAGTATTATCTGGCTCCTACACACTTGCTTCATCACCAACGGCGCTCGATGAAGTAGGGTTGTGTGAGATTGTGCCAGTTGGTCGTCAGATCCAAACCCGACCACATAAGCGAAGCGAGATCGCCTTTCGAGTACAGTACATTCAAAGTTAATTGCCTATGTTCCGGGTATTGAGCCACCCGGAGTGGAAATCAATTACTATGTTTGAAACTCGATTATGCATATGCACAACATGTGATAGATTAAGTTCGGAAAAGGTATTGGAGGAAAACCGTCCCTCCCAGTTGCTCTTCAATAACTGCATCCGTTACGGAGGTTGATCCACCGACTTTAACTCTATTGAGTTCGTAGACTACCTGGAGCCCACGACAACAACAAGAACTACTTGGAATACAAACATATACCAAGAAAGGGTCACGCTACTTGTTTATTCTTCGATAACTGTCTCCATTACGGATATTGATCCGAAGATCTTGACTACCTGTAACTCACGACAACAACAAGAACTACATGAAAAACAAACATATGCCAAGAAGGGGTCACACAACTTTTTTATTCTTCAATAACTGCCTCCATTACGGAGGTTGATTCACAGACCTTGAATCTATGGAGTTCGTAGACTACCTGGAGCCCACGACAACAAGAACTTCTTGGAATAAAAACATATACCAAGAAGAGGTCACAAAACTTGTTTATTCTTCGATAACTGCCTCCATTACGAAGATTGATCCACAGACCTTGACTGTATGGAGTTCGTAGACTACCTGAAGTCCTCGACAAAAACAAGAACTACTTGGAATACACACATATACCAAGAAGGGGTCACTCAACTTGTTTATTCTTCGATAAACGCCTCCATTACGGAGATTGTTCCGAATACCTTGACTGTATGGAGTTCGTAGACTACCTGGAACTCACTACAACAACAAGAACTACATGAAAAACAAAGCCAAGAAGGGGTCACAAAGCATGTTTATTCTTCAATAACTGCCTCCATTACGGAGGTTGATCCACCGACCTTAAATCTATGAAGTTCGTAGACTACCTAGAGCCCACGACAACAACCAGAACTACTTGGAATTCAAACATATGCCAAGGAGGGGTCACACAACTTGTTTATTCTTCGATAACTGCCTCCATTACGGAGATTGATTCGAAGACCTTGACTGTGTGGAGTTCGTAGACTACCTGGAACTCACGAAAACAACAGAAACTATTTGGAATACAATCATATACCAAACGGGGTCATGCCACTTGTTTATTCTCCGATAACTGTCTCCATCACGGAGATTGATCCGAATACCTTGACTGTATGGAGTTCGTAGACTACCTGGAACTCACGACAACAACAAGAACTACAATAAAAACTGATATATATCAATAAGGGGTCACACAACTTGTTTATTCTTCATTAACTGCCTCCATTACGGAGGTTGATCCACAGACCTTGAATTTATGGAGTTTGTAGACTACCTGGAACCAATGACAACAACAAGAATTAATTGGAATACAAACAGATACCAAGAAGGGGTCACACAACTTGTTTATTCTTCAATAACTGCTTCCGTTACTGAGGTTGACCCACAGATCTTGACTCTATGGACTTCGTAGACTACCTGGAGCCCTCGATAACAACAAGAACTACTTAGAATACAAACATATACCAAGAAGGGGTCACGCAACTTGTTTATTCTTCGTTAACTGCCTCCATTAAGGAGATTGATCCGAAGACCTTGACTGTATGGAGTTCATAGACCACCTGGAATCAATGACAACAACAAGAACTACTTGGAATGCAAATGACCCGGAACATATACTGTGAAAGCATTATATGCTAAGCACCATAAAGAACATGTACCGTTTTTGAATTTACACGATAGACCTTTGGTTACGTTAGCAGACCATAAGATCTTATTCCAGGGGTTTTTTGGATGACTTAGGCCTTACTCCCGGGGTTTTTGGAGACCCAGAATATATACTGTGAACACCGACTATTCTAAGAAGCGCAATGAGCATGTAATATATTTGAAACTGGTTGATAGTCCTTCGGTTACGTGTGTAGACTCTTAAGCCTTACTTCAAAGATTTCTTGTATAACCATGGACAAAAGCTGTAAACCTTGACAATGGGCTAAAAGTATATAAGTTTCTGTTTCCAAAACTGTCAAAATTATCTAAATCGGTTGAAAATTGTTAAAGTTATGAAAATATCAATTTATGGGAACACGGGTACCCTGTCGGCCATCCACGTGGTAAAAAAATCAGATGCCCCTCTCACGTCCCTCCTCACTGTATCAACGTGATTTTCTCACAGATGCTACATTTTATGGAGTTCTTAGATGTCACCGAGTTTCAGCTTTCAGCTATAACAATTCATTGAAATATCACCGCTTGAATTTGAAAAAGGAACACGGGTACCCCGTCGGCCGCATAAGGGTTAATCATCCAGTGGCTGTCGGCAAAAGCAGCAGCACAAAGTGCAATTTATTTCCAAATCAACACACATTTATCAGTTTGGACCTTGCGAAAAAATTTCTACCTTCAAAAAATAAATTGTTATCCTGAAAAGGACCTATCTTGACATACCTATGCATGTTTCATTCACTAACTGCAAGCAAGCGATAGCCCGATCAATAATGTGACAAAATTTTCACTTGACTGCTGCTGTTGATGCCGGTCTTCTGCTGATGACGCACCACCACCGTCATCACCGAAATTTCCCTTCAATGCTGCTTTCACTGAAGAGCTTTCTGCAGCAACCACCGCCACTAGACCGAAGATAAACTCGCCTGCTGCAAACCTCCGCAGCTGCTGATGACGTATCGCTGGGACCGCCACCGATGTCATCGCTTTGCACCCGTAGCTGCACCAACGTTTTCGCTCTGCGTTGATTCGCGATCGAAGTGACTGCGATTCCAATGCTGGAACCATTTTCTGCGAAATCTTGATTAAAATGCCTCACGTGCGCAGGAAAGTAGAATTTTTTGTAAAACATGTTACTTCTGTCGGTGACTGGAAAGTAGCATTATTGGAAATGAAACGGTCCTTTTCAAGACCATTATTATTTACAAAAGGAAGTTAAGTAGTGATGGGCAAAACGGTTCATTTAGGTGAGCGGCTCGGATCCAAGCGTTCACTTAAATGAGCCGACTCATTTAAACGGCTCGTTAGATCATTCAAAAGAACTATTGGTCGTTATTTCCACAAAAACGTTCGATGAGTCCCTACGTTGTGTATAATTTTGTCATTCCACCCACAGGAACATAGTAGAACACCAATCGAGTTGCAAAGCACTAAACTTTCGTTACAGGATATCTTCAACACTTTCGTCAAATCCAGCGCAGGTAAGTATCTCATTCCTTCTTTCCAGGACACTAATTGAAATGGCCACACGCACAGGTTTCTTCTTAGTACATAGGCAAGTAGGTTTAACTTATTTTATTGATCACCAAACAGAGTACAGACTATCACTACGCAATTAAGAAAGATGATTTTCTACGGTGTCTTGGTGAGCAGGAACATACGGCAGCAAATAAATTTTGTTGAATGAACGTTTAAAGATCTCTTTCGATGTACGCAGAGAAACAACTCTCTTAATGTTGTCGGCCCCAGGGTGAATTGCTATGATACGAGCCAAGGGCCATCGAGTAACTGGCTGTTGCTCGTCGACGATGATGACCATTCGATCTGGTAGCAAGTCTGAATTCTTCAAGAAACCTTTTGTATCTTGCTGTGGTTCTTGGAGATACTCCTTCTGCCAATGCTTCCAGAAGTGGTCGATGTGGGCTTGAAGTCGGGCAAAGCTAGTAGAGAGGTATCGATGAGAAAGTGTCCCGGCGTCAGTGCAGCTAGGTCATTTGGATCCTCGTTCGATGGAAGCAGCGGCCGCGAATTCATAATGGCCTCAATTTTTTCGCCATGTCCTCGTAGGATAGGCGCGACGCTCCAATTTGGCGGTACAAGTGCTTTTTGGCTACCTTTATGGCAGATTCCCACAATCCGCCGAAGTGGGGTGCTTTTGGTGGAGTGAGATGCCATGTTATGTTCTCTTCAGCACAGAAAGAAATGATTTGGGCTTCATTGCCTGTGAGCATAGTGAACAATTCGGCAATATCGTTTTTAGCACCCTCGAAGTTCTTCCCATTGTCCGAATGGATGTGCGACGGTCGGCCACGACGGGATATGAAACGGCGAAGTGTGGCCAAGAAAGCAGAGGTGGAATCTTCACGTATCGCTGACAGCAGTGCTCGTCCGCCGCCATGCAGTAGTTTACGGTGATAGTACTTGGCCACGAGTCGCGTGAAAGGATGCGATTTTGGTAGCAGAGCAGGATGTTTGCTTTGATAAGGGGCCCCACACACGTTCCGACATGTTGTACAACTTTGACTCCACCCCTAGGAAATTTGGTTCGGTCGGAGTAAAGTCGGACCGTCTGTGGGCAAGTTGTACTGTCAAACAGTCGTACAACTTGCCCACAGACGGTCCGACTTATCTCCGACCGAACCAAATTTCCTAGGGGCGGAGTCAAAGTTGTACAACACGTCGGAGCGTGTGTGGGGCCCCTAAGGTAGCAGAGATAGACTGAGCCGACCTCCCACTCTCAACACTCCTTCTGGATCAATAAACGGACTCAATTTACGAAGAGGAGAACGCTTTCCGACTACTTGACCATTCTGCAAAGCTTGTACGTCGTTTGCGAATGAATCGTTTTGCGCCAGGTGGGTGAGTGTTGCTTTGGCCTTCTCTATATGTCTGGGACATAGACTGGTAGAAACTGGTTGGAATATATTTGGCTGAGTACGGCTTTTGGTGCGACAGTTTGTAACAAATCGTTGGCAATATGCAACTATATTAAGAAGGCGAGTATAGGAGGACCAGCGAAGGAACCACGGATTGTATGATGATGTTGTTGATGTCACTGCTGCGGCAACAGTTCGCAATTCTAGCTCCTCTTCGGGTACATTTGATGGAGCTGATACTGGCCAGTCTTGCGCTCGATGAGATAACCAATCGGGTCCGCTGCGCCAAAGCTTGCTCTCTATAAATTCCTTTACACTTGTACCACGTGATACCAAATCAGCGGGATTATCGCAGCCAGCGACATGATTCCAATTACATCCATGGGTAAAGTTCTGAATCTCGGAGACGCGGTTTGCGATGTATGTTTTCCAGGTGTTTGGAGGAGAACGTATCCACTGCAGCGTTATAACCGAATCCGACCAAAAGAACGCTGCCGAAACATTGATGTTTATTACTTTATTGATTCGTTCGTATAGATGTGCACCCAAAACGGCAGCGCAGAGCTCAAGCCATGGAAGGCTGACTCGTTTCAAAGGTGCTACGCGCGATTTAGATGCCAGCATACAAATGCGAACTCGCCCTTGAGCGTCTTCGCAACGGGCGTAGATACATGCTCCGAAAGCAGCCTCCGATGCGTCCGAGAAAATGTGGAGCTGTGTAGTAGCATCTGACAAAAGTGCATAACGGTCGACTCGATAGGAGGAAATGCTCGGAAGTTCGCAACTGATGCATTCCCACTTTTGGCGTATATTTTCGGGAACGGGGTCGTCCCATCCGCAAGAAAGAAGCCAAATTTCCTGCATCAAAATTTTCGATTTGACGATGACCGGCGCGATAAGACCGAGAGGGTCGAATAGACGAGATATTGCGGACAAAATCGACCGTTTGGTTGGATGATCGGTGCTTGGGTTGATACTAGAGTCGAAGCGCAATGTGTCGGTTTCTGGCTCCCAGCGTATGCCCAGCGCTTTCACCATTTCATTGGGACTAAATTCCAACGACGATAATGTGCCTATTTGATCGTTCTTCAGACCTTGCAGAACCTCCAGCTCATTTGAAGTCCACTTCCGCAATTCGAAGCCTTCTTTGGCTAGCAGTTCATTCAGCTCCATTCGTAGGCCAGTTGCTTCATCCACCGATTTTGCACCACCGATGAAGTCATCGACATAAAAATTCTTCCGCAATGCTGGGCCACCAAGAGCATATGCGTGGCCTTCATCGTCCGCTAGCTGTTGCAGTGTACGCGTCGCGAGAAAAGAAGATGGTGCCAATCCGTATGTGACCGTGAGTAGCTCAAAAGTTTTAATCGGAGACTCCGGAGAAAAGCGGAAAAATATTCGAACTAGCGATCTGTCGTCCGGATGCAGTAAAATTTGCCGATACATTTTTGCGATGTCGGCCACCAAGGCCACTTTAAAGGTTCTAAAGCGGATCATGATATCTAGCAGGTCCTCTTGTACAACCGGGCCAACCAAAAGTATATCGTTAAGCGAGAATCCTGTCGATGTTTTTGCTGAAGCGTCGAATACGACCCTAACCTTGGTGGTTGAGCTGGAATCCTTGAAGACTGGGTGATGTGGAAGGTAGTAAGCAACAGCAGGTTCTTCTTCGTGCTCTTCTACCACGCGCATGTGGCCAAGGTCAAGGTATTCCTGAATGAAGGCGTGGTAATCTTCCTTAAGCTTTGGGTTTCGATTGAGTCGCTTCTCTAGAAGCTCGAAACGACGAATAGCGCTGGCTTTCGAAACACCAAGTTTGAAGGCGAAGTCTGATTGACGGGGCATTCGTACGATGTATCGACCTCATCACCGAGAAAAGCCAATATAGCGGAAAAATTTAAAAAAAGAATACATTGTCCCTAAAATGCTGAACTGACGCGCTTGTTTGGACTGCCTGAACGACATCTGCTGAGGTCACCAAAGACTGCTGGGGCATTTCCGCTGGAGAGGGCGATCTGGAGTGGATTACTGGCGCTGCTGACACTGAATTGGATGCTGTTGCTGTATCTGTATGAAGCAGACTGTGATGACGTTGATTACAATATCTACAATTAATATCCATTTGGCAGTTACGAACGGCGTGGTCGACTTTCAAACAGTTGAGGCAAAGACGCTTGGCGTTGACTATCTGCTGGCGTTCAGAAACCGGAAGACGATGGAATTTGAAGCATTTGAACAGCGGATGAGGTTGATTACAAACCGGACAACGTCTTGATGTGCTTGCTGTGGAGGAACACGACGAAAGGCGGATTACCGATTGTTGATTTCTCGACGACGACGCAGTTGGCAGAGCGGAACCCGATGGTATATGATGATTCACGGACTCCAATACTCAAATTCTCCTGTGTAGAAACTCAACCAGGCAGGTATAGTTAGGGTCCTCCACCGTAGATGCATGGTCCTCCCATACCTTCAGCGTATCGTCGTGCAGTCTTGTACAGAGTAGATGCTCAAGAATGGTGCTCCACGAATCAGTTGGTTCTCCAAGCTGCTTCAAGATTTTGACGTGTCTTTCAAACTGGTCAACCAAACCATGCAGCGTAGATGCAGACTCCTTCTTCATTCGCTGAACGTCGAACAGTGCTTGAAGATGACGCTTCTTCATAAGATACTCGTTGGAATACCGACCTTTGAGTGCATCCCACGCCAAGTTGTAGTTTGCCGAGCTTATCGCTATAGCTTCGATGGACTGAGCAGCTTCCCCCTTGACAGCCGCCCTCAAGTAGTGAAACTTTTAAATATCCGGTACATCAGCATTCGAATGGATCAAAGCGACAAAAGTATCGTGAAAGGTGAGCCATTGCTGGTAATCGCCGTCGAAATCCGGAAGCGAGATAGTCGGAGGCTTGATCCCAGAGAGAGAGTGGAGTTGGTTGGAGCAGAACAGGGATTGCGCACGTTAAGAGATGTGGGAGGCATTTTTGATAGCAAATCTGCCTTTATTGCAAAAAACCGAGTTTCATAATCGGCACGAACCGCGGCATGTGCTGCCCTACCTTCCTCTGTCGTAGCTAAGTCCTCTAGTTCCTCTTGTACCGGTTCTATGCTGGCCCAGATGTTGTCCACATGACTCAATCGAAGCGGTAGCGGCAGCGTCGTAGTTCTCGATTAATGCCTCTGTCCGACCCAGCGAAGTAAGCAGCTTCTAAGCAGGAGGAACTTCCGGAGGAATTCCTGGAGGAACTTCCGGAGGGATTTTTGGCTGGAGAAGCAGAACACGAATTTCGTCGATGGCGGATCTGTTCGAAAAATAGACCACGGTAGACCGGACCACTAAATATTTAGCTACTTGGAAAGGTACTCACCTTATCCAAGGCAAATTGTGCCTTTGAAATATTGAAACTGCCAACAGGTACAACTTCAAACGATGATGATTGGAATTTATTGCTTTTATTGGAATACTTCACCACGATGAAGTGTTCAACGTGAGCCAAACTCGATGGCAAAATTACTTGACCGAATCCACCTAGGCGCTGCAGCAATAGTAGCTGGCCAAGAAAGTTTCCAAAAAGCCAGTAAAATCTTCGTCACTGCTCGCACAATGTACAATGTCCAGCGATGATTCAATTACTGGATAATACAACTTTTCTTGTAGCGTTGGCGCCAAATGGCTGGATAAAGATGGCAAGAACAATCACAGCACCTTTACAGCAATGGCGAGATTTTCCCGCGCGACGGGCGTAGCGGCACCAGGTGTGATCTCCGGAAGGCCAGGAAGCGAGAAACGTGTATGGAAGGAAAGAAAAACACGATCTAAAGGGTACCTGTGTTACCCAATGAAGAAAATCGGACAGGTAATTACCTGATAAATCGAGCCTTGAATAAAATTCAATCAACAGCACACTCGAGCAATGTCTCTTCAAGCGCCCCAGGGATGGCGATCGGAATGGCGCGACCACAGCGGTGAATTGTTCCAGATTTCGCAATGGCGGAGTCCACAGGAACCTTCTGGAACGTTATTCGACCGAGATCCTGGTCACGGCACCAATTTTATGGTCGTTATTTCCACAAAAACGTTCGATGAGTCCCTACGTTGTGTATAATTTTGTCATTCCACCCACAGGAACATAGTAGAACACCAATCGAGTTGCAAAGCACTAAACTTTCGTTACAGGATATCTTCAACACTTTCGTCAAATCCAGCGCAGGTAAGTATCTCTTTCCTTCTTTCCAGGACACTAATTGAAATGGCCACACGCACAGGTTTCTTCTTAGTACATAGGCAAGTAGGTTTAATTTATTTTATTGATCACCAAACAGAGTACAGACTATCACTACACAATTAAGAACATAATTTGTACAGGACACTACATTTTCTTTATTGCCTCTCGCTATACTGCTGGCTTTCATGCGGATCAAAACAGAACTGACCTAGGCAATAACTTTTACTTTCTACTGGACTGCAGCTGATCTCCTATAGGTCAGCTAGCGGGATTTTGCTTATACATGGAGCAAAGCCGAAAGTGGATCGGGTGCCGAGATGCAAGAATACTTAAATATTTCTACTAAAGTAGCGCATTTCGAATCGGTTATTCCCAGACGTGCGGTCAAATTATGGCAATACATACGTTACTACGCTATGACTGATCAACTATTAATTCCCGGTGGTTTGAGCGATACATCATTCAAATTATCGAAATTCATTTTAACGTTTTTACTTTTTATCTCTATTTTAACGATTCACAGATTAACGGAGTTTAAATTAAAAAGTTTTCAAATAAGAACGGCCAAACTACTGTAGAAGATATTTCTTTCAAATAAAAATACACACCACAGCCTTGTTTTATATCTTGCGTATTCAGCTATATTCGATTTTAAGTTGAATATCATTAACAAGAAACCAATTAAAAGAAATACAAAATATTTGGCCGAATGCCACTAGGCCGAAAGTTGTTTGGCCGAATATATATCATTTGGCCGAACAGATCATTCGGCCGAAAGTCATTTGACCGAAAGGGTCGTTTGGCCGAAAGGGTCGTTTGGCCGGGAGGATAATTTGGCCGAAAGAGTCATTTTACCGAAAGGGTCATTTGGCCGAAAGGGTCATTTGGCCGAAAGGGTCTGTTCTGGAAACCCTGCCCAGACGCAGCCGCGTCACAACCAACATTTGGTCGATTAGGTAAATGTCAGTTCACAGCTGATATGATGGTGAGAGTGAGTGATGAAATTGAAAAGCAAGGGAGAAACATATACGTTGGAGAGGTAAACGAGAAAATACAAACAAATGGCCGCAATTGAGTAAAGTGGATTGATAGCGAATCGTAGAAATTTATTGTGAGGGTAGAGTTGGAGATATAATTTGAATAAAGATATTATTAGTCACTGAAGTGAATTAGGTGGAGTTTGGTTAGCAGATCACAATAACGCACACTCTAACGGGAGAAAAACAAACTAAAATTTTTAATCATCCTGTGTCAAGGTCGATTACCAAAAAAGGTTTCGTTCTGATATTCGACCGTCCGAACAAAATCCAACATTTTATATCGGATTACTTCGGAATGGCTTCCTCTCCCTCAAAAAATGAGCAATGTTTGTTCTGCTCAATGTCGGAGTCGATGTCGGAGGATGTGAATTTGGTCCAATGTGGGAAATGTAGGCAGTGGGCTCATTTCTCCTGCGCTGGCGTAGACCAGGAAGTTGTGAAAGCCGATTGGCGCTGTCAAGTGTGTGCTTCCGCTGGTGCTCAGCAGTTGAAGGTTCCGGATACGAGGAGCGAGACGCGAGGTGGTAAGAAGGCCGGCCAAAAGAGCGATGGATCCGAGCAGGGAGTTGGCTCCGATGCAGATCCGACTGAGAAGCAGTTGGAAGAGGAACAACTCGCCAAGGAAAAGGCCTTTATAAAGCGGTTGGAGGCGCGGAAGAAACTATTCGCCAGGCAGAAAGCGTGGAAGGAGGAAGAGTTGAGGCAACAACGGGAGATGCGTGAGCTGGAGCTACATGTGCAACGCGAGATACAAGAGCAGCAGTTGCAGCAAGAGCAGGAAATGTTGGACGCTCAAATGGCTGCGGAGAAGGAATTTTCGGAGAAGCGGGATGCGATCCGGCAGCAATTCGACAGTAGTGTAAAAAGGGGTAACACTTTGAAGGACCAAGGCGGTGTTGGCGGGACGAAAGAAATACAGCCCAAGTGGAAAGTGAAGAAGTGGGTGGACGTCCACACCAAGAAAAGGGGAGGAAAAGACTTTCGGGGTGCGTATCCGAAAGGAACAAACCCGCCGGGCCTGGGAGCAGGTATCCGCATAGTTAATGTCAAGCCTAAGTCTACGAAGAGAGTTCTGATACTCGTTAACAGTAGAGACGAATCGGACGTAGAAAGCGAAACCACCGAAGAGTCGGATGACCAGCTGGAGAGCAGCCACAGCCGGCATAGCACCTGGAAAGTTTAAAGCGGCTGCAAGACTGTCTGCAGGGTGATGCATACGAAGCAGTCAGGAGTCAGCTCGTTCTGCCAAACTCGGCACCAGATGTGATAAACGACATTCGAAATCTATTCGGGAGGCCAGAGAAGTTGCTGAAGACGCTTATGAGCAAAGTCAGAAGTGCCCCTGCACCGAGAAGTGATCGACTGGAGACCTTTATCAATTTTGGTATCACGGTGAAGCAATTGTGCGACCATCTTGAAGCTGTACAGCTCAGAGACCACCTTAACAATCCGATGCTGGTGCAGGAGTTGGTTGACAAGTTGCCACCGCGCTACAAATTGGACTGGGTCCGGTTCAAGCGAGGAAAAGTGAACAGTCCGCTTACGATGCAGCTGCAGCTTTGCAGCTGAAATCGTTTCGGACGTGTCCGAGGTCACAGAGTTCAAATTGCTATCCGTGACCGATCGAGTGCGATTGGGGAAAGAGAATCGTCGGCAAGAGTTTGTACATTCGGCCAAATGACCCTTCCGGTCAAATGACCCTTTCGGCCAAACGACCCTATCGGTCAAATAACCCTATCGGCCAAATGACCCTTCCGGGCAAACGACCCTTTCGGCCAAATGATTTTCGGCCTAATGGTTTGTTAGGCCTAGTGGCATTCGGCCGAATGGGTTTCGGCCAAACGACCCTTCCCCCATTTTTCGAATCTGTTCTCCCTCGCAGGCGTGGCCTAGCAAGATGGGTGCTGCGGCAGCACTGCTGCCAGAAAAAAATCACCTGAACTTGGACGTCTTTTGCAGTTTGTGGCCGTTAACAGCATCAGCAGCACTCAGGTGAAATTTTCCCGAAAGTTGTGGTAAAGCATCGAGTAGCCATTGTCGGCAGCAAGTGAAATACGCTCGCAAGATTTGCACAATCGTTTGATTGCTATTATTGGTTGTAAATGCATTATTCGGTTCTTTTGGTTTTTTGGTTCGGTTGGTTCTTTCCATTATAAGTGAAAGGTGATATGAGACAAATTTTATTCAATATGACAAGATTTAATTGCATGAATGGCGTTGGTAGTGATAATACCCGTTGGCGGGGATTACTGCAGAAACTCACATACTTAAAAATCAATCGAACCTTGTTTACTGGACCGCAACGATAAACTCGAGAAAAGCACAAAAAGTTAAATTTTAATAACTATTAGAGATTAATTTTCAAACTTTTGGTAATATTCTTAATTCATTTTTAATTCCGTGAATTATCCAAAATCAGAACATTTTTGAGTTGTTCTGGTGCTTGTTAAAACCAATTATTTTCAATAATACGCATTTCCAATAACTAATGTCAACAAACCCAAAGTCGGAATCTTGTAAGAAAAGTTGACTTGGATCTCTAAAGAAGAGTTAAGAATGTTGATGCAATCATATAGAAATCGATCTAGAGAGCCACGATGACAACAATTGAAATATGTACTGAGCAAACATTTATTCAACTCCTAGCCACTACCAACAGAATCCATTAATGATAGCTAAGTAGTCCTACGCCATCTTTGCGTGCAACCCGATTGGGCTGAACCTTCAAACTTTTAAGTACATTGGCTGATAACTAGCGGGTTAGAACTGTTGAGTGTTGGATGATGTTGAATAAATTATTCTCGAGCGTTCTTGTATTCGCTGATGGCGCTAAGAAATTTACAAAACATAAATGAATGGGGCCATTTCATTCTATGACGATACAGACAGCATTAAAATACTGCAATTGAGCAGCCATATTTATCACCTTCTCGGTGTTGAAACGGTTATCTGAAACTGAATCGTCATAAAAAAAACCTACGAAAGTGTCTACTACCACGAAAGACCGAAAACTGACCACCCGAAACGAGGCTTAAATTTAAGTCGACGATGGCTGTCGGGAATATAAATGTCACTTACGTTTCTCACATAAGTAATCCCTTTTTTGTGTGCATTTGTGTATCGTCATGTGTCCCCATTGCACTGCCCTACATTTTTGTGTGCCTTTTTCCCGGTGCTTATGCTAAAACAGATTCTATTCAGCTGCTGCTCTGACGATGATTGCCATGTCGTGATATGATGTTCAGCTGTTTTTTTTCTGCAGCGTTGAAATATTTCCACAACATACGTACATGCATATGCACAGCAGATTAGGGATTGAAGACAAATGACCCCTTTCTCGAAGGATGGCAGGAACGAAAGTTTGAGAAAGACCTATATGTGTTAAGCCTATTTTTTTGCATTCGAAAATATAGAAACTGCAAGCTCAGCGTTTTCTGATTTGAATTTGGGTTGGAATACATTTCATCGGAACGATTACCGTTGAATATTGTAGTGATAACAGAACACACGAGATAGTCTTTTTGATATTAGCTACACAGCGATTGCTGTTGAACCTAATTAGAGTACATCGGAATTTTTAGATTTCTTTCTCCATCCGAATCACAGATGTGGAAATCACGCTTCTAAGCTTTCAGTTCCCTTGTATAAAATACAAGAACATAAATGCCTAATTTATTACCGAGCAATGTAATTAACTCATTTACGTTAGACTTTTTTATGGCTACGAACAGAAGTTTTTCGAGGGACACCATCGTTAAGGAGCACACTCGTATCGACACGTTCCTTCAGTTTCTGTTCGACTTGAAGGCGCGTGGTTCTCTGTTGGTAAAATCCTCACGTACTTCACCATATACGGACTCGGACCAGTGTAATTTGTTCGGATTGTTAAAGAGAGCAGCATACCGTGTTGGGATTCCTTAGTTTTCCTTCCTTCGGGTTTGATTTTGTATTCCCTTTGGACATGCTAAAATTAGTACAACAAATTAGGGGAGGTTTTTACAGTCGTGATGCCAAATTCCGAAGAATTTCCATGAAAACGGAATCCGTTGTTAATTTCATAGAATTTATCGTGGAAATATGGAAGATTTAATTGTGGAAATTCCTAAGATTTTGTGCTTCCCACTAGCACCGTTTAATTTTCCGGATAAAGCACTTACCTTCTTCTGTTGCCACATTTGTAGTACTTTAACTTTGAATATGAAAAGTGTTGAAAATGTTAAGTTAGTCCGACAGACCGATAGACATAATTTGTGCATATGGATATTAGCGGCGGACCATTTTTTCGTAATTGATAACATAACATTAGCGTCATAATTTGGTTTGTTTCACGTCATAATCGGCGAAGTATATAAAACAAGTTTTACCATGAGGTAGATAAATCAATCCGAATAAACTGAATTGTACCAGATTGGATTTCAGTATGAAAAGAATGAATTCAATCAGATGTTTCACAAGAAAACCATCAAAAGCCGAAATTTCTTGAAGCTGTCCATTCATACCATTCCTTTCACAAGCCTATCGAAAACTTAAAACAAATACGTGCTCGCATTTCATTCTCAATTTCATATCACCTGGGGTGCACTTCTTCCTGCATACATTATTCATGCTGCCTGCCTACCTACGGTCCAGAACTACCGCACGGATGAGCATAATGATGTGGAAAATTCTCCGAATGTATGGCATATTTCCCATATCGCCCACCAGCATCATACTCTATCGAAACCCTTTCTTTCGGAATTTCAAATGATATGCCAAGGAGGGCTCCGATGGTGTGAAACCGATATGTCAGCTTCCTCTGTGGGACGGAGTTAGCGAAACATTCTCTACTGCCAGTCTAAGGCGTCACCATCGCTACTACTATCCACAAAATTGCAGTATCTATCTAATGCATTTTTGAAGGGAACCCGAACAAAGTCTGTGATCATAATGAGAGCAAATGAAAAACATATTTTGATATCAATATCAAGTTGAAATCTTAAATTTTTATCTTCATTATTAATTATTCATTTTGATTTTATTTTGCTGCTGTTTTCTAAATAATTTGAACACATTACTTATTTTCTCAGCACAAACCTACATCAAAATCAGTTTTCAGTTTACTCTCATTGGCAGCATAAATAATTTTCAATTTGATGTCACACACAGTAAGATTTTTCTGCTGTAAATTTTGTTTTTTATCCATTAAAACAACCAAAAGGATATTAACCTACCCGAGCCGCACACATGTTGCACATAAGTTTCTGTGACCCATATGTAACCAGATTTAGTCACATTTGAGTAGCGGCAACCAAATCGGTCTGGATTGTGCTGTTAGGGTATGTAATCAAAATCAACGATTACGCAACATCAAAACAAGTTATCGATTTGATCTGAAGCTTTGCTCGGGATACCATCATACGGGGAATAGCGTCTCGATCATCTTGGGAAAATTCAGCAACACGATGGCGGTGTGTTCCCGTATAACTATTACTCTGTTACAGTTGATAAAGGCGGTCGCTGTGGGGGAAAAAGGATGCGACTTTATCGAAAGCCTAATATTGAATAGATATTGTAACTCGGTAAGAAGCTTTCATGGATTACGCTATATTGGTAAGACGCTTTCGAATTTGATGTTCTTTTGTAAATTCTGAGTTCACCAACTGAATGAAAAATATTGTCAGACTAGAACTTTGGAAAACGGTATGGATTTGCAATTGCCACTACTTTAAATTAGCGGATGCTTGTTTTCCATTGTGAAGCTTCTGTAATTTTTTAACCCATAACAGCTCCAAAGCGTTTTTCTTCTTCTTCTTCTTATTGGCATTACATCCCCATACTGGGACAGAGCCGCCTCGCAGCTTAGTGTTCATTAAGCACTTCCACAGTTATTAACTGCGAGGTTTCTTAGCCAGGTTACCATTTTTGCATTCGTATATCATGAGGCTAACACGATGATACTTTTATGCCCAGGGAAGTCGAAACAATTTCCAATCCAACCAAAGCGTTTTTATTAATCATAAATAGAAGGATGCCTGTGAATATCTTCAAAAATCTGGCCATTCGTTACGTGATTGGAAAATAGGACTGGAAGCACAATTTCGATTTATTATACCGATTATCACAGTTCATGTTTGAGAGATAAAACGACCTACTTTAACCCCTGAAATGCCAGTGAGCACGATTTATGTATTCGATTAGTCAAAATGACTGCCTGATAAATTAGTTTTCTGTTATGAGTAATGGCGCACAATATTTTGAAGTTTGGGGCCCCCAATAATCTTGCGAGCAAAGGTATAGGATTGCCGATCAGGAGATGGCAAGTTCGATTCTCGGTCCGGTCTAAGATGTTTTCGGATTGGAAACTTTTTTCGACACCCTGGGCATAGCGTATCCATTGTACTTGTCATACAAGGTACATATAGTCATGCATAGGGCATATATGGTGGGCATAGGAAAGGTTTCAATTAATAACTGAAGACAGAAGGTCGAAAGACAAAACGTCGAGAGACAAAAGGTCGAATAGACAAATATGGTCGAATAGAACAAAAGGTAGAAAAGGACAAAAGGTCGAAAAGACAAAATGTCGAATGGAACAAAACGTCGAACGGGACAAAAGATCGAATGAAAACAAAGATCGATGAGATCAAAAGGTTGAAAGGGACAAAAGGTCGAAATAGACAAGAAAATGAAGCGGAGAGAATCAATCTCGCACCAGAGTTGCCCTACATAGATAGCAAGAACTCTGTTTTTTATTTTTCACAAATTTTAACAATTAAATCAAATTTATTCAGTAATTGCAACTAATAGATGGATGTTTAAGTATTCTAAATGTCACTTCCATCTATCAAAATGGTGCACGCCTCACATCAAATATGCCGGCGTGTCTTATATGCCGGTGTATTTTAATTGCGTAAACCTGCGTCGTGCACTATTTTGACAGATCGAAGTGACATTCAGAAAACCTAGATATCCAATTCTTTTTGGCACTCATTGAACTTATTTAATTATTAAAAATAATGAAAAATAAAAGAGCAACTTTTTGACAACTCTGTCTCCCGCAATTCATTTCCTCAATTGACAATCTTTTTGCCTTTCGCGTATACAAAGTATTTATTTTATCTCTAACAGAACTGTCTAGATATTCATAATATTGTTTTATAGTAATCACTCCTTCTTTGAAAGTTTTTTTTAACCATTTTATTTATTTGGTAGGCTCAGTCGTGTGTGGCACTTTGCGGAGCCGCTATTCTTAAGTATGATGTTTTTACAATGAGTATCATCGTATCATTAACAGTTAGTAGGGAAGGGGGACGTAGACCATAATACTCGTGGTGACTCAAGGTTTAAAATTACTTAATTCAGGACAGACGGGGTAGGAATATGGGTTTAGGTTATCTGCTCATCCGGGCGTTTGACGTTGGAAACGGTTTTGCGTGACGTCGTGCTCGATTTTTGTTCGGCATGGAGCATCTTCCGGATGGCCAGGGCTTTGTGGTACACGGAACAGAAAAACAGAATCGAACGGAGGAAAAAACTGAGAAATTGAAAAACACGGGCATTAGATTTTGATATCAGCCGAGCGAAGAAAGCGGACTAATGGGAAAAACTCGTTGTTCGAGATTTGTCTATCATAAACTTCACCTTCCTGTGCGCCCACCTTTGCTAGCGTGTCCGCTTTCTCATTGCCATAGATTAGGCAATGGGATGGGACCCAAACAAAAGTAATCTTGAATGATCTTTCGACCAAATCACGCATCTGCTCTCTTATTTTTGTAAGAAAGTAAGATGCGTGCTTAACTGGTTTCATCGACCGGAGTGCCTCGATAGAACTAAGACTATCTGAGAAGATGAAATAATGGTCTACGGGCTGATCGGAAATAATCCCCAAAGCGAAGTTAATTGCTGCCAGCTCAGCAACATAAACCGAACACGGTTCCTGAAGTTTTCGGAAGGTGGTTGAATTTACATTGAAGACACCGAAGCCAGTGGATCCGTTGATGCGAGAACCATCAGTGAAATATCTGTTGTTGCAATTGACATGTTCATATTTTTCAAAAAAAAAAAAAAAAAAAAATAGGGGGAATGGAAAGATTTCGAAGATGATCTGGAATTCCTTGAATTGCATGTTTCATGGACAGATCGTATTCAATGGAGGAACTGTCGTTGATGAACTTAACTCGAGGTGGATTATAACATGGAAGACAAAGATCTGACGATATGTAGTTGAGGTAGACCCTCAGGAATCTTGACTGACGAATCAGTTCAAGGATATTATCGAAATTTTCTAAGACAAGTGTGTTACTTGTCCCAAATTTGATCAGTGTTCTAAGTGAGAGTTCCCAGTAACGGTGCTTTAAAGGAGTGACTCCAGCAAGCACCTCCAGGCTCATGTTATGCGTTGAATGCATACAGCCAAGAGCAATACGCAAACAACGATATTGAATTCGTTTCAATTTAATTAGGTGGCAATCAGCTGCTGAGAGGAAGCAGAAAGAGCCGTACTCTAAAACAAAGAGAATAGTCGTTCTATAGAGTTTGAAGAGGTCCTCCAGGTGAGCACCCCAGCACGTTCCGGATATAGAACATAGAAAATATATCCTTTACCGGCATTTATTTATCAAATAATCAATATGGGTTTTCCAGGTACACTTGGAATCAAACCAGACCCCAAGGAATTTAGATGATAAAGATTGGTTGATGTCACCATTCAACAGCTTTAGTTTCAGTTGAGTTTTCTTCCTTGGGAAGGATGTATGTTGTGCTGGAACTGTCTGTGCAGCGGACATCAATCGAAAAAGTGTACGTCAAATTTTTCATGCCGTACGTCCAAAGACACCATTCGCTACTTCACGATCCTGCTTTAACTAAATCGTCGTCGAGTTCAACCGTGTCATCAACTGTTCCCGTTCAATAACCGTCTCCGTCCACTAGCGTGGGCACTCGGAGCTTCGCCCCTCCCAAAGTCAGCATGGTAGTTCGAACTGCATGCAATATGTTGGAAACGGTTGTCCAAAATGTCGTTGATGATCACGGTCACGAGTACCAGGTAAGGGCCTCACTGGATTCGGCTTCAATGTCCAACTTCATTTCGAAGACACTAGCAAAGCTGCTGTTCAACCCCCGGTCGAAGGTGGACATATCTATAGCAGGGATCGGTCTCTCCACACACAGCGTGAAAAGTGCAATCACCGCCACCATCCAGTCGAGAACATAGGAGTTTTCGACGAAGCTACAGTTCCTCATTTTTAAAAACCCTTCGCCACAGTTGCTGACCATACCACTCAAAATCTCGTCGTGGAACATTCCCAGGGTTGGTCTTGCCGACCATCAATTCCACATCCCAGGGAGGATAGACCTCGTTTTCGGCAGTGAAGCCTTCTGGGAGATTCATAGTTGTAACGGTTAGACAGAATTATACCTGACTAGTAAATAACGTCGGTCATGCCATTGTAGGAATGAATAAAAGAGAACGCATTACGGGTTACAGAGGGTGAGCATAACAGGGCAGTTATATTCGGACGGTGATGGTGATCGGTCGAGTTGTGTACGACGTGCCGAACCGAGTGCGATTACAGATTCTGAGCAGCAGTTTACAATGGCGTCGAGAATAAAAATCGGTAGGTGAATTCGGTGATTTTGTGAATTAAGTGGAAGTGAATTAAGTGATAATTCGTCAGATGATTAAAATGAGGAAATTGAAAAAAAATTAAGCGTCGTGAAAAAAAAAATTTTACAAAATGGAGATTGTGTGGAGTCTGAAAAATGAGATAGAGAGAAGAAAAAAATAAGAGTTGAATATAAAAGAAGAGGTCTGAAAATAAAAGCCAATCGGAGGAAGTGATGTGAATTGGAAAATATGCAATTAATTTGGAGGATAGCAAATAGAATGAAAGGCAAAGAAAAAAAAAGCGTGCTAATATAATTTAAAACTTAGCGTTGTTAAGAGTCGGACAGTGTTGGCGTTTTCATCGAGAAAAAAGAGATGGAAGAAAACAAACGTGCTGGGTGGATGTTCAAAAACAAAATGGCGCTTGACGACGCCTAGAAAAGGTGTTTTGTAGTTGTGAAAAGTCGGGTATGTGAAAGTACTGAATAATACTGGCTTGCAGAAAATAATGACAGAATGAGAATGTAGTTGCGTGGATTGGCGCAAAAAAAAAAAATGAGAACAAATCATTTGTTCTAGAATTGCTATGTGCTGGGAATGCTCTGTGCTTGAAAGGCTCTGTGCTGTAAGGCTATGTGCCGGGAAAAGCTATGTGCTGGGTAAAGCTAGGTGCTGGATATAGCTATGTGCTGGATAAAGCTATGTGCTGGAAAGGCTAAATGCCATAAATACGATGTGTTGGATACTACATAGAGTATGAATTAATCTCTGTATGCAATGAATGATGGTATGGATATATGGTGGATTATTTTTGGATACTCGTGAGATAATGTGAGCTAGTAAGGTTATACACAAAAACGAAAAATAGGTTATGCGCTATTAACATTGTGATAGTGATGAAAAGCAAAACGAGAGAAAAGAGACAGAAGATAAGTGTTCTTATTTATGTTTTTTTTTGCAAATGTGATCGTTTCAGATGCATCGGCAATGCCACCGTTCAAAATTGGCAGTGATGCCAGAAATGATTGGCTTAAATGGAAAAGGGCCTTGGAGAGATTTCTCAAAGCCAACGGGGTAGTGGAAGATGTGGAAAAATATGATCTATTACTCGTGCTGGGTGGTATCGAGTTACAAGCCTATTACGATAAAGTGTTCAAATGGGAAGTACAAACCCCCGCTGGTGACGGTTCTGATGAACTGGTGCCAATTAAATACGATTCAGCCATTTTGTCACTGGACAAATATTCTGCACCCCAAACGAAAAAGCGTTTTGAGAGGCATCTTCTACGAGCAATGAAACAAGAAGACCAAGAGCCATTCGAGGAATATGTTTTCAGGTTGCAAGACCAAGCCAATCGGCGTGCCTTCGCCGACGTTGACGACATGATCGTTGACCAGATAATAGAGGGATGCAAATCATCTGATCTTAGGAAGCGATTACTAACAGAGGACGTAACATTGAGTGATTCGATCATTCTCGGCAAGACCATTGAAGAAGTGCAGAAGCAGACCAGGGAATATGAGAGACATCCATCAACGGTAAATAGTTTAATGACGAAAAGAGTAAGTACTGTTTTTTTTTATCTCCATTGTTTTATATTTTCAACGACAGATACGGGAGACACCAATGATAGTTCAACGTATATCAGAGCAGAAAACACGATTTCCTGGGAATAATGACCTCAAGAGTTTGAAGAAATGTTACAGCTGTAACAGATATGGTCACATTTCTAGGGAAATTGAAAAATGCGCAGCTCGGGACTCCACTTGTTTCAACTGTGGAACCAAGGGGCATTTTAAAGTTTGCTGTCGAAGAAGAAAGCTGAATGAGTTCGGGTTACAAAAGGGACAAAAATCCAGACGTGTTCATGCCATCACAGAGAATCAAGACGATCATAAGGCAGTGTTTTTTGTAGCTGGTCAAGATCTTAACGAAGTGCTTCGTATGGATATCGGAGGGGTCATTGTATCGTTGTTGATCGATTCAGGCTCTCCAGCAAATATTATCAATTCAGAAACATTCGAGTTCCTTAAAGGAAAACATGCAGAGATTTTGGACGAGAGGAGTCCTGATCCTGATGATATGAAGCTGAAATCGTTCGCATCCGATGAAAGTATATTGTTTAGTAATGCTTTCGAAGCGCAAGTAAAGATTCCAGGAGAAAATTCTGGAATATGGGCTCACATTCTTGTGGCCCCACGTGGTCAAACAAATTTACTCAGTAAAAGCACTGCTTTTGCTCTAGGCGTACTTAAAATTGGGTATAACGTGAATCACATCATTCCGGAAAATCCCATTGAATGTCTCGCGGAGTTCCCAAAGGTCCCAAATGTTTCATTAAATATTCATCTAGATAAGAACGTTCAACCAGTTGTGCAAGCTGCTAGAAGATTCCCTATCGCAATGGAGGCCGATGTCGAGAATGCGATTCAAGAACTTCTTCAGAAGAACATTATCGAACGAGCGGAAGGGCCCTTGACGTGGGTGTCGCCCTTGGTGCCCATTAGAAAGACTGACGGAAGAATTCGTTTATGCGTGGATATGCGAGCAGCAAATAATGCTGTAAAAAAGGAAAATTTTCCAATGCCAAATATAGACGCAGCAATGGCTTCCATTCGTAAGGTATCGAAACTTTCGAAAATCGACCTGGAAGCGCGGCGTATTACCATTTCGAACTACACCCTAATAGTTGAGACATTACTACGTTTGTCGCACGAAGTGGGGTGTACAGATTTCGACGACTTATGTTCGGTATCATATCAGAACCCGAGTTATTCCAAATGGAGATGGAAAATCTTTTCAGAGGAATTAAAGGACTGATTGTTTACATGGATGACGTGTTGCTTTACGGGGAAACTGATGATGATCACGATGAAACACTAAAAGAAGTTTTGAAACGTATCAAGCAATACAACATGAGAGTCAACGAGCAAAAATCCCAATTTGGCGTTAGCGAAGTAATTTTCCTTGGTCACCATGTTTCTAAGGAAGGGATCAAACCTACTGACGAGAAAATCAAAGCAATTCTTGATTTACAACCTCCCACTTCAACATCAGAGTTAAGATCCCTTCTTGGCTTGATAAATTTTGTCGGTAAATTTATTCCTAATCTAGCCACAATGACACGTCACATGCGATCCTTACTATTAAAACAGAGCTCTTTTGAGTGGGGCGAAGAACAGTCACGAGAATTAGGGGCGATAAAATCAGTCATAGGAAAGGTAGAGTCCCTAGGTTACTTTGATCCTAAAGATGAGACACAATTGATCACAGATGCAAGTCCATTTGGATTGGGGGCCATATTGGCTCAAATGAAGGATGAAAGAGCCAGAACAGTTTCCTGCATTTCTAAAAGTTTAGCAGATCACGAAAAGAAGTATTGCCAAACAGAAAAAGAATGTCTGGCAATAATATGGGCCATGGAAAAGCTATACGTTTACCTTTACGGAATCTACTTCACTTTAGTGACGGACTGTAAGCCGCTCGAATATTTGTTTAACAAATCGCAATCAAAACCCTCAGCACGAATCGAACGCTGGATTCTTAGGTTACTGAGTTTCGATTTTATCGTGAAATACGAACCAGGAGAGAAAAACTTGGCTGACCCACTGTCTAGATTATCCCAAGGATCACAAAAAACTGAAGGAGAACCAGATGTTATTGCTTGGCTGTCAACGGAAACTCGGCCGTCTGCTATAAGTATGGATGATCTCGAAAAAGCCTCTCTTAGAGATGAAGAACTACAGAAGGTTAAGGACGCGATTTACTCAACAAATTGGGATGATGTTCCAAACGAATACAAGACGACGACGATTAAGGAGGATTTGTCATTGTTCGGGGAGTTGATTCTTCGGGGCAATCGAATCGTCATACCGAAAGCGTTAAGAGAGCAGGTGGTTCATCTCGCCCACATAGGACATCAAGGGTGTACCTCCATGAAAGCACAACTACGAGCTAAAGTATGGTTTCCCGCTATGGACAAGATGATAGACTTGGTCGTGAAAAACTGCAAACCATGCAAAATGACATCTCTTCCGGACAAACATAATCCCATGTCTCGGAGACTTCCTATACAGCCGTGGCAAGACATCGCAATAGACTTTAAAGAAGGTCTTCCTGGAGAGATGTCCTTGCTAGTAGTAGTCTGTTACACCTCTCGTTTCATACAAGTTGAACAGATGAAACCAGCTACCACACAACGGGTCATTTTTTTTTTTTTTCCTAAACAATGGAGGGGGAATCTGCTCAACAGACATCCTGGGTTGACCAGGAAGTGCTGGGTTAGGGGCCACCTCCAATGAGGGAGGCAGGACTGCATCCCCGACCAGCTAAACCGTTTCCATTGCCGCCAAGCCCATCGTCCCTTCGGTACAACCAGAAAGTAATGCTTCAAAGGGGGGCCAGTGCATAACGCACCCTCGAGGTTAGCTGCGTGTCCTTGCAGCATCGAACATCGTGACACGCTTTTTTAGAAGAACACCATGGTGTCGTGCCAGCGCATTGCCGGCTTTCCAGGTGGCCTTACCACGCCCTATGTCCTCGGAAGGTGGGCAGGGTCGACTTCGCGCCTGCTTCCCTCTGCACGACTGGTATCAAGAATGATGATGCCGCGTGCACCCCAAATTGACCTTTCTGCGATAGGGCCTATTCGCCAGCACACCGAGGGACTTGCCGACGCGGTGCCTACGCCTGCCCCAGCCTTGACGAGGACCCCTTTCCGTCCTCGGGCTCGGAACCCGCTCGGTTGACCGACGCCGCGAAAGCGACGATACCATGTTCACGCGGCCACTTGTTCGATAAAAGGATCGAGTTCGACCACAGGGCACCGGTATGACCCATGAAGCCGACTCCGAACCCTTGGACCACCTCTTATTTGCGCCTGAACTAGCCATTCCTCGAGTCCACGCGCCACCTTCTGTGTAGCTCCGAGACGATTTGGACGATAGCCGATAAAACGGCGTTCCAGCCAACTTCATCTTTACACATCCTCCGGACTAGGTTGTCCGGGGTAGTGTCCAGACCACATGTGGCAAGCATGTGGTCACGCATTGTGCGAAAACGCGGGCACACGAACAACACGTGTTCCGCCGTTTCCTCTAAACCTACGCACACCGGACACTCGGGCGAGGCCGAGTGTCCGAACCGGTACTGTCTGAAGCAACCATGGCCTGTAAGGACCTGGGTCAGGTGGAAAGTGATTTGCCCATGGCGCCTCTTGACCCACGTACCTATCTCCGGTATCAACCTATGTGTCCATCTACCCTTAGTGGAACTGTCCCACGCACGCTGCCATTTGACCATTGAGGCCAACCTGACAGTCCTACGGATGCCTCTCGTGCCGCGCATTTCGAAGCACTCTATGTCTTCACCGATAACTATGTCGATAGGCATCATACTGGTGATGACGCAAAGTGCATCGTGCGACACGGTACGGTACGCGCTCGCAACTCTTAGGCACATGAGCCTATACGTACTTTCTAACTTCGTTCTGTAGCAGTTAATACGCAGGGCCGTGCCCCAAGCTGGCCCCCCATACCTCAGTATGGACAGAGCAACGCTAGCCAGAAGCTTGCGCTTGCTGGCATAAACCGCAGAGCTATTGGACATCATCCGGGACAATGCCGCTATAGCTGTGGAGGAACGCTTGCAGGCGTAATTGACGTGGCTACCAAAGGTGAGCTTATCGTCGATCATTACCCCCAAGAGTTTGATGGAGCGTTCAGAGGTGACTGTGCAGTTGCCTGCCCTTATCACCGCTTGTTGCTCCGACTTTCGGTTGTTAACAACAACCACCTCAGTCTTGTGGTGAGCCAGTTCTAACTTCCTGGAACTCATCCACTCCTCCACAATTGCGATCGAGTGGGCTGCAGTCAATTCCACCTCTTCGATCGATTCGCCGTAGACCTCCAGCGTAATATCGTCAGCAAAGCCGACGATTGCCACGCCCACCGGGAACTTCAACCTCAAGACACCGTCGTACATGACGTTCCATAACACCGGACCCAGTATGGAACCTTGCGGAACCCCTGAGGTGATGTCAACGCACTTCCGACCCGCCTCCGTGTCGTATACCAGTACTCGATTCTGGAAGTAGCTTCCGAGAATCTTGTACAGGTACTCGGGAATTCCAAGACGCAGGAGCGCATCTGCAATAGCTGCCCAACTGGCACTATTGAAAGCATTCCTCACGTCGAGAGTCACTACTGCACAATAGCGAACTTCCCTCCTCTTACGCTGGATAGCTATCTCCGCGGATTTGGTAACCGACAAGATAGCGTCTACGGTCGACTTACCCTTTCGGAAGCCAAACTGGTTACTCGATAGACCATCCGCACCCTCCGTGCGTATCAACAACCTGTTGAGGATGATCTTTTCGAGCACCTTCCCCGCCGTGTCAAGCAGGCATATTGGTCTATATGCCGACGGATCCCCCGGTGGTTTTCCCGCTTTTGGCAATAGGACCAAGCTCTGCCTTTTCCATGCTTCAGGGAAGACTCCCTCGTCCAGGCATCTCTGCATAACAGATCTGAACATCTCGGGAGCCTCGGCAATGGCCGCTTTGATGGCCAGGTTCGGAATACCATCCGGTCCTGGCGCCTTACCTACACTAAGGGACTGTGCAATCCCCGCAAGTTCCGCCACCGTTACTCTTCCCTCGTCGGCCACCCTCCACAAAGGGAGGCCAGGGACTTGGGTCGTGACGTGGGAAGAGCCCCGCGATGATCCTCTCCAGCATCTCTGGAGACCGCTCTGTAGGGGCCATCGCCCCACGTGTCTTGGCCATTACGACCCTATAGGCGTCACCCCATGGATTCGCGTTGGCACTTTGACACAGGCCCTCGAAGCAGGCTTTTTTGCTTGATCTAATCTCAGTCTTCAGAGCGGCTCTAGCAGCCACGAACGCCACCCGTCGTTCAACACGCTCCTCTTCTGTGCGTGCTCGCTGCATCCGCCTCCTTGCCCGTAGGCAGGCGCGGCGCAGGTTCGCAATTGCTTGAGTCCACCAGTAAGCCGGTGGTCTCCCATTCCTAGGGTGGACTTTCCTAGGCATGGTGGCATCGCATGCACGCGAGAGTACTGTTACCAGCTGCTCGCCGCTCAGACCGAGAGTATTGTGCTCGCGGCGGAGCGCTTCCTTAAAAACCTCGTCGTCGAAGTATGATGTCTTCCACATACGAGGACTAGGCCTCGCCCCTTCTTCCGTCCGCTGAATGCTGGTCGTATAGTCGATACTGTAGCGAACCGCCAGGTGGTCGCTGTGAGTGTAGCCATCATTTACCCTCCAGTTCGAACTACTCGTTTGGCGAGGGCTCCAGAACGTAACGTCGATAATCGACTGGGCACCGTTCCAGCTGTAGGTACTTTTGGTACCGACATTAGCCAAGTCCACATCCAACATGGCCAGTGATTCCAGCAGGATCTGCCCCCGTTGATTCGTGGATCGGCTTCCCCATTCCACGGCCCGGGTCATTGGAACACTACTGCAAATGTTCAGCTCATTCGGAATACCAAGATCTATCACCGCCGACAATGGTCCGCAATTTAAATCAATTGAGTTCAAGAATTTCTGTCTCAGCTACGGAATACATCTCAACCTTTCTACCCCATATTGGCCCGAGCAAAATGGAGCTGTAGAAAGGCAAATGCGGAACATAGGAAAGCGAGTCAAAATCAGCTCCATTCAAGGTACGGACTGGAAAACTGATTTAAAAGAGTACTTGATATTGTATCATTCTACACCACAAGAAACGACTGGACTGTCACCTTACAAAATGATGTTTGGTAGGGAGGTATATAATGGTATACCATCAATACCCCTAGCAGCACACATGTTCCACATAGGTTACTGCAACTTTTATGCGACCAGATTCAGTCACAATCAAGTTGCTTCAACCTTTTTTGTCTAACTTGTGCTGCTCGGGGCATCAACCGCCTACACTATCCCTTGAAGCAGCGAAAGATAAAGATATGGAATTGAAGGAATATCACAAAAGAATTGCGGACACTCAACGGAACGCCAAACATCATAATTTGGAGAGGGGTGATACAGTGTTGATGCAGAATCTCAAGAAAGGCACCTTACAGCCGAATTTCACAGCAGAAGAGTTTGAAGTTCTGGACGTCAATAAAGGAGCAGTTCAGGTCAAGTCCAATGATACAGGTAAAGTGTACCTCCGGAACAGCACCATCGAAATCGAAACAAACAATGGTAAACACCGAAGACGAAGGGGAGCATTTCACGAAGCAAGATACAATTCCGGGAAGCAGCCGAAACCTACTAGCAAGACGCCGAAAGATCCCAACTAGATATGATGAATTTGTGTTATAACGGTTGGTAAGTTTTAACTTTAGACGATGTTTTCAATAAAGAAATATTGAACTAGGTTATCGTATATGTTTTGATTCTAATTAAAAGGAGGAATGTAACGGTTAGACAGAATTATACCTGACTAGTAAATAACGTTGGTCATGCCATTGAAGGAATGAATAAAAGAGAACGCATTACGGGTTACAGAGGGTGAGCATAACAGGGCAGTTATATTCGGACGGTGATGGTGATCGGTCGAGTTGTGTACGACGTGCCGAACCGAGTGCGATTACAGATTCTGAGCAGCAGTTTACAATAGTGGTCGGAAGATTCCGTTTGGGAACGGACTTCCACCCAAGGAGTACCATTTAGACTGATTTGGTTGCAGCAACTCATATATGACTGGATTTGGTCGTACATTGGTTACAGTAACTCGTTTTTGACAAGTGTGCTGCTTGGGCATGGTTGACTGAAACACCATTCGGATGGGCTGTCGCATCGCATCCAGTCAACACAATTGTATTCCTCGGATCTGCAACCTTTCTACGAAAAATGATCCGTTAGAAGCTACGCTTCAGAAGTTCTGGGAAATCAAGTACATCTCCGACGGACCAATGCTATCCGTTGAAGAAGATTGCTGTGTGAGAAGCACTACGTAGCTATGATCCTTCTGGAAGGTATATCGTCAGTCTTCCTCGAACCGACAATCCCGATTTTGTCTTAGGAAGCTCTAGGGATATCGCAGATCGCCGTCTTATGAGTGTCGAGCGGTGTCTCGAACGTGATCCTGCCACCAAGGACGCATACCATCGTTTTATGGAAGAATACCTCCATTTAGGGCATATGAAGAAGCTTGTCAATCCGGTAGACGACGTTCAACCGCACTGCTACATACCGCACAACGCCGTCTTCAAAGGTCAGGGTCTTGGTTGGACCAGTCGTTCAGGAGGATCTGCTCTCCATCGTGCTGCGTTTCCGCATTCGATCCGTCGCTGTTGTCGCCGACGTGGAGAAAATATATCGGCAGATGCTTCACTCTCCGGAAGACCGTAAATTCCTGCGGATTAAAGAAAATCTTAAATATTTCCTCGATGCAGCTCCGAAAGATGTAAGCTCATCAAATGACATTTCCGTGTTGTGGTCGGTGGTGTGGATTTACATTCACTACGCGGATTATGGTTAATTAACATCGCCCCGAAAACCGCACATCCCACAACCCGATATGTCACGCTAAATGTACGCGACATTTGTCCCATTTTTGGATTTCCTGTCCGACCGACGGGACGCGACGGGTGGAAATGACATGCCAAGTGCATTCCCACCTAGGCGCCACAGCCCCACATATGCAATGCATAGCATGGCATGTGTTGTTCTGCATCACTTCCATTAGACAACCCCCCGTTTACACATCCACTGTCCCACCGATGTTTGAAAACCGATTGCACTGAAATGACGCCAAGCAAAGACCATTCGCCGTCGAACTGGGAGTGTTGTTAAATTTCAACGTGCCCTGCTCAGAAGTGTTTCTCTCGTGATGCTTGCCAGAGTGCAATTGCTGGCGGGTGAAGTGCTATGAAAAAGTGAAAATGGATAATCGCATTTTATCCCCCATCGATGCATCCCCCAGGAGATTTTTCACAGTTCCACCGGTGCTATACGGAGCAACTTTATGACCGCACAACAGTCGAAATGGAGATTTATGGACCGATGTATTTACTTTTATTGTTGCGAAATTTCATTCGACTGTGCTTGTAGTTTGAATGTCACAATGGCGAGAAAGGACACGAACATCAACCAGGAAATGGTTCCGGCTACTAACAATTTTATGATTTATAAGTGGACAAGTAGGATTTTTCCAGCAATCATAATGTCCTGCATCGAGCTGCGCACTGTATTTTGATTGGTAAAAATTATGAATAATCTACGTTGGGAGGTTTTGTCAGTAAGAGGATTCCAACTATAAAAATAAAATATGATCAAAAGAGGATAGTTTTCAACAGAGATGAACCAGCCACAGGCTAAAAAACCCAATAATAAAGATAATAATAATAGTTTCAAAATCGAACAACAGTAAACGTTAGCGGGATCGATATTGGTACGCAATCCGAAGATTGAAAATCGTTTATGATGAAGTAATGGACAATTTGCGGTCCAGTGGGGAATTCTAAGTAGGATGACAACCCAACAACCCAAATGGGTTCGCATGAAATGAACTCAATTGCTGTTTGAAATTGCTTCAAAATCATTGTTCGGATAAATGGCACTTGCGGTGGCGTGACCGTAAATTGTTCAATAGCTTGTGCAAATTTAATATGCTTGCTATAGAATAAATTCAATGGAGTTGAACAAAATATAGCTAGTATGAACTTAAACAATTTGAAGACACTTACCTGTTGGTGGAATAAAGGCAAAAATGATCTTCCAGAATAAGGTGAAGAAATGCATGATGTAGTCGGAACAGCTCGGTGTCGGTGGATCCTCTCCTTCGTTGTTGCCATCGTCGTCCCCTGAAATGAAAAGAACAGGTTGTTGAGTACAGAATAAGGAGTGAAAATTGTATTTCTTATAAATATCAGCTTAGCTGAGCTCTTTAGGTTCCGATGAAATCTCATGGATCTTCCGAAGTTCCAAAATTTATTCGAGTTTCTAAGTGAAATTCTTTCTTTGTCTTTATCGAACATTCTTCGCGTATGGTCGCGTCGCTTTTCTCTATGTTGTATTTCATTTCGGAGGAGTTTGAAATTTGGTGTGTGGCTGAAGGCCAACTGGCCAAGATCGAATCGGATCAATACGGTCACGAGTAAAGAATTGTCGGCCTTTTTTTGTGGCTTGGCACGGGGAAAGAGTTGAGTGTAAGTAAGTGCAATGGTGGTGTATAGTGGATTAGATAAGCAAGGAGGCGCATGGTATTTGGTACAGTAAGACACTGAACAGTATTGTAGAGGAAAAAGACTTGAGCGGTAGGTAGGCACAAACCTTTTTATTTCTGTTGCGGATACGCGGTAAACGGTGGTATGGACTTCTAAAGTACTGTGTAAAAAGATAGGAAAAGTAATGGTCAAGGAATGATTGCGCTACTGAGATTCCTTGAGCAGTACAGAGCAGACAAGGAAAAAGATTAATTTTGCAACATCAGGCCAACTGCAGTGAAGAAAACACAGTCTGACAGTTTGCCTTGCGGAATAATGCATCGATGCATTATTCCGCAAGTAAACGTGACGTTTTGTTGTTTTCGTACTGCTCCCGCTGCTTGGGCTGCGAAATGGTGAGTTGACATCCGGGAAGGGGCGCCTAACATAGCTCTGGTCCTCACAAGTTCCAATACTCACGCTTCCACGGGTCTTCCGATGACAATTGACCGCCAGCTAAGGGTTGCGTACTTAGCTGGTAGTGCAGCCTGGGCACTGTTGTCCTTCTGACATCAGCTAGAGTGAGAGGGTGCGTACTGTGGGGTCTGCCTAGGATGTGGTGGGGTTCGACAGTGGGCTCTGTTGAACTTCTATAAAAAGCTGCATGTGTCCCCAAGCAGGCCCTATCAAAGCGACCGTGTGCCGCTCAAAGCGCACTAGCCTAGTCCCGGTGTTGGGTGGGACTTTAAACAAATTTGACCCGACTGATCGAGCGTCTGTCCACCAAGGAGGTGCGGCTCCAACAGCGTCTGTTCTGGCATCCAGCGGCTGAGTATGAAATGCTATTCCCCGGAAGCTATACCTAAGATGGTAGCCCCATCCCGGTGGATAGGGAACCTTGGGCCAACAACCTACTGTTCCCGAAACATCAATTTGTTCAAGAATCCGATAATGAAAGAATACTGACTGATTTTATGGCGACGACTCTTAGCGCGAAACTACGGACACGAATAGGAACATGGAACGTTTTAACCCTAGCCCAGCAGGGTAAACTGGGACAACTTGCCAATGAGGCACGGCGCATGAAGCTTGAGATCCTGGGACTGAGTGAAGTCCGTTGGCCAAACTTTGGAGAACACAGAACGCCGTCGGGACAAGTTCTGCTATACTCTGGTTTACGAGGTGAACACGCTCCCCGGCAACGCGGAGTTGGCTTCCTACTGAGCGCTCAGGCACACTCTGCGCTTATGAAGTGGGAACCTATAAGTGAAAGGATAATCGTTGCCAGATTTAGAACACGGGTCCGAAACCTTACTATAATCCAATGTTATGCGCCAACCGATGCTGCCGATCTGCAAGACAAAAAGAACTTCTACAGTCAACTCAATGCCGTCGTAGATAGAATTCCGAAGGGTGATATCAAGATCTGTTTGGGCGACTTCAATGCGAAGATCGGATCCGACAACTCGAACCATGAGCGCATTATGGGGCGCCATAGTCTCGGAGAAATTAGCGAAAACGGAGAGCTGTTCGCAGAATTTTGTGGTAATAACGACATGGTGATCGGGGGATCGCTCTTCCCTCATCGACCGGTTCACAAGGTCACGTAGGTCTCCCGTGACGGCTTTACAGAAAATCAAATCGACCACATCTGCATCAGCCGAAAATGGAAACGGAGCCTTCTTGATGTACGGAATAAACGTAGTGCCGATGTCGCGTCTGATCATCACCTCCTCATCGGCGAAATACGCCTGCGCATTGCGCGGATTCGTCGGCAGGAGGAAAGAGTTGGACGACGATTCAACACACGCCGACTGGAAGATGCCACGGTGAAACGGTCCTTCGTTGAAGAGCTGGAGACGCGTGCTGCAGATATTCCGGAAGATGGCAGCGTGGAAGACCAATGGACCGCCATCAAGAATGCCTTCATCGCCACCAGCGAGAACAATCTGGGCGAACTACGCACCCAGAGAAAGCAATGGATCACCGAGGAGACCTGGAGGAAGATAGAGGAGCGAAGAGAAGCCAAAGCCGCGATAGAGCGATCGAAAACCAGAGGAGCCTAAGTCTTAGCCCGTCAACGATACACGGCTCTTGAGAAGGAAGTAAAACGCTCATGTCGACGGGACAAGCGAGCGTGGGCAGACTCTCTGGCCGACGAAGGAGAGAGAGCCGCCGCAACCGGTGACATTCGCCTTATCTACGATATCTCACGACGCTTAAGCGGGGCGAAGATGAATGCAATGATGCCTGTGAAAGACGCGAATGATCAGTTATTGACCGACCCAACTGACCAGCTGAAACGCTGGTTCGAGCACTTCGAACAACTTTTTCAAGTGCCAACCAGGCCATCACCACCTCGGCATGATCTGCCTAGGATCCGACGTATAACACGTGTCAATACCGAAGCTCCATCACTGCTAGAGATTCAAACAGCCATCCAAAGCATGAAATCGAATAAAGCCCCAGGGGTCGACCGCATATCAGCCGAGATGCTCAGAGCTGACCCCATGACATCCGCTCAACTACTGCATCGTTTATTTCGTAATATCTGGGACACCGCAATTTTCCCGGTCGACTGGATGCAAGGTATCTTAGTGAAGGTGCCCAAAAAGGGTGACCTGACTGTATGCGATAACTGGCGAGGCATTATGTTGCTGTGTACCGTTCTCAAAGTTCTATGCAAAATTATCCTAGCCCGGATTCAGGAGAAGATCGATGCGACTCTCCGGTGGCAGCAGGCTGGATTCCGTGCAGGAAGATCCTGTGTGGACCATATTGTCACGCTCCGCATCATTCTGGAGCAGGTCAACGAATTCCAAGAGTCCCTTTACTTGGTATTCATTGACTACGAAAAAGCTTTCGACCGTCTCAATCACGAGAATATGTGGGGCGCCCTGAGACGCAAGGGGGTTCCTGTGAAAATCATCGGCCTCATCGAAGCACAGTACGAGGCCTTTTCGTGTAGAGTGCTGCACAATGGGGTCCTGTCCGACCCTATCCGGGTCGTAGCTGGTGTGAGGCAAGGATGTATTCTATCACCGTTACTGTTCCTCATCGTAATCGATGAGATTCTGGTAGATGCGATTGACCGTGAACCAAACCGCGGGCTGTTATGGCAGCCTATAACCATGGAGCACCTAAATGACTTCGAATTGGCGGATGACGTTGCACTACTCGCGCAACGGCGCTCTGATATGCAGAGTAAGCTCAACGACCTTGCCGATCGCTCCTCCTCGGCAGGTTTAGTCATCAACGTCAACAAAACCAAATCGTTGGATGTAAACACGGTGACTCCTTCCAGTTTCACAGTAGCCGGGCAACCAGTGGAGAATGTTGAAAGCTTCCAATATCTTGGTAGCCAAATGGCGTCAGACGGCGGTACCAAGATCGACATAGGCGCACGGATCAAGAAAGCAAGGGCTGCCTTTGCGAGTTTAAGAAATATCTGGAAAAACAGGCAGATAAGTGAACGCACCAAATACGAATTTTCAACTCTAACGTGAAATCTGTGCTGTTATACGCTAGCGAAACATGGTGTGTATCAGTGGAGAACACTCAACGGCTGCAGGTGTTCATTAACAGATGCCTGCGGTATATAATTCGGGCCTGGTGGCCTCACAACTGGATCTCAAACAACGAGCTCCATCGTCGTTGTCACCAGAGGCCGATAGCAACAGAAATTCGGGATCGGAAGTGGGGCTGGGTCGGCCACACTCTACGTAGGGGCGGAAACGAAATCTGTAAGCAAGCATTAGACTGGAACCCAGCGGGACATCGCAGCAGAGGCAGACCCAGAGGCTCATGGCGGCGAAGCCTCAATAAAGAAATAAAAGAAGTCGACCGAAATCTAACCTGGCAACAGGTTAAAGCGATAGCCGGGCATCGCTCAGGATGGAGATCTTTCAAGTCGGCCCTTTGCACCACCGGAGGTGTACAGGATCCATAAGTAAGTAAGTAAGTACTGCTCCCGGTTCGTTTTGTCCGCGATTCAAAATTTGTTTTCCGGCGAAATTTTCATTAAAAAAATTAAAATTAGCTTACAGGTATGTATATCTGGAAAATTCTACTTTAATTTTATTAAGATTAACATTGCGTCATTGCTGATAACATGACCTCAATCCATTTAGTTTCAGGTCGGATTCCCAAGTGCCAGCCGGTCGATGTTCAAGTCAATAGCGAAGTCGTCTACTTCGAAATCACAATACTATTGGAAGGGATACCGGATGATTCAACCAATTTGAGAATTGTTGTAGTGCCGTCGGAGTAGATGATGTATTCCGAAAGGGGACCCATTTTAGTTCACTTGTCCGCAGAGAGAATACTAATTTGAAAAAATAACTCTTCGGTTCGGAAATGACGTTGTATTCTGAGATTGGGTGGAATGGATGGCCGACCTTAGGATCAGTGAGGTCGTTCATCTCGATGGTTCAGGGCTTCCTACGCCTTATCCTGATTTCGACACCATGGTTTGGCTACATATTGACCTAAAGCTGTGTGGGGAGGATCACAAAAACAACAACGACCCTATTTGCGATGTGAATTTATTGCTCCTGAGAATTCAGATTAGATATATCGTTAGAGAAAAATATTTGAAAAAAATTCAGATAGTTGAAGAACTATGAAGAACACAGATTATAAAAAAATATTCAAATAAAATACACATATTTTCTAAAATGCAGTGTATTACATTTTAACGTTTAAGTGAAATTTACAGTTTTTGGGTGAAATATGACGAGCTCGGTAGTCTAGGGTCTACCGCTTCTGCCTTATAAGCAGGAGGTCGTGGCCGATATTGTAAGCAAAGTAAGAACAACCAACCTGTAAACGTATGGCATAACCACGCCGAAGAGTGAAGACCTGTACTATTTATAGTCCTGTCCGTCTCATGGATCATTGTGGTCTTCGAGCAAGGTGTATCCAATATTGTGTAAAGTTTCAAGATTCGATGTGTTTTTTTTTAAATTCCAGAAAATGATTTTTGTTTCTTTCCTATTTCTTATGAAATGAATGCTTCAACTTTATTCCTGAAAATACTTCCTGAAATTTCTCCTGAAGTTTCTTCAGTTTCTTTTTAAAATTTCTCTACTGCAGTTCTTCCAGAAAATCTTGAAATTCACGGGTTCCTCCAATAATTTCTCTTGGAATTTTTTTTGAAATTCTTCAAAGAATGTATTCTGGAATTTCTTGCAAATCGTCCATTAGGTCCTTCAGAGGTTCATCCAGAAAATTATCTATAGGATGTTTTCCAAACATTTCCTGAGATACTATCCAGAAATTCATCAAAGAAATCCCCCATGAGATTTCTTCAAGGAAGTCTTTCAAGACTACTCATTGAGTTCGATTAAATTCATGAACTTCTCATGATGTTCATTTAGATTTTTTTTCCGTACATTAGTCCAGTTCCTCCGGGATTAATTCTGGAGTTTGTCCAGAAACTTCTCCTGAGTTGCTTCAAATATTGTTTCACGAATCCTAAAGGAATCCATTCGAAAAATTATCCAGACATTTCTAAGGGGATTCCTGCTGGAATTCCTACGAAGATTCTTTAGCACCTTCCTCCGCGACTTTTTCTAGGAGCTCATTCGAGAACAACTCCAGGAACTCCGCTGGGAATTCTTCTAACAGTTGGCAATCGCTTCTCGCGCACGATATACGTCTTTCCGCACAATTGCTTATCAAACGATATTTCTCGGTTCGTGTCGAATCCACTCAGTGCAAAATGTCATACAGAACGAACACGCTTGTCGTGGACTTTAGTGTTCTTCCAACACGACCTCCGTTGGAACAGGTGAAAAAGTTCCTGGAGAAGTCAATCAAGCTTGACATGGCTGATGTTAAGAGCATTCAGCTGCACAACCTCAACAACTGCGTGTTTATCGAGATGAACGATGCAGGTGTAGCACCACGACTACAGCAGCAAAACCATCTGAAACACTCGTTCCATCGTCTAGGCGTAATCTATCGCATACTGGTGTATGTCGATGGCCCCACTACAACAATCAAGCTACACGACCTTTCGCCATGCATGCCGAATACCACCATCATCAACCATCTGAAACAATATGGCAAAATAATCTCCATACAAAATGAGACCTGGAAAAACTTCTACCCGGGAGTGCTGAACGGTGTGAGAGTAGTGCGAATGATGATAGAAAAACCGATACTATCGTGCATCTCTATCGAGAATGAACCGACGCTAGTTACTGGTCAAAAACAAAATGATCAACCGCAATCAAAGTGCCCAGTGGCGACTTCAGAGCCTACATCAGAAATACCATCGAACACATCCGAACAAATCACTACCGGCCCTCCACCAGTGCAAACGGAATCAAACGAAAGTGAAAACGACAATGACGACGACGACGACGAAAGGCAAATTGAGCCCGGCACTACTGGAGCCAGCGCGAAAAGGCGATTGTCAGCCGCATCGGGAACAGCAAGCGACACACGTGCCGATAACATCCCAAAGAGATCGTGTGGTGAAGACGCTTACAATGCAGGCGATACCAGAAAACATGATGAAGCGGACTGTATAACACACGATCAAGAACAAAAAAATGATGTATCGAATTTGTAGCATTTTGTAAATCAGAGACGAGCCAGCCTCGGGCTGAAAGTCTCTTAAATACAGATAAAAAAAAATTCTTCTAAGACATATTTTAGGAACATCTTCGGTAATTCCTCAGATAATTTATCTAGGACTTTTGCGGGGTTTTCTCTGGGACGTCCACCAGGAACATCGCCGGGAATTCTTCCAGTCCATAAAAAAAACTTGCAAGATAAATCCTTCGGGAATTCCTCCGGAAGTTTGTCAAGGAATTCTCCGGAAATTCGTCCTGAAATTCCTCCGGAAATGCCTCTAGGAGTTTCATTGAGATTTTATCCAGGAATTCTTTAAGCATCGGAGCTCTTCACGAATACTTCCAGAAATTTCTAAGCGAATTCCTCCCGGAAGGTTTTTCGGGAATTACTCCGGCGAATACGGCAATTTCTCCAGGAACTACTCAGGATTTCTTCGGGCATTTCTTCATAAAATTTCGAAAATAACTCGTTCTGAAATTTCTCCGGAAATTTGTCCAGGGTTTCCACTTAGATTTTCTCCAGGAATTCCTCCTTAAATTCCCTCAGAATTTCTTCTGGCTCTACGTAATTCATCCTGGATTTCCTCCGAGAATTCCACTAATAATTTCTTCAAAAGTTCCACAAGTAATTCCTTCAGCAATTTTTCCAGACATTCCTCCGAAAATTTCTCCAGGTATTCCAACGAGAAATCGTTCAGGTTTCCTCCTGTAATAACTCCCTGAATTCCTCCAGAAAGTCTTCTGAAAATTCCTCCGAGCGTTCCTCCAGTAAATCCTTGGACAATTTGGTCCACCATTTTCCGGGAATTCCTCCAGCAATTCCTCCGACGATTCCTGAAGGATTTCTTCCGGAAGTAGAAATTTCTTCGGAAGTTCTTTCAGGAACTGCATCAGAAATTCCTTCAGCAATTCCACCTGAAATTCATTCAGGATTTCCTCCGAAATATCTTTCTGGAATTCCTCCGGAGGTTGATTTTTCAATACCTCCGGATGTTCCTTCTGGAATACCCCGTGAAGTTCCTTCAGGAGCTCCTCCAGAAGTTCCTTCAGAAGTTCCTCCGGAAGTTCCTCCAGGGGTTCCTCTGGAAGTTTCTACAGGAGTTCCTCCGAAAGTACCTTCAGGAGTTTCTCCAGAAGTTTCTTCAGGAATTCAACCGGAAGTTCCTGCAGGAGTTCCACCAAAAGTTCCTTCAGGAATTCCACAGAAAGTTCCTTCAGGAATTCCTTCAGGAATTCTTCCGGAATTTATCCAGAAGTTCTTTCAGTACATTCCTTCAGGAATCTTCTCAAAATTTTTTCCAGGAATTCCTCCGGAGGTTCTTTTAAGAATTCCTTCGTAAGTTCTTTCAGGAATTCCTCCAGAGTGCCCGGATGGAGCTCCTCCAGAAAATCCACCAAGAATTCCCCTGAAAGTAACTACAGGAATTCCTTCGGAAGTCCTTTTAGATATTTCTCCGTCGGTTTCTCTAATATTTCCTTCGGAAGTTCCCTCAGGTAATACTTTGAAAGTTGCTTCAGAAATTATTCCATAAGTTTCCTAAGGAGATCGTTTGAAAGTTTCTTGACGATTTCCTTCGGAAGTTTCATCACGAATTTCACCGGAAGTTCCTTTAGGAATTGGTCCAGGAATACTTCTGAGAGTGCTATCAGTGATTCTTTCGGAAGTTACTCCAGCAGTTCTTCCAGGAATTTCTTCGGAGTTCCTCCGGGCATTTTTATGGAAGTCATACCAGGAATTCAGAAGAACTTCTCCTGGTATTCCTTCAGGAATTCTTTCGGAAGTTCCTTCGGAAGCTCTATTGGAAATTCCATCAAAAGTTCTTTCCGGGATTCCTCCGGTTTTTTTTTCAGGAATTGCTCCGTAATTTCCCCTAGTGTTTTCTTCGGAAGTTCCTTCAGTATTTTTTTTCGGAAGATTCTTCAGACAATTCTCCGAAAGTTGCCTCAGGAATTCTTTCGTAAGTTCCTTGAGGAAGTCCTTTGAAAGTCTCTTACAAAATTCTTCCGGAACTTCCTTTAAAGATTCCTCCGAAAATTCATCCAGAAATCTATCGGAAGATCCTCCACCGGAAGCTCTTTCAGGAATCCCACTGGAAGTTCCTTAACGGTTTCTACCACTCTGGAATTTCCTTCTGGAATACCTCAGAAGGTTCATTCTATGTTTCCTTCCTATGTTTCTTCAAGAATATCTCGTTTAGTTCTATTCTCCTGAAATTCTTTGAGAAATTGCTTCGGAAGTTCTACCAGGAATATGTCCGCAATATGTTCTATCGAGAACTTCACCAGAAGATCCTTTATGTATTCCAACGGAAATTCTTTCAGGAGTTCCTCTTGAGGTTCCTTCTGGAATTCAACCGAAAGTTCCTTCTGGAATACCTTTTGAAGTTCCTTCAGGAGTTCCTCCGGAAGTTTCTTCAGGCGTACCTCCGAAAGTTTCTTCGGAAGTTCCTCCACGAATTCGTCAAGATGTTCTTCTTCAATAATTCTTCCAAAAGTTCATTAAGGAATTCCTCTCGAATTTTCATCAGGAATTCCTACGGAGGATCCTTCAAAAATTTCTCCAATTGTTATTTCAGGAATTCCTCTGAAAGTTCCTTAAGGAGCCCCTTCGGAAATTTCATCATGGAATACTTCTGGAAGTTGCTACAGGAATTCCTCCGGAAGTTTTTCAAGAATTCTTCCGGAAGTTCCTTGGGGAATTTTTCTTGAAATTACATAAGTATATCCTTTGGAAGTTCCTTTAGAAATTATTCCGGAAGTTGCTTCAACTTTGCGGGAAATTCTTGAAGGAACTTCCGGAGGAATTCATAAAAGAAATTCCGTAGAAAATCTTCATGGAACTTCCAGAGGTTTCCTGTAGCAACTTTCGAAGAATAACCAGAAGGAACTTCCGAAAGGAATTCCTGACAAAACTTCCGGAGGAATTTTTTAAAGAAACTTCCGAAGGGTTTTTTAGAGTGATTTTTAATTTTAATACAAAATTCATAATTTTTCCGGAGGAATTGCTAAAGAAACTTCTGAAGAAATCCCCAATGAAACTTCACGAGGAATTGCCTAATTGAACTGAAAGAAGTTCCGAAAAAAATCCGGTGAAAACTTCCGGAGAAATTCCTGGAGGAACTTCCGGAGGAACTCCTGGAGGAACTTCCGGAGGAATTCTTGGAGGAACTTCCGGAGGAATTCCAGGAGGAACTTCCGGAGGAATTTCAGGAGGAACTTCCGGAGGAATTCCAGGAGGAACTTCCGGAGGAATTCTTGGAGGAACTTCCGGAGGAATTCCTGGGGGAACTTCCGGAGGAATTCCTGGGGGAACTTCCGGAGGAATTCCTGGGGGAACTTCCGGAGGAATTCCTGGGGGAACTTCCGGAGGAATTCCTGGGGGAACTTCCGGAGGAATTCCTGGGGGAACTTCCGGAGGAATTCCTGGGGAACTTCCGGAGGAATTCCTGGGGGAACTTCCGGAGGAATTCCTGGGGGAACTTCCGGAGGAACTCCTGGAGGAACTTCCGGAGGAATTCCTGGAGGAACTTCCGGAGGAACTCCTGGAGGAACTTCCGGAGGAACTCATGGAGGAACTTCCGGAGGAATTCCTGGAGGAACTTCCGGAGGAATTCCAGGAGGAACTTCCGGAGGAATTTCAGGAGGAACTTCCGGAGGAATTCCAGGAGGAACTTCCGGAGGAATTCCAGGAGGAACTTCCGGAGGAATTCCTGGGGGAACTTCCGGAGGAATTCCTGGGGGAACTTCCGGAGGAATTCCTGGGGGAACTTCCGGAGGAATTCCTGGGGGAACTTCCGGAGGAATTCCTGGGGGAACTTCCGGAGGAATTCCTGGGGGAACTTCCGGAGGAATTCCTGGGGGAACTTCCGGAGGAATTCCTGGGGGAACTTCCGGAGGAATTCCTGGGGGAACTTCCGGAGGAATTCCTGGGGGAACTTCCGGAGGAATTCCTGGGGGAACTTCCGGAGGAATTCCTGAAGGAACTTCCGGAGGAATTCCTGGAGGAACTTCCGGAGGAACTTCCGGAGGAATTCCTGGGGGAACTTCCGGAGGAAGTCCTGGAGGAACTTCCGGAGGAAGTCCTGGAGTAACTTCCGGAGAAATACCTAGAGGAACACCCGGAGGAAGTCCTGGAGGAACTTCCGGAGGAGCTCCCAGAAGAATTTCTTCGGCAATTCCGCTAGGAATCCCCCGGAAGTTCCTCCAGAAATTCTTCCGGAAGTTCCTCCAGTAATTCCTCCGTAAGCTCCTCAAGGAATTTCTCCGTAAGTTCCTCCAGGAATTCCTCCGAAAGTTCATCAAGGAATTCTTCCGGAAGTTCCTCAAGGAAAACCTCCGGATGTTCCTCCAGGAATTTTTTCGAAAGCTACTCCACGAGCTCGTCCAAAAATTTCTCTGCGAATTTCGATGGGAGATCCTTTGCAAATTCTTTTGGAAGCTCTTCTGGAGCTTTCTCCGGGTCCTTCTGGAGTTTCTTCTTTTTTTTTTATCGGAATTTCTTATGAATGTTCCGAATTTTGTACTTTTGTACTTCACATATCTGGACCGATTTGCGATATGTGCGTAACATATTTTATAAAAAAAACATTGTTCTGTTTATTCCGTAGAATGCAAGCGTTTTTCTCCAAAGCTAATTCCCTTTACCTGCTAAAGGGAAGGCTATTCTGTCGGATGCATACCATGGTTTTCTCAGGAAATGCTTACTTTATTAGTAAATCGCTTTCCAATGTTTGTTTACAAAATGAGTTACGCCCAAATCGCAAATCAGTTCAGATATGTACTTGGAAATTCCTTTAGAAGTTTTTACGGTTAGGGGCCGTATACATATTACGTAAGCAATCCCGTAAGTAGGAGGGGAGTCTGTCGTTTTCTTACGCACCATATACATTAAAAATCATTTGTATGGAAACAATCTTACATGGGGGAGGGGGTCTCGAAAAACCAAGAAAAAATGCTTACGTAATATGTGTACGACCCCTTATACCTCAGAAATCCCAACAATAATTCCATAAGAAATTATTTTTGCAGTTACTTCCATTTTCCCATGAACGCTCAAAGAATTACTTTGAGAACTCTTCACTGACAAAATTTCAATCATATTATTTATGTGTTGTGCTTTGAAGATATAATATTTTAAGCTTTAACGTTCGTAAGGCGGTAATGCGTACCATTGGAATTTTGAGTACCTGATGGAATAAAAGGACCCCATTTCGCGATTCTTAGCCTCTTACTCAGCTACTTCTATCCCTTCCTCCCCGTGGTGCCACCGAGGGACTCTAAGCAAAACTGTGCACACTGTGTTGCATCGTATCAGCAACAAAAAGGCAGCCCCTTAAACGAGATTCAACAGTTACCAAGAAAGATACGGGTGGCTTCAACGTATTAAAGGACAACGATTGGAAAGTCGGATCTTGGAACATGAGAGCTTTGAATGAACCCGCACGTGTTGGGCTCTTGCTCTTGGTTCTTGAGCTGCAGAAGGTCTGCGTGAGCTTGGTAGCAATCCAGGAAATATGGTGGCCTAAAACCGCTGGATCCCATCGAATTGCAAGCGCTGGATCCCATCGCGAACACTTCATTCAAGACCACATCCACTGGTGGAGTCAAGCTGAGATACGATGGTCAAATACTATCAAATACTTTCTCTAAAATTTAACTTTATCCGCCAAAATTGTTTTAAATAAGGTACACCGGGGCAAGTTGAAACGGTTTTTTCAAAGTTGAACTTTGAAGTGCTGTAAAAAAATCACCCTTTGATAAATTTTGAATCCGTTTGCGGTATTTGCTAGTTCGGGCCAAAGATTATACATAAAAAATAAGCAACCTTACCAAACTTTTTAATAAATATTTTGCATACTAAAATTATGGTTTTGTATGCTCCGTTTCAACTTGCCCCGCATATCGGGGTAAGTTGAAACACTGCGCTGTATATAGACATAAGCTAACTGTACCGTATCAAAAACAAAATATATGTACTCAGTGTGACTCAAGATGCACGAGGTTGTAAAAGTGACTATACTGCCAAGATTCGCATAAGAGTCCCATGTAATGTTTTTAAGATTTTGCTTAAATTAGCTTAAAATTGTCTCCTAGAACCCTGATAAAACAGTAGGCTTTGTTCTAGAAATTTGAAAATCAAATCCCACTTGTCTCATCTTGATATTTACTCGCATAAAAGTCACATACTCTATACTCTTTTTTTGATTAATTCGGCTGTGGCTTCTTCATAAATTCACATTAATTAACTAGCGTATCTCTCATAGACTCTCGATTGGATAAAGGGGGGCTGGGGAAGTCAAAGATGGAGTTAACGAAATGTTTACATGCTCTATGATTTATTTTTTGAGAGCCAGTGCTCACAGCACGGCAAAGTAGATTAAGAATCTCAAAACTAGACCGTGCAGCTTAAACATCGCCCCTTTTCATTCTATTCTTCAGGGGGTTGCATTCACGTCGGAATGGGCAGAAATTTATTAAATTAATTTTCAGAGTCCAAGGTCCAAATTTCTATTAATTTTTGTTTTCCGATTGCATTTACGGACCATGTTGAATTCTGGAAATTTTAATTGCGAGGGTGATGTTTTGAATCGTTGTTTCAACTTGCCCCGCACCACGCATTTCTATTTGCCCCGATGGGTTGAAAATGCGGAGCAATATCAAACTACCAAAATACAAAAATTAAAACGTATCTTCCATCGATTTTTCATAATCATTATGTTTTTTCAACATTGAATGCTTACCTACCGTGAAAATTTGATGAAAAAACACTTCCAAACATCATTTTGGGATTTGTTTCATTGGCACGTCAAAAAGTTGTTTCGAATTTCGCAAAGGGCGAAAAATAAACAATGGCAGGGATTGCTTTTAGTAGCTGCAATCTTCCGGGAATAGCAGTCAGAAGGTGCGTTTAGGGGAGTAATTTGTTGAAAAAAATAATCAGGGCATTCGGTCATTGCTGATCTAAATTACAGTTTCCGTTTCAACTTACCCCGCATTTCAACTTGCCCCGGTGTACCTTAAAAGTTTTTTGCCGATTTTTATAATCGCCGGCGGGCTCGATGAGGCCGCAACCCACCGGTTTTAGGAAAAAGGTCGAATGTCAAAAAGTCGAAGGACAAAAGGTCGAAACAAAAAATATGAGTCAATAGGTCAAAGGATAAAAGGTCGAAGGTCAAAAGGTCGAAGGACAAAAGGTCGAAAGGTTGAAACAAAAAATCTGAGTCAAACATCGAAATAATATGGTCGAACGGTCAAAAGGTCGAACGGTCAAAAGGTCGAAGGGACAAAAGGTCGAAAGAAATATCTGAGCCAAAACGGTCCAAGGACAACAGATCGAAACGAAAAATCTGAGTCAGAAGGTCGAAGGGACAAAAGGTCGAAACAAAAAATCTGAGTCGAAGGGTCAAAAGGTCGAAAAAAATCTGAGCCAAAACGGTCGAAGGACAAAAGGTCAAATAAATAAAAGGCAATATAACTCACGAACGGATGGACCGATTTGCAAGACTCCCTCAGTAATCGATTCGTCTTTGGATCATCTGTGTTTATATATACAAAAGTGTATGCATTTTTAATATTTTATCTAGGTACTTATCTAGTTACATTTACTACGGTGCTTACTTCTACTCGCTTGTTGCCCTTAATGCTTAGATATAAACTTGAAGAGCCAGGAGCTACCATTTCCTTGATCTTTATTCAACAGCCGCGTTTGTACCTGTCGGTAGATTTCCAAGCTCTCAGCAACATCAAGCTTCCACGGAGAAGAGACATTTCTTAAAATTTTAATGTTTGATGTCGTAATTGAATGATTTTCCTGATATACATGTTCAGCTACCTTAGACCTAAACTTATAATTCAATCCCTTATCAGTTTCCCTCTTAGCCTTACTTACTTCTGCAATATGTAGAAGTATATTGCACATATTGCAGAAGTAAGTAAGGCTAAGAGGGAAACTGATAATGGATTGAATTATGAGTTTAGGTCTAAGGTAGCTGAACATGTATATCAGGAAAATCATTCAATTACGACATCAAACATTAAAATTTTAAGAAATGTCTTAAGAAATGGTAGCTCCTGGCTCTTCAAGTTTATACCTAAGCATTAAGAGCAACAAGCGTGTAGAAGTAAGCACCGTAGTAAATGTAACTAGATAAGTACCTAGATAAAATATTATACCTACGCATAGTATAAATAGTGTAAGCTGCGATCATTTTCTTCAAGTCGAGTCAAGTACAAGACACTGAAGACGGCCTTACTGTTGAGGTAAAGGAAGCCAAGAGGCTCGGAAGCCTCCTTTCAAGAGTCTCGGAAGCCTCCTTTCAAGAGTCTCGGAAGCCTCCTTTCAAGAGTCTCGGAAGCCTCCTTTCAAGAGTCTCGGAAGCCTGCTTTCAAGAGGCTCGGAAGCCTGCTTTCAAGAGGCTCGGATGCCTCCTCTTAAGAGGCTGTGGCATTCCTTTATACGAAAGCGTAATTAAAATCAATCGAACCACAGTAAACTAATATAGCATACCAACCAACCTAGCACCGATGTAACGAACGAACGCAAAGTGCAACGCAGGATTATGTAACAGTACATCTGGAAGTCATTCACCGTCGAACTGCATCGTTCTCTCGTCTCTCTCTCTACCTACTGCGGGACGCGAGGGTCGATACTCGAAGGAGTCAAATATCAAACAAGGGCATTCAAACCAAGTTAACCAAACACACTGATAATGCAAGGTCATGCTATTTTGGATATTTGTCACTCCAGTCGTCTTCTTTATACAATACAATAATTGTTATAACATTGAACCCGAACGGGTATAAATATGCCTACAGTTACGAGAAATAAACGATTCTGATTTTGAAGCTCGACCTTACTAGTTGATTCTAGCTAAGCATTCGACTACTTTAAAACAAGAGTATTCTCTTGTGACCCTGCTGGAAATCTTCAGTTAGGCATTCACACAAATAGAGAAAGTCCTCGCGATATCGCCGCGCTTACATCCCGTTGTCAGACTCGGAATTTAACATGATCGTATAGTGTACTTGTGATTTAGTGATATGATTAAAGAGTGAATAATCATAGCAAAAGGCTCGGAAGCCTCCTCTTAAGAGGCTCGGAAGCCTGCTTTCAAGAGGCTCGGAAGCCTCCTTTCAAGAGGCTCGGAAGCCTCCTTTCAAGAGGCTCGGAAGCCTCCTTTCAAGAGGCTCGGAAGCCTCCTTTCAAGAGGCTCGGAAGCCTCCTTTCAAGAGGCTCGGAAGCCTCCTTTCAAGAGGCTCAGAAGCCTCCTTTCAAGAAGCTCAGAAGCCTCCTTTCAAGAGGCTCAGAAGCCTCCTTTCAAGAGGTCCAGAAGCCTTCTTTCAAGAGGCTCAAAGCCTCCTTTCAAGAGGCTCAGAGGCCTCCTTTCAAGAGGCTCAGAAGCCTCCTTTCAAGAGGCTCAGAAGCCTCCTTTCAAGAGGATCAGAAGCCTCCTTTCAAGAGGCTCAGAAGCCTCCTTTCAAGAGGCTCAAAAGCCTCCTTTCAAGAGGCTCAAGCCTCCTTTCAAGAGGCTCAGGCCTGCTTTCAAGAGGCTCAGAAGCCTGCTTTCAAGAGGCTTGGAAGCCTGCCTTCAAGAGGCTCAGAGCCTGCTTTCAAGAGGCTCAGAAGCCTCCTTTCAAGAGGCTCAGAAGCCTCCTTTCAAGAGGCTCAGGAAGCCTCCTTTCAAGAGGCTCAGAAGCCTCCTTTCAAGAGGCTCAGAAGCCTCCTTTCAAGAGCTCAGAAGCCTCCTTTCAAGAGGCTCAGAAGCCTCCTTTCAAGAGGCTCAGAAGCCTCCTTTCAAGAGCTCAGAAGCCTCCTTTCAAGAGGCTCAGAGCCTCCTTTCAAGAGGCTCAGAAGCCTCCTTTCAAGAGGCTCAGAAGCCTCCTTTCAAGAGGCTCAGAGCCTCCTTTCAAGAGGCTCAGAAGCCTCCTTTCAAGAGGCTCAGAAGCCTCCTTTCAAGAGGCTCAGAAGCCTCCTTTCAAGAGGCTCAAAGCCTCCTTTCAAGAGCTCAGAGCCTCCTTTCAAGAGGCTCAGAAGCCTCCTTTCAAGAGGCCTCAGGCCTCCTTTCAAGAGGCCTCAGAAGCCTCCTTTCAAGAGGCTCAGAAGCCTCCTTTCAAGAGGGCCTCAGAAGCCTCCTTTCAAGAGGCTCAGAGCCTCCTTTCAAGAGGCTCAGAAGCCTCCTTTCAAGAGGCTCAGAAGCCTCCTTTCAAGAGGCTCAGAAGCCTCCTTTCAAGAGGCTCAGAAGCCTCCTTTCAAGAGGCTCAGAGCCTCCTTTCAAGAGGCTCAGGCCTCCTTTCAAGAGGCTCAGAAGCCTCCTTTCAAGAGGCTCAGAAGCCTCCTTTCAAGAGGCTCAGAAGCCTCCTTTCAAGAGGCTCAAGCCTCCTTTCAAGAGGCTCAGAAGCCTCCTTTCAAGAGGCTCAAGCCTCCTTTCAAGAGGCTCAGAAGCCTCCTTTCAAGAGGCTCAGAAGCCTCCTTTCAAGAGGCTCAGAGCCTCCTTTCAAGAGGCTCAGAAGCCTCCTTTCAAGAGGCTCAGAAGCCTCCTTTCAAGAGGCTCAGAAGCCTCCTTTCAAGAGGCTCAGAAGCCTCCTTTCAAGAGGCTCAGAGCCTCCTTTCAAGAGGCTCAGAAGCCTCCTTTCAAGAGGCTCAGAAGCCTCCTTTCAAGAGGCCTCCAGCCTCCTTTCAAGAGGCTCAGAGCCTCCTTTCAAGAGGCTCAGAAGCCTCCTTTCAAGAGGCTCAGAGCCTCCTTTCAAGAGGCTCAGAAGCCTCCTTTCAAGAGGCTCAGAGCCTCCTTTCAAGAGGCTCAGAGCCTCCTTTCAAGAGGCTCAGAAGCCTCCTTTCAAGAGGCTCAGAAGCCTCCTTTCAAGAGGCTCAGAAGCCTCCTTTCAAGAGGCTCAGAGCCTCCTTTCAAGAGGCTCAGAAGCCTCCTTTCAAGAGGCTCAGAAGCCTCCTTTCAAGAGGCTCAAGCCTCCTTTCAAGAGGCTCAGAAGCCTCCTTTCAAGAGGCTCAGAAGCCTCCTTTCAAGAGCTCAGGAAGCCTCCTTTCAAGAGGCTCAGAAGCCTCCTTTCAAGAGAGGCCTCAGAAGCCTCCTTTCAAGAGGCTCAGAAGCCTCCTTTCAAGAGGCTCAGGAAGCCTCCTTTCAAGAGGCCTCAGAAGCCTCCTTTCAAGAGCTCAGAAGCCTCCTTTCAAGAGGCTCAGAAGCCTCCTTTCAAGAGGCTCAAGCCTCCTTTCAAGAGGCCTCAGAAGCCTCCTTTCAAGAGGCTCAGAAGCCTCCTTTCAAGAGGCTCAGAAGCCTCCTTCAAGAGGGCTCAGAGCCTCCTTTCAAGAGGCTCAGAAGCCTCCTTTCAAGAGGCTCAGAAGCCTCCTTTCAAGAGGCCTCAGAAGCCTCCTTCAAGAGGCTCAGAAGCCCTCCTCCCTTCAAGAGGCCTCTTCAAGAGAAGGCTCCTTTAAGAGGCTCGGAAGCCTCCTTTCAAGAGGCTCGGAAGCCTCCTTTCAAGAGGCTCGGAAGCCTGCTTTCAAGAGGCTTGAAAGCCTCCTCTTAAGAGGCTCGGAAGCCATCTTTCAAGAAGCTCGAAAGCCATCTTTCAAGAGGCTCGGAAGTCTCCTCTTAAGAGGCTCGGAAGCCTCCTCTTAAGAGGCTCGGAAGCCTCCTTTCAAGAGGCTTGAAAGCCTCCTTTCAAGAGGCTTGAAAGCCTCCTTTCAAGAGGCTTGAAAGCCTTCTTTCAAGAGGCTCGGAAGTCTCCTTTCAAGAGACTCGGAAGCCATCTTTCAAGAGGCTCGGAAGTCTCCTTTCAAGAGACTCGGAAGCTTCCTTTCAAGAGGCTCGGAAGCTTCCTTTCAAGAGGCTCGGAAGTCTCCTTCTAAGCGGCTCGGAAGCCTCCTTTCAAGAGGCTCGGAAGCCTCCTTTCAAGAGGCTCGGAAGCCTCCTTTCAAGAGGCTCGGACGCCTCCTTCAAGAGGGCCTCAGAAGCCTCCTTTCAAGAGGCTCAGAAGCCTCCTTTCAAGAGGCTCAGAAGCCTCCTTTCAAGAGGCTCAGAAGCCTCCTTTCAAGAGGCTCAGAAGCCTCCTTTCAAGAGGCTCAGAAGCCTCCTTTCAAGAGGCTCAGAGCCTCCTTTCAAGAGGCTCAGAAGCCTCCTTTCAAGAGGCTCAGAGCCTCCTTTCAGAGAGCTCAGAAGCCTCCTTTCAAGAGGCTCAGAAGCCTCCTTTCAAGAGGCTCAGAAGCCTCCTTTCAAGAGGCTCAGAAGCCTCCTTTCAAGAGGCCTCAGAAGCCTCCTTTCAAGAGGCTCAGAAGCCTCCTTTCAAGAGGCTCAGAAGCCTCCTTTCAAGAGGCTCAGAGCCTCCTTTCAAGAGGCTCAGAAGCCTCCTTTCAAGAGGGCCTCAGAGCCTCCTTTCAAGAGGCTCAGAAGCCTCCTTTCAAGAGGCTCAGAAGCCTCCTTTCAAGAGGCTCAGAGCCTCCTTTCAAGAGGCTCAGAAGCCTCCTTTCAAGAGGCTCAGAAGCCTCCTTTCAAGAGGCTCAGAGCCTCCTTTCAAGAGGCTCAGAAGCCTCCTTTCAAGAGGCCTCAGAAGCCTCCTTTCAAGAGGCTCAGAGCCTCCTTTCAAGAGGCCTCAGAAGCCTCCTTTCAAGAGGCTCAGAAGCCTCCTTTCAAGAGGCTCAGAAGCCTCCTTTCAAGAGGCTCAGAGCCTCCTTTCAAGAGCTCAGAAGCCTCCTTTCAAGAGGCCTCAGAAGCCTCCTTTCAAGAGGCTCAGAAGCCTCCTTTCAAGAGGCTCAGAGCCTCCTTTCAAGAGGCTCAGAAGCCTCCTTTCAAGAGGCTCAGAAGCCTCCTTTCAAGAGCTCAGAAGCCTCCTTTCAAGAGGCTCAGAAGCCTCCTTTCAAGAGGCTCAGAAGCCTCCTTTCAAGAGGCTCAAGCCTCCTTTCAAGAGGCTCAGAAGCCTCCTTTCAAGAGGCTCAGAGCCTCCTTTCAAGAGGGCCTCAGAAGCCTCCTTTCAAGAGGCTCAGAAGCCTCCTTTCAAGAGGCTCAGAAGCCTCCTTTCAAGAGGCCTCAAGCCTCCTTTCAAGAGGCTCAAGGCCTCCTTTCAAGAGGCTCAGAAGCCTCCTTTCAAGAGGCTCAGAAGCCTCCTTTCAAGAGGCTCAGAAGCCTCCTTTCAAGAGGCTCAGAGCCTCCTTTCAAGAGGCTCAGAAGCCTCCTTTCAAGAGGCTCAGGCCTCCTTTCAAGAGGCTCAGGCCTCCTTTCAAGAGGCTCAGAGCCTCCTTTCAAGAGGCTCAGAAGCCTCCTTTCAAGAGCTCAGAGCCTCCTTTCAAGAGGCTCAGAAGCCTCCTTTCAAGAGGCCTCAGAAGCCTCCTTTCAAGAGGCTCAGAAGCCTCCTTTCAAGAGGCTCAGAAGCCTCCTTTCAAGAGGCTCAGAAGCCTCCTTTCAAGAGGCTCAGGCCTCCTTTCAAGAGGCTCAGAAGCCTCCTTTCAAGAGGCTCAGAAGCCTCCTTTCAAGAGGCTCAGAGCCTCCTTTCAAGAGCTCAGGAAGCCTCCTTTCAAGAGCTCAGAAGCCTCCTTTCAAGAGGCTCAGAAGCCTCCTTTCAAGAGGCTCAGAAGCCTCCTTTCAAGAGGCTCAGAAGCCTCCTTTCAAGAGGCTCAGGCCTCCTTTCAAGAGGCTCAGGCCTCCTTTCAAGAGGCTCAGAAGCCTCCTTTCAAGAGGCTCAGAAGCCTCCTTTCAAGAGGCTCAGAAGCCTCCTTTCAAGAGGCTCAGAAGCCTCCTTTCAAGAGGCTCAGAAGCCTCCTTTCAAGAGGCTCAGAAGCCTCCTTTCAAGAGGCTCAGAAGCCTCCTTTCAAGAGGCTCAGAAGCCTCCTTTCAAGAGGCTCAAGCCTCCTTTCAAGAGGCTCAGAAGCCTCCTTTCAAGAGGCTCCAGGCCTCCTTTCAAGAGGCTCAGAAGCCTCCTTTCAAGAGGCTCAGAAGCCTCCTTTCAAGAGGCTCAAGCCTCCTTTCAAGAGGCTCAGAAGCCTCCTTTCAAGAGGCTCAGAAGCCTCCTTTCAAGAGGCCTCAGGAAGCCTCCTTTCAAGAGGCTCAGAAGCCTCCTTTCAAGAGCGCAGCCTCCTTTCAAGAGGCTCGGAAGCCTCCTTTCAAGAGGCTCGGAAGCCTCCTTTCAAGAGGCTCGGAAGCCTCCTTTCAAGAGGCTCAGAAGCCTCCTTTCAAGAGGCTCGGAAGCCTCCTTTCAAGAGGCTCGGAAGCCTCCTTTCAAGAGGCTCGGAAGTCTTTTTCAAGAGGCTTGAAAGCCTTCTTTCAAGAGGCTCGGAAGCCTCTTTTCAAGAGGTTCGGAATATTCCTTTCAAGAGGCTCGAAAACCACCTTTCAAGAGGCTCGAAAACCTCAATCCAAGAGGCTCGGAAGCCTACTTTCAAAACGCTCGGAAGCCTCCCTTGATGGGGTAGTAGCCTTCTTTCGAGAAGCTCGGATCCCTCTCTTCAAGGGGCTCGGAATTCTTTTTTCAAGAGGCTTGGAAGCATACCTACAAGCAGCTCAGAGACTTCTTTTCAAGAGGCCTGGACGCCTCCTTTTAAGTGCTCGAAAGCCGCCTTTCAAGAGACTCGGAAGCCTATCTTCAAGAGGCTTGGAAAGTTCTCTCGGAAGAGGCACGTAATCCTACTTCCAAAAGGCTCGGAAGCTTCCTTTCAATATGCTTGGAAGCCTTCAATAGTCAAAACAGTCCTTACAGTCCGTCCCTCGATGTAAGAACTAAATTTTAATTGGGAAGATTATAAAAATGAAAATTTCAGAAAAGTTTATGGAGAGCCATATATTCCGTTAGTTTTCAGGTCTATTTTTTATATATTTGAAGCATAACGATTAATTTTATTTACAGCAAAAAATCATAGGGGGTACCTCAATTAATGCAAAAGTTCGAAGGGGTACCTCTCAAGAAAAAGGTTGAGAACCGCTGACGTAGATGATATTTTGCTGTTTGCTTGCGGCAAGCATCTGAAATTAGATCGAATAAAAATCCAGGCTGCGGACAACAGCGTTGCCAAACAGGAAAAGAAAGACAGCTACGAAATGTGCGCCGAAAACATCTAATTCCCGATTTCATCTGTTTTTGTACAATTTCCTAAAATAATGTCTTCATTTCGAAGAATCCTCAAAATGCATGATGGTCAGAAACACCACAACGATCTTTGACACATCCTGCATGAATTGTGCGAGTCTTAAGATTGTCTCAAGAATGTGCCTACCCGCCTCACTGCACAAGTTTTGACAACAAATTCTTACTTACCGGCACTGACTGTGAGCGCTTCGACGAACTGTTCTTTCCATGATGAGGTTCCGATCAGGATGGAAGCATTTGCTCGTTGGACTAGCTTATCTACGGTATTCTGGAATGAAAGAGACAAATATTTCGAAATATTAGAACAAGAACATAGCTGGTTTTATACTTTAGAACGAGAAATCAAGATCAATTTCCGTCAATTTCAATCAGAATTATTCATACAATAATGTTTTCATACAGCAGCTTCCTGATCAATCTTTTAACGCTTGGATAATGCATTTGTCCTCAATTCAAACCATTCAAAACACAAGAAATACCCAGAGGCAAAGTTCAAGGTTGGTGAATCATGCAGAGCCGTCGATTGGTCGCGACTAGTAGCCACCAAATGCGATAGTAATTGAAAGCTAAAGCCTTGTCCATATCTATCGTCGCGCCTTTTGACGATATTACTTATGTACGTTTGATAAGCTACCGTAGATACCGTACAGTCGTGCAAATAACGCGACTCTATCGTGGACACCGGGGTCAGTTTAGCGAAAATGATTTCGGGTACAGTGTTGGTTCTGTTGGTGCTCGCAGTAGTGGTACTTCTGGGGCTGTATCTCCGCCGTGTTTTACAATCCCGGCGTGTCTATTGGATTCGCCGAAGAATCCCATTCATCGCTTGGCCGCATTTGCTGTTCGGAAACGTCCGTGGTCTCTGGAGCGACGAGCATACGTCAACGGTTGGACAAAAGCTGTACAACGATCTGAAGGGTCGCCGACTGGCAGCTGGTGGGTTTAATTTGTTGGCTTTACCAGCGATTTTAGTAGTGGATCCGGATTTGGCCGAGGAGGTTTTGGTGAAGAATGCCGGCCGGTTTCCGAGTAGGGGACTGCACGTTGATACTGAAGTGGATCCACTCAGTGGAACATTGTTCGCGCTGAGTGGGAAAAGATGGCAAGACAAGCGAGACCTATTGGCGCCGATGTACGGTGATGGCACGATAAGACAAATGTTCGGAACAATTGCAAGCGTTGCCGATGAGTTACGTTTGGAAATACGAAAAAGTCTTGGTAGCAAGGAGGAAGACGTTCAGGAATGGACGTCTCGGTATGTCTCGGATGTTATGGGAACAAACGTGTTTGGGATACGTAGCCGAACCATCCAGGAGCCTAATACAGAGTTCCGGATAAACGGAATGCTGGCAACCGAGTTCAGCTGGAAAACATTATTCAGACATTGGATTGGTTTTACAATGCCTAAGTTTGCTAAGAGAATAGGTCTTCGGATTACGCATGCAACAGTGGAAAAGTTCTATGCTGGTTTGTGTCGAGCCACAACACTGCATCGGGAGAGCTACGGCATTCAGAAAAATGATCTACTTCAGTTGTTCGTGCGGTTTTACGTGGACCGGCAGCTAACATTGGAGGATTTGACTATCGAATGTTATAGCTTTGTCAAATACGGAACGGAGCAGTGCACATCTTTGATGACTTTTTGTTTGTATGAGCTGTCCAGGAATGTTGTTATTCAGAAGCGTTTGCGTGAGGAGATCAGCCATTCACTTGAGGATACGGACGGTCAATTGACGTACGGAGTCATTAAGTCTATGTCTTATCTGGACCAAGTGATAAGCGGTAAGTTTCGACTGGGATATCTCGTAGTTCAAAACCATTTTGAAGATTAACTCCCTTCATAAAGAAACCTTGCGGAAATACCCACCAGTGGATTTTATCTATCGGCGTTCCAATGTTTCGCGCGACAACATCCCGAAGGACACGCTGTTCATCATTCCTGTCTACGCTTTCCATCACGATCCGGACCACTTTCCGGATCCGGAGAAGTTCGACCCGGACCGATTCGCCACCAGCGGCAGTGCGAATGCGAGACATCCCTACTGTTATTTACCATTCGGAGCCGGTCCCCGCCGCTGTTTGGGTGCAGACTTTTCTCTGCTGGTGGTAAAGATTGGACTAGTGACATTGTTGCGCAGTTTTCGGTTCGTTTGGCCCGGTGACGCACGGGAAAAGGTAAAATTCAAGCCGAATGCCCTGGTGCTGAGTCCAGTCGAGGGTAGTGTGCGGTTGAGGGTAGAAAGTATTTGAAGGGAGATTAGTGCCCGCTGATAAGAATTGAGGCGATATCGGACAAATAAAAGGCTTTGCAGGCTGCGGAAGATAACGGTAATGTGTTTGTTTTGATTATCATCGCAAGTACTTGATGAGATAAGCGAAACCCAATTTTGGTCAAATAAAAGTCATTTTATGTAAATATTGCTGGTCACGAAAAAAAACGAGAGAAATCCTCAACGACAAACTTTGCAGTACCTTAAAATGGACAGCTTAATGACCGACATGTTTACTGTTCGTGTTTTACAGACAACCTTCTCAACTAATCTTGACCTTATACCGCAATATACTACCGTAGTCTTTATCAATAATTCCGAATATTTCGAAATCATCCACTGTAAAAAAACGACGGCATAAAAAAATTATTTAAAAATCAACTGAACAAAATCGAGCTTAAGCTAGGTTTAGGGTCCTCGTGTAGTTTAAGGCTAGGTTACACATCGGGAGCTTGTCTACAAATTTAGCTCCCATATGTGTGGACGGGATTTATTACGATATTATGGCCCGATTTAAAATACAATCCGGCGAAAATCCCTCAGAGTCCGAGCTGTAAATCAGACTATAAATTGGCCAGGATTTTTTTTCTTTTCGCTACGAAATTGCATAAGTCCCGCATTTTTTGGGAGCACATGGGAACAAAATAAATGGACAAGATTCCCAAGATGGGATACTACTGCGTTATTTAAATCAATTTCTATAAAAAAAAACTAATAATTAATTAGATTTGACATTTATTCCCATGCGCCAATGATTCACTTTAAACGGAAAATGAAATTTAAGCCCAAAAAATTTGATATTTCCACAGCTCTTGAATTTTATCGCAAGGTTTTTTGACGTGTCCCCCGAAAATTGGAAAGGATGGAGGAGATGGAAAGGATGGAGGAGAAAAGCTTCCATGGAGTGTCCCCAGTATTAGTAGAAAAAACAATCCAGAGCCACTGTGGGACAATAATTGCGGCAAAAAAAAAAACGAGAGAAGGAAAAATATTTGTAACAGTGCGGAATGAAAGTCAAGCCAAAAACCTGGCTAAAATTGAAAAACTAGTGGACGGAATTACGGTGAAAATTTATGAACATAAATCATTGAGCTCCTGCAAAGTGGTAGTGTTCTGCCGTGATGTGGAAAACGATACGGACGACGCAATTCGGGCCAATTTATCAGATCAAGGCGTGATAAATGTAAAGCAAATTACGAAGGGCGCGGAGGACAATAAAATTCCTACCGGCATTTTCGTGATAACCGTGAAAGGAACCAGGCCACCCGAAGAATTCAAATTGGGTTACCTTCTCTTGCAGACAAGACCATGGTACCCTAACCCGCTAAGGTGTTTCAAGTGTCTCAAGTTTGGACATACTAGCACTAGCTGCCCGGTCAAGGATAAAAAGTGCAGTAGGTGCAGTGAAGTCTACCATGAAGAATGTGGCAACGTAGCAAAATGTATTAATTGTGGTGGTGGGCATGGTGCATTTTCCAAAGAGTGCCCTGCCCAGTTCTGCAAAAAGAAAAATCTATTACGAAAGTGAAAGTGGACAGAAACATTTCGTTTTGGGAAGCCAGAAACATCGGTGAATCAGAGAGCAAAACAACTTACTCAGATACAGTGATATCATCAGTTGAAGAAGATTTTAAAAATCTTACTAACGATAAAAGAGCCTATGTAGCTAAAATCAACGAGCTAAATGAAGAGAAGAAAATGTATGCTGACACTTTGAAAGCTAAAATGGAAGTACAATTCGAGACAAAGCTCATGCAATACAAAGAAGAATTGATCAAATGTTGCCAGGAAAATGATAAAAAAGTGACGGAAATGCAAACAAAAATTGAGGAAATGCAGGAGACGTTAGACTCAGTTCACAAAGCATACAAGGAAGAAAAATTGCAGAAAAAGAGGCGGAAAAACTCAAAGAAGATTGCAACAAGCTTGAAAACCTATTGAAATCATACCAACAAAAAAACAGCCCTCAAACACCCAAGGAGTCTGGATAACACCTTGCTCTCACCTCCTAGGAAGAAAAAAGGAAACACTTCAATGCAACCATGTGAAGAGATGGTGTATGTTGAATCGGATTCAGAACAATCCATAGGATCTACCCACCACGACGATAATATGTTGTAAGAATATTTAACAGCTTAAACGAGACCACAACACCATACCCAAGATAAACAAGAACCGACTTAAAATTATTAATGGCCACCATCAACCCATTGGTAGTATGTCTACAGGAAGCAATGTGCCAAAAAGAATAGCAAGCTAACATCAGTAAGTATAAAATATACCACCGTCAAAGACCTGGTGGAGCCAGATCAGCTGGTGGAGTGATAATGGCAGTAAAAGAGGACATAGACAGCACGAGTGTTGACCTATATACAAATTTGGAAACAGTAGCCGTAAAAGTATTGCACCAATAAATGCTAACATACTAAACGTATACCTCCCTCCCGGAACCCAAATCCAAAAGGATGATATTTCTGAATTACTCGTTCGAATTCCTAAGCCTATGATAGTTATGGGTGATTTTAATGCACATCACCCACTATGGGGTTCTGACGAAATCAGTTGCCGAGGAAAAATCATAGAGTCAATCGTTGACGAAGAAAACCTTGTAGTGCTCAACAATGGTGAAAACACATATGTGAATAGTGCTACAGGAATTGGATCCTGCATCGATATACACCCGATTCTGTTTTTACACGGATTTTTTTTACACGGCCGTGTAAAAAAAATCCCATACAAAATTTTTGCAAAGTTGCTCCATATTGCATGATTCGTCGAGAAATCATAAAACTTTTTTTACACGGATTTTCAAATTTTGAACTGAAAACTTTTTTTACACGGAACGCATCCCCCGTGTAAAAAAAGAATCGGGTGTATGTTGTTTGTTCAGATGTACTAGCTGCTCTGGAACTTACCGTCTCAGATGACTCCTACGGAAGTGACCACATACCCCTAATTATATTGATGCCGCACATACTACAGGAAACACAACGTCTCCCTAAGTGGAAAATTGATAGAGCAGATTGGGGAAAATACCAAAATACGATTGAAATCACCTACATAGATAACGTTGTTGACCAAGTCAAAGAAATAACAAGGCAGATCAACAGAGCTGCTGAACAATCAATCCCAAAAACAAAAGGAACCATCACAGGTAAACAGGTGCCATGGTGGAATAAAGAAGTTGCAGCAGCCATTAAAGCAAGAAGAAAGGTTCTTAGAAGCTTGCAAAGAAACAAAAAGGGAACTTTACATCCACAACATACCCAAGAATTCCGAGATGCAAATATCAAAGCACAAGAGACCATCGTAAAGGCCAAGAAGAAATCTTGGGAAGACTTTGCCCAACACTTCAACGTCCACACGCCTGCCCAGGAGATGTGGAAAAACCTCAGCAAAATTCAAGGAAAATTTAAAAGCCTACGTATCCGAAAATCGAATTCAATAATGAAAAAACAACTAACAGCAAAGGAATCGTTGATAGTCTAGCTGCACACTTCGGACAAATATCCAGTGATAGAGAATACTCTCCAGCATTTCTGGCATATAAAAATTACATCTAACAATCCCCGATACTTATAAACCAGGAAGAAGAAGCCGGATATAATTCAGTATTTTTCCGAAACGAGCTTGAAGAAGCAATGGAAGGACTTAAAGGATCTCTCCACTGCCAATAGAGTACAAACATCTGCTCCTTAACACATATAACCGATTGTGGGAAGGCTCCGTTATACCCAGAAAGCTGAGCCAAAGCCTATATCCAAGGGAAAAGGAGAAAGAAGTTGTTCAGAAACAGACCAATCTACCTAAATAGTTGCCTTGGAAAGATCCTCGAGAGAATGGTGAACAACTGTCTAATGCACCTAATTGAAGAACGTAGGCTACTCAACGACCACCAATTTGCATTCCGTGAAGGGAAATTTACATCGGACTACCTAGCACACTTTGACACCGCAGTTAGAGAAGCTCTGCACAAAAAGATCTTTACACAAGCAATCTTTCTCGATATTAGAAAGGCTTACGACACCACTTGGCGTAGGATGGTACTAAACAGAATCTGTAAGTGGAAAATAGGCTCAAAATAATTTTCTTAACAAAATGGCATCCAAGTGGAACGAGAGTAGTACTTTTATAGATTTGAAGAGGAGGATCGCAGGTATTCTTAAGGACGTGGCCTTCCTTAAGAAGTGTCAAAAGTAGAGGCTGACTCCTGTCAGCCATAGAATTAAGATGGGAGCTCACATCCACAATACAACAATGGTACAATTTTCAATAAGTCCGTCCAGCTATTTGGTTTCGCCGACGACATAGATATTATGGCACGTAACTTTGAGAAGATGGAGGAAGCCTACATCAGACTGAAGAGGGAAGCTAAGCGGATCGGACTAGTCATCAACACGTCGAAGACGAAGTACATGATAGGAAGAGGTTCAAGAGAAGACAATGTGAGCCACCCACCGCGAGTTTGCATCGGTGGTGACGAAATCGAGGTGGTAGAAGAATTTGTGTACTTGGGCTCACTGGTGACTGCCGAAAATGATACCAGCAGAGAAATTCGGAGACGCATAGTGGCTGGAAATCGTACGTACTTTGGACTCCGCAAGACGCTCCGATCGAATAGAGTTCGCCGCCGTACCAAACTGACTATCTACAAAACGCTTATAAGACCGGTAGTTCTCTACGGACACGAGACCTGGACGATGCTCGTGGAGGACCAACGCGCACTTGGAGTTTTCGAAAGGAAAGTGCTGCGTACCATCTATGGTGGGGTGCAGATGGCGGACGGTACGTGGAGGAGGCAAATGAACCACGAATTGCATCAGCTGTTGGGAGAACTATCCATCGTTCACACCGCGAAAATCGGACGACTGCGATGGGCCGGGCACGTAGCCAGAATGTCGGACAGTAACCCGGTGAAAATGGTTCTCGACAACGATCCGACGGGCACAAGAAGGCGAGGTGCGCAGCGGGCAAGGTGGATCGATCAGGTGGAAGATGACTTGCGGACCCTCCGTAGACTGCGTGGTTGGCGACGTGTAGCCATGGACCGAGCCGAATGGAGAAGACTCTTATATACCGCACAGGCCACTTCGGCCTTAGTCTGATTAAATAAATAAATAATCACATCCCGAAATCTATCTGTAAGAGGGCGGAATCGGCTTTGTTGAAGTTGTCAATCAAGGGACACTATGCCAAGCTAGAGAGGTTGAACTTGGAATCCTACAACCTGCACCTCAAGCTGGCAAAAGAGAACCAAGACTCTTTCGACATATTCCTAAAGAAGGTACAGCGGGCCGAAGAGTGTGACGCGGACTGCACAAGAAGAAATTGACCATTCTACGAGGAAAATCAGCAACGGAAGGTAGAACGACTAACCCCACAGTACAATAATCGAAGGATTCGTTGTTAACCGTTCGACACAGCAGTTCACGGAGGAACAATTGGCACACCTCAATAAGGGGTTAGGGTATGCGACAACCCAGAAAGCGGACCTAGAGCAGATAATCGTGGATACCGAGACAGCGATTTCACGAAATGTTGATCAACGGGACCAGAATAGTGTGAGACGACGAAGACGAGAGGAGGATTTTAAAGGAGTTGAAGGAGAAACCAGTTTACTACATGAAGGCGGACATAGGAAACGCAGTGGTGATAATGGACTAAGAGGACTACGATGAACAGATGACGACAAAAATCAACGGAGGACCATACAGGCATTTGAGAGTGGACCCACTACCCGGACTAATGCGACTTACGGATAAAACGATAAAGGAATGCAAGACGATCATCGGAGAAGCCCGGGTTAAAATGCCGAACCCTGTGTTACCAAGGATCAAAGGACTACCAAAGATACATAAGCCAGGTACAGAGATGCGAGAAATAGTTGAACCGTTTGTTTGAGAAACTGCATATGTAACATTTTTGGCCAAAATGAGATTTTTATATATTCTGAATCCTCATACAAAAATACGTATTCTGGCAAAAAATACGAAAAAAAAATTTTTGTTCAGGAATGTATGAATTTTTTTTCGTTTGTTTGAGAAACTACATATGTCCACGTACTTTGAAGAGCAATTGTGGAGTACTGCTTACATTTTTTGCACTGAAAGTGCCCCAGGGTGTTGAGTTTTGCCAAAAACTATTGATCTGTATCGAAGAAATTGAAAGATTCGGTGCAAATTTGTTCAAAATTAGTTTTTTGTTGTTTTCTCGAAATAGTGTAAAATGGACTTATGCAGTTTCTCAAACAAATGATTCAGTTTCATCAGTGGGATCCCCTATACAAAACTTGGCCAAGTGGTTAGTCAAGGAGTTCCAGAATATGCCGAAGCCGTTCCCCAGCAGATCAGTTGTAAACACCCAGGAGTTCACCAAGAGGATATTGGAATCAGGAAACATCGGAGAAGAGGACATCATGCTATCACTCGACGTAGCGGCATTGTTCCCAAGCGTTCCAGTGAAGGATGCTCTGAACCTTTTGGAGGATTGGTTACTAGAACAACGGACGGATACAGCATGGCGAGGAAAAGTGAAGATGTATCTCATCCTTGCAAGATTATGCATGAATGAGAACTACTTTACATTCCGTGGAAGCTTCTACAAACAAACGAAGGGTGCACCTATGGGAAATCCGCTATCACCGTTTTTATGCGAATGGCGAATTTGGAGGACAACCTAGAGAAACAAGGAGTACTACCCGAGAAATGATGGAGATACGTGGACGACATTTTCAACATTATCAACCGGAAAGATCTTCCCAGGATTTTGGAAGCGATAAACAACGTGCATAAAGACATCAAATTCACCCACGAGGAGGAAAAGGAAGGTAAATTACCTTTCTTGGATCTACTGGTTATCAAGGGAACAAATGCAAAATTAGACTTCGAAATCTACAGGAAGCCCACCAACACCATGAGAGTCATCCCATACACATCAAATCATTCGTATCAGCATAAAATGGCAGCTTTTCATCACATGATCCACAGGATGCAGATGATCCCCCTGAGCGAAGAAGGAAAAACGAAGGAGCTACAACACATCATGGAAACAGTGAAGATCAATGGATACAAGGAAATAACAATACAAGCAATCATCAACAAGAAGCAGAGGAACCTACGGAAAAACGAACAACACTGGCACCGATCGATGAGCCGCTGAAGAGGGTGTCGCCTATGATCAACACATCACCCACCAGCTACGCCATCGACTGAGGAAATTCGGCTTCGATTTAGTATTCTCCAGCAGAAGCAATCAACTGAAGACACTGTTGTTAGTGTCAATGCTAGCAAATGCTCGGTCATTACCTACACCAGAAGAGCTCGGCCGATATCATTTACCTACAGTTTAGGTCATGCAATCCTGCAACGAGTAGATAGTGTTCGAGATTTGGGCGTAACAATGGATCAGTCACTGACATTTAACGAACACATAAACCTTGCTTAACTTTTCAAAAGGACCTAAGTAACATTTTTTTCATGAATTAATTTGAATAGCGCAATCAACAGAAAAACATGAAAGCTTTCGATTTCAGTACTCAAATTAATTCATGAAAAAAATGTTACTTAGGTCCTTTTGAAAAGTTAAGCGAGAAACATACTCATTAAGGACACATTGCAACTTTTTGCTCTCACCCGACGGTTTGGACGTGAGCTTACTGATCCACATGCAATTCTCACAAATTATGTTAGCCTCGTTAGGACTAAACTGGATTTTGCGAGTGTGGTGTGGTGGCCACAATATGAAGTTTCAACGGTTGGAGGCAGTACAGAGAAAGTTTTTAAGATTTGCTGTGAGAAACCTTGGATGGAGAGAAGAGTTACCGGTGTATGAGAATCTCTGCTCGTTCTTTGACCTCGACACCATCAGTAGCAGACACAAGATTGCTGCCATCGTCTTTTTCTGTAACATCTTGAGAGGGCGAATCAGTAGCCCATATCTCTATAACTGGCTCAACTTCAACACTAGCCCGGTTACTGTTCGTCGTCGGAGGGTCTTCGATCCTCCATTTAGATCAAGGAACTACACGCAGCACGAGCCTACCAGCAGGTTCATGACTGAATTTAACAGACTACAAGATGTAATTTCTACAAACATGACAACAGAAGTAATTCGTGATAGATTAGGATTATTTTTAAGAGCACAATTGTATATGTGACAATAATTATGTGTATAATGTATAAGTAGGGTAACGGGCTTACAGCCTATAGTTCAATATATCAAATCAAACACCTCACCTACAAAACACACATCGAGGAAACAAGAGCAGTATGCTCCCAGAGAGTCCAGTTTCTAAGATCCATCGCACCTAGATCATGGGGCGGAGACCGCCAATCCCTGATAAAAATCTATAAAGCAACCGTATCTTCCCTAATAGCCTATTCAGATTGGGCTATTTATGACTTTGTTAAGTGAGAGGGTATCCAATTATTACAAGGTGTTCAGACCGCAGCAAGATAATATATCTTGACGTTTCCATGTTTCCTCATTTGGACGCTAATACAGGGTTGAATTCAAGGAGAGTTTTAAAATTTAATTTTCGAAATCAAGCATTTGTGTGGCCACAATCGAACATTTTTTTCTGAACAAAGTTTCTACGAAAAAAAATATAAAAAAAATATGAAAAGGGATTTTTGAAGAATATTTGAAGCTCTCATTAAGGATAATGAGCGAAGCTACATTCATTAGTTGGGTGCACCGTTCTTTGGGGAATCAGACTATTCCTCAATTTATTTTTGAGTTTAAAAAGTATTTTGATTCTGTACTATGATCGAACGGAGATTTGATAGAAAAATTTAGATACTTTTGGGAATTCTCACAAATAAATAAAAAAAAGGACGATTGGACCAATTTTCAAAAAATATTATCGAACTAAAATGTATTTCCACCAGTATCTCCATGTATGAAGGGCAACTCAGCAATTTTTTTTTTTTTTCAAAAATGAAAACTGAACCATTGCGTTCTACTCGACAATCAATGATACAGCTTCTAACAAAATCGAATCGTGTGAATGTGATATAATTTAAACTGGATTTTGGATGAATTAATGCATTACCAATCCATGTTTTATTTAAGGTTATTCTACTTTATATATACATCCCATTCAAATCGTACAGTTGTCCCACGTGAAAAATGTTGAAATCCAAAGTATATTAAGCCATTCAAGGAAATCAACCAGAGATTTAGAGATTTAGAGAGGCAACAGGAAATCGCAGAGGGGACGTTATACTAACCAGACTACGAATTGGTCATACGCAATTAACGCATGCCTATCTACTAGAAAAAATAGATCCACCCAATTGCACAAATGTAACCAAAATCTTACTGTCAAACACGTTATAGTCAACTGTCCAGGATATGATGATGCTCGGTAAAAAATTGGGCTCCAGCCAAACATGAGAGAGGCATTGGCCGACGACAGCCGCCAAGCAAAAAAAGTGCTATCGTTCCTCAAAGAAATCGCGCTGATAGATGAAATATGACATACAACTACCCAACGGAAAACCTAATATAAAACAGTAGAAGTGTTGAAAAATTCAGTTCATCAAGTTTCACCAGTTTTATCAGTTTTAACACCTCACCGAAAATAGGATACTTCGACTCAAAGGAAGACAGCGTTAAGCACATTGACGATCGGCAGGCCACCGTAATCGAGAACTAGGTACCAGTCCCCAAGGCGCCAAATCTTATCATAATAGGATGGATGTTCTGCCAGCGGACCGGATGAGACCAGTGAATGAAATATACATCTTCTAGATCCTAAGTTACTCAAACTCTGTAAATTGAACAACCAAGACTCGATTAATATTTAAAGAGTCTTTAATAAACAGAAAAAAAGGACAAGTTCCATTCACAAATTACGGTTAAAGAATACACCGACCACATTATGTTGCCCGTTGTCACATCTGTCTTCAATTAGTCGACTATGAAAAAGCAAAACAAGATACCGCATTGGTATCAAAATATCGACAAAAAAACGACGCTTCGCGCACGCTTAAGCACCACACCGCAGGGTAGGTAAATACAATGAATGAGCAAAACCACAAAATACCAGAGTCACCGTCCGGTTCTGTCGTCGTTAGTTCATGCGCACTGCTGATTGAAGCAGGACGTAGATATCACTGCGCAGTGGTGATCAAAATGTTATCACTCGTGTTCGCGATAGTGGCTTTGCTGCTGACAGCCGCCGCTCTTTATATACACCGCCGTGGTCGATTCTGGTCGGATCGCGGGATTCCTTGCGCTCCCAACCCGGAGTTTCTGTTCGGTCACGTGCGCGATCAGCTTACCAAAAGACATGCCTCGTATGTGCATCAAGATCTGTATCGGCAGTTCAAGGCGCGTGGGGAAAGTTTCGCTGGGTATAGCTTTTTCTCAGTGCCGGCAATCATGACTGTGGATCCAGAGCTGGTAAAAACTATTCTGGTGAGGGATTTTGGAATATTTCACGACCGTGGGATATTCAACAACCCGAAGGACGACCCGCTGTCGGGGCATTTGTTTCTGCTGGAGGGCCTTCAGTGGAAGGTTCTACGACAGATGCTCAGTCCGACGTTCACTTCCGGACGTATGAAGATGATGTTCGGTGCGATTATGGAAGTGGCAGAAAAGTTCCGTCAGTTTATGGTGGAAAATCGCGGAAGGGAGCCGGTAATCGAAATGAAGGAGGTGCTGGCGATGTTCACTACTGATGTCATTGGAACGTGCGCATTTGGAATCGAGTGTAATACATTGAATAATCCCGATTCGGATTTCTTGAAATATGGAAAGATGGTTTTCGAGCAGAAACTGAGCATAATGGCTAAGTTTATCTTTGCGTCCTTGTTCAAAGATTTGGGACGAGCATTGGGTATAAAATTAGTGGAAGCCGACTTAGAAAACTTTTTCATGGGTTTAGTGCGAGAAACGGTGGAGTTCCGAGAGAAAAATAACGTGCAGAGAAATGACTTCATGAACCTGTTGTTGCAGTTAAAGAACAAAGGCCGATTATTGGATCAACTAGATGAAGGAGAGCTTATTGAATCAAGAGGATTAACCATGGATGAGTTAGCGGCACAGTGCTTTGTGTTCTTCATCGCTGGATTTGAGACTTCATCAACAACGATGAATTTCTGTTTATACGAGCTGGCAAAAAATCCTGATATTCAAGAGAAATTGCGGGTCGAAATTGAAAAAGCGATAGCTTCTAATGATGGACAAGTTACATACGATCTAGTGATGGGACATCGTTACTTGGATAATGTAGTGAATGGTAAGATTCTGTGATAAACCCAAGACACCATATATATTCTATTTGACATTCATCGTTCCAGAAACTCTCCGAAAGTACCCCCCGCTTGAGAGTCTAAACCGTGTACCAATATCCGACTACACGGTTCCAGGAACGCAACATGTCCTCCCCAAGCAGACAATGATCACCATTCCTGTTTACGCGATGCATCACGATCCGGAATACTATCCGGATCCGGAACGTTTTGACCCGGATCGGTTCATCCCGGAAGCTGTTCAGGCTCGGCATCCGTACACATTTATACCGTTCGGGGAAGGTCCTCGTAATTGCATCGGAATGCGTTTCGGGGTCATGCAGACCAAAATTGGGTTGATTACTTTGCTACGCAACTTCAGATTTTCACCATCATCGAAGACGCCCGAGAGGTTAGTGTTCGAGGTGAAATCGTTCGTGCTGTCACCAAAGGGTGGAAACTATCTCAAATTCGATAAAATATAAGTATTCCGGAGCTAAAACTGTGGATTGAAATAATGATGGCTGCGTAGTATCAACAGTCAACACAATAAATTATCTCTTGAGTTTATATCTGAAAAGAAATGACCTTGAACCCGGTAATTATTCTGTCGTTCTCCGTTATTTCGCCAGAGAGTAAAGAAGAAGTTTCATTTTCTCCAATTCTAATTTCTCTCTCAAGCATCCATCCAAGTGAGAAAACAACATGCGACATCAGCCCGCAGCCACCACAACACAATCAAGTCGCCGCTCAAAAAAAAAGTTCAACAAGGTATTTACTGCTCAAACTATATAGCGAATAGCAATCATGTATGAGGTTGCGCTTGTGGTGGGTTGTGTGTTCTCGTGCCTACCTCAACAAGAAGTGAAACTCTGATTAATGAGATGAGTGTATTACTTCTGTGTGAAGTAAAACGCTTCTTATAATAGGTTTTAATAGTTTCGTTAGGATACGGCAGGTATGAAGAACTTTTTTTTTTAACTTAAATTCGTTAATTTTTTATTTTCGTTTGTTACATTATTTGTAACATTTAAAGTGTTTGGCCACTTGGCCCTTCATCTTTGATTCGGTTCAATAGCAATGGTTAGGATTTAAATGTAATTTATGAAAATTATCTAGTGTATCAAAATAACCTTAAGGAGGCATTGATTACTTTAGAAAATTTGATAACCTAACTTCTAAGTACACTAATATTTACAATAATAATTTGATAACCTAAATTGGAACTAGCGCCCTAATGGTCGCCCTGGTCCGATTGTAAGCAACGGACCCTAAACCCTTCCTTACACTCACCAAAGCGCTCGTGTAGAGTTTTAATACCTGCGGTGGACCTCAGATGTTCGTGTCCTGGGAGGGGTGTTCATGATCATCCTCAGGAACTTGTTTTGAACTCGTCGCTGTACACGATTCATAGAATTCAGCGTCTTTAGTGTCTCGTAGTCGAGTCAAGTACGAGGCACTGAAGACGGTCTTACAGCTGAGGTCAAAATACGTATCGAATATGTAGTATTACAACGTAATGGAACTAAATGGAATACTGTGGACCCCCGGTAATATGACCGCTTTTAATGTGAACACTTTTTAATTTGAACCCCGTTCGTTTGAACATCGTTCAAATTAAAAATGATTTAAACGTCATTTAACACGTGGAATTGCGAAAAGAAAAATGGAACATCGTGAAACAGAACGCTGAATCAAAACAAACCAGCAAAGAGAGCATCCAGAAACCTTTTTTTGTGCTGCAAATAGAGTAACCAGAAGTTCAAATTAAAAATGAACCCCATAAATTTGAATAAGGTACCGTTCAAATTATCGGGAGTCCACGGTAGTACTAAACTCTTCTAATGACAAGTTTTGTTTTTATTATTTTTTGGTATTTTACTTCTTTTTTTCAAGTTCGTTTATTTGGTAGGCTCAGGCTCTCCGTAACACTTTACGGAACCATTGTTCTTTGTGATATATACAATCAATATCATTTTATTATACAGTTAATAAGAGAGGGGAAGGAGCCAGCGTACTCGTGGTGACTCGAGGTTAGTTTACAATGTTCAAGGATGGACGGGGCTTAGGATCTGGGATAAGGAAATTTCAGCTTCTCATCCGGGCATTTGGCGTCAGTGACGATGTGGCGTGTCGTCGTGCTCGAGGAATGGTTCGACTGGGAGCATCTTCCGAGTGGCAAGAGCTATGGAGCTCTACGGAACAAAAAGGCAGAGACTAAACAAAAAAAAAATTTGAAGAAAGAAAAAAAAAAAAATTGTAAATTTTGATGTCAGAAGCACAAAGAAAACTATAAATGACATGCATATAGACAACATCACGATCTCCCAAAACACCTCGAACATCCCTGGAGGGTTGTTTACCTCAGGCCACAAGGGTATCCAATAATTGCTCTCTAGAGGCGTCATTTTCCGAGCAGGACCAAACTACGTGATCGATGTCATCATAACCGGCTCCGCACGTACATAAGTTGCTATCGACAAGGTTTATTCTGTACAGATGTGCGTTTAGTGAATAGTGATTAGACATAAGTCTCGACATCACGCAAATGAAGCCTCGACTTAAGTCCTCACCTCTGAACCACGCTCGCCTAGAAACTTTTGGAACTATGGAAAATAGCCACCGTCCAAGTTCGTTGTGTGTCCAATTTCTTTGCCAACTTTGAAGAGTACTCTGACGGACTAATGGAAAAAACTCGTTGCTCGAGTATTGTCTATCATAAACTTCACCTTCCTGTGCGCCGACTTTTGCCAGCGAGTCTGCCTTCTCATTGCCGTAGATTGAGCAGTGGTAAAGGTAATCTTGAATGATCTTTCGACCAAAATACGCATCTGCTCTCTTATGTTTGTAAGAAAGTAAGATGCGTGCTTTATAGGTTTCATCGACCGGAGTGCCTCGATAGAACTAAGACTATCCGAGAAGATGAAATAATGGTCTACGGGCTGATTGGAAATTATACCCAAAGCTAAGTTAATTGCTGCCAGCTCAGCAACATAAACCGAGCACGGTTCCTGAAGTTTTCGGAAGGTGGTTAAAGTTACATTGAAAACACCGAAGGCAGTGGATCCGGTTATGCGAGAACCATCAGTGAAATATCTGTTGTTGCAATTGACATGTTCATATTTTTCTGAAAAAAGGGAGGGAATAGATATTTGTCGAAGATGATCTGGTATTCCTTGAATAGCGTATTTCATGGACAGATCGAATTCAATTGAGGAACTGTCGTTAGTGAAGTGAACTAGAGGTGGATTAGAACACGGAAGACAAAGATCTGAAGAAATGTAGTTGAGATAGACTCTAAGGAATCTTGAACGACAAGACAGTTCAAGCATTTTATTGAAGTTATCTAAGACAAGTGTGTTACTTGTTCCACATTTGATGAGTATTTTAAGTGAGAGCTCCCAGTAACGATGCTTTAAAGGAGTAACTTCAGCAAGCACCTCCAGGCTCATGTTATGCGTTGAATGCATACAGCCAAGGGCAATACGCAAACAACGATAATGAAATCGTTCCAATTTGATCAGGTGGCAATCAGCTGCTGATAGGAAGCAGAAGAAGCCATACTCTAAAACAGAGTGAGCACCCCACCATGTTCCGGAGATAGAACGTAGAAAATGGATCCTTCTCTGGCATTTTTGTAACAAATACTCAAAATGGAGTTTCCAGGTTTATTTAGAATCAAACGTGACCCCAAGGTATTTAGAAGATAAAGATTTGTTGATGTCATTATTCAACAGTTTTAGTTTCAGTTGAGCTGGGTACCGCTTCCTAGTAAACACAACCAACTGAGTTTTTTTGCGGTGAAAACTCGATCCCCAAATGTCTGGCCCAAACAGTCAGATTATTCAGGGTACTTTGCAATGGTCCTTGCAAGACATCTGCACATGGACCTCTTAGAGAGACCACTGCATCATCTGCAAGTTGACTGAGCGTGCATTGTCCTTCCAAACAATTGTCAATATCTTTAACATAGAAATTATAAAGCAAGGGACTTAAACATGATCCTTGGGGAAGGCCCATGTAGCTATTTCTCGAAGTTGTCAGAGTGCCGAGTGTAAAGTTCATTTGTTTTTCTGGCAACAAATTGTACAAGAAATTATTCAAAATAACGGGCAATCCATTACTGTGCAGATTGTCTGACAGTACTTCTATGGAAACTGAATCAAAAGCGCTCTTAATATCCAAGAAAACTGAAGCCAATTGCTCCTTGTGCGCATTGGCCAGCTGTATATCTGAAGAGACCAACGCTAGACAATCATTTGTTCCTTTACCTTTTTGAAAACCGAACTGAGTATTTGATAGTAATGCATTTTGCTCGACCCAATGATCAATTCTTGACAGGATCATTTTTTCCAATAATCTCCTCATGCACGATAGCATGGCAGACGGTATGAATTGTGATCAGACGCTGGTTTTCCAGGCTTTTGAGTAGCTATTACTTTGACCTGTCGCCATTCTGGTGGCACAATGTTGTACTCCATGAAACAGTTGTACAGGTCAAGTAATCGTCTTTTTGCGATATCTGGGAGGTTTTTAAGAAGATTGAATTTGATGTTATCGCATCCCGGAGCAGAGTTATTCGATGAAAGAAGAGACATAGATAGTTCCAGCATTGAGAATGGTCCACCCAAAGAACCGGGATCAGTGACCGATTCTCGAAATAGCGGTTCTGCTGGTACGGAATCTGGACAGACCTTTTGTTGCGAAGTTGAATATCCATCGATTGGAGTATTATTCACTCTCGTTGGTGGAAATGCGGTTCCGCATGTTGCGGGCCGTTTTCCAAAGTGTTGTCATTGAGGTTTCGCCAGTAGCTACGTTTTTTTGCCTTGAGAAGATTTTTGAGATTTGTTTCGAGTCTCAAATACTCTTCAAAAAGCTCGGACCTTCCTTGTTTACGGAAGGCCTCGAAGGCATCAGATTTCTCAGAATACAACTTAGTACATTCATCATCCCATCCAGGAGTGGCTGATCTTCTTATGACAGATGTACTTGGAACGCGTCGTTTCTGAGCTTCTAGTGCGCTTTTTTGAATCAACTCAGTAAGGAATCGATATTCATCCAAAGGTGGAAGAGTATCAGTTGATTCAATACCAATTTTTACCGCCGATGCAAATTTTTGCCAGTCAATGTTTTTCGTGAGGTTGAAGGGGGGAAGTCGGTTGCTTCCTCTTTTCGGGCACGTGTACCTTCGCAGAATCATCCATATAGGCTACGTCAGAGTCAATTCATCAATGGATATGGAATCATAATAATCACTTATACGAACGGTGGCTGAAATAGCAGTCGATGCAGTGGCTGTGGCGAATGTGTCTTGCGACCTAACCATTTCCTCATACGACTGCTTGGAGCGCTGTACCAACGAGCGCTTCGCTTTTTGGGTGCGTTTTTTGTACACCGGGCATTCTTGCAAACCATGGGGAGGGTTCAAACCACAATAAGCACATTTTGTTGCTTGTTGCTGGCAAAACTCCTCCCGATGTCTTTCTGAGTATTTGTTGTCACAAAACTCGGCAGTGTGACTTAATTGTTTGCAGTTGGTACAATTAAATATCCTTGGCACAAAAAGGCGCACCGTAAACAACATATTTTATATATCGACATATTTTGGAAGCATCGAACCGGCGAATGTCACCCGAAGCGAGCCTGACTTGGAATAAACCTTTTTGCCATCTACCGTGGCTGCTGAATGCAATTCCTTGCAGTCCAGAATATCCACGGTAGATTGCAGGGCGTTCTTAAGGCGACCTTTCCCTGCAAGCACATCCTTGCAAGTCAAGCTCGCTGCGTTGATTACGCCTTCTATCTCGACCTCCCGCGAGGGCACATATACTAAATATTCAACATTGTACGTCCTGTCGCCTGCAATTTCATTCGCTACCTGGTATGTAGGTGCGGTGATGCGTAGTTTGTTCCTGTTGATCTGAATAAAATCAAGCTTCGGAAAACGACGCGTCAAATCTCGTTTAATGCCGAGAAAATCTAGGCTTTTTACTTTCTGCTGAAAGTAAACAACCCAAGGCCCAAGCGAAGCCGCATGGTACAATCGTGTGCGCCCTGCATCTTTTGGAGGCCCATTGCCTTCCACAGTCTCTGTTTCCATTCTCACCCCGCAAGGTGGAAGGATGATTTTGCTTATGTTAACTTAAGACTAATAGCTAATCAGAAAAAAAAAACTAAAAAAACTAATTTTATTTATTCTATCAGTCCCACTCCGAATAAAACAGATGGGAGAACAATAAAAACGTTTTTACTTATCTGCCCCTGCTGCTGTAGGTAGCAGCAGTAACAATAGCCCGCTTCACTGGCGTCGCCAGAAGCAGCTACTTCACGCGCCGACAGCGATCGCCTTGGATCCGTAGGTAGGAATAGCACCACACAATACAACTCGCCTTACCGAACACAATCCGTGATTAGACACAGCACACACGTCTGGTTCGTTCCAGCTATCGGCACGGAATGATTTTTACTTCTTACTAGCTTTATGTACCCGGCCTTGCTCGGAATTGCCAGTATGGTTCGCATTTTTTCACAATCGGAAAATGATAAAACCAATGGGTCCACAGGGTAATTGTGTTTACTTATTGGTACTTCATCATTTGATTAAAAGAAGGCTTTTGGAAGCATTGACTCATTGTGAAGAAGGGATCGTGGGTTTGAACAGCCTTTTTCCGGGCAAACGTCTATTTCAGTGTAACTTCTGAACCCCTTGGCCGATTTCAACCAAATTTGGAACACACATTCTTTATCTTAAGGAGACGACACTGGAGGGAGGCTAAGCATGCTCTACGGAAAAGGGGGAGGATGTGCGGGGAGGGGTATTGCTTAGTTATTACTCAACTCAGTGTACCTTTTGAACCCCTAGGACGATTTCTACCAAATTTGGAACACACATTCTTTATCTTAAGGAGACGACGATAGGGGGTTATGGATGCGTTTTGGAAAAGGGGGAGGGTGTGGGGGAAGGGGTATTGCTAATTTATTGATCAACTCAGTATACCTTTTTGACCCCTTGGCCGATTTCAACCAAATTTGGAACACACATTCTTTATCTTAAGGAGGCGACAATGGAGAGAGGCTAAGCATGTTCTTTGGAAAAGGGGGAGGATGTGCGGAGAGGGGTATTGCTTAGTTATTAATCAACTCAGTGTATCCTCTGAACCCCTTGGCCGATTTCAACCAAATTTGGAACACAGGTTAAGGATGCTCTTTGGAAAAGGGCGAGGATGTGGGGGGAGGGGTATTGCTAAGTTATTGATCAACTCAGTGTACCTTTTGAATCCCTTGGCCGATTTCAACCAAATTTGGAACACACATTCTTTATCTTGAGGAGACGATGATAGGGGGATTATGAATGCTTTTTGAAAAAAGGGGGAGGGTGTGGAGGGAGGGGTATTACTTAGTTATTGATCAACTCAGTGTAACTTCTTCATATTACACACATTTACACATTTACACACATTCTTCATATTCAATCTTTGAAAAAGGGAGGGTATGTAGGTAGGGGTATTGTTCAGCAATCGATCAACTAAATGTAAGTCTTGAACCCAATAACCGATTTGAACTAAATTTGTATCAAATATTGTATGTCCTAAGGAAACAACTTTAGTGGATGTGGATAGGTAATTTTAAAAGGGGATGGTGTGAGAGAGGGGTATTGTTTAGTTATCGATCAATTCAGCATAACTTTTGAACCCATGCATCGATATCCACTAAATTTGGAATCCATATTCTCTGTTTAAGGAAGACTATATCAGACTGGATAGAAGTGTCATAGCTGAATGAGAGAGATGGTATATTTATTAAACGAACAGTTTAGTATACCTTTTTACGGCATGGGTCAATTCAATCCAATTTTGTAAACACATATTCTTTGCCCAAAACTATTATATAGAGGCTGGGAGAAACTTTTGGAATGCGGAAGGTATTGTTCAGTAAACGTCTTAATTTGAAATTCCTCTTATTTAGTTCATTCGACGTTCTTTCACATTGTACAATGATCCGAAAACAAATTTCCCGAATTTCTTAAAAATAGCAAATCCTCGACAATAACATTTTCCCGTTAATAACATTTCCCCAAAAATGACTTCAACGAAAATGATATTTCCCAAAAATGATTCTTACCGATACACATATCCCAGAATATGACACTTCCCTGAAAATGACATATCCCTGAATGAAGCAGGCCATTAACATAACAATATTTGGCTTGAGGTCATTTGACATGAAGGGCATTTGGGATAATTATGAACAGCATTAGAAAAATCTTTCATAGAAACATGCATTTGCTGGGTATAGAGCAATGATTATTATTACCCTTTATCGGAATCATGGTTTACCCAGTGAAAAGCAACAATTAATGTGTTTCCTTCTGGATGGTGGATGTGATTACTTCTTTAAAAGTAGGCATTTGCCCGGAATAAGGCAATGGTGAGTGTGATCCCTTCTTTAAAAATGGGCGTTTGCCCGGAATAAAGCATCGGTGGATGTTTTTCCTTCTTTAACAATTGACGTTTGCCAGGAATAAGCCTATTCAAACCAACGATCCCTTTTTCTAGATCAGTCAATGCTTCCAAAAGCCTTGCTGGCGAGGATAGGGGAGCTAAATGTCAAAGAAGGAAAATCCATACGATTTGACAGGTATGTACCACACATGTTTCGGACAGCAGAACAAAGGGAACCGAAGCGACAATCTTTATCTAGTAACTAAAATATCTTTTGTTTTATCTTTTTCTGATTGTAAAAAACTGAAAACCAAACTGGCAATTCCGAGCAAGGCCGGGTACATAAAGGTTCCCCCAAACACACGCGATGCGATAGTCGCGACGCGATTCTAGCGCTTGGCGACTGCGAATGTCGCCATTGGTATGGAAGCGTAAATAGAACATTTCCTGAAGCGACCCAACGATAGAATCGCGGCGACTAGTTGTCGCCGTCGCGGCGATAAAATCACTTAGGTCTGGGGGAGCCTTAAAGCTTGTATATATATATATAGAAGAAGAAGATAGATAGATAGATAGATAGATAGATAGATAGATATATAGATAGAAGAAGAAGATAAATGCACATCAAGTTTATAACAGTGTAGAGGGTATCATTAACAGAATAACTATTTGGTAGGGAAATATTAAGAGTTAGATGCCTTTCGCCATACTGATTTCCAAAAATGCATCGCCTGCTTTGAGCGTGCTTACAGCGGCACACTAGGAGTTAACTTTCTGAAATCAGTATGGCGAAAGGCATCTTAGGTTCGGTTTCTCAAAATTAAGCACCTTAATTGAAAAAATATTTGGTAGGCGTAGTAGCGGACAACATCCTTCATAACCGGTACCCAATAGTTTTTCATGAAAAGTTCCTAAGTTCACGCTCCTAGGAGGGAGGGGGGGCTTCGAGCTGCGTGACGATCCATACAAAAATTTTAGAGGTTTCATACAAAAAGTGTGACGAAGGGGGGAGGGGGGTTGAAAATCGCCAATTTTTGCATGACGTACTTTATGGATTTTCCCTTATCTATCAAAAGTAACGTCGGGGTGCCGACACCCGACTAGTGACGACAACCGACCACCTTCCTATTATTGAGTTATTTTCTCCTCTCGGTTCGATGTCTATGCCGTTCAGTTGTCTATAGTTGAAATGCCTACTTACTAGATGAAAACCCAACAAAAATTGAATGTTGGGTAAAACGCTTATATAGCCAAAAATTCAGCTTATTCAGCTAAAATTGTTTGTTGGGGATGGTGTGGCTGATAATGTTGCGGAAGTTTGCACCGAATCCATCTTGGAGGTGGATCCGACACCGAGTAGATACCGTTCGATAAGATTCCTTCGCTGATTTATTGAGTGCAGATGACTGTTAGACTTATCATTCCTTGATAAGCTATTGCAGTATTTACGCTTCGATTGTAATCGTGATAAGAATAAATGCGTACCAGCCAACCAAAAAAAATCAATAGCGAAAGTGGTTATTCATGGGTCATTTTATATATGTATTTATTATTGTTTGTGGGAAAGATAACCTTAAAAGGAAACTCGGATTTCATTGTCACAATCTTCAGCTCACGCAAAGCTGAATGGTGCTTAACGATGATACGAATGTGGCGTGAAAATCGACGAAATCACCATCTCAATTGAGTGTCATCAGAATGTTTGCATGGTTAAAGATTAGATAACTTATCCTCCTTTGACGTGCCATGTTTTTTTTTGTTTTCAAATTATTACTTCACCAGATTCACTGTCCGGTTCTGTCGATAGTTTATTCGTGCTGCCGATTGAAGCAGGACGTAAATATTCCTACGTGGAAATCAAAATGTTATCACTCGTGATCGCGACAGCCGCCGCGCTTTATATTCACCGACGTGGTCGATTCTGGTCAGATCGCGGAATTCCTTGCGCTCCAAATCCGGAGTTTTTTTTCGGTCACGTGCGCGATCAGCTTACCAAAAGACATGCCTCGTACGTGCATCAAGACCTGTATCGGCAGTTCAAGGCGCGTGGTGAAAGTTTCGCCGGGTACAGCTTCTTCTCCGTACCGGCAATAATGACTGTGGATCCGGAGCTGGTGAAAACTATTCTGGTGAGGGATTTTGGAATATTTCACGACCGTGGGATATTCAACAACCCAAAGGACGACCCGCTGTCGGGGCATTTGTTTCTGCTGGAGGGACTCCAGTGGAAGGTTCTACGACAGATGCTTAGTCCGACGTTCACTTCCGGACGGATGAAGATGATGTTCGGCACGATTATGGACGTGGCGGAAAAGTTCCGTCAATTCATGGAGGAAAAACGCGGAAGGGAGCCGGTGATCGAAATGAAGGAGGTGCTGGCGATGTTCACTACTGACGTAATTGGAACGTGCGCGTTTGGAATCAAGTGTAATACACTGAATAATCCCGACTCGGATTTCTTGAAATATGGAAAGATGGTTTTCGAGCAGAAACTGAGCATAATGGCTAAGTTTATCTTTGCGTCTGTATTTAAGGACCTGGGACGAGCATTGGGTATAAAATTAGTAGATTCCGACGTGGAAAGTTTTTTCATGGGCTTGGTGCGAGAAACGGTCGAGAGAAAAATAACGTACAGAGAAATGACTTCATGAACTTGTTGTTGCAGTTGAAGAACAAGGGTAGACTTTTGGACCAAATTGAAGAAGGTGACCTAGTTGAATCGAAAGGATTGACAATGGATGAGTTAGCAGCACAGTGCTTTGTATTCTTCTTGGCTGGATTTGAAACTTCTTCGACAACGATGAATTTTTGTTTATATGAGCTGGCGAAAAATCCAGATATTCAGGAGAAATTAAGGGTTGATATTGAAAAATCGATAGCTGCCAATGATGGACAAGTTACGTACGATTTAGTGATGGGACATCGTTACTTGGACAATGTAGTTAATGGTAAAATCTGTGAGAATCTTAAGACGCTCTTTAAATAGCATTCGAAATTAATCGTTTCAGAAACTCTTCGAAAATATCCTCCAGTGGAGAGTCTGAACCGGGTACCGATATCCAACTACACGGTTCCAGGAACGAAACACGTACTTCCCCAGCAGACAATGATCACCATTCCTGTCTACGCGATGCATCACGATCCGGAATACTATCCGGATCCGCAACGTTTCGACCCGGATCGGTTTCTTCCGGAGGCGGTTCAGGCTCGGCATCCGTACACATTCATACCGTTCGGGGAAGGTCCTCGTAATTGCATCGGAATGCGTTTCGGGGTCATGCAGACCAAAATTGGGTTGATCACTTTGCTACGCAATTTCAGATTTTCACCATCACCAAAGACGCCTGAGAGATTGCTGTTCGAGGTGAAATCGTTCGTGTTATCTCCAAAGGGTGGAAACTATCTGAAATACGATAAAATATGAGTATTTCGTAGCTAGTACTGTGGATGGGATAAAATATTGCTGCGTAGTATAAAAATACTAAAATTTCTTGATTGTAATGAAAAGAAATGACCTTGAACCTGATAATTATTTTGTCGACCTCCGTTATTTTGCCAGAGAGTAAAAAAGAAGTTTCATTATCTCCTGTTTTAATTCCTCTCTCAAGTATCCATCCGAGTGAAAAAACAATCTGCGACATCAGTCACAACACCATCAAGTTGTCTTTCAAAGAAGCGGCTAAACATTGCATTTACCGCACATACAATATTTAGCGAGTATCATCTCAGATGCATGTGGCATTGCGCTTGTGGTGGGTTGTTTGTGTGTTGCCGTAACGTGTCTACCTCGGGTCCACGACGTTAGGCATAAGTACGTTAGGCATAAGGACGTTAGGCATAAGTACGTTAGGCATAATGGACGTTAGGCATAATGGACGTTAGGCATAATGGACGTTTGGCATAATTCTCCCTTCTTTATATCATGGGCTGTTCTTTGGGTCATTTTATGCCTAACGTCCATTATGCCGAACGTACATTATGCCTAACGTCAGCTATGCCTAACGTCCATTATGCCTAACGTACTTATGCCAAACGTCTTTATGCCTAACGTACTTATGCCTAACGGGGTATACCCGTCTACCTCAACAAGAAGTGAAACTTTTTTTTACAGCAAGGGTCGTTGATGATTTATGATGATTTCAAGGCTATCAGCTGTTAACCATATATAGCCTATGTCAATACATAATCGTATACATAATCGGTCTTCAGTATCGTTTTCCACATAGTAAAATAAGACGAAAGTCGATAGCCTTAACATACGTACATATTGTATGGGGAAAGTAGCTATATGGCCTCCACTTCAACATCTTATGTGACATCATACACGATCTTGCGTTGACTTGGAGTGTATCAGCAGGTGATTGTACCTAGAAGTGTGCGCCGCCACGCCACGCCGTCGCTGACGGCATTCTGCCGCTGATTAATGATTTTCCACGCCGCGGCGCGTCGATAAAAATTTGTAGAAGTCCTTCGAATTTTCCGATTGATATCCCCAAAGCATCCAGTTCAAGCTTTGGAGATTTTTTTGTGAATGTAATTCCTTCCAAATTTCACTTTCTGTTGAAATTCCAAAAACTTTCCGTAAAAGTTAAGCCGAAGAGTTTTCTTCAGATGTTTATAGCGAGCCAGATAGGAGGGTTAGGTATGCTCTTTGGAAAAGAGGGAGGGTATGAGGGAAGGGGTATTGTTAAGGTATCGATTAACTCAGTGTAACTACTGAACACCTTGGCCAATTTCAACCAAATTTTGAACACACATTCTTCATGTTAAGGAGACGACGATAGTGTGATTTGGGATGTTCTTTGGAAAAGAGAGAGCGTGTGTGGGGAGGGGTATTGTTTAGCAATCAATCAACTCAATGTAAGAGTTGAACCTCATGACCAATTTCAACCAAATTTGTATCAACGACCTAATTTAAAATCCATCTTATTTAGTTCATCCGAAGTTCTTTGGCATTGTACAATGCTGCGAAAACAAATTACCCGGATTCCTCAAAAATAGCAAATTTTCAAATTTTCCCTGTAATAACATTTCCCCAAAAAATGTAATTATCAAAATTGATTTTTCCCGAAAATGATACTTCCCGATACACATATCTCAGAATATGACACTTCGCTGAAAATGACATATCTCTGAATAAAGCAGGCCATTAACATAACACTATTTGGCGTAAGGTCATACGACATGAAGGGCATTTGGGATAATTATGAACAGCATGAAATTGCTGGGTATAAAGCAATGATAATTGTTACCCTTCATCGGAATCATAGTTTACCCAGTGAAAAGTAATGATTAATGTGTTACCTTCTGGATGGTGGATGTGATTGCTTTTTTTAAAGTAGGCATTTGCCCGGAATAAGGCAATGGTGAGTGTGATCCCTTCTTCAAAAATATGCGTTTGCCCGGAATAAGGCATCGGTGGATGTTTTTCCTTCTTTAGAAATGGACGTTTGCCCGGAATGAGGCTATTCAAACCCACGATCTCTTCAAAATCAGTCAATGTTTCCAAAAGCCTTCTTTTAATCAAATGATGAAGTATCAATAAGTAAACACGATTACCCTGTTGACCAATTGGTTTTATCATTTTCGAATTGTGAAAAAACTGCGAAACAAACTGGAAATTTCGAGCAAGGCCGGGTACATAAAGCTAGAATCGTAAAAATGTGGAAGAACTCTCCGTGGACATTCTGGAGAATTTAAGTGCACATTCTGGGAAATTTTTCGAGTAAATTGCCAAGAGTTTCCCACGAAAATAAAAAAAAAAACTGTTTTAAACTTTCAGTCACTTGATTGACTATCCTGGGCTTGAGCACGACGTTCGATGCTGGAATGGTAGAACGCAAGGTGCGATTTATTAAGCTCTGGCTCGGTAACTGTAACTCGTCATCCTTTGGTGTGTTTCGTGACAACAGTAGAGCTAACTGCCCAAGTAACCAATAGTACCTTTAAGAGTATACGTTTTTCGCTTAAGCAGCTTAGTGAAGCTGATTAAGCGAAAAACGTACTCTTTAAGGAACTTTTGGTTACTTGGGTATACATCAGAACCGTCCTCCACACATCGCTTGAGTAGATTTTTTGGAATAAATCTGAAGATACTACTGTTGCGATCGGAGCATCCACGCTCCGATTAGCAGAGAGCGGTGTACTCGTTACTCGCCATCGGAGCTGATGCTTTCTCCATCGAACGATAATTCAAGTAAAGAGCACTGCTCTCTACTTGAGTTGTCGTTGGTAATCTGCTTCCTCCAGTGACACTTCAACCAGCAGAGGGTGGTGTCACCTGCTTACTCACTGTCTACTACTGTCACTGGGAACTCCTCTCGGGCCTACTCCTGTAGGCCATGGCTGCGGAAGAAAACGATGTCCCAGTCCGTTGTCTAACTGAAGCATTCACAGTTATTTTTTTAACGTTACATTTTTTTTTATTTGTTCTTCATTTCTAGTATGGTATAACATTCAAGTGATTTAGCTTTCACAGAAGCTATTTCATCTTTGTTTCGTTTGCTTTTACTTATATTTATGTTTACATACGTTTGCTCTAGGGCTTATTTGAAATTTCTTGAATTTTAATTCTAGTTTTTTGTTGCCTTTTTTTTCTTAAAACTACCCTAAACACTAAATTTGAATCCTTATGGGACTAGATCACTTAAAGGCGCATGTTCCGAATTGGCACATTTGAGACGAAAGTCTGCAAGTATTTTATTCAGTTTTATATCTAGTGTGTCAAATTCCGCCAACCTATACACTTCGGTCGTTCGCGTATGCCAGGGAAGATTCAGAATCATTTTGGATAGTTTGCAATTTCTTTCTATGCGTTTTGGTGCAGTTTTGCCAGACAGGAGCCGCGTAATTCAAAACAGGATAGATAATACAGTTTTAGATAGCCTATTTGTTCTTCCGGCATAATTTTGATTTGCGGTGTATCAATGGGTACAATTTTTTGATTAACAAAGAGCATTTTGTTTTTGTTTTCTCAACGTGTGATCTAAATAACAATTTTTTGTCAAGTGTTAAGCCTGTGTGTACGGAATAAACGTAGTGCCGATATCGCGTCTAATCATCACCTTCCCATCGGCGAAATACGCCTGCGCATTACGCGGATTCGTCGGCAGGAGGAAAGAGTTGGACGACGATTCAACACACGCCGACTGGAGGATGCCACGGTGAAACGATCCTTCGTTGAAGAACTGGAGACGCGTGCTGCAGATATTCCGGAAGGTGGCAGCGTGGAAGACCAATGGACCGCCATCAAGAATGCCTTCATCACCAGTCACCACCAGCGAGAATAATCTGGGCGAACTACGCACCCAGAGAAAACAATGGATGACCGATGAGACCTGGAGAAAGATAGAGGAGCGAAGAGAAGCCAAAGCCGCGATAGAGCGATCGAAAACCAGAGGAGCCAAAGTCTTAGCCCGTCAACGATACACGGCTCTTGAGAAGGAAGTAAAACACTCATGTCGACGACAAGCGAGCGTGGGCAGACTCTCTGGCCGACGAAGGAGAGAGAGCCGCCGCAACCGGGGATATTCGCCTCCTCTACGATATCTCACGACGCTTAAGCGGGGCGAAGATGAAAGACGCGAATGATCAGTTATTGTCCGACCCAACTGACCAGCTGAAACGCTGGTTCGAGCACTTCGAACAACTTTTTCAAGTGCCAGCCAGTCCGTCACCACCTCGGCATGATCTGCCTAGGATCTGACATTTAACATGCGTCAATACCGAAGTTCCATCACTGCTAGAGATTCAAACAGCCATCCAAAGCATGAAATCGAATAAAGCCCCAGGGGTCGACCGCATATCAGCCGAGATGCTCAAAGCTGACCCCATGACATCCGCTCAACTACTGCATCGTTTATTTCGTAATATCTGGGACACCGCAACTTTCCCGGTCAACTGGATGCAAGGTATCTTAGTGAAGGTGCCCAAAAGGGTGACCTGACTGTATGCGATAACTGGCGAGGCATTATGTTGCTGTGTACCGTTCTCAAAGCTCTGTGCAAAATTATCCTAGCCCGGATTCAGGAGAAGATCGATGCGACTCTCCGGCGGCAGCAAGCCGGATTCCGTGCCGGAAGATCCTGTGTGGACCATATTGTCACGCTCCGCATTATTCTGGAGCAGGTCAACGAATTCCAACAGTCCCTTTACTTGGTATTCATTGACTACGAAAAAGCTTTCGATCGTCTCAATCACGAGAATATGTGGGGCGCCCTGAGACGCAAGGGAGTTCCTGAGAAAATCATCGGCCTCATCGAGGCACAGTACGAGGCCTTCTCGTGTAGAGTGCTGCACAATGGGGTCTTGTCCGACCCTACCCAGGTCGTAGCTGGTGTGAGGCAAGGATGTATTCTATCACCGTTACTGTTCCTCATCGTAATCGATGAGATTCTGGTAGATGCGATTGACCGTGAACCAAACCGTGGGCTGTTATGGCAGCCTATAACCATGGAGCACCTAAATGACTTCGAATTGGCGGATGATGTTGCACAGCGCTCCTCCTCGGCAGGTTTAGTCATCAACGTCAACAAAACCAAATCGTTGGATGTAAACACGGTGACTCCTTCCAGTTTCACAGTAGCCGGGCATGTTGAAAGCTTCCAATATCTTGGTAGCCAAATGTCGTCAGATGGCGGTACCAAGATCGACATAGGCGCACGGATCAAGAAAGCAAGGGCTGCCTTTGCGAGTTTAAGAAATATCTGGCAAAACAGGCAGATAAGTGAACGCACCAAAATACGAATTTTCAACTCTAACGTGAAATCTGTGCTGTTATACGCTAGCGAAACATGGTGTGTATCAGTGGAGAACACTCAACGGCTGCAGGTGTTCATTAACAGATGCCTGCGGTATATAATTTGGGCCTGGTGGCCTCACAACTGGATCTCAAACAACGAGCTCCATCGTCGTTGTCACCAGAGGCCGATAGCAACAGAAATTCGGGATCGGAAGTGGGACTGGGTCGGCCACACTCTACGTAGGGGCGGAAACGAAATCTGTAAACAAGCATTAGACTGGAACCCAGCGGGACATCGCAGCAGAGGCAGAACTAGAGGCTCATGGAGGCGAAGCCTCAATAAAGAAATAAAAGAAGTCGACCGAAATCTAACCTGGCAACAGGTTAAAGCGATAGCCGGGCAACGCTCAGGATGGAGATCTTTCAAGTCGGCCCTTTGCCCCACCGGAGGTGTACAGGATCCATAAGTAAGTAAGTAAAGCTAAGCCTAAATACGTAACCTCGCTAGACCATTCTACCTTATTGCCACCCATCGACACCGAGCAGTCTGGAGGAGGGTCTAACCGCGGAGAATTTTTAAATGAAAAAATGATTACTTGAGTTTTCGCGCTGTTGACTTTTATCTTCCATTTTTCAAGCCAAGTCGTTTAGATAGTCAGATAGGACTGCAGTTTACGAGTAGTATGCCTTGTGTTCCTACCTTTTTGACCAGTATTGCTGAGTCGTCAGCATATAATGCTAGGCAGGCTTCCTCTGGGAGCTCCGGAATATCTGAGGTGCAGATATTATTTAGGGACCCTCCTTAGCCGTGCGGTAAGATGCGCGGCTACAAAGCAAGACCATGCTGAGGGTGGCTGGGTTCGATTCCCGGTGCCGGTCTAGACAATTTTCGGATTGGAAATTGTCTCGACTTCCCTGGGCATAAAAGTATCATCGTGTTAGCCTCATGATATACGAATGCAGAAATGGTAACTTGGCTTAGAAACCTCGCAGTTAATAACTGTGGAAGTGCTGAATGAACACTAAGCTGCGAGGCGGCAATGTCCCAGTGGGGGATGTAATGCCAATGAAGAAGAAGAAGAATGTTATTTAGGACCGGGCCCAACAGGCTACCATGCGGGACTCCAGCGGGAATGTCCAACTGATCGGAAAAGACACCATTCAAGTTTACCTTGAATGACCTGTCTGAAAGGTAGTTTTGGAGAATTTTTACCAAATAGATTGGAAAGTTGTAGCGGTAGAGTTTATAGATAAGTCCGGCATTGTCGTGCTCTTTGCGGATCATAATAATTCCAATCCTGATAACAAACCACCAAATCACTTACTCGCACTCGAAACCACACCACGTTCAAAATAGGTGTTCACTCGGCAACTGTTCTCCAACAACTCCAACAACTCCAACGTTATCGAACGCTTTTTCGATATCGAGAAGCGCCATGACTGTGGATTTGGCTACCCGTTTGTTGTCTTTGATTACCTTCACCACACGGAAGAGTTGTTGAGTAGTCGAATGCCCTTTGCGAAACCCAAACTGCTCGGGAGGGATAATTTGATTTCTATCTACGTGTTCCCAGATGCGATTCAGTATAAGTTTTTCGAACAATTTACTGACAGAGGAAAGTTTCGATCAAACTACACGCTATACACGGCATACCGTTTACCAAAACGAACCCTGCCACACTCCATACCCCATATATCCAACATCCCAGTGATTTCTCGTGAAAGTGCAGATGACTCGTCGGCTTCTATCAAAGCGAGAATCATGTCAACATTCTCCTACCCATTCCTCAATTGACCTGCATTCGGACACGGCTGGCGCTGGTATTGCTTATTTATGGATCACCAGTTCTTACACATTGAGGATGATGTTAGTCCCAAACTTCATCTGTTGGTTCTCTGATGTATAATTACAGCTGACCTAGCAACCGTGGGCAGTCAATCATGCTCATGCAATTTACTGACAGAGAAAAGCAAGCTAATAGGTCGGTAACTGCTTGGACTAGCGGCGGGGTCCTTTCCTGGTTTTCGTATTGGAATGATTTTTGCAAGTTTCCAGCAGTTTGGATAGTATTGCAGGTCTAAACATCTATTCAATATGTCCGATAGGTGGCTATATGCTTACACTTCGTCAGGGGTGATCTTCTTATCAATTGGAACATAGCAATTTGTTATTCTAAGAGTGAAATCAGTAGTGATTCAGTTTCATTCTAAATTTTCGCCCACTATTCTAGTTTGAATCTGCAGCAAAATAAAACAAACTCGCTGGTTCCCTCAGCAGTGTTCCATTCATGGTTTTGAAATTTTCAATTAAATGAAATCATTATGTTGCTGCCAAGAAAGGCAGCAACATAATGATTTCATTTAAAAAGGTTGTGATATTACACTTAATAAACAGTATAAGAAAAGACCAACCCCGTACTGCTTACCGTTTTTAATTAAATTGCTTTTAGAATTTTTGAGAAGAATTTTAAAAACTTCTTCGTATGCTTTCCCGTAGAGATTTTTTCGATTATCATCTTTCTGCTTCTTCTTCTTCTTCATGTAACATCAAAGCGCCAATTGTCTACTCTGTAATCGTGATAAAAAAGTGCAAATCAGTTGATAAACAATTGATAGCAAATTTGCCTATTCACGGGTCACCTTCGATATGAATTTTGCCTTTCTTGAACACAAAGGTGTAAGAAAAGGGCTATACGTGATCACTACGAAAACGAATGTTTGCGTCTTTGATCGCAAATAAATGATTGGTCTATGCATAAAAAATGTATGTCCAAAATACTAAATTTAAAAAAAGAACCCAACCAGCGAACGTGAGATTTTTTCACAACTATGCATAAGAACCTACCAAAATCAGTATAAAAAGAGCATTTAAGAGAGCTGTTGTCAACATGATATGCCTTTCTAAATTATTTTTCTATGGGTCATTTTTGTAGTAATGACCCATAGAAAAATAACACCAGCAATTGCGTTAATCCTACTCGGAAGAGCAAAGTGCGATACCGCAACCCTGTCATTAGGAGCAACAAACTGGCGATAAAAAATGACGCATCGCGCTGGAACTGATCGCAGCTCCACAACACAGATGAATGCGATGAATGGGCAAAATTACCGAAAACTTTAAAACAACAAAGTCCAGAGTCACCGTCCAGTTCTGTCGTTAGTTTTTTCGCGCCGCTGCTCGAAGCTGGACTAGATATCACTACGGTAATCAAAATGTTGCCGCTCTTGTTCGCGGTGGTGGCGCTGCTACTGACAGCCACCGCCATCTACATTCACCGCCGACGCCGATTCTGGTTGGATCGCGGAATTCCTTGCGCTCCAAATCCGGAGTTTCTGTTCGGCCATATGCGCGACCAGATTACTAAAAAGCATGCTTCGTATGTGCATCAAGACCTGTATCGGCAGTTCAAGGCGCGTGGTGAAAGCTTCGCTGGGTACAACTTCTTTGCCGCACCGGCCATAATGATTGTAGATCCAGAGCTGGTGAAAACTGTTCTGGTGAGGGATTTTGGAATTTTTCACGACCGTGGAATATTCAACAACCCGAAGGATGATCCGCTTTCGGGGCATTTGTTTCTGCTGGAGGGGCTCCCGTGGAAGGTACTACGACAGATGCTGTCTCCGACGTTCACTTCTGGACGGATGAAGATGATGTTCGGCACGGTTTTGGACGTGGCGGAAAAGTTCCGTCAGATCATGGAGGAAACTCGCGGAAGGGAGTCGGTGATCGAAATGAAGGAGGTTTTGGCGATGTTCACTACCGATGTTATTGGAACGTGCGCGTTTGGAATCGAGTGTAATACATTGAATAATCCCGATTCCGATTTCTTGAAATATGGAAAGATGGTTTTCGACCAGAAACCTTACATGAGGGCTAAGTTTATCTTTGCGTCTGTATTTAAGGATTTGGCACGAGCGCTAGGTATGAAAATATTAGATACCGGAATAGAAAGCTTTTTCATGGGGTTAGTGCGAGAAACGGTGGAGTTCCGAGAGAAAAATAACGTGCAGCGAAATGACTTCATGAACTTGTTGTTGCAGTTAAAGAACAATGGTCGTTTGTTGGATCAATTGCATGAAGGGAAGCTTAATGAGTCTAGAGGTTTAACAATGGATGAGTTAGCGGCACAGTGTTTTGTGTTTTTCATTGCTGGATTTGAGACTTCATCAACAACGATGAATTTCTGTTTATATGAGCTGGCAAAAAATCCAGATATTCAAGAGAAATTGCGGGTTGAAATTGAAAAAGCGATAGCTGCTAATGATGGACAAGTTACATACGAATTGGTGATGGGACATCGTTACTTGGATAATGTAGTCAATGGTGAGATTCCGTGGAAAAATAAAATCTATCTGTATATTATATTTGACATTCATCGTTTCAGAAACTCTCCGAAAGTACCCTGCAGTGGAGAGTCTGAACCGGGTACCAATATCCGACTACACGGTTCCAGGAACGCAACATGTCCTCCCCAAGCAAACAATGGTTACCATTCCGGTGTACGCGATGCATCACGATCCGGAATACTACCCGGATCCGGAACGCTTCGACCCGGATCGGTTTCTCCCGGAAGCGGTTCAGGCTCGACATCCGTACTCATTCATACCGTTCGGGGAAGGTCCTCGCAACTGCATCGGAATGCGGTTCGGAGTCATGCAGGCCAAAATAGGGTTGGTCACTTTGCTACGTAATTTTAGATTTTCACCATCATCGAAGACGCCCGAAAAGCTTGTGTTCGAGGTTAGGTCGTTGGTGTTATCACCCAAAGGTGGCAACTATCTGAGATTCGATAAGATATAAGTCGCTAGTAGGTGTTAGTATTGCGGTTCGGATAAAATATTGCTATGTAACACTAACACAATAAATTATTCCTAGAGATTATTTCTGATAACGTTTTGGCATCACTGATATAACTTAACATATGTACTAGCTGGACTCACAGGCGAAAAAGTCTTCTTTCCTTTGATAATTGTCAGAATTGTTAAAAAGTACAGTTAACGATTGATTTTAACACACAGATAAGTTGCCATTACCTTGATGCGTGGAACGCTGAATTGCGTGAAGTTTCGAAAACCAATAAAAGAGACTTTTATGCCAAACTCATCCGTATCAAATCGTAAGTTCAGGAGAATCCTTCTGGTATAGTGGAGTTCTAGCAAATGGTCGTTGATTTCGTTGGTTTCAGCCCCTACGACAGTGGACAGAAATACCTGCCGTGTCCCTAATACCAGAATGGATAGTAAAGCTCCCTTTCCTCACGTTCTACGATTTATCCGAACCGGCATCTGCCGGAAAATATTGAAAGCTACTGTACATATTCAACACTAAGCTCGATAGACAAACTTGCCACATAATCGCAGCCACGTTGCCTATTCAAAGGAGCTCGATGACTTGGCTCAAATATTGTGATCACATTACTGGCAGAGGCGTAGCGTGGACCTCAGGACCCCTTGGTGAAACCTTTACTGGGCGCCCCTTTCTTGCAGATGTTCAAAACAAAAACTGCAATAAAAGCAGGGAGATTTATAAACAATGATTTGAGTGGTATACCTAATTATTTATTTATGAATTAAGTCTCTATAACCTTCAAATGTTCCAATATAGAGGTAGGAGGTACGGATTACTAGTCATAAAATTCCTAGAAATCCATTGAAATCAGGAGAAATTTTTTTAATTCAATAAACCTACTTGATCCAGTAGTGCGCAGATTCTTGACTAAAAATTTTAAACTCGCTTGTTGTGAATTCACGCACAAGCGAATCTAGCTAGGCCAAAAATGTGTGCTGGTCGGTGATTGGAGCGCTATCGGACCTAGACGAACAAAAAACTTTCTTTGGAGTGGATTGGATGACCTTCAGAATTGCCAACCTCAATTCTGGAGTGAATTGGTAGATGGTCGGAATAACGATTAGACCTAGTCATATCAAGAAAAACCCAAGTCTGGAGCGAGTTGGACCAGAATAGTCTTCAGTCTGTCGGTAGTTTAGTGGCACTGTTGGATTTGCTCGGACCAATGTCATCATTGTTAAAATCTGTCGATGCGAATTCTTGTATTCTGTATGCTGTAAGATGAGTGACGCCATTTCAAATACTCATCCTCTTAAAGTCAGTTAATACAGAAACAAGAGAAAAAATCACGCTCATATTACCAATGTACATCGAATATTCAACATCATCGCCTTGTCTTTTCACCATTGAACTCATACAAGATTCTAGTTTAATAGTATCGGAAATGTCACTAGATCAAATGTGATCGTTTTCGGACCTCAAATAGTTTTTTTTTCTCAAATTCACACAAAATCCCTGAAACTTCACAGTCTACTCTGTGTTTTGCCTTGAGCTTATTGAAAATTCCCCTTCTAGGGCTTCCTCCCCAGAAACCTATTCCGTACTCCTTGCCATTTGCATTTCCTCTTCTTTTTTTCTTTTTTTCCTAATCCGTCAAATGAATTATGTAAAAGAGAGTAGTGGAGGCGATGGCACAAATCTCCTAAATTGAGGCAATCGTGCCCCCTGAGGCGACGTTCTGATACCTGATACCTGTATAAGTTAATAACGGAAAAGGGCTCTCCAGATACTAGTCGAACAGTTGAGTGTGGAATCGTTTATTACCGAGGAAATAGTCTGATCGCTTGAATCTGAATCACTATGAACCAGTGAGTTTGAGAATATTTTGTGATAATTTCCCATAGCAGCATTCTTGATTTTGACGCCCCCTAAGGCCTGGCGCCCTTGGCGGACGCCAACCTGGCCAACCACACGCTACGGCGCTGATTACTGGTACTTATGTTTTTCTCTGTGAGGTCTACTAAGCAATCCGTTGCGAATGTGAGCGAAATGCGTCGATTTGTTCCAAAATTGGAATTTCATAGCAATCTTATGTCGAACTGATGAACAGTCTCCACTTTCTATGGAAACTACTGCATCATAAGCGAACTCCACACTTACACCTGCTACCATTGGCTCCGTAAAGTGTTATAGACGCCTGAGCCAACGAAATAAACAAAATTGAAAAAAAAGGGGAAGGGTCATTTGGCTGAAACTCATTCGGCCGAAAGTTATTTGGCCAAATATACCATTTGGCCAAACAGACAATTAGGCCGAAAGTCACTTGGCCGAATGGGTTGTTTGGCCGAAAGGGTCGTTTGGCCGGAAGGGTCATTTGGCCGAATAGGTCATTTGGCCGAATGGGTAATTTTGCCGAATGGGTAATTTTGCCGAATGGGTCATTCGGCCGAAAGGGTCATTTAACCGAAAGGGTCTTTTGGCTGAAAAAATCATTTGGCCGAAAAGATCGATTGTCCGAAAGGTTTGTTCAGCCCTGGGTGGTGCGGGTAGAATCGATTTGGTTGTCGAACTGAAGCCAAAATTTTGTATTGTGCCGGAGCCAAACATTGAAGATTGGGGTTATATTCGTTTCAGATCTTATATTGAGAGGTACTGTTATTATTTGACGAAAAAATAAAAATAAACTTGGTTCAAGTTTTGTATTCTTTGCAACAAATATTTTCACATTATATTTCAAGTGGAACATTAGTAGGAATCAGGGATTGAACTTATCATTTCATTATCATGTAGTATTCAGCCAATAACTCATTCCAAAGGCGGAGTTCCGAAAAGTGTTGTATAGCGGACTTATAGCGCTGATTCCCCTCTACAACTTTCTCTACGGGTACATTGCTCTATGTCTAATATTAACAGCGTGAAACGCTAGGATCACTCAATATACTAAATGATAATAAGTGTTATTATCATTTAGTATATCAAATGATACTAGCGTTTCCCGCTGTGAATATTAGACATAGAGCAATGTACCCTTAGACAAAGTTGTAGAGGGGAATCAGCACTAGAAGTCCGCCATATAACACTTTTCGGAATTCCGCCTCTGGAATGAGTTATTGGCTGAATATTAAATGAGAATGGAATGATAAGTTCAATCCCTGGTAGGAATGCATCTAAAAAGCACTCGTTCCGAAATTTCATGAGATTTGAGCAGAAATGTATGTAAACCATCGTAAAGTCATGTTGAGTCTCGCGCTTTTCTTCGCCCTCATGCAGCATGGAAAGAGAAGTTCGAAGAGCGGGAAATGTTTGACAGCCAAGTAACTGCAAAATAATTTTGTTTATGAGGGTGATTTCAAAATATCCCTCTACTTGCTTGATCGCAGAAAAGCGGCTATATCCGCACCACCCAGGTTCAGCCGAAAGGTTCATTTAGCCGAAAATGTCGTTTGGCCGATTGGGTCGTTTGGCCGAAATTGTCATTTGGCCGAAAGGGTCGTTTGGCCGAATGGGTCATTTGGTCGAAAGGGTCATTTGGCCGAAAGGGTCGTTTGGTCGAAAGGATCGTTTGGACGAATGAGTCATTTGGTCGAGTTGGTCATTTAGCCGAATAGGACATTTGGCCGAGTAGGTCATTTATCCGAATAGAAGTGAGACGTCTCGTACTACTCACTTTTCACAGTGAGAAGTGAGAAATGAGGAAAGAGCAGTGAGACGTTTCATTTCTCACTCCTCATTTCTCACTCCTCATTTCTCACTTCTCACTGTGAAAAAAGAGGACCGCAAAGTGAGTAGTGAGACGCCTCTCTTCTCATTCCTATTTTTTTACTTTTCAATAAACTATTCGGCTAAATGACCAAATGTCCTATTCGGCCAAATGATCCATTCGGCCAAATGACCCTTTCGGCCAAACGACCGTTTCGGCCAAATAACCCTTCCAGCTAAATGACCCTTTCGGCTAAATGACCCTTTTGGCCAAATGACCCATTCGGCTAAATGACCAATTCGGCCAAATGACCCATACGGCCAAACGACCCATTCGGCCAAACGACCCTTTCGGACAAATGGCCCTTTCGGACAAATGACCCATTTGGTCAAACGACTCGTTCGGCCAAATGACTCTTTCGGCTAAATAATCCTTTTGGCCAAATGACCTTTGCATATAAACAATGACGAACGATCCATAAAAAATGAAAAACACTCCGTAAATAACTTTTGAATGTTCCATAAAACGCTACCATAAATCCATAAAATAGTTCGGGAGTATCCATAAAGAATAATTTCAAAATGCATAACTAAGCTAAAATTTAGCAATTGATAGGAAAACATGTTTCTTTAAATATGGTCAAAGAAACAATAAAATTCTTGCTATTTTCCCAAAACGTGACAAATAATCCATAAAAAAACTATATTTTGATCCATAAAACTTCAAATTTTTGCAATTTTTATCGTGATGATCATCCATAATTTCAGTAATCTTCTTCTTCGTTGGCATTACATTCTTCACTGGGACAGAGCCGCCTCGCAGCTTATAGTGTTCATTTAGCACTTCCACAGTTGTTAACTGCGAGGATTCTAAGCCAAGTTACTATTTCTGCATTCGAATATCATGAGGCTAACTCGATGATACTTTTATGCATTTGATCTATAATTTTGATCAAATGATCCATAAGTTTGGTGACATGATCCATAAATTTTGCCATTTAAACCATAGATTTTGAACATTTTGTGTATTAATTAATTTAGTTTCATTGGCGTTATGGATCATATTTTTGATATTATGGATCATATAAACAAAATTATATATTAATTTTTGATTATCTTTTGGATTAATTCAGTCAATCCGTATTGTGCTCAAGTTGGTTCAACCGTTTAATACGAGGTGAGACTCTCCCAATTTGCACGATAAAGGCTTGTCAATGGTAATACGTCAATTATACAATAGCTCGTGGGGATGATAACGTTGTTACGATAGTCCCACGAAACCCAGTCGCAACGTACCGTGCCATTTTTTGGATGCGCAGTAAGTATCGGCTAGATTTCTTCGTTGATTGAGCGACATTTGTAGGCGGTTATGATTCTAATTATTTTTTATTTAAGTTATCCAGTTTCTTCTTTTTAGGCAAAATTCCAACTGGAATTTTGGCCTGCTTTTCAATTTAGTATTCTATTAGCATTTCCTCAGTTATTATTTGAAAACTTTTTTATGCCCACCATCGTCTGAGTATGTATCCTGTGTGGCAAAATACAGTTTAGATTCACTTTGCCTAGGGTGTCGAGAAAGCTTCCAACCCGAAAACATACCAGACCGGACCGAAAATCGTACTCGGCATCTCCGGAGTGGCAGTCCTACGGTTTTGCACGCAAGGCTAACTGTAGTCCCGTTATCGCAGTTTGCTGCTTCGATTTTAATCGTGATAAAAAGTGCTGGTTTGACGAAAATTTGATAGCGAATGTGCCTGTTCATAGGTCACCTTTGATATGAATTTCTCATCAAGTTGACATGACTCGTGATAAAAAAAAGTGCCAATCATTTGATGAAAAATTGATAGCGAATGTCATATGTCATATTCCATACAGATTTTTGACTTTCCCGTGTGACAAGGTATAACAAAAAAGCTCCAAAATGAATGTTTGCGTCTTCCACCCGAATGTTGTTCAATGCCTTGAAAAGTTATGACTTAAATACTGAAATTGACTTAAGCACCCAGCTTGCGAAATTCATATTTAAATACCTTAAAAAACAAACGAAACAAAAACACCTTGACTAACCATACTTAATTGTGACATTCATATACAGACCTCACAATTTTGAAAGCTAGTTGGATGTTTTAAAGGTAAAATGACTTTTTGTCATCCGATTTGCTCGCATCATGTTGCATTTCAACGGGGATTAACGATAGGGATTAACAGGACCGCATCGTAGGTAAATACGATGAATGGGCAAAATCATAAAACACTTAAAAACGACAAAAACCAGAGTCACTGTCCTGTTCTGTCGTTAGTTCATTCGTACCGCAGTTTGAAGCTGGACATCAACGGTATGTTATCACTCGTGTTCGCAGTAGTAGTGCTGATACTATCAGCCGCCGCCCTTTTTATTCACCATCGTGGCCGTTTTTGGTTGGATCGTGGCATCCCATGCGCTCCGAATCCGGAGTTTCTGTTCGGTCACGTGCGCGATCAGCTTACCAAAAGACATGCCTCGTACGTACATCAAGATCTGTATCGGCAGTTCAAGGCGCGTGGTGAAAGTTTCGCCGGGTACAGCTTCTTCTCCGTGCCGGCAATAATGATTGTGGATCCAGAGCTGGTGAAAACTATTCTGGTGAGGGATTTTGGAACATTCCACGACCGTGGGATATTCAACAACCCGAAGGGTGATCCTCTAACGGGGAATTTGTTTCTGCTGGAGGGGCTTCCGTGGAAGGTTCTACGGCAGATGCTCAGTCCGACGTTCACCTCCGGACGGATGAAGATGATGTTCGGTACGATTATGGACGTGGCGGAAAAGTTCCGTCACTTTATGGTGGAAAATCGCGGAAGGGAGCCGGTGATCGAAATGAAGGAGGTATTGGCGATGTTCACTACCGATGTCATTGGAACATGCGCGTTTGGAATCGAGTGTAATACATTGAATAATCCCGAGTCCGATTTTCTGAAGTACGGAAAGATGGTTTTCGAGCAGAAACTGCATGTGATGGCTAAGATTATCTTTGGGTCCTTGTTTAAGGACCTGGGACGAGCCCTGGGTATAAAATCATTTGAAGCCGGTGTAGAAAGCTTTTTCATGGGCTTAGTGCATGAAACAGTGGAGTTCCGAGAGAAAAATAACGTGCAGCGGAATGACTTTATGAACTTGTTGTTGCAGTTAAAGAATAATGGTCGCTTATTGGATCAACTAAATGAAGGAGAGCTTATTGAATCGAGAGGTTTGACAATGGATGAATTAGTAGCACAATGCTTTGTATTCTTCATCGCTGGGTTTGAGACTTCTTCGACAACGATGAATTTCTGTTTATACGAGCTGGCGAAAAATACAGATATTCAGGAGAAATTACGGGATGATATTGAAAAATCGATAGCAGCTAATGATGGACAAGTTACGTACGATCTAGTGATGGGGCATCGTTACTTGGATAATGTAGTGAATGGTAAGATTCTTTGGAAAAGTCAAGGCATTTTGTATATTATATTTAACATTCAACGTTTTAGAAACTCTTCGAAAGTACCCTCCACTGGAGAGTCTGAACCGGGTACCGGTAACCGACTACACGGTTACGGGGACGAAACATGTCCTCCCGAAGCAGACAATGGTTATCATTCCTGTCTACGCGATGCATCACGATCCGGAATACTACCCGGAGCCGGACCGTTTCGACCCGGATCGGTTTCTCCCGGAAGCAGTTCAGGCTCGGCACCCGTACACGTTTTTACCGTTCGGGGAAGGTCCCCGCAATTGTATTGGAATGCGTTTTGGAGTCATGCAGGCTAAAATTGGGTTGGTGACATTGCTACGCAATTTCAGATTTTCACCATCACCGAAGACGCCCGAAAAACTTGTGTTTGAGGTGAGGTCGTTGGTGTTATCACCAAAAGGCGGAAACTATCTCAAACTCGATAAAATATAAGTATTCATGGATCGGATAAAACATTGCAGCTTAGTACTGTCGCAATAAATGATTTTTGAAGTTGAAATTTCAAAATGACCATTGTAACTAACATGAGCCTGGTAAGTGTAGAAGAATTTACTTGGTCCCTTGTTTCAATTCCTCTCTCAAGCATCCATCCGTCATGACGATTTTTTGCATTACGTCGCCCCGCTGCTGAACAAAATCTTGCACGCCACTGATCTATAATTTCTCACGCCTGTTCAAATTTGCAATGGTTCACTATATGAAATATCGTATTGTAATAAATGGTGTGTGACAGTGATTTTGTCGAGGGAATTTCAAGGAGTTGGCCGAGGAATATTGGAGAATTATTCAAGGAAATCAGAAGAATTTCTCAAGGTGAAAGTAAATCCCGAAGAATTTGCCAAGATTCATTCATTTCATTTATTTAGTCTACATCTAAACAGATAACACTGAATCAACAATTTGACGCCACGAGACTGCATCTCTCCATCCTCGAATACGCCCCACGCTCGCTAAGTCGTTTTGCACCTGGTATGCTCATCTCGCTCGCTGCGCTCCACGCCGTCTCGTACCTGCCGGATCGGAAGCGAACACCATCTTTGCAGGGTTGCTGTCCGGCATTCTTGCTACATGTCCTGCCCATCGTACCCTTCCGGCTTTAGCTACCTTCTCGTGGTTCATTCTTCGCCGCCACACACCGTCTTCTTGCACACCGCCAAAGATGGTCTTAAGCACCCGTCTTTCGAATACTCCGAGTGCTTGCAAGTCCTCCTCGAGCATTGTTCATGTTTCATGCCCGTAGAGGACAACCGGTCTTATTAGTGTCTTGTACATGACACATTTGGTGCGGTGGCGAATCTTTTTTGACCGCAGTTTCTTCTGGAGCCCGTAGTAGGCCCGACTTCCACAGATGATGCGCCTTCGCATTTCATGACAAACATTGTTATCAGCCGTTAGCAAGGATCCGAGGTAGACGAATTCCTCGACCACCTCGAAGGTATCCCCGTCTATCGTAACACTGCTTCCCATGCGGGTCCTTTCGCGCTCGGTTCTGTCCACAAGCATGTACTTTGTCTTTGACGCATTCACCACCAGTCCAACTTTTGTTGCATCACTTTTCAGGCGGGTGTACAGTTCTGATACCTTTGCAAATGTTCGGCCGACAATGTCCATGTCATCCCCGAAACAAATAAATTGACTGGATCTGCTGAAAATCGTACCAGGCTGTTACACCATGCTCTCCGCATGACACCTTCTAGCGCAATGTTGAACAACAGGCACGAAAGTCCATCACCTTGTCTTATTTCCCGGCGCGATTCGAACTAACTGGAGTGTTCGCCCGAAATCTTCACACAGTTTTGCACACCATCCACCGTTGCTTTGATCAGTCTGGTAAGCTTCCCAGGTAAGCAGTTCTCGTCCATAATTTTCCATAGCTCTACGCGGTCTATACTGTCGTGTGCCGCCTTGAAATCAACGAACAGATGATGCGTTGGGACCTGGTATTCACGGCATTTTTGAAGGATTTGCCGTACAGTATAGATTTGGTCCGTTGTCGAGCGGCTGTCAACAAAGCCGGCTTGATAACTTCCCAGTAACTCATTCACTAATGATGACAGACGTCGGAAGCTGATCTGGGATATCACTTTGTAGGCGGCATTAAGGATGGTGATCGCTCGAAAGTTCTCACACTCCAGCTTGTCGCCTTTCTTGTAGATAGGACATATAACCCCTTCCTTCCATTCCTCCGGTAGCTGTTCAGTTTCCCAGATTCCGACTATCAGCTTGTACAGGCAAGTGGCTAGCTTTTCTGGGACCTTCTTGATGAGCTCAGCTCCGATATCATCCTTACCAGCTGCTTTATTGATCTTTAGCTGTTTGATGTCATCCTCAAGGTGGGGACTGGTTGGCCTACATCGTCCGCTGAACTGACGTAGTCATCTCCTCCGCTGCCTTGACTTTCACTGCCTGTACTCTCAGCGCCATTCAGATGTTCCTCGTAGTGCTGCTTCCACCTTTCGATCACCACACGTTCGTCCGTCAAGATGCTCCCATCCTTATCCCGGCACATTTCGGCTTGCGGCACGAAGCCTTTGCGGGATGCGTTGAACTTCTGATAGAACTTGCGTGTATCTTGAGAACGGCACAGCTGTTCCATCTCCTCGCACTCCGCTTCTTCCAGGCGGCGTTTCTTCTCCTGAAAAAGGCGGGTCTGCTGTCTCCGCTTCCGTCTATAACGTTGCACGTTCTGCCGGGTGCCTTGCTGAAGCGCGACCGCCCGCGCTGCGTCCGTCTCCTCCAGAATCTGTCTGCACTCTTCTTTCTTCGATTTCATCGCGTGCTAGTTTTTCGGCTCTTGAATACGTTCCGCGTCAACCTCGAAGTAGATTTGTCTAAGCTGTGCTCGCAAAATTACAGCAACAGCTGCTAGTAGTGAGTAAGCATTGTGTTTTTGACGTCTTCATCGTTGTGAGAAATATATATTTAAGAGTGCGTTTTGCTTATGCAGCAGCCATGTAAAGATAAGATAAGCCAGCAGTGTTGCAGCATATTTATGTGCGTTGATCTCCCAGAAAATCTGTTCGAGCCAGACTTGGCAGTGAATCAAAATAGTGTGCTGTACACAAAAGTTAGCGAATGGGTTCAATAAACAGCTTCGAGAACCAGGAAGTGACGGGAGAAGTTTCTTCGTGTGTCTGCTGCTACTGTGCCAACATTGACGGGTGCACCTGCTGCTGTTGCTGCGGTTGGAAGGCGTTTTTTGGCATTTCGCCTGTGTACCCCGCTTGGAATCGTTCGACAGCTCTGGAAATTTTACATGAGCAATCAAGTGATCAGTCTTCGAGTTGAGCAGCTGATTTCTTACCGCGAATCACAGCGTGGTGAGAGGAAACGACTGCAGAAAGCCACCGAATAATTAACCCACGAATTGGGTCTGGGAAAATTGAACACGACACCGAATGGCAAAAATATGTTCAATCGGTGATGCTGCTCAGACACGTGCACACATCAGCTAATTTGGGTTCGCCAGAGGGTAACCGGAGGTAGGCCCCCGTCAGCAGAAACTGCCAGAAACGATGACGGAGGAAGAACTGATCGAAAAACGAAACCTGCTGGAGCGTGCGAATGACGAACGGGAAGCAATTTTCAAACGATACGACCGAGGGAGAAAGAACATAGACATCGATGCGTGGAACGACCCGGCCTTCGAAATCTACACGCAAGCCGATCGGTATGGCTTTTTGCAACCGGAAAAAGAGCAGAAGTTTCGTGACGATCTGGAGGTGGCACGACGAAAACAGATCGAAGTGGAACGGACGAAAAAATGGCTCAAGATGAGAGACAAATGGAGTACCGCGGAAACTAAGGAACGTCTACAGCGGAGAGTCATGAAAGGTATTCCGGATCGGTTGAGAGCGGCCATCTGGAAGCTGTTCCTTAATCTGGATCAAACGTTGAAGGAAAATGTCGGCGTGTATGATAAGATGTTGAAGTTCGCGCGGCAATACAGTCCCGACATTCGGCAGATAGATTTCGACGTGAATAGGCAGTTTCGCAACCATATAAACTATCGTGAGCGGTACAGTGTGAAACAGCAGAGCTTGTTTCGGGTACTGGCTGCGTATAGTATGTACAACATGGAGGTTGGATATTGCCAAGGCATGTCGACGGTTGCCGGCGTGCTACTGATGTACTTTGACGAGGAAGATACGTTCTGGGCGTTGAACGCGTTGCTCTCCAATGAACGCTATGCCATGCACGGGAGGATGTATGTGGAAGGTTTCCCCAAGTTGATGCGATTCCTGCAACATCATGACAAAATCTTGTATGCCAAAAGTAAAGAAGCATTTAGACAAACGCGGAGTAGATTCCGTGCTGTACTCGTTGAAGTAGTTTTTCGTTATTTTCATTGAAAGGATACCGTTCAGTCTGTGCCTACGAGTATGGGACATCTATATGCTATACGGCGAGCGTGTTCTTACGGCAATGGCCTACACCATTCTCAAGATCCACAAGGCAAAGCTACTTCGAATGAAGGACATGGATCAGATCACCGAGTTCCTGCAGACGATACTGTACAAAAGTTTCGGCTACGATGACGATACTGTGATAAAGACGCTCCAGCTCTCAATGCTTGAGCTGAAGAAACTAAGCCTGGACAAGCAGCCGCCTGCCCCGGACAACGAGTTTCACAAGGTTCCGTTCGGGCAGTTCATCGAGCCTAGTTTAGATGCCAAGATCGGACACCGGAACGAGAAGTTCACCGAACGAGAGACAGAATTGAAGGAAACGGTACTGTACCGAAGCGAGTCGAAGAATGATGAAGATGACGAGGAGGGAAACCACGTGGGTCAGAATGGCCATCGCAATGCGGACGGTGACGATGACGATCGAACCGAGCGGGACTGTGATGATATCACCGAGGAGGACGATGCTTACAGTAATCTCAATACAGGTGTTAGCATGTCATCGCTCAGAACGATTCAGAGCTTTACCACGCTCGATACCAGCACGTCATTTGCGACCAGCCTTAACTCACTCGTAATAATCGATTCGTTCGATGAGAATTGTGATAATATGATTGAGGAAATTACTAGACTTTAGTTAGTAGGATTACACGAGGAGTAGTATTTAAGATATGTAGGTATTGAATGCGTCAATAGCATAGGGCGTTTTTTTTAACTGTTTCCAAAAGGATGAGTTAACCATGAACAGCGAGGTAGGACTGCTCGGGTATTTGCTAGCAACATCGCGATTACTATTGAACGCCGCAGAAAGATAGTCAATAAGGTAAGAAATGAGATAAAAGATGGTTCACTACCCGAGCAAAGACAGATAACTGAAATGATATCAAACTGATAACAGGATTAGTTATCCTTATTATCAGCTTGATATTTAGTTATCAATCATGTGATTAACTGATAACTGAATAATAACAAAATGTATTATCAATACACATTTGGAATTTTCTTCTAAATTTCGCGTCGTTCAGATATCGGGCTAAGCATTCTATTCTTTCAAACATATTGCATAAAAAAAATCTACTCATCCGCTTATTTTTCGACGCAACCAAAAATAAGCGCCAGATAGGCGCCTAAGAAAAACATACCAGTAGCAAAAAAGCTTTTTTGATAATTTTGAAAATTTGACCGCCACGCGGTGGTTTGTAGCGATGAATGCCAGATCTGTAGAAGCCTTGAAAAAATGATCATGAAAGATGTCAACAAGGCACAATACTTCTGCTAAATGATCCGGCCAATGCTATGAATAGTGTGACAAGAGCTGTTTCCAAACACTGAACTGAAATTTTCGTCTAAGCAGACTGTGATTTTCCTCGTTACTAACGATGTTTTCTCTGTCAACATAGGAATTTCCACAAAAGTTGAAATTTTTCTATCTGTTTTATACTATGCTTATTAACTTTACTTTCATTTCAGGTATAGTTGAATAATGAAATATGTACCTGAGAACCAAGCGTTGTAGTTTGATAAGTACTTAAAATGGCCTTGCAGCTCTCGGAACATATGATCCAAGTGCATGTGCTCATTCAGGAACGGTGAATAGTATTGACTAACCGCAATATAATTCGTCTTGGGATCCACAGTGCTTATGTATATGGAGAAGCGGAAAAATGAACTGGAAGTGTCGGATAATCAAGAATTTTCAACGTTTTGGTGTGTTGTGGAGAAAACAATTATACTCGCACTTTAGTCGATTTATTAATGTGCTCAACCAAAGAGTAATTGCTCAACTACTGACAGTTTAAACCTAACGAGCAAGATCATCTGCAGTCAAACCTCCAATAGTCGATGTTGAAAGGACGGTCGACTCATGGGAATATCGAGATGTGAAATAGAAAATCCTTTGGAAGGTGTTTGAATGGACCATCACAGTAGCCCAAAAAATATGTTTAATTAGTCGACCCGGCAGACATTGTAAGCGAAAATGCGCGTTGTGGACTAGGTAGCCATACGAAATGGCCATGGCCCCGGGCTCCCACATAACCTTATGTACCAAAATCAACCTTTTTCGTACATTTCGGGCCCCCCGAAAACTGTCCGGTCCTGGATCATCCACCGAATAGCAACAATTTTTCACGGAATAATTCTTCCTGGGACCAGCAGTGTTTATGTTTATATATGCATATGAAAACATGAAACATTTCACTGTGAAATGCAAGGCTGTGGTTTAGTTTGAATAAAACCTATAACCAAAATCGATTTACAGCATGGTGCTGCTAGCAACCTAATGATTGATAATATAAGAGAGAAAAACTAACCTAAGCCTATTATTTAATTGGTCACAACTGAAAACTAAATGTATTCAATAAAAGGACGATGAACCGTATTTATCCTAATTGATTGCCGATTCGCTATTTTGAATGAAATTCATTTCGGTTATCATTTTTGCTATGTTGACTTGTAATTCAACCAGAATGATAACAATTCTAGTTATCAATATAACTGGATAATTAAGTTTGTTATTAATAAGTTATTCTGCTTTGCACTCTGTCCAGCCGACTGTTATTCACATAAGTGGTTATGGTATCATGATTTGATTATAAATAGTCTTCAGTAAATGCAAGATCGTAGAAAGCGTAGTGCTCTTCTCTCCTGCTCCTCAAGAAAGCGTAATTGGGTGAGTGCCTAGAGACGACGCCGTACAATCATTGGATTCGAGTTCGAATCCCAGTGAATGCCAACATTTTTTTCAATGCGTAACGAAGTCGGCAAAGAAGATTTAACTATTTTGGTCGATAAAACAGTGATGGCTGATAACTAAATAATAACTAAATTAGTTATTTGAGTGAATAACATGTATAACAAAATGTGTTATCAATTTGGTATCAGTGATAACCTAATTTGTTTTCAGGCAGTTATTTCAGGAACAAAATTCTGGTATCATTTTTGTTATGTTGGCTGTTAATTCAGCCAAAATGATAACAAGTTCAGTTATCAATATGTTCGATAACCGGATAATAGAATTTGTTATCAATTAGTTATTCGTTTTTGCTCAGGTAATGTTAATATATTTAGTTAAATGGATTGTAAGATTTTTTTTTTGATTTTATAGTATGGTTAAGGTTTCTGTTTTTGCAAAAGGTCATAAGTTTGCTTCCAGACTCATGCCCTAACTTTGTTTCTTAATAACTTAGTTACTACATCATCCTTTACAAAATGTCGACCAATTCTTTATATTGAGCATTTATATCACATCTTACAAGCAGATCGTATAGAGGTTGACGATCTGTTTTATTAGATTATTGAATTAGGCCGGTTCAATTGGTGTTGATCTACTCACCCAAAAGCTTCATTATGATCCAAGCCCCATTATCGTCTCGATTCTGTTTTATATTTTGGCAGATAAACTGCAAACCCTCTTCGTTGAACCAATCGTTCCGTCGATTTCGTCCCATATATCCGATGTTGTTCTCCGCTGCGTCGTTAATGGCTGCTTTGACTGTATTCCAGCAGTCCTCAAGAGGAGCCCCATCGGGCCCACCCTCTTCCGGCAACGCTGCCTCGAGATACTACGCGTGTGCAATGACGACGTCAGGTTGCTTCAGTCGCTCTAGGCCGTACCGCGGCAGTCGTCGGAACCGAACATTGTTGATGACGGATAGTTTTGGGCGCAGTTTAACCATCACCAGATAGTGGTCAGAGTCGATGTTAGCGCCACGATATGTCCTGACGTCGATAATGTCGGAGAAGTGCCGTCCATCAATCAGAACGTGGTCGATTTGTGATTCTGTCTGCAGTGGTGATCTCCAGGTGTACCGATACGGGAGGCTGTGTTGGAAGTAGGTGCTGCGAATGGCCATATTCTTGAAGGCGGCGAAATCAATTAGTCGTAGGCCGTTTTCGTTCGTCAGCCGGTGAGCGCTGAACTTCCCAATAGTCGGTCTAAACTCTTCCTCTTGGCCAACCTAAGCTTTTAAATCTTCGTCATGGCTTGGGCAGCTGTCGTACTCACGTTCCAGCTGCCGCAGTATGCGTCCTTATCATCATCAGTGCTTCCGGAGTGTGGGCTATGGACATTGATTATGCTGAAGTTGAAGAACCGGCCTTTGATCCTCAACCTGTACATACTTTCATTGATCGGCGCCTTTACATAGCGCCCATCACTATGAAAGCTGTTCCCAGCTCGTGTGTGTTGCCGCAGCTCTGGTAGATGGTATGATTACCTCCAAACGTTCGCACCATTGATCCCTTCCAACCAGAGGCGTGGCCACGTTCCGAGCCGTGAGTAGGACAAAAACTGGAGTACTTTTATGGAATTTCAGCGACTTTTTGGAGGTCCTCTCGGATGTCAAAGAGATTTTTCGGACATCCTCAGACTCAGATAAGTTATAAAACATCCTATGACTATTAGGACAATCATTACATTTCCAGTGTTTATAAATCATTTCTAAAAAACATGTCTTCAAACATTTTTACGTATTTCCAGAAGTGACTATGGATTCCTGTAAATTGTATAAAATATTGGATGATTTCAAGCAATTATCACTAACTACTAGAAATTCAAACCTTTAGAAATATTCACAAAATTTCACTACGACCTACTAGTAAAGCTTATTATCGTCCAAGAATCTTTAAGGGTGTTCAGTACTATTTAGAGGTTTTTAGAAATCTCAAGAACAATGCTACTCCGAATTTCAGACTTTTTTCTTTCTAACTTCTAAAATTTCTTACAAACGTAGGTATATTTGTAATTCCAACAGATTCCAATCAACTCTTAGAAGCTTTCAGAATTCTTCTGCTCATAGGCCTGCTACTAGACATCCGGATGTACTACAATCATCGTAAACTGCTTCATATTCGCACATTTCAAAGATTGTTCTCTCATATCCTTGTCTAGTTTCTTAACTTTTGGAGATGAGTTCAGCAGTCTAGTTGCTTCTGCCTTATAGACAGGAGGTCTGGCATAGACTTCATCACTTTTTGAAGTTAATCCTTGATCTTTAATTCTGTTCATCTACCTTACCAAGTAATTCATACCAGTTCTAAGTCACGGAGAAGCAACCATTGACAACTACTGTCGGTCTTTCCTAAGTTTAGCTAAGCTATATCCTTGTTTAGATATCCAACTTTTGATTAATTCACATTCAGCCTGTCAATTCATATAAAATTTCAGATATTGTCTGAGCCTCACTGAACTAGCAGCAATAATTACGTACTTCCACAAAGTTTTCCACAATTTTATGGAAAAGCAGATACTATTAGAAACTTCAAGACTTCTTGGAAAATCTCAATACATCATTGAGCACTTTTTGGAATGAAAACAATTCCTCAAATACTCTAAGAAGCCTTTCGAAGCAATGAAACCTCCACGATTTCAGTTTAACCTCTGATTAACTTTGAAACATTTTAATGATATTTTTATAGATCTAGAAATTGAAATAGTATTGACAATATTAGATCTTTTAGTTATCCATATGTATGTTCTTACCATAATCATGGGTAGGACATTGCTTCGACTGTCCTACCCAGGAATTTTCATGCGTAGGACATGTCCTACTTGTCCCACCCACTCCCGGTGCCACTGCTTCCAACAAACCTCCTGCAGCGCTACGATGCCGAATCCACGGTCCTTGAGCACATCGGCGAGTATGCGTGTGCTCCCGATTTGCAGTTCCACGAACCGAGTTTCCAATCGCTAGTCTCTTTTCGTCGCAGTGGTCTTCGCCGATGGTTCCGGTCCGTACTCTCTTGATGATTGTTCGTTGCTTATGTTTTTCAAAGGCTGGCTTGCAGGGCCTGACACCAAACCCCTAACTTTCCGGAGGACTTTTCCTCCTTATTCCCGGTGGACCATGGTGCACAGTTTCACTTAGAGTCCCTCGCTGGCACTCGAACGATGATCAGCCGCCCCTAACATGGAGAACAAACGCTGTGGTGAGCCGATCCTGACATGGAAAACAGACGCTCAGTAAGATTTGCACTTTCGGAGAGGTGCCTGCTTTTCCTGATTCATTCGTCGGACAATACTTCAGGAAATTCTATTGTAACTGGTACGGTATTTTCTATTACTTAGCCCGTACACCCGCCCTCTTCAACTTGGTCTGCGTTTCCAAATCTTTGTCCCATTGAGCATTTCCACACATACGTCTGCAATTCCGTTTGTTCGATTCAATGATCTTTAGAGGACACTTAGTGAAAAAGCGGGACAACATCCAGTAGGATCGTAGAGTCACGAATTAAGATTATAGAATATGTGTATAGGCTGCACCCCATACAACCATCTGTCATCAATCAGTAGAGTATGCCAAAGCAAAACAAGATACCGAAACCATGCCCCTCACATCAAACTGGAGATAAAAAACGACGCCTCGCGCACGCATCAGCTGGAACTGATCACAGCACCACAAAGCAGGTACTCACGATGAATGGGCAAAATCACAAAATATTTTAAAACGCCGAACACCAGAGTCCCTGTCCGATTTTGTCGTCAGTTTACTCGCACCGCTCTTTGAAGCTGCACGCAGATATCACTAGGGTAAATAAAATGTTACCGCTCGTATTCGCAGTGGTGGCTCTGCTGCTGACAGCCGCCGCCCTCTACATGCACCGACGTAACCGATTCTGGTTGGATCGCGGAATGCCTTGCGCTCCGAATCCGGAGTTTCTGTTCGGTCACATGCGTGATCAGCTTACCAAAAGACATCCTTCGTATGTGCATCAAGACCTATATCGGCAGTTCAAAGCGCGAGGAGAAAATTTCGCCGGATATAGCTTTTTCTCCGTACCGGCCATAATGACTGTGGACCCAGAGCTGGTGAAAACGGTTTTGGTGAGGGACTTCTGAGTATTTCATTACCGTGGGATATTCAACAACCCGAAGGATGATCCGCTGTCGGGGCAGTTGTTTCTGCTGGAGGGGCTTCAGTGGAAGGTTCTACGGCAGATGCTGAGTCCAACGTTCACATCCGGGCGGATGAAGATGATGTTCGGTACGATTACGGACGTGGCGGAAAAGTTCCGTCAGTTTATGGTGGATAATCGTGCAAAGGAGCCGGTGATCGAAATGAAGGAAGTGTTGGCGATGTTCACTACCGATGTCATTGGAACGTGCGCGTTTGGAATCGAGTGTAATACATTGAATAATCCCGATTCGGATTTCTTGAAATACGGAAAGATGGTTTTCGAGCAGAAGCCCTACATGATGGCTAAGTTTATTTTTGCTTCCGTGTTTAAAGACTTAGGTCGAGCGTTGGGCATAAAAATAACAGAAGCCTGTGTAGAAAAATTCTTCATGGGTTTAGTGCATGAAACGGTGGAGTATCGAGAGAAGAACAAAGTGCAGAGGAATGACTTCATGAACTTGTTGTTGCAGTTAAAGAATAAGGGGAGGCTTTTGGACCAAATTGATGAAGGTGACTTGGTTGAATCGAAAGGATTGACCATGGATGAGTTAGCGGCACAGTGCTTTGTATTCTTTCTCGCTGGGTTTGAGACTTCCTCGACAACAATGAATTTCTGTTTATATGAGCTGGCAAAAAATCCAGATATTCAGGAGAAACTACGGGTTGATATTGAAAAAGCGATTGCTGCTAATGGTGGACAAGTTACATACGAAATGGTTATGGGACATCGTTACTTGGACAATGTAGTGAATGGTAAGATTGCGTAGATAAGTCAACGCTATCTGTATATTATATTTGACATTCATCGTTTCAGAAACTCTTCGCAAATACCCTCCACTAGAAAGTCTGAACCGCGTACCGATTTCCGACTACACAATTCCAGGGACGAATCATGTCCTTCCCAAGCAGACAATGATGACAATTCCTGTCTACGCGATGCATCACGATCCGGAATACTACCCGGATCCGGAATGCTTCGACCCGGATCGATTTCTGCCGGAGGCGGTTCAGGCTCGGCATCCGTACACATTTATACCGTTCGGGGAAGGCCCTCGCAACTGCATTGGAATGCGGTTCGGGCTCATGCAGACTAAAATTGGGTTGATAACTTTGTTACGCAACTTCAGGTTTTCACCATCATCGAAGACGCCCGAAAAGTTTGTGTTCGACGTTAAGTCGTTTATTTTATCGCCAAAGGGTGGAAACTATCTTAAATTTGATAAAATATAAATACTCTGGAGCTGGTGCTGTGCATTAGATAAGACATTGCTGTTCAATACTAACACGATAAGGTATCTTCAAACATCAAATTTGAAAAGAAATGACCTTGAACCTGGAAGTAATTCCTTCGTACCGAGTAAAAAAGAACTCTCATTATCTCTTGTTTCAATTCCTTTCTCTCTAGTATTCATACAAGTGAGGAAAAATTACGCGACATCAGTAATAACACAATCGAGTGGTCTTTCAAAGCAAGTGGTTAAAAATTGTAATGTACTGCCAAAATTATATTCAGCGAGTAGCATCAACTGAAACTTTCATGAGCTTTGTCTTGATTTTTTTTGGATTGCAGCCCCTACTAAACATGTGGTTATTGCTCAGGATTGATGGTTTCTACATTCCATTTTCAGATTAGTTTGAATTTGTGGCAAATACAAAGTACATTAGAATTACATCGTACTGCTGACGGCCATTGTCATCTAAATTGGTAGCTGTAACCGATGTTGGTCTCGTCAAGCAATTCTTTACGCTCCGAAACTGGCGAAACTTTTTCGAAATTTTAAGTCTCAAAACTCGAACGATTTGCTTCACAGAACTCAGAATTAAGATTTATTGCGTCTCAGAATACAAAGAATTCCATCTATGGAATCGGAGTATTCTATTTAGCAAAACAGATAATGTTTTACCGTGAAGCGAGCAATTTCTGGTCAAAGATCGGAGAATTCCCAAAAAAGCCGCTTGAAAATCCTTTTTGGAAATCAAACAATTTGTTTCTATTACTGGAATTCTTCATCGAAACTCTATTACATAATTAACTTTTCGGAACTCGTACAATTTGCTTCTCATAATTCAGAAAATTTTCTTCTTCGAACCCAAACTTCACAAGTTTGCAGAAGCAAATCATCCGAGTGCTGACAATATTCCTCTCAGCACTCGGATGATTTGCTTCTGCAAACTTGTGAAGTATGTTTTTCGGAACGCGGAAAATTCCTGATTCACACGGGAATTATCTACTTCTCGGAGCTCTTACAATTTGTCTCTCGAAACCTAGACATTTTTTTCTCGAAACGCGTAGATTTTATCTTTGAAACCCGAAAAAAATCCTTCTTGGAACTCGAACAATAAATTGGTGCTTTTAAACTCGGACAATTTATTTCGCGGAGCTCAGAAAATTTGTTCATTTGAATTCGAACAATGCTTGAGAATTCCGGAATGCGGAGAATTCCGTCTCAAAGTTTGATCAATTACTTATGGCAGTGCAAAAAAATTTTGGAAATCAGACAATTTGCTACTTAGGAAACAAACAATTTTCCCCACGGAGCTCAGATAACTTGCTTCTACGAATTCGAAAAACTCTTTGTCGGAATGCGGAGAACTCCGTCTCAAAGCTTGGAAAGGTACTAATCGGAAAGCGGAATTGATAGTTCTCTTAGTTTGCATCGTCATGGCGCCACCGTCGTCGATGCTTGGTAAAAGTGTGACAAGAGGCATGGGCGGAAAAAAAGATGGTAATATTTGCCTCCCACTCCCCGCACTGCACAGAAATTGTTGGCTGTTGTGAATTCGCAAGGATGCTCTGGATCCGGGAAGTTGGAGACGCTTGGGATGCTCCCCCAAAGTAATGATCGCGCTGACAGGGTCAATGAAGACGACGACCGACCAGTGCCCTGTGGTCGAACTCGATCCTTTTATCGAACAAGTGGCCGCGCGAAGAACAACATGGTATCGTCGCTTTCGTGGCGTCGGTCAACCGGGCGGGTTCCGAGCCCGACGACGGAAAGGGGCACCGCGTCGGCAAGTCCCTCTGTGTGTTGGCGAATAGGCCCTATCGCATAGAGGTCAATTTGGGGTGCACGCGGCATCATCATTCTTGATACTAGCCGTGCAGAGGATGGAAAAAAGATGGTAATATTTGCCTCCCACTCCCCGCACTGCACAGAAATTGTTGGCTGTTGTGAATTCGCAAGGATGCTCTGGATCCGGGAAGTTGGAGACGCTTGGGATGCTCCCCCAAAGTAATGATCGCGCTGACAGGGTCAATGAAGACGACGACCGACCAGTGCCCTGTGGTCGAACTCGATCCTTTTATCGAACAAGTGGCCGCGCGAAGAACAACATGGTATCGTCGCTTTCGTGGCGTCGGTCAACCGGGCGGGTTCCGAGCCCGACGACGGAAAGGGGCACCGCGTCGGCAAGTCCCTCTGTGTGTTGGCGAATAGGCCCTATCGCATAGAGGTCAATTTGGGGTGCACGCGGCATCATCATTCTTGATACTAGCCGTGCAGAGGGAAGCAGCACTAGAAGCAACAATCACGGTTATAGCAAAGATGTTCAATCATATAATATTTGGTTATGGCCTTTGATCTAGTTAAAGAATATAAATATTAGTAACAGGTTTATCCATAAAAATATATAAAGCTCTTTTAGTGGAATGTATTCAACTCGTCTTCAGTATCTCGTACTTGACTCGACTTGAAGAAAACAATCGCAACTTACACTATTTATACTACTCTAGGTACCTAATCTAATCTTATTTGCCTACTCTATTTACCTATACAGTTAATTACTTTATTGCTTAGGTAGAAAGAGCCAAGATAAACAGCGCTGTTGAATAAGGATCAGGGAAACGGCAGCTCTTGGCTCTTCAAGTTTCTACCTAAGCAATAAAGTAATTAACTGTATAGGTAAATAAAGTAGGCAAATAAGATTAGATTAGGCACCTAGAGTAGTATAGATAGTGTAAGTTGCGATTGTTTTCTTCAAGTCGAGTCAAGTAGAGTAGTTTAGATAGTGTAAGTTGCGATTGTTTTCTTCAAGTCGAGTCAAGTACGAGACACTGAAGACGATCAGACGACGCAGACGACCTTATTTTTGTAGAAATTTTTGTTTTTCTTTTTAGAAAAATGCTGTTTTTGCTGATGAACTCTAAGCAAACTGTGGAATCCATAACACCAAAATTTTACATAATCCATAACACCAAAGCACTGTTGGAATTAAAAGCTTTTGCTTTGGGGGTTTCTGTATAGTCGCAAGGAGGTCATTTCGGCTCATGGACGGCGATTGCTGCCTGGGCGCTCCTTCCTTCAGGACTTTATCCAAATGTTTTTCAAGGATTTATTCCGGAAGTTCATTCACAAATTATTCCGGAGGTTCTTTCAGGAGATTCTTTCAGAAATTTCTCCGAGATGTCCTTCAGGAATTCCTCGGGAAATTCCTTCGAAATTCCCCCGGTAGATCAACCAGGAATTCTCTCAGAAACTATTCTAGGAATTCCTCGAGATGTTCCTTCGGGCATTCCTCCGGCAGATCGATCAGGTATTCTTTCCGATGTTATTCCAGGAATCTCAAGGGAAATTTCTCCAAGGATTCTATCGGAAGATTCTGCAGGAATTATCCCGGGAAATCCTGCAAGAATTGATACAGAACCTATTCAAATAACTACTTGGGAAGTTTCTCCAGAAATTCCCTGAGAAAATCTTTCGGAAGTTCCTCAAAGAATTCCTTCAAAAGATCATCTAGAAAGTTTGTTAAAGAAATTTTTATCAGGAATTCCTCGAAAGTTTCCTGACGAATTTCTCTGAATAATTCGTAAGAAATTGCGCTGATAATTCCATTAGAATTACTCTGAAAGTTCCATCAGGAATCCCTCCGAAGTTCCTCCGGGAGATCGACCAGGAACTCTTTCCGGAATTCTTCCAGGAACACCTCGAAAAGTCCAGGACCAGAAATTCTTCCTTACTTCTTCCAGTATTTCCTCGGGAAGTTCCTCCAGGAATTCCTTCGGAAATTACTGCTAGAATTGATTCAGAAGTTATTCCAATAATTCCTCGTGAATTTCCTCCGGAAAATTCTGCCGGAAGTTTATCAAAGAATTCCTCCGGTATATCCTCTAGAAAGTCCCTTCAAGTAATTCCTTGGGAAATTCTTCGAAAGTTGGAAATTCCTCCGGAATTGCATTGAGGAATTCGTCCACAAGTTCATTCAGGAATTCTTCCGGAAGTTTGTTCAGGAATTCCTAAGGAAGTTGCTATAGTAACCCGTCTGGAAGTTCCTTGAGGAATTCTTCCGGAAGATAGAATTTCTCCCGAAGTTCCTTTAGGAATTTATCCGGAAGTTCCTCCGGGAATTCCTCCGGAAGTTCCTCCGGGAATTCCTCCGGATGTTCCTTCAGAAATTCCTCCGGAAGTTCCTTCGGTAATTCCTCCGGAAGTTCCTTCGGTAATTCCTCCGGAAGTTCCTCCGGGAATTCCTCCGGAAGTTCCTCCGGGAATTCCTCCGGAAGTTCCCCGGGAATTCCTCCGGAAGTTCCTCCGGGAATTCCTCCGGAAGTTCCTCCGGGAATTCCTCCGGAAGTTCCTCCGGGAATTCCTCCGGAAGTTCCTCCGAATTCCTCCGAAGTTCCTCCGAATTCCTCCGGAAGTTCCTCTGGGAATTCCTCCGAAGTTCCTCCGGAAGTTCCTCCGGGAATTCCTCCGGAAGTTCCTCCGAATTCCTCCGGAAGTTCCTCCGGAAGTTCCTCCGGGAATTCCTCCGAAGTTCCTCCGGGAATTCCTCCGGAAGTTCCTCCGAATTCCTCCGGAAGTTCCTCCGGGAATTCCTCCGGAAGTTCCTCCGAATTCCTCCGGAAGTTCCTCCGAATTCCTCCGAAGTTCCTCCGGGAATTCCTCCGGAAGTTCCTCCGAATTCCTCCGGAAGTTCCTCCGAATTCCTCCGGAAGTTCCTCCGGGAATTCCTCCGGAAGTTCCTCCGGGAATTCCTCCGGAAGTTCCTCCGGGAATTCCTCCGGAAGTTCCTCCGAATTCCTCCGGAAGTTCCTCCCAATTCCTCCGGAAGTTCCTCCGGGAATTCCTCCGGAAGTTCCTCCGGAATTCCTCCGGAAGTTCCTCCGAATTCCTCCGAAGTTCCTCCAAATTCCTCCGGAAGTTCCTCCGGGAATTCCTCCGGAAGTTCCTCCGAATTCCTCCGGAAGTTCCTCCGAATTCCTCCGGAAGTTCCTCCAATTCCTCCGGAAGTTCCTCCGGGAATTCCTCCGAAGTTCCTCCGGGAATTCCTCCGGAAGTTCCTCCGAATTCCTCCGAAGTTCCTCCGGGAATTCCTCCGAAGTTCCTCCGGGAATTCCTCCGGAAGTTCCTCCGGGAATTCCTCCGGAAGTTCCTCCAGAATTCCTCCGGAAGTTCCTCCGAATTCCTCCGGAAGTTCCTCCGGGAATTCCTCCGGAAGTTCCTCCGGGAATTCCTCCGGAAGTTCCTCCAATTCCTCCGGAAGTTCCTCCGGGAATTCCTCCGAAGTTCCTCCGAATTCCTCCGGAAGTTCCTCCAATTCCTCCGAAGTTCCTCCGAATTCCTCCGAAGTTCCTCCGGGAATTCCTCCGGAAGTTCCTCCAATTCCTCCGGAAGTTCCTCCGAATTCCTCCGGAAGTTCCTCCGGGAATTCCTCCGGAAGTTCCTCCGGGAATTCCTCCGGAAGTTCCTCCGGGAATTCCTCCGGAAGTTCCTCCGGGAATTCCTCCGGAAGTTCCTCCGGGAATTCCTCCGGAAGTTCCTCCGGGAATTCCTCCGGAAGTTCCTACAGGAATACCTCCAGAAGTTCCTCCAGGAATTCCTCCGGAAGTTATTTAACGGATTCCTCCAGAAATTTCTCCAGGAATCGCTCGGGAATTTTCTCCAGAAGGATTGCTCCGGAAATTCCTCCAGGATTTTTTTTTGTTTTTATTCGAGAGATTTTCAGCCCTAGGCTGGCTCACCTCTTGGACACCTCCTGGAATTTCTCCGGAAGTTGCTTCAAGAGTTCCTTCGAATTTCCAAAGAAATTAGTTGGGAAGTTTCTCCCAGAATTCCTCGAAGATTTCGTCCAAGAATTCTTTTCGGAGTTCCAATGAAAGTTCTATCAAAATTCTTTCAGAAATTCCTCACGAAGTTTCATAAAAAAAAATTCGGATGTTTCTCCAAGAATTTCTCTGGAAATTCTTCCAGGAATACCTTCGGAAGTTCCTTCACGTATTGCTCTGGACGCTTCTCTAAAAATTCTTCCAAGAGTTCCTCATGAAGTTTCTCCAGGTATTCCTCCGGAAATTGAAGTTCATCCAGGAATGTGTCCGGAAATTCTTTCATCATTTTCGTCAGAAGTTGTACCAGGAATTCTTCGAGAATAATTTCCTCGGTAGTTTCTGCAGGAATTCCTTTCAAAGCTCCTCAGGGAGTTCGTCCGGAGGTCCCTCTGATAGTTTGAATTTTTTTTTCTGAAGTGCAGAATTTTTATAGAAGCTTTTACGAATTTTTCCCGATAATTCCTCCAGATTATTTAGTTTTTTATGTGATCTCCTAGATTTTCCACCAGTTTCTACTCAAGGTATTGCTTCTGAAATTCTCCCTGAAGTTCTTCCGGAAATTCCTCCAAGATATCCCCATAAATTACTTTGAGAATTCTTCAGAAATTTCCACTGAACTCCTTTCGAATCTCACCAACTGCACCTCACCCCTGGAAGTTCTTCCAGGATTATTTCCAGGAGTTTTTCTAGAAATACTTATGGAAATTCAATTGCGAATCCCTCCAGGAAATTCGGATAAACTATAAATTCCTCCAGAAATAACTCCCTGCTATCCCTCCTAGTATTTCCTAAAACATTCCTCCAAAAAGCACCCTGGAAAATCGTTTCAAAATTCTGGACATTCCTTAACACATTCATGTAGAATACACACGAATATCTATTATTATATATAGGGATATTATATAATATTATATAATATTATATAATCGTGAAATTCTCTCAGCAATTCCTTCAGAAACTTTTACAGAAATTCCTTCCGAAACTCCTCCAATTTTTATTTCTGGTACTGTCACCCAAATTTTACCCCTGTAAATTACTTCTCAAATTCTCCTGCCTTCTATCCCTCGAGTTCCTCCAAGAGTTTCCACGTTTGAATACTTTCATAAGTCTTTCCATGAATTTAAAAAAAAAATATCGATGGGCTTCCAGAAGATATTCTCGAAGGAATTACTAAAATAATTTCTGAAGAAATTCCAAGAGAAATTCAAGAATTTCATGTATTTTCAAAGAATGTTCATAAATAATAAGAAACAATCTTTCAGAGTTTGCAAATTAAATTACACCCAGGTTTTTTTTTACACGGTTTGGTTTTAGTCGTTTAAGACCTTCAACGTCAATGAAACAATGAGTTAACCCCACGAAAAAATTCACAAAAAATCAAAGAAAATTCAGGTGGTATTTAAAAAGCTGTGAATGTTCGGGTTAACCGAGAAATTAAAGAATTCCAACCGTGTAAAAAAAACCTGGGTGTAAGTGAATTTATAAATGACTGAATATTACAAATAATGAACAAAGAAATACTAATAGGAGTTTCTAAGAGTAATTCCTTAAATTCTTTAAAAAAAACAATCGATCTCTTGGGCCGCGTCTTTTTTTATCTGGTAGAATAATTTTTACAGTAATAGAAGTTCATCACTTAAATAATGGAGGAAAAATCCAGAGGGGCTAGTTTCCCGAGCACAACCATGGGATCTCGCCTTATCACTAATAACAGGTTAAAAATGTTTTCCTGCGTCTTATTTCCTGATTTAAAATCAAATTAAACATAAAAGCGATAGTTCAAAAATAAAAAATCACTCGGTCATAAGAATCACAGGTGCTTTTTAATAAGACCGGTCTGTCAAAAACAATTATATGTTGCTCAGAAGTAGTCTTGTTATGCGTGCAGCGTTATTCGGGAACTGTTTAAGTGTCACTTACTTTAAAATTTAACTGTATTTAAATTCGGGAATAAATGTAATATGAACCGATAGGATAAACTTACTAGTAAAAATGCACAACAAAGTGTACGAAACTGACTTAACCTCCCGGGACTCGCACCGTTGTAAAAAGTACGACACCTTCGAAAAAAGCTCGCTTGTCGTTCACAAGAGAGGCGGGACTGCATGGGTGATCCAGGAGTATGCGAGTCCCGGAAGATTAATAGTCAATAGCCATCGACGTGGTAAAAAATATTCTTAAGAAATTTTCATGCAGCGGCGCGCCGATTCATTTTTGACGGCGGTGGCACACAGGTCTACTATAAAGCAGACTTAAATTAAGTTGATTACGTTACTGCGCAACTCCAATGTTTCGCATTATCGAATACACTTTACAGGAATGTGTTCGATGCGGAATTGTTCGTGTTATCACCACAGGGTGGTGATTAACTGAAATTCGATAAGATATGGCTAATTTTTGAATCGGTATAGTTCTGATTTGAGTGCTGTAATGGGATCAAGCAAGCAGAGCAAACACAATCAACTAAGTCGATTTTCGGGTTTAAAATTTAAAAGATACAAACCTCAAATGGGTAGACGTTCTCAATGATACTCAATTGACTGAGTTAAAAAGACTGCGTAAAAAGTATAAATTTCTCTTCTCTCTGTTTATTCTCTCTACAAAAACCGCAAATCAAGAGTTCAAGACTTGATGTGTTCAATCATAAGCGGAGCGCATCAGTCACAGCCAGGCTCTCGTGTTGACCGGATAGTTTACTATGGCGCTGTTCGAAGTTTATCTAGCGGTTGGCGTTACGGTGGTGCTTACACTTGTTGTATATGGAGTGTTGTATCTCGATAAGAAGCGAAATTTTTGGAAGAGTCGTAACTTCCCATGCACCGGGCGGTCGCTGCTGATTTACGGTGATTACAAGGGTATGAACCAAACGGAGCACATGCAGTACATCAACCAGCGTCTGTACAACGAGTTCAAATCAAAGAATTTGCCGATCGGGGGAACAATTCTGTTCACGATCCGTACGGTGGTTATCGTCGATCCAGACCTAATTAAAGCGATTCTGGTGAAGGATTTCCACGCGTTTCACGATCGTGGAGTCTACAACAATCCTGAAGTAGACCCATTAACTGGGCACTTGTTTTCTCTGGAGGGTCAAGCCTGGCGTCAACTAAGGGCGAAACTATCGCCAACATTCACCTCTGGTAAGATGAAAATGATGTTCGAAACAATTCTCAACGTAGCGGATGATCTGAAGGAGTTCATGCTGGAGAAGACGGAAAGCGGATCAACAGAATTGGAAATGAAGAATGTTTTGGCTGGTTTTACTACCGACGTAATCGGATCTTGTGCCTTCGGGATCGAGTGTAACAGTCTGCGGGCTACGTGCTGCCGATTTAGAGAGGTCTCAAAACAAATTTTCCAGCAGTCAGTAGCACAGATGATGTGGCAAATCTTCCTGATGCTATTCAAAGGATTAGCCACCATACTGAAGCTGAGGGCCACCCCGGCGGAGGTTGAAAAGTTCTTCACCAACATGGTTCAGGAAACAATCAGCCATCGGGAACAGAATAATGTTCAACGGAATGATTTTATGAATATACTGATCCAGATGAAGAACAGCGAAAAGCTGGAAGAACAGTTGACAATAAATGAGATAACGGCACAGTCATTCATTTTCTTCGTAGCAGGGTTCGAAACTTCGTCGACCACTATGGTCAACTGCTTGTTCGAACTGGCAAAGAATCCCGATATTCAGGATAAGTTGCGCAGTGAAATCCTCAAAGTTTGTGGTGATGGAAGACTGACCTATGAATCGGTATCCTCTGTTGAATATCTTAATATGGTAATCGACGGTGAGTGTCAAAACATTTTTAAATACCCAATTTAATATTTACCTTGCTTTCCAGAAACGCTTCGTAAACACCCCGTTGTTGATTCGCTGCTTCGTACCTGTAATCAGTCATATGACATCCCAAGCTCGGATTTGACAATACCTGAGGAAACTTTCGTGTTCATTCCTGTGCACGCTCTCCACAACGATCCGGAATACTACCCGAACCCGGACCGTTTCGACCCGGAGCGGTTCAACGCCGATAACCGCAAGAGCCGCCACCCGTTCGTGTATCTACCTTTCGGCGAGGGGCCCCGCAATTGCGTCGGAATGCGATTTGGACTGATGCAGACCCGGGTGGGACTGATAACGCTGTTGCGCCGGTTCCGTGTGAAGGCTGGTCCGAATACACCGGAACGGTTGGTGGTGGATCCAAAGTCCGGTATTCCGGCTCCGCTCGGTGGATTGCCGCTACTGATTGAGCGGCTTTAGATCGAGCGGACGTTTCGACAGTGGGATTATTGTTTCAGCGATAAGGTCGAGTGCACGAGTTTGTTAAAACGAAATTAAGATAGAACGGACACTCGTTGGCACGATGTTTCATTGATACACATGTGTGGAATGTTTCTTTGTATCGGGTCGGGAACGATAAGCTTGAATCGTTTGCGCATTAAAGCAGACTAGACGCAGTGAAATTGAGCACATTACCTGCTATAAACCTTTCCTTGTACGAATTTGATACTCACCTGAAATTAGAGAAGAGAAAAACATTGCTTTGATAAGAAAAATATTTTGAGCTTGTCAGAGGAATGTCTTCACTTGTCATATAACGAGTTTGTACCATTCCATTTAATTCCACCACTTCAAGTCGTGGAATTAAATGGGGTGGTACAAACTCGTCTTTTGACAAGTGATTGCTTTAATATATATTTTTCGATTGTTCATTTGTATGGAATTTGTTATTTATTACAACAAACGCCGAATTCGTCCAAAAAGAACATGATTATTTTTTGTTTGAATAAAAATGCCCCAAAAAAAATTAGGATTTTTCTATATAAAAAAATGCGCTTTGTCAATGACAAAAATCACAAGAACCAATAAATAAAAAAAAGGAAAATAGAAATAAAAAACGACTTAAATAATTTTTAAAGTTGTCACAGTTTGAGAGTAGCCTCAGAATTTATTCCTAATTTGTTTTTACAGTTGTCATAAGAGCTCTTTAATCTATCTGAACAGAATTGGATGCATTGTCGATAAGTTCAATTGAAATGACACTCGGATTATATTTGAATGGAACTCTTGATCGTGCACTGCTCTCACTTCAGACCCGTTCGACGTTCAACCAGATTCCACCCAGCGCCGAGGCCACGTTACCCTTCGGATCGTACCGCAGCGGGACCTGCGTTTGCTCATTCACGCTGAAACGCAACCGACTTAGCAGCTGTGCGATTCCAAACTTGACCTCCAGCAGGGCAAACCGCATGCCAATGCAGTTTCGAGGTCCGTCCCCAAACGGCAGAAAACTGTGCGAATGACGACCGCCGATTGCCTCCGGTGTGAAACGATCCGGATCGAAGCGTGACGGATCCGGATAGATCTCCGCATCGTGATGGATCGAATGCACGGGAATCATCACCATGGTGCCTTTTTCGAGGGTGAAATCTGGTGACCGTACTCGATGTGGCTCGTTTGCAATGCGAACTATCTGTCCGACGGGAGCATACTTCCGGAGAGATTCTAAAATGACGTCAAATGTTGAAGGACAGAATGCTGAAGCTACCATTCGTCAACTTACCGTTAACGACTTGTTCCACGTAAGTCATATCCTTTAAGGCTTCATAAGTTATCAAGCCGTCGTATTTGGCAAGAGTTCGTTGAACTTCCTCGCGAGTTTTCTCTTGAATTTCCGGATTAATTGCCAGCTCGAACAATGCAAATGATAGCGCCTTGGATGACGTTTCAAATCCGGCGAAGAAAAATAGGAACGCCTGCGCAATCACCTCATTCATCGTGATAGTTTCGTTGGAATCTTCCTCATTCTCATCGACCGTTCCTTTATTTTTTAATCTCATCAACAGTTGAAGAAAGTCCGGACGAGTAATATTATTCTTCTCGCGGTGTTCCACCGTCTTCCGCACCACATCAACGAAGTAGCTCTCAACGTCAGCAGGAGTTTGCTTCAGTCTCAGCTTCACAGCCAGCTCGCGGAAACTAATCAACAGAAGCATCCATACCATTTGCAACGGGCGCGGGTGAAAAATCTTGTCAGCCAAATCCAGCAGCTTTGTGCTTCCGTCCTTCAAAGCATTACAATTCAATCCAAACGCACAAGACCCGATAACGTCGCATGTGAACATCGCCGCCTGTGCGCTCACATCCACGGGTTTCTTCTGCTCCAAATACGGCTCGAAACTATCCGAAAATTCCAACCCAATCTCACGGACCGTCAGGAACATGTACTTGATTTTCCCGGAACTGAACGTCGGACTCAGCTTGTTCCGCAAGAATCGCCACCTTTCGCCTTCGATAGAAAACATATGCGATGCCAGCGGGTCGTCCCTTTCGTTGAAGAACATCCCTCGGTCGTGAAAACTGTTGAAATTCTTCACCAGAACCTGCTTAACGAAATCCAAATCCGTTGCCAACAACAGCGGATTGACGCAAAGGAACATTCCAACGGTAGTGTGCGTCTTTTTGTACTGCTCGTAAACGGGAGTCATGATCTCCACGAAGTGCTTCTTGCTGCCCATCCCGTTGAACGATCCCATCGGTAGGGATCCGGAAACGTACGGAACATTCCTATCCGACCAGTAGGCAAATTTACGACGCAAATAGTAGTACAGAAGACCTGACACGGCCCCTACTAAGTACAACGTGATGCTGAGGAGTTCCATCGGCGCCGGTGTAAACCGATTTCGTTCGTAGTTGCAACTGTACTAAAAGGCACTTGCCAGAGTGTATCCCGAGCAGCACAAGTCAAGGAAAATCGGTTGCAGCAACTTGGTTGTGACTAAAACTGGTCACTTACTAATTGCAGCAACCTAAGTGAAACATGTGTGCTGCTAGGGATGTTTCGTTACATGACGCGCTGGTGACGCGATGCGATCGATATCCATCATCAGGCCGGCGCGTCGTTTGCGAGAGAATGAGCATGTGCGACGCTCATTCCAAACCTCCACCATTGACTGGAGTAGCAAACATGATATGGTAAACAAATGGGGATTGGCGCTTTATTTATATCCGATGATGATTTCGTTGCGGGAGGCAACGCGTTGAAACGGAAAATGTGTTTTTGTCAATATCTTACAGATGACAGACGAAATTCGTTTTTGGCATGGAAATAAATAGCTTCCAGATCTGTGAAAGTAACATAGTCGAAATAATTCAAAATGAATCCAAGGTTTGACCTTGACCGCACCGAAAACAGCGGTCATGCGTCAGTTTATTTTCAGCAGCATTTATCGCCCATTCAAATTGAATCATACGCCAGATGTCAAGTGGCAAGGCCAATCAACGAGACAGTTTCTATTAAATGATTTCATTCTTATCCCACACGACCAAATAATATCACATCGAATCGAACAGCCTGGTGGCGCGGCGTTGGCGGCACAGTCAACATTCAACAGTCCGCGACGAGTGTGAAGCGCCACACAATTCTGAACAGAATCGCGTTCCTTTCGTTCCGTTGTGGCTTGTGGGAAGACACGCGCGCGTTGGCTGGTGAGGATGACTTCACGTCGCGTTGTTGTCGTCGTCGTTGTGCCGGCCGGCTCGATTATTGGTTGATGGAACTCTTGTGTGATATAATTGCACGGCATGTTGGTAGATAGTATTTAGACGAGTAGATATTTTCATGATCTCATATTTCAAATGTCAATGGAGGGCTATCGTTTTTTGCCATTGCTAATCGTAATTTTTCTACAATAACTACTTCATACTGCGTTTTTGACAACAAGGTTCTTAATTATTATCACCACTATTGCATACCAATGAGTTGCATAATGATTACACTGTACGTACTTATTAACAAAATACAAGTGTTATAGGGCTGTTCCATTTTCCATCTCACTGAACATATATTCATCTCATCGCAAAACAAAGCAATACAGGACCAATCTCGTCGCTTCTTTTTGCTAACACGCGTGCTCACTGGTGAAAAAAAATCACAAAAATAAGAAAAAAACCAAATTCCTTTTCATTGCCTTGTTTTTGATGGGATGGAAATAGGAGCTATGGGATGTAGTGCCGAACCGTTCCCCTAGACGATCAGACTACAAAAGCGGCACCTGAACATGTAGACTCTGAGCCTCAGAGTTTATATGCTCAGATGCCTTTTTTGTAGTTCATTACTTCAGGGCAGCAGGGACTATGTCCAAGGGCTTGACGATCCCTCCCCAGGCCATCTGCGAGTTGTGGGGCTTGCCTAGGATGTGGTGGGGTTTGACAGTGGGCCCTGTTAAACCTCTATAAAAAGCTGCATGTATCCGCAAGTAGGCCTCACCAAAGCGACCGTGTGCCGCTCAAATCGCACAAGCCCAAGTCCTGGTGTTAGGTGGGACGCTAAACAGCCCTGACACGACGGCTCTCCGACGAGACAGGAGGTTTGCGCAGGCCCAATAAGCCGCCTGGAAAACCAATCATTACGAACAATATAAGAGATAATGCGACTCGGCATAATCGGCAAAGACCTAGGCGACGAATACAGGATCACGATTGGAAGCTTGGAACATGGAACTGCAAGTCGCTAGGCTTCGCAGGTTGCGACAGGATGATCTACGATGAATTACATACCCGCAACTTCGACGTCGTGGTGCTGCAGGAGATTTGCTGGACAGGACAGAAAGTCTGGAAAACCGGGCATCAAGCGGCTGCTTTCTACCAAAGCTGTGGCACCACCAACGAGCTGGGAATCGGCTTCATAGTGCTGGGTAAGATGCGCCAACGCGTGATTGGGTGGCATCCAATCAACGCAAGGATGTGCAAGCTGAGGATAAAAGGCCGTTTCTTCAACTACAGCATCATCAACGTGCACTGCCCATACGAAGGGAGATCCGACGACGAGAAAGAAGCGTTCTGTGCGCAGCTGGAGCAGACATAGAATGGATGCCCACTGCGGGACGTCAAAATCGTCATCGGTGACATGAACGCTCAGGTAGGAAGGGAGGAAATGTATAGACCGGTCATCGGACCGGATAGTCTGCATACCGTATCGAACGACAGCGTCCAACGATGTATAAACTTTGCAGCCTCTCGCGGAATGGTAGTCCGAAGCACTTTCTTCCCCCGCAAGAATATCCACAAGGTCACATGGAGATCACCTAACCAAGAAACGGAAAACCAAATCGACCACGTTCTAATCGACGGTAAAATTTTCTCCGACATCACGAACGTCCGCACTTACCGCAGTGCGAATATTGAATCCGACCACTACCTCGTTGCAGTATGTCTGCACTCAAAACTCTCGACGGTGTACAACACTCGTCGAAGTCGGACGCTGCGGCTAAACATTGGGCGGCTACAAGACGGTAGAATTAGCCCAAGACTATGCGCAGCATTACGAAGAGCACCTGAATGGCGATGTGACAGACAACGGTGGCGGTATGGATATTAACCTAGGAACACGCGTGCAGGATATGGGACTTCCGGCTCAGAATCTCCAGAAAATCCAGGAGGAGATCGGCCGGCTGAAAACCAACAAAGCCCCTGGGGTTGACCAACTATCAGGAGAGCTGTTTAAATACGGTGGTGAAGCTAGAGCGCTGCATTGGATGATTACCAAGGTTTGGGAGGATGAGGTTCTGCCGCAGGAGTGGATGGAAGGTATCGTGTGTCCCATCTACAAACAGGACGATAAGCTGGATTGTAGCAACTACCGCGCAATCACATTGCTGAACGCTGCCTACAAGGTATGCTCCCAAATGTTATATCGCCGACTAACACCAACAATTATAACCGGTTCGTGGTGCAGTACCAGGCGGGATTTATGGGTGAACGTTCTACCACAGATCAGGTGTTCGTTATATGTCAGGTATTGCAGAAATGTCGCGAATACAACGTGCCCACACATCATCTATTTATCGACTTCAAAGCCACATATGATACAGTCGATCGGCAGTTAATGCACGCCAACGGATTTCCGGATAAACTGATACGGTAGTTCGAGTTTCAGGGGCATTCTCGAGCCCCTTCGAAACGCGCAGAGGTTTACGGCAAGGTGATGGTATTTCGTGTCTGCTAGTCAACATCGCTTTGGAGGGAGTAATACGAAGAATAGGGATTGACACTAGTGATACGATTTTCACGAAGTCTGTCCAGTTATTTTGTTTCTCCGACAACATTGATATTGTGGCACGTAACTTTGAGAGGATGGAAGAAGCCTACATAAGGCTGAAAAGCGAAGCTAAACGGATTGGACTAGCCATCAATACGTCGAAGACGAAGTACATAATAGCCTGGAAGCCTCTTTTAAAAAAGCCCGGAAGCCTTCTTTCAAGAGGCCCAGAAGCCTCCTTTCAAGAGGCCCGGAAGCCTCCTTTCAAGAGGCCCGGAAGCCTCCTTTCAAGAGGCCCGGAAGCCTCCTTTCAAGAGGCCCGGAAGCCTCCTTTCAAGAGGCCCGGAAGCCTCCTTTCAAGAGGCCCGGAAGCCTCCTTTCAAGAGGCCCGGAAGCCTCCTTTCAAGAGGCCCGGAAGCCTCCTTTCAAGAGGCCCGGAAGCCTCCTTTCAAGAGACCCGGAAGCCTCCTTTCAAGAGGCTCGGAAGCCTCCTTTCAAGAGGCCCGGAAGCCTCCTTTCAAGAGGCCGGGAGGCTCCTTTCAAGAGGCCCGGAAGCCTCCTTTCAAGAGGCCCGGAAGCCTCCTTTCAAGAGTCCCGGAAGCCTCCTTTCATGAGGCTCAGGCCTCCTTTCATGAGGCTCAGGAAGCCTCCTTTCAAGAGGCCTCAGGAGCCTCCTTTCAAGAGGCTCAGGGCCTCCTCTCAAGAGGCTCAGAAGCCTCCTTTCATGAGGCTCAGAGCCTCCTTTCAAGAGGCTCAGGGCCTCCTTTCAAGAGGCTCAGGAGCCTCCTTTCCAAGAGGCTCAGGAGCCTCCTCTCAAGAGGCTCAGGAGCCTCCTTTCAAGTGGCTCAGAGCCTCCTTTCAAGTGGCTCAGAAGCCTCCTTTCAAATGGCTCAGAGCCTCCTTTCAAGAGGCTCAGAAGCCTCTTTTCAAGAGGCTCAGAAGCCTCCTTTCAAGAGGCTCAGAACCCTCCTTTCAAGAGGCGCCAAAGCCTCCTTTCAAGAAGGCTCCTGTCGGCTCGGAAGGCTCCTGTCAAAAGGCTTGGAAGCCTCTTTTCAAGAGGCCTGGAAGCCTCCTTTCAAGAGGCTCAAGCCTCCTTTCAAGAGGCCTGGAAGCCTCCTTTCAAGAGGCTCAGAGCCTCCTTTCAAGAGGCTCAGGCCTCCTTTCAAGAGGCCCGGAAGCCTCCTTTCAAGAGGCTCAGAAGCCTCCTTTCAAGAGGCCTCAGAAGCCTCCTTTCAAGAGGCTCAGAAGCCTCCTTTCAAGAGGCTCAGAAGCCTCCTTTCAAGAGGCCTCAGAAGCCTCCTTTCAAGAGGCTCAGAAGCCTCCTTTCAAGAGGCTCAGGCCTCCTTTCAAGAGGCTCAAGCCTCCTTTCAAGAGGCCTGGAAGCCTCCTTTCAAGAGGCTCAGAAGCCTCCTTTCAAGAGGCCTGGAAGCCTCCTTTCAAGAGGCTCAGAAGCCTCCTTTCAAGAGGCCTGGAAGCCTCCTTTCAAGAGGCCTGGAAGCCTCCTTTCAAGAGGCTCAGAGCCTCCTTTCAAGAGGCTCAAGCCTCCTTTCAAGAGGCCTGGAAGCCTCCTTTCAAGAGGCCTGGAAGCCTCCTTTCAAGAGGCTCAAGCCTCCTTTCAAGAGGCTCCAGCCTCCTTTCAAGAGGCTCAGAGCCTCCTTTCAAGAGGCTCAGAGCCTCCTTTCAAGAGGCTCAGAAGCCTCCTTTCAAGAGGCTCAGAAGCCTCCTTTCAAGAGGCTCAGAAGCCTCCTTTCAAGAGGCTCAGAAGCCTCCTTTCAAGAGGCTCAGAGCCTCCTTTCAAGAGGCCTGGAAGCCTCCTTTCAAGAGGCCTGGAAGCCTCCTTTCAAGAGGCTCAGGCCTCCTTTCAAGAGGCTCAAGCCTCCTTTCAAGAGGCTCAGAAGCCTCCTTTCAAGAGGCTCAGGCCTCCTTTCAAGAGGCTCAGAAGCCTCCTTTCAAGAGGCTCAGAGCCTCCTTTCAAGAGGCTCAGAAGCCTCCTTCAAGAGGCCTGGAAGCCTCCTTTCAAGAGGCTCAGAAGCCTCCTTTCAAGAGGCTCAAGCCTCCTTTCAAGAGGCTCAGAAGCCTCCTTTCAAGAGGCCTCAAAGCCTCCTTCAAGAGGCTCAAGCCTCCTTTCAAGAGGCCTCGAGCCTCCTTTCAAGAGGCCTGGAAGCCTCCTTTCAAGAGGCTCAGGCCTCCTTTCAAGAGGCTCAAGCCTCCTTTCAAGAGGCTCAGAAGCCTCCTTTCAAGAGGCTCAGAAGCCTCCTTTCAAGAGGCTCAGAAGCCTCCTTTCAAGAGGCTCAGAAGCCTCCTTTCAAGAGGCCTCAGAAGCCCCCTTTCAAGAGGCTCGGAAGCCTCCTTTCAAGAGGCCCGGAAGCCTCCTTTCACGAGGCCCACAAGCCTCCTTTCAAGAGGCTCGGAAGCCTCCTTTCAAGAGGCTCGGAAGCCTCCTTTCAAGAGGCTCGGAAGCCTCCTTTCAAGAGGCTCGGAAGCCTCCTTTCAAGAGGCTCGGAAGCCTCCTTTCAAGAGGCCCGGAAGCCTCCTTTCAAGAGGCTTGGAAGGCTTCTTAAAGTGGCGCAGAAACCTCGTTTTAAGTGGCCTGGACGCTTTTCTCTTAAGAGGATCGTAAGCCTTCTTCCAAGATATTCGGAAGCATCCTTTTTAGAAACTTGGAAATCTCTTTTCAAGTGGTTCGGAAGCGTCATTTTAAGAGGCTCGGAATCGTACTTCAAAAAGGCTCAGAAGCATTATTTAAAGAGGCTAGGAAGCCTCCATTGAAGATGCTCAGAAACCTCTCTTCAAGAGGCGCAGAAGCTTCCAATAGTGATAAAAGGCCTGTAGGAAGCTTGATGGTTAAACTTTATGTGGGTTGGAAATTTTCACGGAATAGTAAAAATTTCAGCCCACTTCATAGAGAGCCATATATCTCGTTGTCGTACACATATTACGTAAGCAATTTTTCTTGATTTTTCGATCCCCCCAACCCCCATATAAGATTTTTTGTTATACAAAAGCTGTTAGCCAAACCAGTGAAATTTTGGAAATATTTTTTCAATCTCGAATTTAAAAAAAAAGCTTACATGGAAAGGAAGGAAATAGTTTCCTTTTATACTACATAAGACGTTGAAAAAACTTCTAGTGTCGTTTTGAGAAGCGGCATTGGGAGGTGTCCGGTGCTAGGGGATCTTCCCTTAAAGCAGTCGGAGATCGAATTATTCATTCTCGACGGCACTATTGAAAAGTGGCCTCCCTTGCGGTATTCCCTCCAGTCGCTTATATTTGCTTCAAACACGCAACCTAGTGGGGGTCTCCAGTAGCCTTGCGAACAAAGGCATTGGATTGTCAATACGGAGATGGCGAGCTCGAATCTCGGTCCGGGATAGGATGTTTTCGGGTTGGAAACTTTCTTGACACCCTGGGCCAGGGCTGACAATCGTCATCGTCATAGCACGAAATGCCACAGTAGCGACGAGTTGCATTGTCTTCATTGCTACTCTACACATCGTCAAGGACGCGCACGACGTTAGCTTTCGTCGTGTAACCAAATCGTCCTGACGACATCGAAGAACGAAGACTTCATACCGTTATTCTTCAAGCGGCAGCTGCCATGCGAAGATTTTCACTAATTCTTTTTAATAATGAATTTGAAGCAACGTATGAAAGCGTTATGAATGCTATCGATACATTTAAGTTACCAAATTTCCAACTATTTGTTTATTTGAGACGCTATTATGTTTTTCACCAGTCCGTCTATAATGGCGTGCAATCAATTGTGTGAAGAAATGACGACGAAAATCATCATAACTTTTGGCTGCGCGACTATCGTCGTGGTACGCATGCGGCGCGAAGGAAACGAATAGGTGTTGCGTCGTGCAATGTTATGACGAAGACTAAATTTTTTTCGCTTTCTTCATACAACGAGAATGACTATTGTCAGCCCTGCCCTGGGCATAGTGTATCCATTGGCAATGGACCATTGCACTTGCCATACAAGATACATACATAGTAAATGTTCATCCAATGGCGGGCATAGAGAGCTTTCAATTAATAAGTGAAAAAATACCAATAGAGTCGCAAGTTCAAAAGCCAAGTTCCAGTTCGAATGTAGAGCCATTGAAGAAGAAAAAGAATGCCATCTAGTGGATTGAACAAGTTTTTATTTTCCTTCCGTTGAGGTTACAGAAGTAACCACGTGTAAATATGTGCAACTGACTTTTGGCTAGAGGTTTTAAAATAGGTACTCCTCAATGACACAATTGTGGAATGAGCCGCCAGGAATCTATTCAGCTTTGGGGTAGCAATCTCAGGGATGATGTGAAACTATCCAGCGGTGTTCCAAGTAGACATTTTTGCTATGTATTATAAAATGCACTATTGTTTGTCTGAAGAAGAAGATAAACATGCAAATATTTGTACTTATACAGACAGCCCAGCCGTATGTGAAGTGAATGGCTTTATCATTGAAATATTTTTTCACTTATCTCACAGACTGTATCTGTCACAGTATCTTACTTTAAATAATTTCGGTGAATGTCTGTTTATCTCTAGGCAAAGTTGGCACAACTGATATACAGAGTTTTTTTTAATATGACTTCTCAGATGATCAATACTATTGACAGATAAATGAAACTCACATTCAAATTCTGTATGCAAAACAGGTGTTTTACTAATAGTGAAAACGCAAAGGTGAGGTGCGGCCGTAAGATAAAGTCAATGTGCATTTGAATAATGATAGTCACATTGTTTTAGCTTCCAGTATTTGTATGAATCTTTCAGCTTCAATCTGTATATAAATCATCATCGCCGGAAATAATTAGCTTGGATTGCCGTTTTGTATACCCTCACACTGTTTCTCGCGAGCCGCACGATTCAAATGAGCGTAACACACGCCGATTCTCATTCTCTCCAAAAAGGCCTGATGAATATGAACAGTTACTGTCAGAGAGCAGTACCAAACAGCCGCACTGAAGTTAGTTCGCTTCAATTCTGCTGCAACGACGAGTGAGCTTGGAACAAACACGCGATGGGTTTTCTCGTCACCACGTTGTGCTTAGTGTTACCCGTTCTGGGTCTACTGTTCTTCTACGTACGTCGTAAATTTTCCTACTGGGCCGATCGGAACGTACCGCACGTGCCCGGTTCCCTTCCGTTAGGATCGTTCAACGGTATGGGTACCAAGGAACACATTGTGGATCTAATGAATGCGCTCTACGTGCAGCACAAAAAGACGAACACTGCCGTCGGAACGTTCCTGTCCATCAAACCAGTTCTGCTGGTGCTCGATTTGGAGCTCGTGAAGCAGATTTTGGTGAAAGATTTTCACATTTTCCACGATCGAGGCATGTTCTTCAACGAACGCGATGACCCACTGGCGTCGCACATGTTTTCTGTCGAAGGCGAACGGTGGCGATTCTTGAGAAATAAATTGAGCCCAACTTTCAGCTCCGGAAAGATTAAATACATGTTCCAGACTGTTTGTGAAATTGGATTAGAATTTTTGGCGAGTTTTGAGCCATACATTGAGCGAAAGGAGCCTGTTGAAGTCGCTTTACAAGCTACGAAGTTTACGTGTGATGTCATCGGATCTTGCGCGTTTGGTTTGACCTGCAATGCATTGCAGGGGGACAGTACCGAGTTGTTGGATATAGCCGATGAAATTTTCAACCCACGACCCATGCAAATGCTGTGGATGGTTTTGTTGATGAGTTTCCAAGACCTGGCAATTAAGCTGAGACTAAAGCAAACATCCGCGCACATTGAGAGTTATTTCGTAGATGTTGTGAAAAAGACGGTAGAACATCGGGAGAAGAACAACATTTCTCGCCCGGACTTTCTGCAACTGTTGATGCAGCTTAAAACCAAGGGAACGATTGATGAAAACGAAGAAGATTCGAAGGAGAAGTTCACGATGAATGATGTAATTGCACAGGCGTTCCTTTTCTTCTTCGGTGGTTTTGAAACATCATCCAAGGCCTTATCTTTCGCATTGTTTGAGTTGGCATATAGTCAAGAGATTCAAAATAAAGCTCGTGAAGAGGTTCAGCGAGTGCTTTCCAACCATGGAGGTCTGATAACTTATGAAGCCTTGAAGGATATGATTTATGTGGAACAAATCGTTCATGGTGAGTAGATTATGCGTTTTTTTCAATATCGCATACTTGTTTTCCATGCACATTGTTTCAGAATCTCTGCGAAAGTATGCGCCAATCGGAAACATAGTACGCATCGCCAACGAACCGTATAAGATCCGTTCGCCTGATTTTACCCTCGAAAAGGGCACCATGGTTATGATACCTGTCCACGCGGTCCATCACGATCCGGAATTCTATCCGGATCCATCACGGTTCGATCCGGATCGTTTCGCTCCGGATGCCATCAGCGCTCGCCATTCGCATAGTTTCCTACCGTTTGGAGATGGTCCGCGGAATTGCATCGGGATGCGGTTTGCTCTGCTGGAGGTCAAGTTTGGCATCGCCCAACTCGTGAGTCGATTACGCTTCACCGTGAATGAGCGTACGCAGCTTCCGTTGCGATACGATCCGACGAAAAATGTGGCCACAGCGCTTGGAGGGCTCTGGTTGGATGTCGAACGTATTATCCCGGGGAAGTAGATGGTTGGCGAATGCATTTGCAATACTCATTTATCTTTGTAATATCATGAATTATGCCTGAATAAATCGCACGTGCTGTCAGCATTGTGTTTATGTCACGTCATAGATTTGGTAAATGGCTCTCAAAAGGACATAATCGTTTCAATGCGAAATCAGAAACAAACGGATGTCAAATGAGATTCTTCGGAATCTCGAAGAAGTCTCCGCTGATTCCGAATCTCGATGTTATGCTTTTCCGAATCTAGATTCTGCCGAATCCCGGAGATTCTGCCGTATACCTGTGATTTTTCCGAATCCCTCAAGAGATTATGCTAAACAATTTAGAAGATTCTGCTCAATCTTGGCAGAGATTTTGACGAATCTCAGAGGAGTTTCTTCGAATCTGGGATGAAATTTTGCCCAATCCCGCAGAAAATTATGCCGAGTCCCGGAGGAGATTCTGCCGAAATACGGGCGAGATCCTGTTAAATTACGGAGAAGATTCTGGATTCTGGATGAATCCCGGAGGAGATTTGGCCGAACCCTGAAGGAGATTCTGCGAATTTCCGGAGGAGATTCTGCCGAATTCCGCAAGAGATTGTACCAAATTACGGAGTGCCGAATCACGGTGAAGATTCTGCCCAATTCCGGAAGAGATTTTGCCGAATCCAGAAAGAGATTCTGCCGTAACCCGGAGAAGACTCTGCCGAATCCCGGGGAAGATTATGCCGAACCTCGGAGAAGATTCTGCAGAAATTCGGAGGAGATTCCCTTGAATTTTGGAGGAGATTCTGCCGAATCTTGAAGGAAATGCTCGACCGAGAAGCTTTGCCGCGGACGGTTGACTGTCAAGTTCTATATCACGCTTTTTTTCTCTGTTTAATGTTCTCGTATTTTAAGATTTCTTCTTCAATGCTTTTTAATTTGAATCAGAAACATGTGGTGTTAAGTGCTAAAGTGAGTGATAAGTTTATTCAAGAACAGAAGAGGATCATAGGAGTTTTCATCACGCAAGGGAGTATTTTTATTTCATATGGCTAGTATTTTTGTTAGTGTGAAAGCAAGCTGGATTGTATGGTTTAGAAAAAAATATTCAAAAACCCACATTATATTTTCATTATTCAATGCGAATGATTGCACGAAATGAACAAGCCTTTTTAATCTCAACAAACTTATTGAACAAAATTCTATTTTATGACATTTTATTGGGCAACTTGATTTTTCTTCAAATCGTTGAGGTTTATTGATCACACGACCAAAAATACGATCGAAAAAAGACATAGAAATTTCTCTGAATTGACAACTTTACGCTGATGGCACAACTATTTGAGACATTATATTCATTACATTTATTACAAATTTACACTTATCGATTACGGTATACACGATTTGTCATAATCTCATTTTTAAGAACAAATCAATCTGGTTAGTGCCGGCTTAACTGGGTGTTCCCATAAAGGTAACGATTTATTTATATTGATGACATCAGCTTGAGTTTTATTAATCAAATGGAAATTAGCAACGCACTCTCAAATTATTAGTTAATAATCCTCCAAGGCAGTCAGCATGATAGAAATATTTTTATGACATTATTGAGTGATTTGTTGCTGAAACATTTGATTTGCTGAAACACGAAATTCGATAAAAAAATTCATAAAACGAAATGCGAGATAGTTTAGTTTTATGGTGTAAAGGAATGCATAGAAACAATAATTAGGCTATAGTTTCAAGGCTCGTCTACGTAATGGATATTCTATTTGCTGCTGTGTTGCATGTTGCTTTCATTGAAAATTAGTATAATGGAAAATGTTTGATCTTTCTAGTAAATTGATGTATTCTGAATAATTTATAACAAAGCAAGAAAGTGGTTGATTTGCTTAAAACTTCACGTCTCGCCGCTAAACTATAAATAAATAACATTGTGATGTTTTCTTATGTGCGGTACGCCATTTCTTGAGTGGGACCACGTAATATTACAATTACAGAAACACCCAGCATACATTTTTCAGGAGCAGATTATGTTAGAATTATCACAAACCATTTACAATTGCTCTGCCGGAGCGATTGATTGTCTGCCCTTACGTTGGGTGAACAATGACCCAACAAAATACGTCGTAGCTTTGTTCTCGCGTCAACATTAACATGCTAGTTACTTGGATTACATCACTTACCAAGGTGAATCCTTATCTAAGTAATGACACTTCCTCTCCCTACCTACAATACTCCTTCCCGTAACAACCGTAGAGATGCAGACGATTCGTCGGTCTCTAAAACAACGGTTGTTATAATAACATTCCTTCCCTTCCCTCGATGATCGTAAGGACGTGGCCGGCGCCGTTATTGAACCTTCAAATGTTGAGCTTTCGGAACGTGCACATTGAGGATGGAGTGCTAATCCCAAGTCCCATCTGTTGGTTCCTTGTGCAATTCCGCTAGTTCTGGTCAATCACGGAGTAGCAACTACGAATTGTACGATCATATCATGCTCATGCTCATGCTCATGCTCAATCTTGAAGGAAATGCTCGACCGAATCTCGGAAGAAATTCTCGACCCAATCTCTTAGGAGATTGTCCACCAAATATCGGAGATGATTGTTTACCGAATATTGAAACGGATTCCATCGAAACTTTGAAGAGGGTCTTATTGAAGATTATGACTAATATTGCAGAATATTCTGCCGAATCTCGGAGGAGATTCAACCAAATCTTGGAGGACCTTCTGAAAAATCGCACAGGGACAGGAGGTTTTGCCAAATCTTGCAGGAGATCCTGCCAAGCCTCTGAAGAGATTCTGGTGAATCTTGGAGAAGATTCTACCGAAATCCCTGTTGAGAGAGACTTTTGATGGCTTAAAGATTGTGCTTAATTATTGTTGTTTTTGACTATTTGGCGTAATAATCGAAAGTAAGCAAGCCATCTGAAGCCATATGAAGATTTACAATGATAAATGTGGTCAACCCCAGCAGGCTAGGGTAAGGTTTGAGCCATGTAACCTATCTATCCTTCTTATCTCACTTCAATTAATTTCTTTGAATGTTTCCATATGATAGAATGATTTTCATGTGAGTATAGATAACAGACGCCGAATATTAATAACAGGTAAATGAAATTCACAATCAAATTTAGTATGCAAAACAGTTGTTTCACTAATACTAAGCAATACAAATCGTTCTATGTACTGATTACATTTCGAAAACGCAAAGATGAGGTGTGGCCGTAGGATAAAGTCAATGTGGATTTAAATAATGATAGTCACATTGTATAAGATTCCAGTATTTGTTTTTATTATGGAGCGCACACTTCAGCTTCAATAAATCATCATCACCGGATATAATTAGCTGGGATCGCCGTTTTGTTTACCCTCATACCGATTCTCGCGAGCCGTACGTTTGAAATGAGCGTAACACATGCCGATTCTCATTCTCTCCAAAGGTCTGGCTTGGCGAACATACCGTCAGATAGCAGGACCAAATAGCCGCACTCTAGCTGGATCACTTCAGTTCTGCTGCAACGACGAGTGAGCTTGGAACAAACACGCGATGGGTTTCCTCGTCACCACGCTGTGCTTAGTGTTACCCGTTCTGGGTCTACTGTTCTTCTACGTACGTCGTAAATTTTCCTACTGGGCCGATCGGAACGTACCGCACGTGCCCGGTTCCCTTCCGTTAGGATCGTTCAACGGTATGGGCACCAAGGAACATGTTGACGACCTCATGAATGCGATCTACGTTCAGCACAAAAAGACGAACACTGCCGTCGGAACGTTCATGTCCGTCAATCCAGTTCTGCTGGTGCTCGATTTGGATCTTGTGAAGCAGATTTTGGTGAAAGATTTTCACATTTTCCACGACCGAGGCATGTTCTTCAACGAACGCGATGACCCACTGGCGTCGCACATGTTCTCCGTCGAAGGCGAACGGTGGCGGTTCTTGAGGAATAAACTGAGTCCTACTTTCAGTTCCGGGAAGATTAAAAACATGTTCCAGACTTTTCGTGAAATTGGGTTGGAGTTTTTGGCAAGTTTTGAGCCATACATGGAGCGAGCGGAGCCAGTCGAAGTTGGCCTACAGGCAACGAGGTTTACGTGTGATGTTATCGGATCTTGTGCATTTGGATTGACCTGCAACGCATTGCAGGGGGACAGCACCGAGCTGCTGGACATATCCGATGAAATTTTCAACCCACGACCCATGTAGATGCTGTGGATGGTTTTGTTGATGAGTTTCCAAAGTCTGGCGTTAAAGTTGCGACTAAAGCAAACTCCGGCACACGTTGAGAGGTATTTTGTAGATATTGTGCGAAAGACGGTAGAACATCGTGAGAAGAACAATATATCTCGACCTGATTTTTTGCAACTGTTGATGCAACTCAAATCCAAGGGAACGGTTGATGAAAATGAAGAAGATTCGAAGGAGAAGTTCACGATGAATGATGTCATCGCACAGGCGTTCCTTTTCTTCTTTGGTGGTTTTGAAACATCTTCCAAGTAGAGGTGTGCGCCGCCACGCCACGCCGCCGCCGCCGACAGTTTTTGGCTCGCCGCCGCCGCTGGCATTTTCACATCGGCGCGCCGCCGTTAAAAATTTTGTCACGCCGCTGATCTATATTTTTCCACGCCGACTCAAATTTGAAGAAGTCCGCAGAATTTTTCGTGGAAATTTCGAAGATTCAGACGACGTTTGGACCCCAGAGACTTTTTCGTGAAAATACCAATGATGCCCAGGGAGGTAAAACAAATTCCAACTCGAAAATTTCCTAGACCTGATCGGGAATCGAACACTTCTGCATGGTTTTGTTTTATGGTCCTGACTCCTTCGGAACTTCCTCCAGAATTGCATAAAAAATTCCTTAAGGTATCCTTTTAAAATTTCTTTGAAAATTCGATTAATTTTAATTAGTAATTTCTTTAGAGGAACTTTAGTAAACTTCTTCAAGAATTGTTCCGGGAATTTGTTTTGTACTTTCTTCGGGAATTCCTTCAGAACTTCGTACGGATATTTCTTCAGAAAATCATTTGACGATTCCTTTTTAAATTCTTTTACGAATTTCTTTAGCACATTCCTCGGAAATGTTAATGTTTTTATTAATGAGATTTTCAGCCCACGGCTGGCTTATATCAGATTCCTAGGAAATGTTTTTAAGGAATTCCTTTAGAAATTCGTTCGGAAATACAGATGATGAAAAAGTATAAAACTGCTAATGTCGCTCATGTGACTAACATCTATTCTGCCCCACTCACATATTAGTCCCATACCGTTTTTTTCGCATACTGAGATAATTGTTCCAAATCGCTATTGAAGTTCCAAATCGCATCTTCCATATGCAATTATTAAAAAATCTAATAAATTGAAACATCATCTTATCTTTCTGAAATTTTGCTAAGTTGTTCATCATTCGCTGGATTTCCGTAAAGCGATTTAGTGTGATCGAAACATTGTTTAGTTTTGAGCAATTAGTTCATGTAAATTCTTAGTGGGTCTGTTATGCGGGTACTTTCAATATGGGACTGTGACTGTGACTTTTTTCACTTATGGGCATACAAAATCGCAGTTTTTATTATGATTTATGGAAGTACATAAGAAATGAACCCTATTCATTGGGTTAACTCAAAGGTGACGAAAAGTCAAATGGGACTGTTATGCGAGTGGGGATAGTATTGTGCTCAAACATAGCAGCCAAAAAACCGGTAGTATAAATGCCAAACCGATGTTGTTGATGCTACCAATCATACACTACAACATGATAGACAGCATATGCCAAGTTAAGCTTATTGAAGCCAAATAATTTTAAATGGCAAAATAATTTTAAGGGTTACAGCGCCACTAGCGTTTTACGTACTTATGCGTACTTATGCTCTACTGGAAATACATTCGGAAAATGCTTTGGATTTTTTGAAATCCTTTATAAATTTCTTTGGAAATTTTAATAAATTCCTTCAGAAATTTTTTTGGAAATTATTTCTAGAATTCCTAGAGGAGACTATTTTCGGTATTAGTTTCTATTCATAAATTGATTTTGATTTTTTTATTTTTTTTTTGAGAATTAGTTCGAGAATACCTTTAGAAATTCTTTTGAAAATTCTTCTGGGAATTCCTTGGAAAATCCATTCGATATTCCATTGAAAATTCCTTTAGCAGTAATCCTTCACAATTTCCTTAAAAAATGTTTCTCCTGGAAAATTTCTTTATGTTCTTCCGCGGGAATTCTTTAAAGAATCCTTTCGGAAATTCCTCCTGAATTACCTTTATAAATTCCTCCAGGAATTCATTCAGAGGCTCATCTTGGAAATTCCCCCAGAAATAATTTAGACAATTACGCTTATAATTCCTAGGACACGTGATTCTTTTGTAAAACCATCCGAAAATTCTTTAGAAAATTGATCCAGAAATTTCTTTAAATGTTCTTCCAGGAACTGCCTTTAAATCCATATTTATTATATATTTTTTAATACATTCATGACGAATTTTCTAGCGAATTCTCAGAAGATTTTACAAGCAAAAACTACTTGATTTCCCGAATAAATGCTTAGCTCTCTTTAGGTATTGCTTCGGGAATTATTCAGAAATACCTTTGAAGCTGAATAACCGTTTTTTTTTGTCCATAGATCGGAACAACGATCCATACGCATACGTGTTCAATTCTTAAATTTGTTATTTTTTTCATGTTTGAAAGTTCTCTGATTGTGTCAGATATTCTCTGATAATTCCAGCATTTTTTCAGGTTTTCCAGGGGAAATTATGGAAAATTTCGAAGAACTTTTTTTCTCATTTTGGAAAATTTCCTGCGGAAAATTTCTGGTGAAAACTTCAGCGAGTTTCCCGTAAAAACTTCTTAGAGTCTCCCGTGGATGTACCGAAAAATGTTCAGTGTAAATTTGACAAAATATTTTGTTGAGTATTCTGGAGTATAAAATTCTGAAAAGTTTCTCATGCAAATTTTGAATTGTTTTCCCCTGAAATTCCAAACAATTTTCCTTGGGAATGACAAAGAGCTGCAAAGTAGTTCCTGTGGAAAATTCAAAAAAAAATTCCAATAATGAATATTTTGAAAAAAAAAATTCTGGAAAAGATGCTCCCGTTGATGTCTTGAAAATATCCCGAAAAAATGAAAAAAAAAATCTTCGAGAACGTTATAAAAAAATCACCACGCTGATTCACGCCGCCGCCGCCGCCGGTTAAAATGGCTTTCGGCGTGACGCCGAAAACGCCGCCGCCGCCGACCAAAATTCTGACAAACGCCGCCGCCGTCGATTTTCGGACCGGCGCACACCTCTACTTCCAAGGCCTTATCTTTTGCATTGTTCGAGCTGGCACACAATCAAGAGATTCAAAATAAAGCTCGTGAAGAAGTTGAGCGAGTGCTTTCGAAGCATGAAGGTCTGATAACTTACGAAGCTTTGAAGGATATGACTTATGTTGAGCAAATCGTTCATGGTGAGTAGATATTCTGGTTTCACATATCGTGTAGTTGTTTTTCAATCCACATCGTTTCAGAATCTTTACGAAAGTACGCTCCAATCGGAAACATAATACGCATCGCCAATGAACCCTATAGCATCCGTTCGCCTGACTTCACGCTCGAAAAGGGCACCATGGTTATGATACCTGTCCACGCGGTCCATCACGATCCGGAGATCTATCCGGATCCGTCACGGTTCGATCCGGATCGTTTCGCTCCGGATGCAGTCAGCGCTCGTCATTCGTATAGTTTCCTACCGTTTGGAGATGGTCCGCGGAATTGCATCGGGATGCGGTTTGCTCTGCTGGAGGTAAAGTTTGGCATCGCCCAGCTCTTGAGTCGTTTACGCTTCACCGTGAATGAGCGTACGCAGCTTCCGTTGCGATACGATCCGACGAAAAATGTGGCCACAGCGCTTGGAGGACTCTGGCTGGATGTGGAACGTATTGAAGGTGACTCGGGAAAATAAATGTTACACGAAACAATTAAGGACAAATGCATTTGTAATACTCATATATCTTTGCAATATAATTAATTATGCCCTAATAAATCGCACGTACTGTTAACTACAATGTTGATTTAATTGATAAATAGCTTTCAAAAGGGCATAACCGTCTTAATGCGAAATCAGGAACACACGGATGTCAAAAGAGATTCTTCAGAATCTTTTCAGGAGATTCTGTGGATTCCGAATCTTGATTTTGCCGCATCCAGGAGGAGATTCTGCTGAATCCCGAAGGAGATTTGACCGAACCCTAAAGGAGTTTCCGCCAAATCCCGAAGATTCTGCCGAATCCCACAAGAGATTATGCATAAAAAAGGAAGGAGATTCTGCCAAAACTCTCAGACGATTCTGCTGAAGCCGGAGAAGATTCTGCTTAACCTTGGAGAACATTCTGCCGAATCTCAGAGAAGCTTCTTCTTAATCCCGGATGAGATTTTGCCGAATCCCGGAGACAATTATGCTGAATCCCGGCGGAGATTCTGTTGAATCCCGGAGAATCCATTGGTTTGTTCATGTCCATAGCATATGATATTTCAGTGTAAATTTTTGATATTGTTGCCTGCTCTTTTATCTCTTATATCAACCGAGTCGAAGTCGAGTCAAGTACGAGACACAGAAGACGACCATACAGTTGTGGTCGAAATACGTGTCTGCAAAGATATCGAAATAATTGGTGGAATTAAATGGAGAGTGCTTAACTTGTCTTAGACGGTTGAATACATTCCACTGAAAAGAGCTTAAAATATTTTTTCCGAGTCACGATGTTCGATGCTGCATGGACACGCAGCTAACCTCGAGGATGCGTTGTGCACTTTTCCCGAGTAACTCGTGGGACCAAAATGGAAAACCAAGTCAATTCTTCAATTAGTGGTAGTAGTGTAGGCTACAACCCCTTCGCAAGAGATGGGTTGTTCAGGTCTCCGCCTAGGAGGCCAGAGGCAATAGTTGGCAGCTCGGTGCGCAGCGCCAGCGTGGGTCACTTAACCTTCCTCTCGGCTAAAAAAACGCCGGTAGAGGTTATTGACGGCCCATGGCTTGTGGAGGCGATGAACCGCAAACGCGATGGGCTTTCGGCCTTCGAGGTGGCGACGGAACAGCTGGACGCCATCATCGACTTTGCGTCACCGAAGCATAATATCAGTAAGGACCTCAAGAGGAGCTTGCTGAAACTTCGAAAGTCGATGTTGGACGCCAAGCTGGAAACGGCGGTCGAGACGGCCAAGTGCGAACCCGTGAAATCTGTGGAGTCGAGGTCTACCCAGACTGAGGCCCAAGTATTCGCGGATTTGGGCAAGGACGAATCGACCGAGGGCGTGCCAGCGAAGACGGTGGTGCCAAAGTCTACCCAGACTGAGGCTCAAGTATTTGCGGGTACGTCGGGGGTGACTGCTCCAACGGAGCAGACACAAAAACGGGGGAGACAGTCTCCGGGGGATGAGCTCCCTAGGAGCCGCCCCAAAACGCGGAGGGTTACTACCCCGAACAAGGGTAGTGGGGCTGGGAAGCTGAACCCCGGCCATGTACCTCCAAAACCGGGGGAGGAAGGACCTGGAAAGGTCCGTCCACCCAGGAAAGACGGTGGTAAGGGGTTACGGCAGGCTGAGAGCTCTCAGCCGCCCCAGACCAGGGAAATAGAGGGGGATGACGCATCCTGGACCCTGGTCAAGAACAAGAGGAAACCGAAGACGTCAAGGGCCGAAAAGAAGGCCCAGGCGAATGAGGGTAGCAAGAAGTCTAGGGTAGGCGCCAATCGCTCCAGGGGCGATGCCCTAGTCATCAAAACGGACGAGGCTAAGTACTCGGACGTCTTGAAGGCGATGAGGAGTGACGTCAAACTCGGCGCCGACGTACGTCGAATAAGACGTACCCGGATGAGCGAGATGATCCTCGAGCTGAAGCGGGGCGTCTCGCAAAAGGGCGCCGCCTACAAAAAGTTGGCGGAGGAAGTCCTAGGCGAGACGGTCAAGGTGAGGGCACTCACGACGGAGGTGAATCTAAGGGTTAAAGACCTGGACGAGATCACCGAAGTCGAAAAGCTCGTCATGGCACTGCGGCGACAGTGTGAAGTGGAGGCGTCCACCGCAGCCGTTCGGCTACGGAAAGGTCCGGCAGGGACACAGGTAGCATTGGTTCGGTTATCTGCAGCGGACGCCTCCAAGGTAGTCAAGTTAGGGAACGTCAAGGTGGGGTGGTCGGTATGCCCTGTGGGCATATATGAGCAACCCGAAGTTTGCTTCAAGTGTCTGGAACCGGGGCACAAGCAATGGGATTGCAAAGGCCCTGACAGAAGCAAGCTCTGTCGACGCTGCGGATTGGAGGGACATAAGGCACAATGCTGCACGAACCCTCCCAATTGTTTGATCTGTTCCACCAAAGCTGCGAACAGCAAGCACCCCATGGGGGGTTCGAAGTGCCCGGCGTTTAAGCGTGCTGCAAAATCATAGTGCAGGTAACGCAGCTAAACCTGAACCACTGTGATGCAGCCCAGCGACTGCTGTGTCAGACAGTTGCTGAATGGGGGACGGATATCGCCATCATAGCAGATCCTTACCGGGTACCCGTCAGGAACGGCAATTGGGTCTGAAATGGCGGCGATATGGACAACGGGGAAATACCCAGTCCAAGAGTTGGTGTCTTCGACACACGAGGGCTTCGTCATTGCCAAAGTCAACGGGGTCTTCTTCTGCAGCTGCTATGCGCCTCCTCGATTGTCGATCGAGCAGTTCGGTCGTATGCTGGATTGTTTGACGGCTAACTTAATGGGGCGTAGGCCGGTGGTGATAACGGGGGAATTCTACGCTTGAGCCGTGGAATAGGGAAGCCGTTCCACTAATCAACGGGAGCAGATCCTGCTGGAATCACTGGCCATGTTGGATGTGGATTTGGCCAATGTCGGTACCAAAAGTATCTACAGCTGGAACGAGGCCGAGTCAATTTTCGACGTTACGTTCTGAAGCCCTGGCCAAACGAGTAGTTCGAACTGGAGGGTAGATGATGGCTACACTCACAGCACCCAAGTAGCACAGTTCAGATCGATTTGATTGTAGCAACTCCAATGTGACTGGATTTGGTCGCATATGAGTCACAGTGACTGATATGTAGCAAGTGTGCTACTCGAGCAACCACCAGGCGGTTCGCTACAATATCGACTATACGACCAGCATTCAGCGGACGGAAGAAGGGGTGAGGCCTAGCCCTCGTATGTGGAAGACATCGTACTACGACGACGCGGTGTTTAAGGAAGCGCTCCGCCGCGAGCACAGTACTCTCGGTCTGAGCGGCGAGCAGCTGGTAACAGTACTCTCACGTGCATGCGATGCCACCATGCCTAGGAAAGTCCACCCTAAGAATGGGAGGCCACCGGCTTACTGGTGGATTCAAGCAATTGCGAACCTGCGCCGCGCCTGCCTACGGGCACGGAGATGGATGCAGCGAGCACCCACAGAAGAGGAGCGTGTTGAACGACGGGTGGCGTTCGTGGCTGCTAGAGCCGCTCTGAAGACTGAGATTAGATCAAGCAAAAAAGCCTGCTTCGAGGGCCTGTGTCAAAGTGCCAACGCGAATCCATGGGGTGACGTCTATAGGGTCGTAATGGCCGAGACACGTGGGGCGATGGCCCCTACAGAACGGTCTCCAGAGATGCTGGAGAGGATCATTGCGAGGCTCTTCCCACGTCATGACCCAAGTCCCTGAGCTTACTTTGAGGAGCTGCCAGGGGCTAGGGTGGCCGACGAGGGAAGATTAACTGTGGCGGAACTTGCGGGGATTGTACAGTCGCTTAGTGTAGGTAAGGCGCCAGGACCGGATGGTATTTTGAACCTGGACATCAAAGCGGCCATTGCTGAGGCTCCCTGGACGAGGGAGTCTTCCCTGAAGCATGGAAAAGGCAGAGCTTGGTCCTATTGCCAAAGGCGGGAAAACCACCGGGGGATCCGTCGGCATATAGACCAATATGCCTGCTTGATACGGCGGGGAAGGTGCTCGAGAAGATCATCCTCGACAGGTTGTTGATATGCACGGAGGGCGCGGATGGTCTATCGAGTAACCAGTTTGGCTTCCGAAAGGGTAAGTCGACCGTAGACGCTATCTTGTCGGTTACCAAATCCGCGGAGATAGCTATCCAGCGTAAGAGGAGGGTAGTTCGCTATTGTGCAGTAGTGACTCTCGACGTGAGGAATACATTCAATAGTGCCAGTTGGGCAGCTATTGCAGATGCGCTCCTGCGTCTTGGAATTCCCGAGTACCTGTGCAAGATTCTCGGAAGCTACTTCCAGAATCGAGTACTGGTATACGACACGGAGGCGGGGCGGAAGTGCGTTGACATAACCTCAGGGGTTCTGCGAGGTTCCATACTGGGTCCGGTGTTATGGAACGTTATGTACGATGATGTCTTGAGGTTGAAGTTCCCAGTGGGCGTGGTAATCGTCGGCTTCGCTGACGATATTACGCTGGAGGCCTACGACGAATCGATCGAAGAGGTGGAGATGACTGCAGCCCACTCGATCGCACTTGTGGAGCAGTGGATGTGTTCCAGGAATTTAGAACTGGCTCACCACAAGACTGAGGTGGTTGTTGTTAATCTGTGCCCTGTGGTCGAACTCGATCCTTTTATCGAACAAATGGCCGCGCGAAGAACAACATGGTATCGTCGCTTTCACGACGTCGGTCAACCGGGCGGATTCCGAGCCCGAGGACGTAAAGGGGTCCTCGTCAAGGCTGGGGCAGCCGTAGGCACCGCGTCGGCAAGTCCCTCTGTGTGTTGGCGAATAGACCCTGTCGCAGAGAGGTCAATTTGGGGTGCACGCGGCATCATCATTCTTGATACCAGCCGTGAAGAGGGAAGCAGGCGCGCAGTCGACCCTTCCCACTTTCCGAGGACATATGGTGTGGTAAGGCCATCTGGAAAGCCGGCAATGCGCTGACACGATACCATGGTGTTCTTCTAAAAAAAACGAGTCACGATGCTGCAAGGACACGCAGGCCGATTAGGACATTCGTCAGTCGAATTTGAACAAGATTTCCAGCATGTGGCGCATGCGTTCGAGCAATATTGCAAGCAACCTCGATTGCACGATTCGATGCAATTTTATGCTAGCAATTCATAGAGAGTGTTCCAATACACGTACTATGCGTACAGCAACGACTACTAGTTGTGATTCTACGGAAACTCCAATCATGTTCATCTAGAGAATTCCTTTGAATAAAAAGCGCTAGCACATTTGAAGAAAACGGCCTGATCCCAGTATGATAGATGATTAAAATAAATTTTATTCCATCGTTCTGTGAAAATCATAGTTAGTGAACAGAATACTAATATTATTTGTTGCCTTTATCCCAAATTTCGTATTCATGCGATGTCTCGTTGGCGATTTCCCCATACTAGAAAAATAATTTTACTTTAAATTTAGTGGCGACATCTCTTAAGTCTCAGTTTACCGTCATCCAGTCATTGACGAGAAAGACAGCCACGTACTCGTAGCGATTGGGGCGCCAATCAATAGAGCATCAAGTTAGCATAAGTTTAGCCAATGTTTACTCGTGATCTGATTTTTTTTCAATGCCTGCCTCATGCAAATCACCGATATCATCCAGTGGATTTTTAAATAGCAACGATACATATGTTGCTAGAATTTCAAAGGAGGCAGGATAGGTTCTGAGACAAAATTCAAATATATTTTTTTTAAAAAGGGCGACGCTTATCGGTGAAAGTCAACCAAAAACGGCGTGGTGATAATTTCAATTGGAAGACAAAGTACTGAGTTAATGAACAAAGATACTCCATATCTAATCTTTACGACATGCCGGTGTAAATTTAAATCATCGTTATCATCTGCGTCGCGTTCATATTCGATATGTTCACAGAAAATAGATATCTAAGAAGGATATATTCCATTCGAAAAATTATGCTTGTATTTAATACTAGCAGACCCGACGAACTACGTTTCGCCTAAAGTAGCTTTTTTCTCTGATTAGTTCGTGAGTTATGCATAAATTTCTGGTTTATTTGTATGGGATCCCCTTTCCAAGATGGGTTGAGGGTAAGATCCTTATCCGACCCCAAAAACCTCTACATACAAATTTTCACGCTGATCGGTTGAGTAGTTTCCGAGTCTGTAAGATTCAGACAGACAGAAAATTATTTTTATGTATAAAAAGAAAAAATAAATATTTTGGATATAATTAAACGACATCACAGTATTATTATTTATTTACCAAAAACCATTGCGACCATCAATCTCATTACACACGCTTCGAGTTGAAGTATCACACCTATTTGCTGTGGTTCGTCTTACGTCGAATCCAATTCCATTGCTGGAGTGGAGAGGTCCCCTTTATTTGTTCTCTACCAGCACCCAAGGGGAACACAAACTGCGGGTAGACATCAAAACCAGTTCTCACATTAGTCGTCCGCTGACCACGGTCAAATACAGTTCGAAAAAACAAATGGGGCTACTGAATACGGTGGTTTATCTGGTGCTGCCTGCCGTGTGGCTGCTGTACATCTACTTCCGCAGAAAGTATTCGTACTGGGCTGATAGAAATGTCCCTTACGCGCCTGGATCGTTGCCCTTGGGGACGTTCAACGGAATGGGAACCAAGTACCATTTTACCGAAATTATGCAGCAAGTGTACGACCAGTACCACAAAGCGCACAAAGCGGTGGGAATGTATCTATCGGTGAAACCGATTTTGTTCGTCACCGATTTGGATTTGATCAAAAAAATCCTGGTGAAAGATTTTAACAGCTTCCGTGATCGGGGAATGTACTACAACGAAAAAGACGATCCCTTGTCGGCACACTTATTTTCGATCGAAGGTGAGCGATGGCGTTTTTTGCGAAACAAGCTGAGTCCAACATTCACCTCTGGTAAGATCAAATACATGTTCCTGACCATGTGCGAAATTGGCGATGAGCTATTGGCGTGCTTCGAGAAGTATGCGGGTCGTGAGGATCCAGTCGATATCAAGCCACTCGCTCAACGATTTACTAGTGACGTGATTTCTTCTGTGGCTTTCGGGTTCAAATCAAATGCGTTGCAAAACGAGGGCTCGGAATTGCTACAGAAAGGAGATAAGGTTTTCAAACCTGGACGTTTGGAAACGATTCGAATTTTTGCGTTGTTGAGTTATCGTAACCTAGCTAGGAAATTGGGTATGCGACAGCTACCAAAAGATTCGACGGATTACTTCATGGAGGTCATCACCGGAACGGTAGATCATCGGGAGAAAAATAATGTGATGCGACAAGATTTTTTGCAACTGCTGTTACAGTTGAAGAACAAAGGAACGATCGAAGAACATGAGGAGGAATCGAAGGAGAAAATTACATTGGATGAGTTGGCTGCCCAAGCTTTCCTGTTCTTCGTCGCAGGCTTCGAAACTACTTCAACGACTGTTTCGTTTGCGCTTTTTGAATTGGCTAACAACCCAGAAGTACAAGAAAAGACTCGACAGGAAGTTAAACGAGTCCTCGCCAAGCACGACGGGCAAATCACGTACGATGCACTGAAGGATATGACCTATCTGGAACAGGTCGTCAATGGTGAGTTAAAATCAAACAACTTTTTAAAAACAATCTGATTGTATTTTAATACCTGCAGAAACCCTTCGAAAGCATCCTCCTGTGGGCAATCTGATTCGTTTGGCAAACGAACCATACAAACTGGATTGCCTCAATACCACACTCGAACCGGACACCATGGTAATGATCCCAGTACATCCAATCCACCATGATCCGGAAATCTATCCGAACCCATCCCGCTTCGACCCGGATCGCTTCGCGCCGGAAGCGATCAACGCCCGCCATTCGCACAGTTTCATCCCGTTCGGAGATGGGCCACGGAACTGCATCGGAATGCGATTTGCCCTGGTCGAGGTCAAGTTCGGCATCGCCAAGCTGTTGAACAAATTGCGTTTTACGGTTCACGAGAAGACGCAACTCCCGGTGCGGTACGATGTGAAGGCGCAGTTGGCCGATGCGAAAGGTGGCATCTGGTTGAATGTGGAACGAGTTTAGTGGATTGCGTCATTTGTGCGATGCCACATACGAGAAGAGCTGAATTGTCAATATGGGCGGAGGGAACGTGATTAAATATTTGAGCCCATCAGCAAAAACTTGAAAGAGCTGTTGATTCACCGTTTGGCGCACCATGTGATGTTGATATAGAGTATTGATATTATAACTCATTAGTAGAAGGGGTTCTGACTTATGGAAATATTGAGAGTTATAATAAAATATAATCTGATTAAAAATATTCGTAGAACTTTTTGAGTAAAATAGTTTTTTTAGCATCTGATGTGATCAGATGACCCACTCGTGAAGAAAAAACTAAAGTTATTGCAATTATATCTTCTTCTTCTTGACATGACATCCCCACACTGAGACAGAGCCGCCTCGCAGCTTAGTGTTATTAAGCACTTCCACAGTTATTAACTGCGAGGTTTCTAAGCCAAGTTACCATTTTTGCATTCGTATCATGAGGCTAACACGATGATACTTTTATGCCCAGAGAAGTCAAGACAATTTCCAATCCGGAAATTGCCTAGACCGGCACCGGGAATCGAACCCAGCCACCCTCAGCATGGTCTTGCTTTGTAGCCGCGCGTCTTACTTTATTGCAATTATATATCAATTATAAATAATTCGAAAATAGTAATACACTTCAATATGCCATCTAATGATTGATCCCATACCAAAATAGCCAAAAGCATTAATAAGCTAATGAAATGCATAAGCTTTGAAATGTTTGCCGCTCATGCAATGTATAAGTTTTTCTTATGCATACCATTACGCCTCAGTGTTGGCAAAAAAGTATTAGAAAGCTTAATAGTAAATAACATTTATTGTTTTTACGTGCAGTGATGCCAATCAGATCGACCTGAACTCAAGAAATGGTTTCAAAATGTCAATAGGATTCGACATTATTTAATTCTCCCTTTCGCAGATGTTATGCAAATGAATTCTAATTGATACATTAGGTAATTATATCGCAACAGATTTTACTTACTGATGGAAGCTTCCTTCTTATAAATGACTGCATGTAAGCAAAAAATAAATAAAATCAAATGAGAAAAATAAAAAGCAGAAACGAATTTAAGATAACGAGTGATGAAACGAAAAGCACTTAAGAAACGCAATCAATCATAATCGTTACAATGTGTTGAATACATGTTATGTAAGGTATTTGAGCCACTACGTGGCTTAGTAATCAAGTATTCTAAACAGTCACCTCAAATCCCATTCGGTTTTATAAATGACTATATGTACGTCAAAAATGCTATACATCTCTGGCTGTTCTTGCGGTCTGAAACAGCGCGTAACCAAAAAACGAAATAGAATTACCCACCGCAAGTTAGTAAAGCTGGAAATATTATTGCACGTTGGGGTTACTAATGGACAAACTTCTCGGAGCGTGTTTTCACAAGTCGACCACCGATCAGAGCAATGTGGAAGCCAGTAGACCGGTTCATTGCTGACCAAAATTAGTGATACTATTTTTGGATAATTATTAAATTTGTAATTGAGCTGAGTGTCTTCTTGTTCTTCTTCAATGGCTATACACTCCAACCGGAGCATGCGCATGGTCAGCATTTAAACATTTAATCTAAACTTCTATTCCTGTCTTTTTATAAATATGTGTTTTTTGGGAGTAGGGAGTACCCTACGAATTCCGGAATTTACCGAAAGTGGCTAGAAGTAGTCTCAATTCTGAAAAAAATGTTATCCTACATTATTCAAGAAGAACCATGAAGTTTGATGTCGCATGATTTGTTTTATTTTCAAATCCGGATTCAAGTCCTCCACAGGATCTTTGCTGTGGATCGTTTGGCCGATTTGTCAGCCATTTTTTCAATGTGTTCTGCCAAACATCTTCGAGTGCCTCAACAATCGTTTACGGGCGGAATGTATAATCGTTGCTTATGGCTTGTAATCCAACCCAATTCATCGATACAATCTCTCCGATTTTTCAACTCTACACTTCTTGTTGACTGGCAGTGATGCCAATCTCTATTTTTATTTATTTTTTTTTCTAATCTGCTTTCAACACATTTTTTTGCCTTAATTCACTTATCGATTATTTTATATAATTTTTTAGCCATCATTCTCTACATCCGGAATCAGTTTCGAGTGTCTCGGGTTGTTTCTTATGAATTCAAAGGAATCAAAATTGACAACAAAACTCTAGAGTTAATGTTGAAATGCCTTCCGCAAAAAATGCAAACAAATGATATTTGAAGGTATTCCGATGTATGTCCCCAGTTGGCGCCCCGGAACCGGTTCCGACAGACCCCACTGAGATACGTGAAACAATTTGGAACCGTTGAAAAGACATATCCAATCGATCAAACTGCTTAAACAAAGAATTTACTTAAGGAATTTTTGAAGGATTAACCGGAGAAATGATCTTGAAATGGCTTAAGGTAGTTTTGAAAGAATTTCTATGGTAATTTAAGAAGGAAATGCCAAGGAACTTGCAAAGGAACCCCTAGAGGAATTTCTAAAAAAAAATCTGAAGGAATTCATAAAAGAATCTTCTGAAGGAATTTGTAAATTAATTTTCGAAGAAATTCCAAAGCAAATTTCCAAGGTTTTAGAGAATTTTTGGAGGAATTTTGAAATAATTTACAAAGGATCTCCTAAAACAGCGGTTCTCAACCATTTCCTTGAGGGGTACCCCTTCGAAGTTTTGCATTAATTGAGGTACCCCCTCTCGAAAGAAGGCTTCCAAAACTCTTGAAAAAATAATTCCAAGCCCTTTGAAAGGAACCTCCTTTCAGCTTTTGAATCCCTTTAAGATTGATTTCCGCGCCTCTTGATTAAAGGCTTCTGAGCCTCTTGTAGATAGGCTTCGAAGCCTCTTGAAGGCGGTTTTCGAGCCACTTGAAAGGCTTCCTTTGCATCTTGAGAGGTCGCTTCTGAAGGAAGAATTCCGATCTTCTTGAAGCGAGGCTTCCGAGCCTCTTGAAAGGAGGTTTCCGAACCTCCTGAAAGTAGACTTGAGAGGTCGCTTCTGAAGGAAGAATTCCGATCTTCTTGAAGCGAGGCTTTCGAGTCTCTTGAAAGCGGGCTTTCGATCCTCTTGATAGGAGGCAACCTAATCACTTGAAAGGAGGCTTCCGAACATCTAGAAGAGAGGTTTCCAAGCCATTCGAAAGGAGCCTTCCGAGCCTCTTGAAAGGAGGCTTCTAAGCCTTTTCAAAGAAGGCTTCTGAGCCACTGTAAAGGATCTTTAGAAGAGGCTTCGAGCCTTTTGAAATTATGCTTTTGAGCCTCTAGAAAAGGAGGCTTTCTAGCCTCTTGAAAAGATAGCTTTTGGGCTACTTAAAAGGAGCCTTCTTAGCCTCTTGGAAATAGGCTTCAGGGACTCTTGAAAGGAGGCTTTTGAGCATCTTGGAAGGATGTTTTTGAGTCTCTTGAAAGGAGGTTTCTGAACCTCTTGAAAAAAGGCTTCCAAGCCTCTTTAAAGGCTCTTGAAAGGAGGCTTTTGAGTCTTTAGAAAAGGAGGCGTTTGAGCTTCTTGAAATGAGGCTTCCGAACCTCTTGAAAGAAGGATTACGAGCCTCTTGGGAGGAGGCTTTTGAACCTCTTGAAAGGGACTTTTGAGCCTCTTGAAAGGAGGCTTTCAAGCCTCTTGGAAAGAGGCGTTTTAGCCTCTTGAAAAGATCTTGAAAGGAAGCTTCCGAGCCTCTTGAAAAGAGGCAACCTAACCACTTGAAAGAAGGCTTTTAAAGTGCCCAGGAGGCTTACGAGCCTCTTGAGAGGAGGCCTTCAAGCTTGGAAGAAGGATGCGTCGTAGAAGGAAGCGTAGAAGTACGCTTCTAATTCACTTGCAATGAAGCAAACGAGCTTTAGTGAGAAAAAAAAATCATTTTGTTTATTTGACGTTTTGTTCGTTTGATCTTTTGTTCTGCAGCCATTCATACATTGTGCTGGTTGTGGAAGGCAGGATTCAATTGGGATTTATTGATCGCATTGCATTGTATGTACAACATAAATTTTTGAAATAAAAAATATACCATTATTTAAACTTTATCAATGAGTTTTGATTGGAATTGTAATTCGTCCGCCTTTACTTATTTTTGTGCGAGGTACCCCCTAGGGCCAGCGAAGGTACCCCCAGGGGTACATGTACCCCAGGTTGAGAACCGCTCTCCCAAAACATTTTCCGCAGATATTTATAAAGAAAGTTTTGAAGGATTTTCAGAAGGTATATCTGAATTTCTGAAAAAAAATTTGACAGAATGTCGGGAAGGTTTTCCCAAATAAATTTCTGAAGGAATGCATGGAGGAAATTCCGAAATAATTCCTGAGGGAAATTCCAAGGAATATCCGAAAGAATTTTCGAAAGGCTTTCTGGAATTCGTATCCATACCATATATGGAAACATTAAATTTTATACCCAGATGCGCTGATAAACAACAAAAACACTGCACCCAGCATTTTGCGCCAGAACAAATTACACGATTCTAAAACATCCTTTAAAAAACACTTTTCAGAGCTTCGTAAGAGAATTGTAAAGAATGTTAAAAGGGCCTGAAAAATAGAAAAATTATTATGCACAAAAAAAATTGGTTTTAGGGACCTTCAACAGAAAACGTCATATATCTCGTTCTATATCTGGTTTCGATGGATAAGTAAATTTTTTTTTTACTTTTAGGTGGATTGATCATTTTAACGATTATTCCAAAAGAAGGTGCTTCTCATATCTTATGTCTTCTCCAAACAAACTACAGCGAAAAATCAACAGAATCGAGCTATTAAAAAAGCGCACGAGATCTGCAAAAAGATTTCGTGTAATAAGAAAAACAGTAGTTTGTGCGGGTTGTTGATCCCTTCGAACAATCGTTAGAATCGTCCTAGTTGTAGAATATTTAGTAATGATACCGAACGTAAATGTCAGCTAACAATACTTCTTCCACTGAAACGAGGTTTTAAAACAAGCTTTTCTTCTAAGCTTTTCTATCTGAGGTAAATCTGCGAATGATTTGAAGAGATTCTGAATATTTACTGCTGGAGTTTTTATATTTTAATTTTAATTTTGAATGATTTGAGTAATTATTTTAAGAAGAAGATTTAAATAGCTACTATCAAAGATGGCTGAGTTGCAGTTTTTTCTTCGCTTCATTGAAGGCATTTTTCAGCGAAGAAAAAATACAATTCAGTGCTTCCTTGTTCGTAGCATGTTTTTTTTATTCCTTCTTTATTTGTTACTCTGTGTTACTTAACCGCTACTGTGCCGAGATCTACTGTGGTATTCTGCTGTACAGAGTCCACACAGAATCTATTTTTAGATTTCCATTACCATTATCGTTGTCGTTGCCAGTCCACCTCATCGTGAGTCCATTGTGTCCGTTTGTCCATGTCGTGCATCCAGTGATCGTTCCATTGTTCGGTTGCCATTTATTCGGGTTCGTTGGAGGAATGCCTCCGAGAAGAACAAGTTGTCAGTCGTCATCAGGCAGCCGTGACGATAAGGCGCGTCTCCCAATAGCTACCGCATGGGCTGCGCATCCGACGACTGACGTGGGTTTGGTGGAGGGGCTGGGAATCGAACCCATGACCATTCGCTTGTAAGGCGAACGTGTAGCCAACTACGCTACGGGACCCCCTGTTCGTCGCATGTATTGGGAAACATTTGCAGCTTGGGCGTTCTTATAGGATTTTTCCAATTGTTGATAGTTTTCAAAACAATCCGCGGTTCTACAGAAAGGTTCGAGAAGAAATGTTATTAAAGAATTCACTTAAGGCAGTTCCTTGGATCAGACATATTTTCTAAGAAATCTATGAACTGAAGAAAAATCGCATATTGCTTCAGAAGAATTCGAGTAATTTTGCGATGGTAGTTCTCTTATTTAATTCGAAAAAAATGTTCTAGAACATTGTCGACGACACTTAAATTGTGCCCAATCAACCATCCCTAATTTGTGTAGATCTATAGTGGCATTTATCAATTTCGCTAAACGAATTCGGAGAATCTCTTTGAGAAATTCGAAAGTTGAACAATAGGCAAGGGTCCAGTAGGAATGTGAAACCATGGAAGAAAACTGTCCTTAAACTCTACAGGATATTACCTAAAAGCTTTGAATGGTCATTTTTTAAAGTTCGCACCTCATCTAGAATTGCCATATCATGTTGGTCTCACCAAGTCGGGATATAAAAATGGGACGTTATTCAAATGAAATTTTAAGAGTAGAGTACGGTAAAAATGCCGTTGGAGTCTCTAAAAATTCTGATTCATTTACTTATGCAATGAGACCATTCATGAAATAATTAGGTAATATTTCTGATGAAACAGTGGATAAGCTGTAGAAATTGGAGTACACCGTATCAAATTTAGATTAATTTGTACTGATAACTTTGTCTCTCCATAAAAGGATAGGTTCTTATCTTCATGATTTGCCCTCTACAAATTTCGAAACTCTTATCTGACTCTGATCGTATTGATAATGGTGCTCAGGGAGCCTTGTTAACAACGGCATAAAATAGCCGTTAGCAGGGACAACGGGTTCAAACAGTAAGAAAGCCCCTTGACTCCCCGTGGATAACGTCTCTACCACGTCCTTACAGAAAGCCTGTAAAAATACGATTAGAACACAAAGTTGAACAACATGCCAAGTTCCAGTATGAACGTATAACCACGAAAGATAAAAAAGACCCCCGTAAATCCTACAGGCTGTTATCAACAAATTGTCTACGCCCCTTTCATGGAGTACGCGCCTTACCTACTGTTGCCGAGTCATGTTGATCGCCATGACTCGGCATATAAACAATGATGCCGCGTTAAACTGATTTTTGAGCACAGGAAGTCTTATCAACTGCCGTTGGTTGCATGTATCTAATCGTTTGCTTTCTCCCAGGGTGCTTCTGCAATAATTATGAATTTTGGAAAATGGCCTGGAGATATTTGATGCTTTTTTAAAGGATAAAAAAATGCATGCGTTTTTGAAGGATATTACTGGAGAAAGTGTTTCTGAGGGAGGTCGGAAGAGTTCCTGGAAAATTCACAAAAGAATTTCTGGACGAACTCCTGAATATGATTCATTAAAGGACTCAGGTATTGGTTTTCCTTTACTTCCGTAAATTTTGTAATGACTTCAGTTATTTACTTGTTATTATATCGCCAGTGTTAAGGAAGTAGCTGACATGGGAAGCGGTTGAAAGCAGTGACTCTCAGGTCCAATCTTTCCGCATTGCAAAAAATACAAAACATAATAATTGCCCAGGCTTGTTTTCCATCGACAAACTTTGATCGGATGGCCAACGTTGGCTGTACGGATGTCCTGTAATACAATGGTTATAACGCGCTAAATCGAGCGCGAAAGGTTCCGCCTGGGAAGCAGTGTTACGATAGACGGGGATGCCTTCGAGGTGGTCGAGGAATTCGTCCTCCTCGGATCCTTGCTAACGGCTGATAACAATGTTAGTCGTGAAATACGAAGGCGCATCATCTGTGGAAGTCGGGCCTACTACGGGCTCCAGAAGAAACTGCGGTCAAAAAAGATTCGCCACGGCACCAAATGTGTCATGTACAAGACGCTAATAAGACCGGTTGTCCTCTACGGACATGAAACATGGACAAGCACTCGAGTATTCGAGAGACGGGTGCTTATGACCATCTTTGGCGGTGTGTGGCGGCGAAGAATGAACCACGAGCTCGCCCAGCTCTACGGCGAACCCAGTATCCAGAAGGTAGCTAAAGCCGGAAGGGTACGATGGGCAGGACATGTTGCAAGAATGCCGGAAAGCAACCCTGCAAAGATGGTGTTCGCTTCCGATCCGACAGGTACGAGACGGCGTGGAGCGCAGCGAGCGATATGGGCAGACCAGGTTCAAAATGACTTGGCGAGCGTGGGGCGTATTCTTGGATGGAGAGATGCGGCCTTAAACCGTGTACTGTGGCGTCAAATTGTTGATTCAGTGTTATCTGTTTAGATGTAGACTTAATAAATGAATGAATAAAACTCGAACTACGCACATCACTCGATGCATTGTTGACTTGACCAACCGTATAAGTTTATCCGGAAATCCGTGTTGGTGCATCCGTTGCCATAGCTGACCTTGATCGAATGTATCATATGTGACTTTGGGGTCGATGAATAGATGGTGTGTGGGTTGAATGTTTTTAAAGAATTGCTTATAAAATTCCCGGAGGAATTTCCAAAGATATTTTCGAAAGAATTCCTGGATGAAGTTATGAAGAAACTTCTATAAGGGAAGAATTTCTTCCAAGAGTTTCGGAAAGGATTTCTCGAGAAATTACTAGAGGAATTTCTTTGAGAAAATACTGTAATAATTGCTGAGTACGCAGTTTGCAATTTTCAAAGGAATTCATGAAGGAATTCCGGAAGGTTTTCCTGAAACAATTTCCAGAAGTATTCTGGAAGGTTTTTTCCGTAGTAATTCTGAAATAATTTCCAAAGAAGTTTACGAAGGAATTCCAAAAGGATTTTTCGAAGCAGTTTCTAAAAGAATTTTTTTTATCTTAAAGAATTCTCAAATGAATTCGTAGAAGAATGCTCGAATGAATCTCTAGAGAAATTCCTGATGAAATTTTTGAGGAAATAAAAAAAAATCGAAACTATTTTCCAAAAAAAAAAGACTTTTCAAAGGAATTTTGAAAAAAACTGAAGGAATTTCCGAAAATATTCCTAAAAGAATTTTCGTAGGTATTCCCACAGAATTTTCCATAGGTAACTCGAAAAAAAAAAATTCAATTGAAATTCTAGAAGAATTCGTGAAGGAGTTTCCGAACGGAATTGCCAAATTAAATCCTGAAGCATTTATGACATTTATAAATTTCCGCAAGATTTTTTTTTGGACATTTCTCCATAAATTCTTCCGGAATATCCTCCAGGGATTTCTTTAGGAAATCATCCGAAAACCGCCTAGAAGATAAATCCAGAATTTCGGAAATTCAAAGAAGGTAAAAAAAATGGAAAATTCATTCAGAAATTCTTCTACTTTTTCAGAATTTTTTTTTCTTGAAAGACCTTCCGAAATTCCTTCAGGATCATCGCAGAAATTATCTCAATCAGGAATTTCTCAGGGAATGATTTTGAAAATCTGAACAGTAGTAAAACAAACCCTCTTTTAAATCTGAAAACAAGACTTCATGTCTTGCTTCACACAACAAAAAACTAAAATATCGGGACTGCAGTTAATTCGTCATAATTTTTCTTCGGATATTATCATGAATTCCTTGGGGTTTACTTCAGGAGTTTTTACAGTATTCATGCAGGTGATATTTCATGAATGTATCCAGAAGTACGTTCAGAAAATTCTCCAAAAATTTCTTCGTAAAAAAATACCCCTAGGAATTATTCCAGTGAATCATCCAAGAGAATATTTTAGGAGAATTTTTTTAAAAAAATTCTTCAGGGATTCCTATGAAAATTGGCTTAGGAATTAATTCGACCTTTTTTTGTTTTTAGGAATCGATGCCACAGTTAATTCAGGATTTTTTTAAAGAAATTCTTAAAGTAATTCCTTGAGAAATCCCATCGGCAACTCTAGGAAGAAATTTCTGGAATTCCTTCAAAATTTCTGCATCCAGGAATTCTTTAGAATTATGTTTAGCAATTCTTTCGAGCAAATTGAATTAGAAATTCTTCAAGACCTTCATTTCATTAGGAATCATTCGCAATTTTTATCTGGAAGTTCCTTTGAAATTTCCGTTAGAAACTCTTCCGAAAATACCTTTGATACTTCCTATTTCATTCTTAAATATATTTCCAGAAAAAATCTTCCAACAGAGTTTCTGGAATATTTCCTACAGAATTTTCGAATTTAGAAGGAATCCCTGAAGAGGAATTTCAAAGGAATATCTTAAGGAATTCCCAATGGAAATTTTGGATTTATCTCAGAAGTATTTCCGAAGAATTTTCTGGGGAAATCTCTGGAGGAAATTCCGTAAGATTTTTTGGAGGAATGTCCAAAGAAAATCTAGGAGAAATTTTAGAATGTCGGAAATTCCTTCAGCAGTTCTTTTGAAAATTGGAATCCGTTCAAAAATCCCTCAAGAAATTTCTCTTATTTGACCCTGGAATTGTGGAAAGAATGCTTGGAGGAAGAATTACTAGACAAATACCACAGTGAATGAAATTTCGATGATATCCGAAAGAATTCCTGAAATAATTTTAAAATGAGTTCCTGTAGGAACTTAAGGAATCATCATTGCTTGCTAGAAAACCCCCTAAAATGTTTCCATCACCCGGGTATTCCAGGAATCCAGGAATAGTAATTCCTAGAGGCCTTTTCAATATATTACCAAACAAGACGATAAAATGCAATTTAAATTTATAATATCGCTTGATTTAACGCCTTCAATTACACCCAGGTTTATTTATACGGTTTGATTTTAGTCGATTAAGACCATTAGCGTCATTATCCCAACAAAAAAAATCATCAAAAATCAAGGAAAATTCAAGTGAAAGCTTTTCACAAAAAAAAAACTGAGTGTTCAAGTATACACATAATCCGGATAGTTCCCTATTCATGAATGAACTACTCCAATGTCACTCTTTCCTTCTGAAAATATATTTGAAACGTCTTCGAACGAGGGTTCATTGTGAATAATGCTATTCATGATGCCCAGTTATGCTATTTTGTCCGGTCCTACGAGGATCTTTTCAAATAGTTTTCATGAAATGCAAACTATCAGTATGCTTTCATAATTGATTTATTCGCAGAGCACAGATTTGCAATAAAGAATTAATTTCATTCACAAAATTGTGCACGAATTCAAATCAAATGCTCTGGAAATAAATCAACAGCATCACACTGGCTTCCGACATTATAATTTCACAACTGAATTCGGTATTGCAGTCTACCGATAACCGATGAGAGTATAACCACTACTACTTCCAAAAAATCGTTGCGTTCAATAAATTCTCTATAAATAAGCACACAAGAGCACACAAACTGCGAGTAGAGAGCAAAACCAGTTCTCGCATTAGTCGTTCACTGACCACGGTCAAATAAAGTTCCAAATAAAACAAATGGGGCTACTGAGTACAGTTATTTTCTTGGTGTTGCCAGCTGTGTGGCTGTTGTACATCTACTTCCGCAGAAAATACTCCTACTGGGCTGACAGAAATGTCCCCCAAGCACCAGGATCGTTGCCCTTGGGGACGTTCAACGGAATGGGGTCCAAGTACCATTTCACCGAAGTGTTGCAACATGTGTACGATCAGTATCACAAAGCGCATAAAGCGGTTGGAGTGTATCTATCAGTGCGACCGATTCTGCTTGTGACCGATTTAGATTTGATCAAGAAAATCTTGGTGAAAGATTTTAACAGCTTCCGCGATCGCGGAATGTACTTCAACGAAAAAGACGATCCTCTGTCGGCACACTTATTCTCGATCGAAGGTGAGAAATGGCGTTTTTTGCGAAACAAACTGAGCCCCACGTTCACCTCTGGTAAGATCAAATACATGTTCATGACGATGTGCGAAATTGGTGACGAGTTATTAACGTGCTTCGAGAAGTATGTGGGTCGCGAGGTCGATATTAAGCCACTGGCTCAACGGTTTACTAGTGACGTGATTTCTTCTGTGGCTTTCGGGTTCAAATCAAATGCATTGCAAAACGAGGGCTCGGAGTTGCTGCAGCAAGGAGATAAGGTTTTCAAACCTGGACGTGTGGAAACTATTCGCATGTTTGCCGTGTCGAGTTATCGTAACCTGGCTAAGAAATTGGGCATGCGACAGCTGCCAAAAGACGTAACGGATTACTTCATGGACGTCATCACCGGAACGGTAGACCACCGAGAGAAAAATAATGTGACGCGTCCGGATTTTTTGCAACTGCTGTTACAGTTGAAGAACAAGGGAACGGTCGATGGTCATGAGGAGGAATCAAAGGAGAAAATAACATTGGATGAGTTGGCAGCCCAAGCATTCCTATTCTTCATCGCAGGATTCGATACTACTTCAACGACTGTTTCGTTTGCGCTTTTTGAATTGGCTAGCAACCCAGAAGTTCAGGAAAAGACACGACAGGAAGTCAAACGAGTCCTTGCAAACCACGACGGGCATATCACGTACGATGCACTGAAGGATATGATCTATCTGGAACAGGTCGTCAATGGTGAGTTCAAATTAATCAACTTTCTTAGAACAATCTGATTGTACTTTAATCCTTGCAGAAACCCTTCGAAAGCATCCCCCGGTGGGCAATCTGATTCGTTTGGCAAACGGACCATACAAACTGGATTGCCTTAATACCACACTCGAACCGGATACCATGGTAATGATCCCGGTACATCCAATCCACCATGATCCGGAAATCTATCCGAATCCATCCCGCTTCGACCCGGATCGCTTCACGCCGGAAGCGATCAATGCCCGTCACTCGCACAGTTTCCTCCCGTTCGGAGATGGGCCACGGAACTGCATCGGAATGCGGTTTGGCCTGCTCGAGGTCAAGTTCGGCGTCGCCAAGTTGTTGAACAAATTGCGTTTCACGGTTCACGAGAAAACGCAGCTCCCGATGCGTTACGAGGCCAAGTCACAGTTGGCCGATGCGAAAGGTGGCGTCTGGTTGAATGTGGAGCGGGTTTAGTGGATTGCGTCATTTGCGCGAGAGAAGAGAAGAGCCGATTTGTGGGTTGTGAGTATGAGAGAAGCGGACGTGAGAAAATTTTCAGCGAGAACTGGGGAGAGTTGTGGATTCTCTGTTTGGCGCACCATGTGACTTTGGAATCGTATTTTGATATAGAAGTAGAAGATGATGTCAACTTATACATACAATGAGAGTCATAATAAAAAAAAACAATCCGAAGGGAAATTGTTTGTGATCGTTTATTAGCGAATATGCCGTTCTTGATTTTAATGTGTTAAGGTCAGTTTTTAAGAATGCAAACGAACTTCATTTATGGGCTATTTCAAAAATGGATTTCAAAATACACTATGGTTTTTTTTTCGGAAAAAGATTACAAAGCGTTATTATGGAATAGGAGATATCAGATAAAAAGCAGTCAGGGTAGTGTTTTTCATAATTCCGTAAAACGAAGAAATAAAAATTGAAAAATTCAGGCAAATCTTACCACAAATATTGAACACACTGTGTAAATGAACTCGAATTAAAAAATATTACACAAAAGAATAAACGGACGAGTATTGCATGGAAACAGTTCTAACGAAATTATAAAAAAAAAAAACATTCTATCATGCCCAGTAATGTATAGATTAAATCTAGTATGATTTTTGAAGTATGGCGAACTAGTATGACGAATTCCGGGATCGATCCCAATATCTGATAGAGGCTAGCCGACAGTGTTTCAACCCTCTCAAGACGAGTTTTTTTTTCACGGAAATTTAGCTTCCAAACTTTTTTGGGACTTTCACTGGATCCTGTCAAAATTAGTACAGATATATCTGAAAAAGCATTGAAATATTTTTTTCGGATGTTCTAGGCCGTTAAAAATTTCCTGGACTTTTTTTCCGCGAATGTATCAGGAAATATAGACTGTTCCAGAAATTTTAAGCAAACTGTTTTTTTTTCCCCTTTTTATATTTCGATTTTTTCCAATTTTATTTATCTTATCTACTTTCTTCCAGTTTCGAGTTTTGCCGAGTTCATGGAATAAAAGCCATGTTTTATTTTTTTTTCTTCATACTGAGATGTTGCACAACACAGTTTCAGGAAGTTTCTTCAAATTTCTCATCAATATCCACACTAAATCCGTTGCATGTGATCATTATACTTATTTACCAAGCATTATAGGTGTCGTATGTTCGTATGCCGGAAGAAAGTCAAACGAAGACAATATTTAGTAGAGAAGCCGGAAGAGGCATTAGGCTTCCTGGAAGGCCGCGTACGCGATGGCTTTTTGCTGTTGAAGAGGACCTGAGGGTGCTCAACGTTCAGGGCGACTGTAAGCGATTGGCCCAGGATCGAGTCCAGTGGAGAAGGATACTCCATTCGACGTAGGTTAATCGAAGAGCTGTAGCCCATCAAGTATCAAGTAAGTATAGGCGTCAAAACCAAAGCTATTTTGATGTTATGCCACGCTGGTATCACTTTATTATTAAAACGAAAAAGCTATAGGATGCATGCAAATTTTAATGAAACGTGACATGCATTTTAATTTTCCAACTATTTTTTTGTGAGCTTATAATTTCTGGAACAGTATGTCTAGAAACAAAATGTCATAAGATCTGCCCGATCAACCAAGCTCTGAAAGGTGTATTCGTTCATCGTTGAACATCTCAGAAGGTCCATTGAGCATTACTTTTGCGAGCCAGTACAGACCTTTTTGGTTCTACAGATCGTCTTAGAGTTCAGAACATGTGATCTACTCGATCAACCAAGTCCTGAACGATGTATCCGTGCAATGCTGAACATACCAGGAGGTCTATTATTTCGTCGAATGACGTTTAGTCGATTGAACATTTATTCGAAAGGACATTTAGTCGAAAAAACATTTAGTCGAATAGAAATTTAGTCAAATATTGAAAGTGTTTAGTCGGTAATAGGTAATTAGTTAAATGGATAATTCGTCAATAGATTTTTGGTTATATTTAAATAAATAATCCACAAGATACATGGATAAACTGATTAGAGGGATTTAGTGGACGTGAGGAAGTTCAATCAGCAGCGGAAGAATCGAATATAAAGGAAATGAGGATTTTTTTTTTCTGAGTTAACAGAAACTTCTGGAGGCTCTGGTGGATTATAGAAAAATTGAAAACCTACAGAAATAGTAAAATATTAGGTACTGATGGTGAAATACCCTCTTTTTTTCGGATCATGGTCAAAAACCAATGATATCAATGTTATTTTGCCAATACTTCATCGATGTCGGCTTGGAACATTTCGTTGATTGACATTTGGTCGAATGACATTTCCTCGAAAGGACGAAATGTCGAAGGGACATTTCGTCGAATAGAAATGGTTTTGTTATTCTTTCCATTGATGCTCTTTCTTTCACTCAATATTTATACAATAATTAGTTCAGTATAAAATTATCTTCCAACCATAATTCGTTAATTATTGGCCGAAAATTTAATTTCGACCAAATGGACATATGATCTTATTAATGTCTACTCTATTCTATGCCATGTCCAATGACGAAACATCATTCGACTAAATCCCTTTTGACTAGATGGTATAGATCCTTGGTGGTGGGATCGAGGGGTTCACAAAGTCAATATTCAGTCGGTAATATTCGCGAAATATTCACCGTTATCGTATTATTTATTCTTTTTATGAACCCATCATTCTGTGGACAATACTGGAACAATAATTAAGTGAGTTTTAGAAACACCGTAAAAAATATTTTCTTCAATTGTTATTGACTGTATTTATTTTCTTTCAAATATCTATTCGACGAAGCGTCATTAGACTAAATGTACCAAGATTATTAATTCGAAAATGTGTCTTTGATCGAATGTCCTTTCGACCAAATGTACGAAGATTCTTCTCTCTAAAATCTGAGCTCGACTATATGTTCATTCGATCAAATGTCCATTCGACGTGGTGTTCTTTAAACCAAATGGCTTACATCACTAGTGGATTAAAAATTAATGTTCGACTAAATGTCCTTCGACCAAATGTCCATTTGACGTAATGTCATTCGACTAAATGCCTACCTGTTCAAACAAGTCCTGAATGATATATCCATGCATTAACAAACATCAAGCTGATATGATTTAACTCCATTTTTTTAAACAAACTACAGTAGATCCTCCATGAGTCAATGTTCTAAGAAGTGTCCTGGAGCTTAGATCATTTGCTCTATTCAATGATTCAGCTTATGAATGGTGTTAGATATGATATCCTAGTAGCTCCCTTTAACTTTGGAGGACCTTGGACATCTAATGTTCATGGATGTTCATGTCCCGTAACACGGTAGATCACTTTGACGTAGTGTGTTGCGGTGTAAGATCTACCAAACAGAGCCCTAGCCTAATCCATTTTTCTAGCTAGGGCAATAAGTTGTGGTAATTAAGGATTCATCGTATTTAGTCCTCGCTACCAACAGCAGTCTCAGAAATAAAACATAATTAATGTTACCTTGCAAACAGTTGAAAGACTCGAATTCCTCTTGTTTGAGGAAACTGTATGCAGCGGAAACAACTTTTCAAGCAATTAGTTAAAAAAACCTCGGTACCCGGTCCTAGGCTGAACTGACTGCTGGAAAAATCGAGTTAGGGGTTTAAATACGTACTAACTCTTCTTGAACTAGTGAACAATGGTAGTGAGAGGAACACACGGAAGTTCTTATTACTGAACAAATTCTCTTGCTTGAAATGGTCTTGTAGACAGAGCTAAATCCCGGGTTTTAAGAGTTTCTCTGGTGATATTCTAGAAGCAAGACAAGGATGTGGCTAGGGCTACGATGCATGGCCAAAAACAGTATTACGGTTCTGTTTTCTTAAGAAAGGATTGATTTCCTATTGATGCGCCTTCAATGGGATTGCTCTCTATGAAGGGTCTAAATAGCGGGACCTTGTCATGGTGGTCTTGAGAAAACAAAACAACAACTGTATCGAAACCGATACTGCATTGCTTCTCAATAGCACTGGAGTAATTCGACATGCACTTAAACACTAAGGATACTGGTAACGCTACAATAAATCTAATAATTGGTCGCAGTGGTACACCCGAACAGGAAAAAAAATAGGATCCTATGATTTGTTAACTGGATTAGGTGCATACTGACGTTGAGGACATTTCAAAATCATGATTTATCTAGTACAGTGGAACTCAACCAGGGGTGGAACTCATGTGGAACAAATAACTTATTGCTTTCATACACATCACGCTATGCTGTGTGGCAAGAGTAAAAGTGATGAAACGAAAAAGGATTTTCATCTAATAGGCAAGAGTTTCGTTTATCTTCCAAGTCTAATTCTAGAGAACAGATTGATGGGTGAAAGATGTTCCTCAACATCTTCTTCTTATTGGCATTACATCCCCCCACTGGGACAGAGCCGCCTCGCAGCTTAGTGTTCATCAAGCACTTCCACACAGTTATTAACTGCGAGATTTCTAAGCCAGGTTACCATTTTTGCATTCGTATATCATAAGGCTAACACGATGATCCTTTTATGCCCAGGGAAGTCGAGACAATTTCCAATCCGAAAATTGTCTAGATCGGCACCGGGAATCGAACCCAAAGCATGGTCTTGCTTTGTAGCCGCGCATCTTACCGCACGACTAAGGAGGATCCTCAACATAAACAACGAAAAAAGATTCTCCCACGGACTGAAAAATGCTTGCTTTGATCTCAATTGCAAAAAAATACTCAGGATTGATTTGGACGATTGACGACTTTTATTCTTTTTATTCAGTTTGTTTCGTTCATATGACATTACTACCAAAGAGAACAGATTTTTATTCTGTTGAGCACTTGTGTTGTCTTGAATAAAGAGCACAGCTCTTATTAGGTTAAGGATTTGGTGAGATCTTACAACTGCTGTTCAAAGCTAAAAATTAAAATCTATTACGCCCATTTGGAAAAAGTTCATCAATTAATATGGTGAGAATTGATTTTCAAACACATAACATAACATGTTGACGAAATAATAACTTCTTTTTTGTAATTAGCCAGAGATAGTTTTATGAAGTTTGTGACAGGTTCTATAACATGCATCACGTTCACGTCCTTATAGGCAAAAGGAAATGGAACTACCGACGACCCTTTCGGCCAAATGATGACCTAATGTTCCTTTCGGCCGAACGACCCTTTCGCCCAAATTACTTTCGGCTTAATCATCTGTTCGGCCAAACAACTTTCGGCCTAGTGGCATTCGGCCGAATGGTATTCGGCCAAACGGCCCTTCCCCTTTCTTGACATGCACTAAGGAAAAGCCTCCTTCAGTAGCAATAGCTTGTCGCGGAACATGGTGAAGATTAAAAGTTCTCCCAGAAGAATTGGGGTCAATTTTTCTTGAACGCGCATGCGAAACAAGCAACAGAAGAGAACCAACGACAAAGCTTTGTTTTTGCCAAAAATAATAATGACAAAGATCTGATTTTTTTTTATCAGCAACAAAAAAGACAATTTTGTTGCTAACTTTTCATTCCATTATTTTGCATTTTGTCTACAGCAAATTTCGGTTTTATGCTATCGCAGTTTCTGCTTTTATGGAAATATTCGAGAATTTTACTCTGATAACAAAAATAGTATCGTATTCTAAGAAATATCAGATCATGCACGGCAAATGATTCTTGTCATATTGGGTTCGGATTCTGATAAATTCTTGTTGCGAGGTGCGTTTGATTAAGCAACAAACTTTGTTGTTAACATTGAAAGGGTCATTTAGCAGTAAGGGTTGTTTGGCCGAAAGGGTCATTTGGATGAAAAGATCATTTGGCCAAAAGGTGCAGGCCGAAAGGGTCATTTGGATGAAAGGGTCGTTTGGCCGAAAGGTTTGGACATTCGGCCGAATAGGTCATTTGAAAAGTGAGAAATTAGGAATAGAAGAGAGACGTCTCACTTCTCACTCTTCATTTTTTCTCGTCTCACTTATTACAGTGAGAAAAGAAAAATTAAGAGTGAGAAGTGAGACGTCACACTACTCTCTTTACTGTGGAAAGTGAGTAGTGCAAAGTGGGTAGTGACGTCTCACTTCTCACTTTTTATAGTGAGAAGTGAGAAATATGGAATGAGCATTGAGACATCTATCTTCTCACTCCTAATTTCTCACTTTTCAAATGACCTATTCGGTCAAATCCCCTTTATCCGGCAAATGTCTTATTCGGCCAAATACCCTATTCAGCCAAATGTTATATTCGGCCAAATGTCCCATTCAGCCAAATAACCCTTTCGGCCAAATGACTCTTTTGACCAATTTCTCTGGCTTCTTGGCTGGCTTGCTGTGCCATTGTGTGAATGGGTACCACCCAAGAAAAAGGTTGAGAACCACTGATCTAGTAGATTCTTTTAAGTGAGTTTGCGAACGTTTTGGAGTACTATGAACATCTCGTAGAAAATTGCCGATGATAAGAACATTGCAAGAGCCTTCATTGATTTGAGGATACCTTAAGGTGACTCGAGAACGTTTTGCAAAACCTTGAGCATCTCGTATACTTAGAAATTGTCCACTGTCCAAACGATCGAGTTGACTAAACTTGATGGAGTGTAAAGATTTATTAAACAAAGTGGGATAGGATCCAAACATTCCAGATTCATCTGCATGCTCTCACAAGCGAAATTTCCCATACGTTTCGGATTTCTGCATCTTCAGGGTAGTAGTCAAACTTGACCTCCAATATTTTTTTCTGTATAGCCGATATCCTGATGATCAGCTTTGCTGGAGAAAGTGAGAATCTAACTTTAACTCTGGGATATTTTTAGTTTAGGTTTCGTCGGGGTTCTGCCAAACCGCTTCAAGCGGCTTTTTGACTGACTTGTAGTTCGTACAAGGAAACCAAAAATCATTTCATACCAATTCATAGTGCATTTGTTGTAGGATATTCTCCGTTATAGGGGGTTGAGGGATATCCGATACGATTTGCGTTCTATCAAATCTGCAAAATGAAAGCTTGGGCAAAAAATGGGTTTAGGCAGAATCCCTTCCACTTGTGGAACATTTTACTAATTTTGACAACATTAAAACAATTATGTACATTTTTGGTAAACCAAAAATCAAAGATATCAAACGTAACCATCTACTTTTAAACTGGTCTATAGTAAATAAAAAAGCCACAAATGCTACAAGACAAAACATCAAGTACATGGTGCGCTTCCCATCTAGTTAGTCAAATAACGGCGGAAGCGATCCGATTTGTCCGATGTCATCATCATCATCAGGAGTAGCAGCAGCCGCCGCATGGTCTCCCCCGTTGTGCCAGAAGCATCGTCATGATGCGCCCAAGTCTGACAGAGGTCCGACACTGCCTGGCAGGGAAACTTTGCCGTGCAGTTTCCGGTATTGTCTCGTTGCCATTAATTCTTCCCGCTCGAATGTGAAGTCACAGCCAGGCTGATGAAACAAATGGAACATTTTTCCGAGAAGCTAAAAATTTACAGGGCGATAATGTAAATTATAAGCTTTGCCTCTTGAACTAGAGGAGCTATTTACGAAATTATTAAATACATTTTTTTTACTGTAACGTCTGATTGTCTGTGTTTCACCCGAAGTTACTTTAAAGAGAGGACACGTAAAGGGTGTGCAATGTTGTCTCAAGCCCAGTACGAACAACTTAAACGATGCTGAAGGTACTTTTCAAAAGTTATTTCACCATAACTTTGAAACCGCGCACCAACTGAAACTTGTACGAACTATCGGAAGGCATCACGCAGTAACCGCAAAGAGTTAGGAAGTTTGCACCCGGCCACAGTTTGGCACGGGAACAGCCATAACAGCAGACAGAATTTCAATACGTGCTCGAATATTTTATCCGACCACGGTTGAATCAATGCTCCAATTTAGCCTCCATCGTGTAGGCTCAAACTAAATTCATACACTTTTCGGTGGGGAACTTATAACCACACGCGATCCGTGATTGGATTGATAAAACTCAATTTAACTAAGCCTCTGGGACTGCAAACCTTCAATTGTGCCATTACTTTATTACATCCATTCTGGGTGCGGTAACGGAAAGGCAAAATATCAATGGATTCAATATTCCGATCCTATCGAATCGCACGATGTAGGGTATGTGGCTCAAACCTTAGCCTAATGTGCTGTGGTTGAGCACATTTGTCGTTGTAAATCTTCATACTATGTTAAAAAACCGAGTCAAAGTGATTTTCCACTCAAGTTTATTGCGTTTATCAGTTGAAGCAGTGCATGAGCCTAGCGTAATGTAACTAAAATATGCCTGATACCGTTTTTTGAAGAAGCTGTGATAAATATCTCTCTACAAAACGATGTATTATCGTTGAAATATTGATTAATTTGCATGATGGCCCAGCTTTACATCCAGGGCTAACATTACCTTCCGTTACCCTTTGAATGCTTCTGGATGGAATGGCCAGGATGAGGAAAATTCAATTCGGTAACTGGGATCACCACTGACTGAGATGGAGCGTTGGCTATAGGTGCAGTAGGTCGTGGTACATACCTAATGCAGGGTCTAAAGGACGCACATTTATTATCGGTTACTCAATGGACCTGGAGAAGAACAGTGTCGTTTGTCGTCGGAAGGATTAATCTGTGGCTTTTCCAATGGGTACCATCAGGTGGTCATGTTCGATACGAGTTCAGTGTGGAATGTACACGACAAAATGTGTTCGATGAATACATTTTATTTGTCGTGACCCGACCGACCCGAAATTTCTAGTTTCGACCGTTTATCGCAACAATACTCAGCAAACTGATTCTTATTTCGCTTTAACACGATCATCCCGGAAAGTTTTTTGCTGGATGAAATCAAAATTTCTTACAATTTGAGGTCGCTCGCTGTTTTCAAACGTCTCGTGAAAAGGCCTATAGACTGCGAAAAAGTATATTCAAATTTGATAACAACTGAATGTCAAAAATACAATGTAGTAAAGTGAATTTATTTTTCCGACACTTTATAGAACTGATCGTATTTACTACATCCTTCTCCACTTCTACTCATAATTTTACGAAATGATTATGTAAAATTAATTTAAACGTAACACAACACAATCAACAGTAACACAATTCAATCCAATCCTCATGCAAGCCAAACCCAACTCTAATCAATCATGAAATACTCATTCAAATTTAATAAACATCCAATTCAAGCTATATCCAAATTCAATTACTCATTCTAATCTTTATTCCAATCTAAATTCAATCTGAATCCAAATTCAATTCAAATTCAATACAATCCAAATCCAATCCTAATCAAATCCAAATCCAATCCAAATCCAATCCAAATCCAATCCAAATCCAATCCAAATCCAATCCAAATCCAATCCAAATCCAATCCAAATCCAATCCAAATCCAATCCAAATCCAATCCAAATCCAATCCAAATCCAATCCAAACCAATCCAAACCAATCCAAACCAATCAAATCCAATCCAAACCAATCCAAACCAATCCAAACCAATCAAATCCAACCAAACCAATCCAAACCAATCCAAACCAATCCAAACCAATCCAAACCAATCCAAACCAATCCAAACCAATCCAAACCAATCAAACCAATCCAAACCAATCCAAACCAATCCAAACCAATCCAAACCAATCCAAACCAATCCAAACCAATCCAAACCAATCCAAACCAATCCAAACCAATCCAAACCAATCCAAACCAATCCAAACCAATCCAAATCCAATCCAAACCAATCCAAACCAATCCAAACCAATCCAAACCAATCCAAACCAATCCAAACCAACCAAACCAACCAAACCAATCCAAACCAATCCAAACCAATCCAAACCAATCCAAACCAACCAAACCAATCCAAACCAATCCAAACCAACCAAACCAATCCAAACCAACCAAACCAATCCAAACCAATCCAAACCAATCCAAACCAATCCAAACCAATCCAAACCAATCCAAACCAATCCAAACCAATCCAAACCAATCCAAACCAATCCAAACCAATCCAAACCAACCAAACCAATCCAAACCAATCCAAACCAATCCAAACCAATCCAAACCAATCCAAACCAACCAAACCAATCCAAACCAACCAAACCAATCCAAACCAATCCAAACCAATCCAAACCAATCCAAACCAATCCAAACCAATCCAAACCAATCCAAACCAATCCAAACCAATCCAAACCAATCCAAACCAATCCAAACCAATCCAAACCAACCAAACCAACCAAACCAATCCAAACCAATCCAAACCAATCCAAACCAATCCAAACCAATCCAAACCAATCCAAACCAATCCAAACCAACCAAACCAATCCAAACCAATCCAAACCAATCCAAACCAATCCAAACCAATCCAAACCAACCAAACCAATCCAAACCAATCCAAACCAATCCAAACCAATCCAAACCAATCCAAACCAATCCAAACCAACCAAACCAATCCAAACCAATCCAAACCAATCCAAACCAATCCAAACCAATCCAAACCAATCCAAATCCAATCCAAACCAATCCAAACCAATCCAAACCAATCCAAACCAATCCAAACCAATCAAATCCAACCAAACCAATCCAAATCCAATCCAAACCAATCCAAACCAATCAAACCAATCCAAACCAATCCAAACCAATCCAAACCAATCCAAACCAATCCAAACCAATCCAAACCAATCAAATCCAATCCAAACCAATCCAAACCAATCCAAACCAATCCAAACCAATCCAAACCAATCCAAACCAATCCAAACCAATCCAAACCAACCAAACCAATCCAAACCAATCCAAACCAATCCAAACCAATCCAAACCAACCAAACCAATCCAAACCAATCCAAACCAATCCAAACCAATCCAAACCAATCCAAACCAATCCAAACCAATCCAAACCAATCCAAACCAATCAAACCAATCCAAACCAATCCAAACCAATCCAAACCAATCCAAACCAACCAAACCAATCCAAACCAATCCAAACCAATCCAAACCAATCCAAACCAATCCAAACCAATCAATCAAACCAATCCAAACCAATCCAAACCAATCCAAATCCAATCCAAATCCAATCCAAACCAATCCAAACCAATCCAAACCAATCCAAACCAATCCAAACCAATCCAAACCAATCCAAACCAATCCAAACCAATCCAAACCAACCAAACCAATCCAAACCAATCCAAACCAATCCAAATCCAATCCAAACCAATCCAAACCAATCCAAACCAATCCAAACCAATCCAAACCAATCCAAACCAATCCAAACCAACCAAACCAATCCAAACCAATCCAAACCAATCCAAACCAATCCAAACCAATCCAAACCAATCCAAACCAATCCAAACCAATCCAAACCAATCCAAACCAATCCAAACCAATCCAAACCAATCCAAACCAATCCAAACCAACCAAACCAATCCAAACCAATCCAAACCAATCAAATCCAATCCAACCAATCCAAACCAATCCAAATCCAATCCAAACCAATCCAAACCAATCCAAACCAACCAAACCAATCCAAACCAATCCAAACCAATCCAAACCAATCCAAACCAACCAAACCAATCCAAACCAATCCAAACCAATCCAAACCAATCCAAACCAACCAACCAAACCAATCCAAACCAATCCAAACCAATCCAAACCAATCCAAACCAATCCAAACCAATCCAAACCAATCCAAACCAATCCAAACCAATCCAAACCAATCCAAACCAATCCAAACCAATCCAAACCAATCCAAACCAATCCAAACCAATCCAAACCAACCAAACCAATCCAAACCAATCCAAACCAATCCAAACCAATCCAAACCAACCAAACCAATCCAAACCAATCCAAACCAATCCAAACCAATCCAAACCAATCCAAACCAATCCAAACCAATCCAAACCAATCCAAACCAATCCAAACCAATCCAAACCAACCAAACCAATCCAAACCAATCCAAATCCAATCCAAATCCAATCCAAATCCAATCCAAATCCAATCCAAATCCAATCCAAATCCAATCCAAATCCAATCCAAATCCAATCCAAATCCAATCCAAATCCAATCCAAATCCAATCCAAATCCAATGCAAATCCAATCCAAATCCAACCCAAATCCAAATCCAATTCAAATCCCTATTCAAATTCAGATCCAATGGAAATCTCATCCCAATTCAATATAAATTCTATCCCAGTCCATTTCAAGTCCAATGAAAATTTCAAAGTCCGATGTAATTTTCAATAACGGGATTCAAATTAAAAATCCAATCTTCAAATATGATTTTGTTAGAATATATTTCCTAATACAGTATCAATTTCTTTTTTGCGAATTCTTACCGACTGCGCCATTGTTGTGACCCGATCGAGATTTCTAGTGTGGACCGTTCGTCTTGAAAAGTTTCTTGAAGGATGGAATCAAAATTATCTTACAGTCTAAGGTCGCTCGCTACACGTATAACGGGATACACTACAAAAGAATATATTCCTATCTACTACAGCTGCGTGCTTCTTTCTTTATTACAATCGACTAGTGCAATCTGTTGGCGATTTTTTTGCACAATCGACTACGTTTCCCCTTACTTGATGAAACTTAAAGTAACATGAATCTTTCATACTGCGTTCCCTCCGTAAGTCGATACCAGTGTCGGTACCTCTCTAGCTCGATGTTGTCAGAAACAGTTCACATGCACGATATACACGATGCCGGGGCATTTGGCCGAACACCGTTTGGTTGAACGGGTCGTTTCGGCTGAATACCATCGCATTGTTGAAAAAGACTTAGATTACGAGTAGTTAAAAGTGAGTAATGAGAGATCAGTAGTGATAAGTGAAAAGAAAGAAGCAAAAAGCGATAAGTGAAAAGTGAGAAAAAAATAAAAAGTAAGAAGAGAGAAGTGAAAAGTGTGAAGTACAAAGTAAGAAGTGAGTTGTTCTCTTATTCCTTCTCATTTCATTTTTCTACATGCATCATTCGGGCAAATGACCCTTTCAGCCAAATGACCCTTTTAGCCAAATGACCATTTCGGCCAAACTACCCTTTCGACCAATCAACCCTTTCGGTCAAATGACTTTCGGTATAATGGTCTGTTAGGCCAAATGATATATTCGGCCAAACAACTTTCGGCCTAGTGGCATTCTGCCGCATAGGTCTCGGCCAAGCAACCCTTCCCTTTTCTCACTTCTCACTATACTCTTCGGACGGCTCACTTAGTTGATCATGAAACAATTTTAACTTTCGGTCATACGGCAATCGGCCAAATGACCCTAATCCATATTTCTACATGTTATGGAAAGTTTTTGATATTTTGAAAAATGTTTTCGTTATTTAGATATCTTTTTAACTCGATGGTCCCTTCAATATCGTTAAAACATTGCAAGTCTGAACTGCTTTTAGTAAATTTGAACAACCCAAAGGGGGTACTGACGCATTCAGTAGGTACAGTGCAGGGTACTGGCCCAGCAACTTTTAGAAGACCGGCATATTCTGAACTCCATCATCTAAGTCTAAGAGTGTGGGACTCCAAGAACTAGTCTAGTCTAGTCTAGTCTAGTCCAAAAGTCAAATATGTAATTCAAGAATACTAAAACATAAAAAGGTTGAAAACCATTAGATAATTTTTTCAAGTGTACACTTGCCAGGTATGTACTACTGTTCAATTTGTCAAGGTGAGCACTTGAGCAGGAAGCCATTAGACTCGTGAGTTCATTTCACCTAGGAGGTGGGATTTGCAACATTGTCAGCAGAGGGATTAAAGCGAAGCCGAAGATTGATGGCATCCCGAAGGGCAATGCTGCCTGGCAGGTGTGTGTCTACGTATGGGAAAATTTATGTGCGGTGCGATTGTTGATCCCTCTGGACAATCGTTGGAATCGTTCTTATGCTGGAATAGTAATTACTCAAAGCATTATTGTCAGCTTATACTAGAATACTAAAGTACTAGAAGGAAATGAGAAAATTACACAAACGATTCCGAGAAAATCTTTATATAGAAAGAGAACATTTAAATATTTAGTACCAAAGATGGTTCAATGTAGCGAGCAAAAAATGCAGCTCAATGCTTGCTTGTTTGCAGCATGTATTAAGAAAAGCATGTGAGCTCGAGAAACTTGACATTCGTAGAAGATTTTGCAATATTGTGCACATTTTGGAGTAATTTTTAGTAGTTTTTCAAACACTTTGGGGTTCTTGAGAAGAGTTCGGAGTTGCATTTCAAAATATTTGAAACGTTGAAAGATTTCAATTCATCCATTAGAGAATCCAAACAGCCAGATTTCTTTACGATTTTTTTCTTACGTATTAGATAATTGAATGACAGGCCAAGTAGAATAGTGGGAACCATGGAAGAAAGCTTGTCATAAATCCGCGTTTCGTCTACTAACTGTTGCCAAGGCATGTGGATCGCGATGACCCAGCACATAAACAATGATGCCGCGCTAAACTGAATGCAGGAAATCTTATCAAATGCCGTTGGTTGCGTGTATCTACCTAAGGCTTGTACGCGACAAAATCTGGACACCTTTAAACACGTATAACTTTTGAAATAGCTCATCAACGAGTGAAATATTTCGTAGATTGATGAATCTATGTCTGTACTTTCTGAAAATATATTTCTTATGAGTGGTACAAGTACGTAGTGAATAATGACGTCGAAGGAATTGCAGGTTCGGAAAGAATTGTGTGCAGTCGCAATTGAAATTCGGGTCTCTCGATCCAGAAAATGACTAAAAACATTTTGTTTTCATGTGAACACTGCTCAAAGCGTTTTAAAATTTGTCGATGCTTGTTCGACAATATCTAAAACGTCAGAGAGTGGAACAAAAACGGATTTTATGAGCCACCAGAAGGATACGAGCTCGAAACAAATTCTACTGAGGATGCCAGATCATTCGGCACGTATTATTTCTTAGAAAATTCAAATGTCACCAAGTTTCGTGCATACATCGAAGCATCGATAAGGAATGAAGCCATTTGAAGTGAAAAACGTACCGAATTAAACCAACAGCAGTTTATTTTTATTCTTAAAGTTTTGTGTCCAGATTTTGTCGCGAACAAGCCTATCAGAGCATAATTTGTTTGCAGTAGAGTACACTGCGTCGAATTTAGATTGTTATCGAACTGATATCTTAGTCGCTCCATAAAAGGATTGTTTCTTATCTCCATTCGTTTACTTTGCCCTCGATAAAATTGGAAACTGTTATCTGTCTATCTGTTATCTGTAATCCTCACCGAGTTTGTTGATTGTCATGACTTGACATATAAACAATGATGCCGCGCTAAAGTGTTCTTTATTTGGTAAAATTTGGCGAATGATTCGGGAAACACCCTTCAAGGGTAAGGTGACTGACACGTTTCAGGCGATGTGTTCAGATGTGTGATACAAACTAAAAGTGCCACTCAGCACTGGGAAACATTCACAACCCTGTTGAGCGTTCACCAGGTACGTGTCCGAGAAAATGCGAAGAAACAGCACCGCCACGGGAATCCTCATGACTATCCTTATTAGCTCCTCAAGTTAGTTGAATTTTTCAAAAGATTTTTTTTTATTTCGCTGGAGGAGAGCAGATAATTTTTGGTCAGAAAATTGGAACAGATTCCAAGAAAAATTCTGATATTTTCCAAATAGAGCTCGGGCAGTTCTACAAGATATTTTGGTGGATGAAGTTCATGGAAAATAATTGAACTCGATGAAGGATATAGGAGGATTTCTTGAAGAATTACGATTAATTGATCTTTCTCGTCAAACAGTGCATCTTGTTTTATTGTCTGATTCGGTCTCACATTTGATCTCACATTAACATTGGTGAGTCGCATTGAGACATTTTAATGAGATCAGCACATGCGCTGTTTGCCATGGCAAACATTTGCAAACGATAGCGAACGACAGCGTTAAACAACTTGACGGGACATTTTTCGTCGCCTAAGTAACGCCAGCCATGCACTCCTAGCGCATGAGATGAGTCTCGTGAGTCCTACACTGAAACTAAACACGCTAACTTCTCTCGTCGTACCGAAACGATGCTACGTAAGCTTGTGTACTCATCCATGTATATGTAGGGTAAAAGCTCCGGTTGTCGTGGATGCTCCTATAGTTGCGGACGTGCAATAATTAGCGAACTTTATGCTTGTTGTAAATTATTGGAAAATTGAACTGATGGGCTGGACTCTGATCTTCAGTTCAATTAGGAGAGCGGACACGAGCGTCGCACAGCAGCTCTGTCGCAAGATGACGCCCAGCGAAGAGAGCGTTTCAATAATCGATTGACCGTCGCCAACAGCAACAACACTCAAGAGAAATTTCAACGCAACCTTTGGAGCTTAGTTCAGTTGTTTGTGATTAGAAAGGCTCATTGTGAAAAGAAAACTGTTGGTTGCGGTCCCGGGCATCTGTGGTGGTGCTGAACATGCATTCTAAAGATGGCGTCTTAGTGGAAAATCATCGAGAAACTGTCGGACAACAGCAGTAGTCAAGTGAAATTTTTACCCAAGGTTCTGAGAAACGTTTGGTTGCGTGAGTTACAAGAAAAGCGAATTGTGGATTGAAAATCGTTTATTTTCAAAATCTCCGTTTTACACAAGAAAGGTAGATCAGAGAAAATTTTCTTCAAAGTGCGAATCATAATCGCTTGACAACGGTACACATTTTTCTTCGGTACCAGCGCGAGCACTCAACGGAGGGAGACCCTCCAAAAATGTATTCTAAAATCATGGAGTGGCTGACCGCTGACGTTGGTGTCAGTTTCAGTCAAGTGAATTTTTTTTAGCTTCTGATGTAGGTGTTGATGCTGATGCGGCTAGGGCTCTGTAAAGGGTCATATTGCGTGGATCTACGACCTCGTTTTTGTTCACTTGGACCTGGTGCAACTGGTGACAGCCCTGGTTTTCCCCGAAACGGCGGCGTGCTGGGCCAGGCAACAGGGGGCGAACGGCTATCCGAATCTCGCGGCTGGTGATCGTTTAGCGTTTGTTGTAGTGCGCCAGATGGGAGGCCTCATCCAAGATACGCTCGAAGATGTCGATTATGAAGCTTTTCATGAAGCAAATAGCTTTCGACGTTGTTCCGTGCTTCGCTCTGGTCGTTCTGCCGATCGGTCACGAAAACCGGACCTCAGCTTGCCAGTATCCAATATCAATTGAAACCGGAGCCTCGCCCCTTTGATAGCCAGTACCGTTGGTGTCGGCTAGTTGGCTCCACCTTTTGTTCGTTCGATGCCACTGCATCTGTTCAAAACCAGGGTCGACGCATTTTTTTAAAGTGCCAAATCATAATCACTTGGCGTTGGTACCTCCCAACAACAAGCTCGCTACCGCTAGCAGACACGCAAGCAAGCAGACACGCACACAGTCGGTTTTTGCACTCTGCACCGTGCAGACGTTAGCTTATATCGAGTTCAGTTTTCGCGTTTGTTTGTCTGAAACAGTCGTTTGATATGCCTCACCGGCGCAAAAAAGCTGGCTTACTGCCAGTCGATACGACCACCAGCACTCCTGAAGTGACTACGAAGAAACAACGTTGGTTCGACGAAGTGTTTTATCAGGAAACGATCCTCTCAAACAACCGTTATAGTACTGGCGGCACAGCCATCAACGATAGTGATGTGGGCGATTTTGGTGACGAACCAAATGACCAGCAACAGCAAAAACAACGTGTGCCCAGCACAAAAATCCCTCCGCTAATGGTGAAATCTATCAGCCTTGGTAAATTACAAGCTACTATGAATGCAATCAGCATCAAGCCTGTGTACAAGCTCTGCCGCATTGGCATCAAAGTAGTAATCTTCTCAAAAGAAGACTACCACAAAGCTAAAACCCATCTGAGCAAAACAAAGATGGAGTTTTTCACGTTTGATATGCCGTCCGAAAAACCCTTTAAGGAAGTCATCCGTGGCCTACCTGTAATGGACGCTAAGGAAGTCAAGTGTACCTGGAACGGCGCTACAAACTACACCCGCTGGCAGTGTTTTCAATGTCGCAGCACGATAAGCAAAAAAAGTACCGCGATTACTTGTATTTGGTTCACTTCAAAAAAGGCTCAGTGACCCTCGGAGGTCTGAAGGCAGCAAAAGTCATCCATGACATCATCATCTCATGGGAAGCGTATCGTGGGGCAAATAAGGAACCAGGCCCAGCAGCACCAGTCCCTGTTTGCCCTCCTGGCCTGAGTGCCCAAACAGCAGGCATTTCCTACCGGGACCAGCTTTGCAGCGATCCAACATCTACGCAACAAAACATCCGTTTTCAAACCGCCAATGATGATGCCCCTCTCTTCACCCCCGAAGAGCTTCTGCCTATCTTCAAGGAAATGTGATATAACAGTGCACTATGGTCCAGGATACAAATTTACGCGAAAAGATGAATTTTACGCCAAAACTATATTTTTTAGAAAAAACTGTTGTTCTACAAAATTGTTCGAAATAGTAAGGTCATCATTATGGTTCTACCAAAAAATAGGGTGGCCCATCATATAAAAAAAAAATAGAAAATATTTTTTTATTCCTCAGAATATTGACATGTTATGTTCTACAAAGTTGTAGCGCAGCTAATTCCAATCAATTTTGCTAAAAACACTTTTTCTGTAGCTCTTAAGTTGGCTGATTTAGAGCAATTTTACCTAATTGGATTAGGGTGTACCTCAAAAAAACAGTATTTTGGAGCTCAAAAAAAATGCAACTTTTGATGGGTAAATATGCTCAATATCTTTTTCCGATCAAAAGTTATAATCGTTTTTCTGTCAAAATTAATTTTTTTTCATAAGTTGATATCTCCGGTTAAGGCAGACCGAAAAAATATGTTCACACGGCATCTAAAAGAGAAATTAATATTCTTTATTATGTCAAAAAATTGGGGATATGTTATTTGTTTATCTCAAGTTTCACCTATTTTACTAAAACCATGTTTTTTTCAAATAAATTGATATAACTCGACAACGGAAGAAGATACAGACGATATTCTTATAGCAAAACACGCGTTTTGAAAAGCCCCAAAAGTTACATGAAGACGACTTTTTCGAGAAATCTAAAACAAAAAAACTAGATCAAAAATACTGTTTTTTTAGGTACACCCTAATCCAATTAGGTAAAATTGCTCTAAATCAGTCAACTTAAGAGCTACAGAAAAAGTTTTTTTAGCAAAATTTATTGGAATAAGCTACGCTACAAATTTGTAGAACATAATATGACAATATTCCAAGAAATAAAAAAAATATTTTCTATTTTTTTTTACATGATGGGCCACCCTATTTTTTGGTAGCACCATAATGATGGCCTTACTATTTCCAACAATTTTGTAGAACAACAGTTTTTTCTAAAAAATATAGTTTTGGCGTAAAATGCATCTTTCCGCGTAAATCTGTATCCTGGACCATAGTGCAGTGTCGCTCACGTGCGGACCAAATACTATGCCAAGGTGAATTCATCATTCGTCATGGCTAATCAAATCAACGTACTACTCTGGAATGCCCACGCCGTTAAAAATAAGGCCGTGGAACTACTTGACCTGTCAGCGAGAGAGGAAATGGCCATCATTGTTCTTACGGAAACACAAATCAGGAGTCAGCTTTAGCCTTTCAGGATACACTGTGGTAAGACTCGATCGAACGTCCACAGTTGGTAATGGAGTCGCTATTGCGGCGAAACAAACTATCAAATTTTCAACACAACCTAACTATAGAACGTCCGTAGTGGAAGCAATAGGAGTGGAAATCTGCACCACAAATGGATCCCTACTAGTGATCGCTACATATAAGGGTTGCTAGCGTTTAAGGTGATTATATAATGAAGCCAGAAATCGGCCATTATGTAAACCACGTGCTTTTCCAATATTTTTTTCAAGCGCACGAGATGAAAGAACCATAACGCGTATGGGGCTGAAATAATGGCAGATCGTTTGTTTAGTTATGCTGAATAATCATAATTTGAGTTTCGGCACTGTACGAAAACTATTCCGCCAGATTTGGGCTTTTTGAAATGTAAATAGATAAATGTGTGGTGAATTTGAAATTCACCACGGGCTTCATTTAATAATCTACCTTAATCATCTTTCTCTTTCAAGCGCATAGGAAAGATAGGATTAGTTTTCATCGGGAAACAAATCCTATCCCTCCTTTGCGCTTGATAGAGAAAGATGATTAAACGTCAGCAAGCTCTATTGTCCCAAACAGTGTTTTGAAAAGCAAGGTAAAGCACAACAATTTCGAAACGATCTTGTGAAGCTGGCACGTCACAGCAAAAATTTTATTGTGGCCTGCGATTTAAACGCAAAGCACGGAACTTGGTACAATCATCGTCGCAACAAAAATGGAAACCTCCTGTTCGACGAATCTCAGCTGGGATATTTTTAGGTACATGATCCTGTAGATCCAACCTACCACTCACCAGCAGGCGTTCCCTCATGCCTGGATTTCTTCCTTTCGAACTTACAGCTGTCTCCGCCGACTACAATTAACGATATGAGCTCCGATCACTTGCCTGTTATTGTTGGGGAAATTGATCGTCGCCGACACCGCATGCGTTAAAATTTTCATCGAGTCAATTGGGTGGAGTTTCAACGTAAAGTAGACACCAGAGTCAACATCGACGTACCTCGGAACACCAGTGAAGACATCGACCATGCTGTAGCCGGGCTTCAAGCCGCCACTACATCTCCAGAGAATGACACCGTTCCGAAAGTTTCAATAGTGAGTAACCAACTTCAACTTGATCCTTTAACCGCAAAAATAATTAGAGCCCGAAATGTGTTCAGGCGCCAGTTCCAACGAACTGGTGATGTATCCAAAAATTATAAGGCAAAATATTTGACAAAAATCATTGCTTCTCGAGTCCAGGTGCTCAAAAATAGCAGCTTCAGCAACGAAATAAGAAAAATGAATCTATTCTCTTAGCCCTTCTGGAAGGTATCAAAAATTTAAAAACCAAAACCGCACAGGTTCCTCCACTAAAATGTGCAGACAAACTGATTATTTCCCCGGTAGATAAAGCTAATGCAATAGTGTTTAACTTTAGTGAATCCCATACGATAGGTAGGAATATAGCAAGTCCCATGGAGCAAACGGTCGCAGATACACTGAACTGAATACCTTGTACAATACCCCATGTTATGTCCCTGAAAACAAAAAGATCCTAATTAGAGAAGTTGTTACTGCTCTTCGAAATTCTAAAAATATGAAAGCCCCGGATTTGACAGCATTTTTAATTTGGTACTTAAAAACTTAAGCAACAATGCTTTAAATTTCATTACTAAAATCTTCAACAAATGTCTCGATCTAAACTACTTCCCGACCTGCTGGAAAATGGCCAAAATCATTCCAATATTGAAATCTGGTAAAGACCCTACAAACGCTAAAAGCTATAGACCGATTAGCTTACCGATTGTCAGAGCTCTCTATCCCCTAATCAAAAGAAGATCTAAACTTTGTATAAAAAATAGATTAGCCATATACAAGCAGATAAAATTCCTTGCATTACATTATGCAACTCCAGCTTAGAAATCTACCGCAATGTCACATAAAAAATCACTACAGATTCTTCAGAACAAAGCACTTAAAATGATTCTCAATGTACCCTTTGATACAAGAACGACTGAAGTTCACAAATTAGCAGGTGCTCAAACAATAGAACGAACAATCGAAAAATCATTTTCTAAATTCAAGGAAAAAGCAATGCATTCTGAGCATCAATCGATAAGATCGCTGTTTCAAAAAAAATTAGGTTAAATAGTAGTAGTTAGTAGTAATTTAAGAAATACCCAAAAAGAAACGTTTGCTTTAAGCAAAAGCATATTTATCAAACACAAAGGAATTGAAACAAACACAGAGTAGAGAAGTCAAAGCAGCCCCTTTTTGGGGTAAAGAAATCCATCGTGGTCCGCTAGTGTCCATGCGAATAAATTTTTACAGCACCTCCCTCCGACAAGCGCTTTTTTCAGTTTCAATTACACTTTATTTACTATCATTTTTACATTGGAGTACATTTCACATTTCAAGTGATGTTGTTTTTTATACATTTCTCGCTTAACTTTTCAAAAGGACCTAAGTAACATTTTTTTCATGAATTAATTAGAATACTGCAATCAATAGCTTTCATGTTGTTCTGTTGATTGCGCTATTCAAATTAATTCATGAAAAAAATGTTACTTAGGACCTTTTGAAAAGTTAAGCGAGAAATGTATAAAAAACAACATCACTTGAAATGTGAAATGTACTCCACCACCAACACCAAACACCAAATAACTTTTTTTCGAATTGTTCATAAAAACTTTGAAAATACTTCTTGAATTTCTCTTGAAACTTCTTCATAACTTTTTTTTAGTTAATCTTTTGAGAAAATCTTCTGGAAGCCCAACGAGAATGTTTTGGCGAATCTAAAGAGGGATTTACAAAAGTATTCTTGAAGTAATTTCAGCGGAAACTCTTGGAGGAACTCAAGGAAGAGAAGGTAGGAGAATTTGAAAGAATTTGCAGGGGCAAAATTTGGGTGGCAGTATCAGGAATACAAATTGGGGATATACAGAAGGAATTTTTGTAAAAGTTTCTGCTGAATTGCTGCGAGAATTTCAATTATATATAATTATCAGGGAGATTTTCGTGTGCATTCCACAGGAGTTTGTTAAGGAATGGCCAGGAATTGCTGAAGAATTTCAAAGCAATTTTCCACATGGAAGAAAGAAGTACCCAGCGTTGCGTATTTTTATACTTACCTTTGAGCTATTTTTTCCTTTCCATTTTCATCCACGCTTTTTTCTGCTGTCAGAAACAAAGGAGCGGAATAATTCAATGAAGTCAATTCAGTACGGTAAGCCAACCTCGAGTTTATTGTCTGAATTCGAAAATGCAGTTAAGTACACAGTATAAAAATGTTACAGCATATATGATGTAACAAAAAGGAGCCGTTCGATTCGACTCATTTTTCCAGCACTTTTTAAAATTACAGGTCGTCGTTACTATGGAGCTTGCATTCAATATTGCGTACAAGAAAAAGTTGGATGTAAAATTAAAGGTTATTGAACACTAAAATATGCGTTTAAATATTTCCACGGAGTGTAATTTTCAGAATTTTTAACTGTGTAAATAAAACTAGGTACTTTTTTCAACACATGGGAGTAATGACAAACTGCTTCTACCCCATTTACTCAATTTCGGCTTCCCATACTCAAGTCTGAAATTGGGAGAATTAAAGTAACTATTGGGTAATTTGATTCTCCAAGCAGGGGGCTTCTTGGAGGAATATTTTGGGAAACACCTGGAGGGATCGCCGGGTTAATTTCTGAGTATTGAATTTCCATAAAAATTCCTAGAAAAACTCCTGAAAATATTTCTAGACGAACTGTAGTGGAGTTGGCTTAGAAATATTATGTGAGATTCGAAAGGAGTTCAGTGGAATTTCCGGAGGAACTTCAGGGAGAATTTCAGGATATTGGTTATTCAACGGGACCATCCATAAGCATTTTATTAATTCACAGGTAGGTTTATGGAGGAATTCAAGGGGAAATTTCGTAATAGCTCCTATGGAATTTCCAGACTTCCGAGAAATTTACAAAGCGAATTTGGAGGAAATACTTCAGGAAATTCCGAAAGAATTCCTACAGGGATCTCTGGAGGAATTTGCTGAGGGACTTGCAGACGAACTTTGAGGAGCTCCCGGAGGAATTCCTGGAGGAACTTCCGGAGGAATTCCTGGAGGAACTTCCGGAGGAATTCCTGGAGGAACTACCGGAGGAATTCCTGGAGGAACTTCCGGAGGAATTCCTGGAGGAACTTCCGGAGGAATTCCTGGAGGAACTTCCGGAGGAATTCCCGGAGGAACTTCCGGAGGAATTCCTGGAGGAACTTCCGGAGGAATTCCTGGAGGAACTTCCGGAGGAATTCCTGGAGGAACTTCCGGAGGAATTCCTGGAGGAACTTCCGGAGGAATTCCTGGAGGAACTTCCGGAGGAATTCCTGGAGGAACTTCCGGAGGAATTCCTGGAGGAACTTCCGGAGGAATTCCTGGAGGAACTTCCGGAGGAATTCCTGGAGGAACTTCGGAGGAATTCCTGGAGGAACTTCGGAGGAATTCCTGGAGGAACTTCGGAGGAATTCCTGGATGAACTTCCGGAGGAATTCCTGGAGGAACTTCCGGAGGAATTCCTGGAGGAACTTCCGGAGGAATTCCTGGAGGAACTTCGGAGGAATTCCTGGAGGAACTTCCGGAGGAATTCCTGGAGGAACTTCCGGAGGAATTCCTGGAGGAACTTCCAGAGGAATTCCTGGAGGAACTTCCGGAGGAATTCCTGGAGGAACTTCCGGAGGAATTCCTGGAGGAACTTCCGGAGGAATTCCTGGAGGAACTTCCGGAGGAATTCCTGGAGGAACTTCGGGAGGAATTCCTGGAGGAACTTCCGGAGGAATTCCTGGAGGAACTTCCGGAGGAATTCCTGGAGGAACTTCCGGAGGAATTCCTGGAGGAACTTCCGGAGGAATTCCTGGAGGAACTTCCGGAGGAATTCCTGGAGGAACTTCCGGAGGAATTCCTGGAGGAACTTCCGGAGGAATTCCTGGAGGAACTTCCGGAGGAATTCCTGGAGGAACTTCCGGAGGAATTCCTGGAGGAACTTCCGGAGGAATTCCTGGAGGAACTTCCGGAGGAATTCCTGGAGGAACTTCCGGAGGAATTCCTGGAGGAACTTCCGGAGGAATTCCTGGAGGAACTTCCGGAGGAATTCCTGGAGGAACTTCCGGAGGAATTCCTGGAGGAACTTCCGGAGGAATTCCTGGAGGAACTTCCGGAGGAATTCCTGGAGGAACTTCCGGAGGAATTCCTGGAGGAACTTCCGGAGGAATTCCTGGAGGAACTTCCGGAGGAATTCCTGGAGGAACTTCGGAGGAATTCCTGGAGGAACTTCGGAGGAATTCCTGGAGGAACTTCCGGAGGAATTCCTGGAGGAACTTCCGGAGGAATTCCTGGAGGAACTTCCGGAGGAATTCCTGGAGGAACTTCCGGAGGAATTCCTGGAAGAACTTCCGGAGGAATTCCTGGAGGAACTTCCAGAGGAATTCCTGGAGGAACTTCCGGAGGAATTCCTGGAGGAACTTCCGGAGGAATTCCTGGAGGAACTTCCGGAGGAATTCCTGGAGGAACTTCCGGAGGAATTCCTGGAGGAACTTCCGGAGGAATTCCTGGAGGAACTTCCGGAGGAATTCCTGGAGGAACTTCCGGAGGAATTCCTGGAGGAACTTCCGGAGGAATTCCTGGAGGAACTTCCGGAGGAATTCCTGGAGGAACTTCCGGAGGAATTCCTGGAGGAACTTCCGGAGGAATTCCTGGAGGAACTTCCGGAGGAATTCCTGGAGAAACTTTCGGAGGAATTCCTGGAGTAAATTCCGGAGGAATTTCTGGAGGAACTTCCGGAGGAATTCCTGGAGGAACTTCCGGAGGAATTCCTGCAGGAACTTCCGGAGGAATTCCTGCAGGAACTTCCGGAGGAATTCCTGGAGGAACTTCCGGAGGAATTCCTGGAGGAACTTCCGGAGGAATTCCTGGAGGAACTTCCGGAGGAATTCCTGGAGGAACTTCCGGAGGAATTCCTGGAGGAACTTCCGGAGGGATTCCTGGAGGATCTTCCGGAGGAATTCCTGGGGGAACTTCCGGAGGAATTCCTGGAGGAACTTCCGGAGGAATTCCTGGAGGAACTTCCGGAGGAATTCCTGGAGGAACTTCCGGAGGAATTCCTGGAGGAACTTCCGGAGGAATTCCTGGAGGAACTTCCGGAGGAATTCCTGGAGGAACTTCCGGAGGAATTCCTGGAGGAACTTCCGGAGGAATTCCTGGAGGAACTTCCGGAGGAATTCCTGGAGGAACTTCCGGAGGAATTCCTGGAGGAACTTCCGGAGGAATTCCTGGAGGAACTTCCGGAGGAATTCCTGGAGGAACTTCCGGAGGAATTCCTGGAGGAACTTCCGGAGGAATTCCTGGAGGAACTTCCGGAGGAATTCCTGGAGGAACTTCCGGAGGAATTCCTGGAGGAACTTCGGAGGAATTCCTGGAGGAACTTCCGGAGGAATTCCTGGAGGAACTTCCGGAGGAATTCCTGGAGGAACTTCCGGAGGAATTCCTGGAGGAACTTGGAGGAATTCCTGGAGGAACTTCCGGAGGAATTCCTGGAGGAACTTCCGGAGGAATTCCTGGAGGATTTTCCGGAGGAATTCCTGGAGGAACTTCCGGAGGAATTCCTGGAGGAACTTCCGGAGGAATTCCTGGAGGAACTTCCGGAGGAATTCCTGGAGGAACTTCCGGAGGAATTCCTGGAGGAACTTCCGGAGGAATTCCTGGAGGAACTTCCGGAGGAATTCCTGGAGGAACTTCCGGAGGAATTCCTGGAGAAACTTTCGGAGGAATTCCTGGAGTAAATTCCGGAGGAATTTCTGGAGGAACTTCCGGAGGAATTCCTGGAGGAACTTCCGGAGGAATTCCTGCAGGAACTTCTGGAGGAATTCCTGGAGGAACTTCCGGAGGAATTCCTGGAGGAACTTCCGGAGGAATTCCTGGAGGAACTTCCGGAGGAATTCCTGGAGGAACTTCCGGAGGAATTCCTGGAGGAACTTCCGGAGGAATTCCTGGAGGAACTTCCGGAGGAATTCCTGGAGGAACTTCCGGAGGGATTCCTGGAGGATCTTCCGGAGGAATTCCTGGGGGAACTTCCGGAGGAATTCCTGGAGGAACTTCCGGAGGAATTCCTGGAGGATCTTCCGGAGGAATTCCTGGAGGAACTTCCGGAGGAATTCCTGGAGGAACTTCCGGAGGAATTCCTGGAGGAACTTCCGGAGGAATTCCTGGAGGAACTTCCGGAGGAATTCCTGGAGGAACTTCCGGAGGAATTCCTGGAGGAACTTCCGGAGGAATTCCTGGAGGAACTTCCGGAGGAATTCCTGGAGGAACTTCCGGAGGAATTCCTGGAGGAACTTCCGGAGGAATTCCTGGAGGAACTTCCGGAGGAATTCCTGGAGGAACTTCCGGAGGAATTCCTGGAGGAATTCCTGAAGGAACTTCCGGAGGAATTCCTGGAAGAACTTCCGGAGGAATTCCTGGAGGAACTTCCGGTGGAACTTCCGGAGGAATTCCTGGAGGAACTTCCGGAGGAATTCCTGGAGGAACTTCCGGAGGAATTCCTGGAGGAACTTCCGGAGGAATTCCTGGAGGAACTTCCGGAGGAATTCCTGGAGGAACTTCCGGAGGAATTCCTGGAGAAACTTCCGGAGGAATTCCTGGAGGAACTTCCGGAGGAATTCCTGGAGGAACTTCCGGAGGAATTCCTGGAGGAACTTCCGGAGGAATTCCTGGAGGAACTTCCGGAGGAATTCCTGGAGGAACTTCCGGAGGAATTCCTGGAGGAACTTCCGGAGGAATTCCTGGAGGAACTTCCGGAGGAATTCCTGGAGGAACTTCCGGAGGAATTCCTGGAGGAACTTCCGGAGGAATTCCTGGAGGAACTTCCGGAGGAATTCCTTGAGGAACTTCCGGAGGAATTCCTGGATGAACTTCCGGAGGAATTCCTGGAGGAACTTCCGGAGGAATTCCTGGATGAACTTCCGGAGGAATTTCTGGAGGAACTTTTACCACTCCGCCGTCGGTGAAATGTCAATCGACACACCGGTTTATTGTCTTTGCTTCAAAATAGGGTTGACTCTTATCTTTAATATTTTATTTTGCCCATGATAAAATCTCGGATTTGTCTCTGACCCTATTGATAAGGATGACCTTGTGTTAGTCAATCCAGAAACAACGGGTTTGGACAGGAAAGCTCCTCGGATCCCTGAGCATTAGTTCGTAGTGAAAATAGATATGAAAATCAAGATTATTCCACTCACCGGTGATGGAGCCTTTCTCGTGTATTTTAAAATGCGATAAGAAAAACACTTAAGAAGGGTCGAAATATGTCAGTATTTTTTTACTAACAAAAGGAGGAATTAAGGTTCTGTAAAAAGTGTATTTCAAAATGAATCTTGAAGTACGAAGAAAATAATAAGTTTCTAGGAGAGATCAACTATGATGATGCTATTTGAGGCTATGGCTTTTAGTATTCTTATGCTCAAAACGGGTTTTACGTTTTTATCCGACGGTTTATTCGGTTACATACATTGCACCTTTATCAAGGAGGTAACTAAAATAGAATTCAGTAAAATCCTTGATAAAGGTACAATGTATGTAACCGAAACGTCGGATAAAAACGTAAACCCCGTTTTTGAGCATAAGAAGACTGAATGAAAATAATAAGGTTGGTCAAATCTATGGCATTCTCTGTTGATGCGCTGTTATCGCTGGCTGGAAGCATTGAGATCATATTGTCGCCAGAGACGCACATAGGCAATTTTCCATATTTTTCTCGATTTTAGTTTATATTTGAAGAAAAAAAAAAACAATGTTTTGTCAATGACTCCGTAGTGTATTGCCCGATCGGGTCCATTTATAATACGGAATACTTAATGCTAAGTACACACAAGTTTGTCATACTTCATACATGACAACAATTCGCCGGGCTGAATCAATTGGTGTATAACACTATGGGTTTCTTGAGCGTCTGTGATAAATTTAGTTTTATACCTTTAACGTATATTAGGTCTCCAAGGAAGGCAAAACAATAACGTACATAGACAACCTTGAATTCAAAACTGGAACAAACCTAATAATAAGAAAAAAAAAAACGAGCGATAGACCATGTTCCATTTGGAACGTAGATCACAGAAAGATGGGCTAGACGCCCATAAATCCTACAGTCTGTTATCGACAAATCCCCATTGTTCCATATATGGAGGTTTTCATATATGCGTCTCACCTTGCTTGTCATGACTCGGCAAGTAAACAATGATTCCGCACTAAACTGAGCCTCTTGCACATGTGCTAAACCATTCCTAGTTACTAATAAATACGATTGTTGCGCATTTAAATTCAGTAATCAGCATCAGTTCATTTAGGGAGGACTTTTTTTACATGGATATCATAACGCTAGTTCTAGCAGTTTTCACCTGCCTGTCGGGTTTTGTTTACTACTTCCTGCGGCGTGAACAGCAACAATGGTCACGGTTGGGTGTTCCGATCGCAAAAAATCCGCACCTGCTGTTCGGCAATGTACGGGGAATCTTCCAGAAAGAGCCCAGCTGCGAAGTTCTTCAACGGCTGTATTGGGAGTTCAAGCGACGCGGGTTGAAACTGGGCGGAATCATGAACTTCTTTCAGCCGGCGGTTCTGGTGATTGATCCGGAGGTCAGCAAAAGTATTCTGGTTAAGGACTTCCATAAGTTCCACAATCGTGGACTATTCGTGGATTCTTCAGGAGATCCCCTGAGTGCCAGTTTGTTCAGTCTGGAAGGTGCTCAGTGGAAGGCGATGCGAATGAAGATGTCTCCGACGTTTACGTCAGGTAAAATGAAGTACATGTTCGGATCAGTGCTAAAGGTGGCAGACCAGATGAAGGAGTACGTAGCGGAGAATTGTACGAAGGGGAACATCGAGTTGAAGAATATCCTGCAGCGGTATACAATGGACGTGATTGGTAATGTGGCGTTTGGAGTGGAGTGTAACTCGATCAAGAATCCAAGCTCCGAGTTTCGGCTGATGGGCCTGAAAGCAAATCGGATGGACGTGGTAAAGTTCCTCAAATTTTTCATCGGTGGAAGCTACAAAAATTTTGCCAAGAAGATCAAAATGAAGGTTGTTGAGGAAGACGTACACAACTTTTTCATGAGTTTGGTACATAGTACAATCCAATACAGAGAAGATAACGGAGTGCAAAGGAACGACTTTTTGGATTTATTGATTAAAATTAAGAACAGTGGAAAGCTTAGTGATGAACCGAATTCCGGTGGAGAAGGCATCACAATCAGTGAAATCGCTGCACAGTGCTTCATATTTTTCACTGCCGGATTTGATACTTCCTCGACCACTCTGCACTTTTGTCTCTACGAATTGGCCAGGAATCCAAACATTCAGGATCGACTTAGGCGAGAGATTGAAGAATCGATTGCGAAGGACGGCGGAGAGTTGAAGTACGATACCTTATTCGGTATGTCTTACTTGGATCGTGTCGTTAGCGGTATGTACACAAAATGTCTACTTTGCGATATCATTGAATATCAATTTTTCACTTTATAGAAACCCTCCGGAAGTATTCTCCAGTGGATAACCTGTTCCGGGTTTCTAATTCTCCGTACACCCCAGAAGGTTGCGATTTCACTATCCCGGCCGGCACTTTGTTCCAGATCCCCATCCATTCGATGCATCTTGATCCGGAGTATTTTCCGAAGCCGCAACGCTTTGATCCGGATCGGTTCCTTCCGGAAGCGGTAAAGTCTCGACATCCCTTTGCCTATCTACCGTTCGGAGAAGGGCCTCGTATTTGCATCGGAATGCGGTTCGGGCAAATGCAGACCAAGATTGGTTTGGTTACGTTGCTGCGCCACTTCCAGTTCACTCCCATGATCGAAACTCCCGATCAGTTGGAGTTCGACTCGAAGACGTTGATACTAACGGCCAGGACGGAGGCACATTTAAAGATAGAACCGATCGGAAATGCCAATCCTGTCGATCGTATGCCGATCGATAGCTTGACAAATTGAGTTACCCGTTTGTTTGTAGCTTGTTGAGCTACTCAGGTGTTGGCGAAAAGCGAAGCCGTACGAGTAGTTTGCATCATTGCAATGTTGAATAATAAATGTTTACTTCACATTCCATGCATCACTTTTTGCCGCAATTATGACACATAAGGAGGAAATTACAAATAAAAGTGCACTATTGCATCTCCTGAGATACAGATACAGATTTCACTTATATTACGCTCTTTGTAAAACATAAAGTGCAGATTGAAAGAGAGATTTGTGGGTCTTCCTGATTACAAACTGTGTTACCCATGGTATGGTCTTGACGATAAAAAAAACGTTGCCGTGAAAAATTGCGAATCCAGCTGGAGTCGCGTTCCAACAATTGTGGCGACCGTCTAGTGTGCAAATAGCAGCTGCATCAACTGTGGCGACAACCATCAGGCTATCACGACAGGCTGGCTGAAACGGGCAAAGTTACTTAAAATCCTACTGATGTTTCCCAATGAAGAGCCGTGCATCATTGAACAACGAGTTGAATATCCGGTTATCCCGGTTCCTTGTCGAGCAATACCAGTCCTCCCACCGTTACAGCCACAAATACGACTGGTAGCGATGACTGTGTCGGTTCAAGCTCCAGCTTCAACTGTCTCAACTCCTGCGAATGGCCAGCATTTCTTCCTTCTTTCTTTCGGCAAGCAAGGATACAAACGGAACGAGATTAGTTGAGATCGACCTTTTAGGGTGCAATCCATGCTGATCAGGCGAAACATACGATTTACAGAGCAGCAAACAGTGCGTCTTGAACAATTATTTCGAAAATCTTAGGGTGAGCAACACTGGCGTTGTTAAGCAGGGGCACGACGGAGCACGTGACCCACCAAATCGAATATTTTTCCTGAAACTTAATCATATACACCAAAACTGTTCGCAAATTATTCCTTTTGACATTCCTCCAGGAATTCCTTCGGAAGATCCGATGAAAAGGTTTTTGTAAATTCATCCGGAAATTCTATCGGAACTTCCTTTTGTTAGTAGTAAAACCATACAAAAGTCCTTCTGAAATTCCTGCAGGAATTATTTCGGAAATTTTATTGCAAAAACTTTCCGGAGTGTCCTGGATGAAATTCTGAAGAAATTCTTAAGCGGAATTTCGAAGGAATTCCAGTAATTTCTTCCTAGGTTTTTTGAACGGATTTCTTAAGAAATTACTAGAATAATTTATTTGAAAAAACCCTGAAATAATTGCTAATGCAAATTATTTTTAATGTGGGTGTAGTTCCTAAGTGTAGCAGTTCCTAATTCATTAAGGGGGGGGGGGGCTTCCCAAGCAGCACGCGCAACATCTTTCAAATAGGTGTTTGTTCCTAATAAATTGCATTGAAGACTCTGGCAATACATCGAGTCACATTAAAGCCACTTCCCAGTTTCAGAAAAAACAGAATGGTTCATTTCCGTTTAAGTGGCGTCGCAATATTCTACCCATCTGACTTCTTGGGTGGTTCAAAATTCGATGTGTTTCATATCAGAAACAAAACAGATAAGTTGCAGAATTAATAACACTTCGGTTCATTGCTGTTACGACAATGTTTCTGATATGTTGCAAAACACTTTGAACTCAGCTGAGCAGTATTTTATTTTTGACAGTCCATGCAGGTTCCGTATAAGGTACAATGAAGTTACAAATGACTTTATTGTTTATGTAGGGCACTTGTAGCAGAATCTTCAAATAGAATTGTTGGTGTGATGGTTATAGTAGAAGGTTGCAAATCTCAAGGTGCATGGTTCGATTCCTAGTTGGTTTTTGTGTTTTTATTTTCATTGTAGCAGCAAGATGTTACAAATAGGCTCCACCTCTTGCGCTTTTTATGTAACAAAGGAGTTCCAAATACGACGCATTGTGCATAAGTCAGACCTTTAGTAAGTCACACCACAGTTGTTGTTACTCACTGAGCAACAAGAGGTGTTGCTTGGGTTGGTTTGTTGAGAATGGGTCAGCACCCTTAGCGACAGTCTGAAGGTCGGATAACAAAACCGTTCAAGAAGGTCTCTTACAATTCAGTTTTCTTGTCCTCAGATACATTACAAGCATTCTAAAATTCCTTCAGGAATTTCATCGTGAATATCTTTTCTCTTCTCAAGGAATTTCTTCAAAAATCATCCGCAAATGAAACTAAAAATACCATCGAAAATTCTTTAAATAATGTTTTTGATTTTTTTTAATTTGTCGAAGGAGTTCTTTTGGAAACCCCTTCCGAAATTTGTTTCAGGAAATCCTTTGGCAATACATTCAGAAATTCTTCCAGGTATTCTTCCGGAAATTTAATACCATCCGCTCCCGTAATTCCGCTGAAATTTCTTGAATTTCTCTGCGTATTCCCCCAAAAATTTCTTTGGGATTTCCTCCACGAATTCTTTAGGCAATTTCTCAGGAAATTACTTTGAAGAAAGATCCAGAAATTCTTCTGGAAGCGCAACAAGATATTCGTTCAAAAATTTCTACAGGGAAAATTCCTAAACGAATTCTCTTAGGTTTTTTTTCGGAAAATTGGTCGGAATTCCTACGGAAACACCTACCTTGCTTCAGGAAAACCTTTCGAAATTACCTTAGGATAGCGGTTCCCAACCTGTGCTCCTAGAAGTACCTTCGATGGTCCTGGGGGGTACCGCGGACAAAAATGCGTAATGGCGGATGTATTACGTTTCCAATAAAAAAATATTAATATGCATGAAAAAGTAAGCAACACATATTATATACAATTCAAAGTTTTGAAATCAAAGATTTTACAATTATCAAAACTTCGTATTGTATTTAATATGCATGGTGATCAATATATTAAAGCTAATAAAAGCTGTACACTACACAGATAAAAACATGTTGTGATTTTAAATGTATTTTCATGCACATATTTAGAGCATGCAAATAAACTTAATATTCAATCGGTCTCACTATTCTTTCAAATCGAAATAAATTTAAACTGTGCTTGCTTGTAAATTTAAATCAAATTTAATTGAATATCGAATAATTATTCGTGTGATGGGATAAGCAAAATTATTAGCTGTGTACAACTAGCTCAGTACATGGATGACTGTGTGACAAAATTTTACAAGGGCAAAACCCCGAAAGACTTAAATCCAGAATCTAAGGGTTCGGAAGCATCCATTTGAGAGTCATCAATGCTTTTTCCCGATAAGCTCAGTAGCGTTGCAAGAGGGTTGAAAGCCTTTTTCTAAGCAGCTCGTAAGATTCCTTTCGAAAGAAATAGAAACCTCAGGCTTGGGAGCTTCTGGTCAAGAAGCTTGGAAGCCTTATGTCAAGGGGCTCGGGAGCATCCTGTAAAGAGGCTCAAGAGGTTCGGAAACCTTCTTCCAAGAGGCTCGCAAGTCATCTTCCAAGAGGCCCGCAAGCCTTCTTCCAAGAGGCTCGCAAGTCTTCTTTTTCAAGAGGCTCGAAAGCCTCCTTCCAAGAGCCTCAGTAGCCTCCTTCCAAGAGGCTCTGTAGCCTCCTTCCAAGAGGCTCTGTAGCCTCCTTCCAAGAGGCTCTGTAGCCTCCTTCCAAGAGGCTCTGTAGCCTCCTTCCAAGAGGCTCTGTAGCCTCCTTCCAAGAGGCTCTGTAGCCTCCTTCCAAGAGGCTCTGTAGCCTCCTTCCAAGAGGCTCTGTAGCCTCCTTCCAAGAGGCTCTGTAGCCTCCTTCCAAGAGGCTCTGTAGCCTCCTTCCAAGAGGCTCTGTAGCCTCCTTCCAAGAGGCTCTGTAGCCTCCTTCCAAGAGGCTCTGTAGCCACCTTCCAAGAGGCTCTGTAGCCTCCTTCCAAGAGGCTCTGTAGCCTCCTTCCAAGAGGCTCTGTAGCCTCCTTCCAAGAGCCTCTGTAGCCTCCTTCCAAGAGGCTCTGTAGCCTCCTTCCAAGAGGCTCTGTAGCCTCCTTCCAAGAGGCTCTGTAGCCTCCTTCCAAGAGGCCCTGTAGCCTCCTTCCAAGAGGCTCTGTAGCCTCCTTCCAAGAGGCTCTGTAGCCTCCTTCCAAGAGGCTCTGAAGCTTCCTTTCAAGAGGCTCTGTAGCCTCCTTCCAAGAGGCTCTGTAACCTTCTTCCAAAAGGCTCTGTAGCCTTCTTCCAAGAGGCTCAGTAGCCTTCTTCCAAGAGGCTCAGTAGCCTTTTTCCAAGAGGCTCGGAAGTCTCCTTCCAAGAGGCTCGCAAGTCTCCCTCCAACAGGCTCGAAAACCTCCTTCCAAGAGGCTCTGTAGCCTCCTTCCAAGAGGGTCTGTAGCCTTCTTCCAAGAGGCTCTGTAACCTGTTTCCAAGAGGCTCGGAAGCCTCCTTCCAAGACGCTCGGAACCCCCTCCTTCCAAAAGTCTAGGAAGCCCCTCCTTCCAAGAGGCTCGGAGGCCCCTCCTTTTAAGAGGCTCGGAAGCCCCTGCTTCGAAGAGGCTCGGAGGCCCCTCCTTTTAAGAGGCTCAGAAGCCCCTCTTTCCAAAAGGCTTGGTAGCCCTTCCTTCCAAGAGCCCCTCGTTCCAAAAGGTTCGGAAGCCCCTCCTTCCAAGAAGCTCGGAAGTCTCTGCCTCCAAGAGACTTGGAAGCCCCTCCTTCCGAGAGGCTCGAAAAACCATCCTTCCGACAGGCTCGGAAGCCTTCACCCAAGATGCTCGTAAAACCTCGGCTCGGAAGCCTCCTTTCAAGAGGCTCGGAAGCCTTCTTTCAAGAGGCTCGGAAGCCTCCTTTCAAGAGGCTCGGAAGCCTCCTTTCAAGAGGCTCGGAAGCCTCCTTTCAAGAGGCTCGGAAGCCTCCTTTCAAGAGGTTCGGAAGCCTCCTTTCAAGAGGCTCGGAAGCCTCCTTTCAAGAGGCTCGGAAGCCTCCTTTCAAGAGGCTCAGACCTCCTTTCAAGAGGCTCAGGCCTCCTTTCAAGAGGCTCAGAAGCCTCCTTTCAAGAGGCTCAGGCCTCCTTTCAAGAGGCTCAGAAGCCTCCTTTCAAGAGGCTCAGAAGCCTCCTTTCAAGAGGCTCAGAGCCTCCTTTCAAGAGGCTCAGAAGCCTCCTTTCAAGAGGCTCAGAAGCCTCCTTTCAAGAGGCTCAGAAGCCTCCTTTCAAGAGGCTCAGAAGCCTCCTTTCAAGAGGCTCAGAAGCCTCCTTTCAAGAGGGCCTCAGCCTCCTTTCAAGAGGCTCAGAAGCCTCCTTTCAAGAGGCTCAGAAGCCTCCTTTCAAGAGGCTCAGAGCCTCCTTTCAAGAGGCTCAGAAGCCTCCTTTCAAGAGGCTCAGAAGCCTCCTTTCAAGAGGCTCAGAAGCCTCCTTTCAAGAGGCTCAGAGCTTCCTTTCAAGAGGCTCAGGAAGCCTCCTTTCAAGAGGCTCAGAGCCTCCTTTCAAGAGGCTCAGAAGCCTCCTTTCAAGAGGCTCAGAAGCCTCCTTTCAAGAGGCTCAGCCTCCTTTCAAGAGGCTCAGAAGCCTCCTTTCAAGAGGCTCAGAAGCCTCCTTTCAAGAGGCTCAGAAGCCTCCTTTCAAGAGGCTCAGAAGCCTCCTTTCAAGAGGCTCAGAAGCCTCCTTTCAAGAGGCCTCAGAAGCCTCCTTTCAAGAGGCTCAGAAGCCTCCTTTCAAGAGGCTCAGAAGCCTCCTTTCAAGAGCTCAGGCCTCCTTTCAAGAGAGGCTCAGAAGCCTCCTTTCAAGAGGCTCAGAAGCCTCCTTTCAAGAGGCTCAGGCCTCCTTTCAAGAGGCTCAGAAGCCTCCTTTCAAGAGGCTCAGGAAGGCCTCCTTTCAAGAGCTCGGACGCCTCCTTTCAAGAGGCTCGGAAGCCTCCTTTCAAGAGGCTCGGAAGCCTCCTTTCAAGAGGCTCGGAAGCCTCCTTTCAAGAGGCTCGGAAGCCTCCTTTCAAGAGGCTCGGAAGCCTCCTTTCAAGAGGCTCGGAAGCCTCATTTCAAGAGGCTTGGCTTCCAAGAATGAATTCCTGGGAGAATTCAGAATGCATTCTCAGAAGCCTCCTTCCAAGAGGCTCGGAAGCCTCCTTCCAAGAGGCTCGGAAGCCTCCTTCCAAGAGGCTCGGAAGCCTCCTTCCAAGAGGCTCGGAAGCCTCCTTCCAAGAGGCTCGGAAGCCTCCTTCCAAGAGGCTCGGAAGCCTCCTTCCAAGAGGCTCAAAGCCTCCTTCCAAGAGGCTCAGAAGCCTCCTTCCAAGAGGCTCAGAGCCTCCTTCCAAGAGGCTCAGAAGCCTCCTTCCAAGAGGGCCTCAGAAGCCTCCTTCCAAGAGGCTCAGGCCTCCTTCCAAGAGGCTCAGAAGCCTCCTTCCAAGAGGCTCAGAAGCCTCCTTCCAAGAGGCTCAGGAAGCCTCCTTCCAAGAGGCTCAGAAGCCTCCTTCCAAGAGGCTCAGAGCCTCCTTCCAAGAGGCCTCGGAAGCCTCCTTCCAAGAGGCTCAGAAGCCTCCTTCCAAGAGGCTCAGAAGCCTCCTTCCAAGAGGCTCAAGCCTCCTTCCAAGAGGCTCAGAAGCCTCCTTCCAAGAGGCTCAGGCCTCCTTCAAGAGGCTCAAGCCTCCTTCCAAGAGGCTCGGAAGCCTCCTTCCAAGAGGCTCAGGCCTCCTTCCAAGAGGCTCAAGCCTCCTTCCAAGAGGCTCAGAAGCCTCCTTCCAAGAGGCTCAGAAGCCTCCTTCCAAGAGGCTCAGAGCCTCCTTCCAAGAGGCTCAGAAGCCTCCTTCCAAGAGGCTCAGGCCTCCTTCAAGAGGCTCAGGCCTCCTTCCAAGAGGCTCAGTGCCTCCTTCCAAGAGGCTCAGAAGCCTCCTTCCAAGAGGCTCAGGCCTCCTTCCAAGAGGCTCAGAAGCCTCCTTCCAAGAGGCTCAGAAGCCTCCTTCAAGAGGCTCAGAAGCCTCCTTCCAAGAGGCTCAGGCCTCCTTCCAAGAGGCCTCAGGCCTCCTTCAAGAGGCTCAGAAGCCTCCTTCCAAGAGGCTCAGAAGCCTCCTTCCAAGAGGCCTCAGAAGCCTCCTTCCAAGAGGCTCAGGAAGCCTCCTTCCAAGAGGGCCTCAGAAGCCTCCTTCCAAGAGGCTCAGGAAGCCTCCTTCCAAGAGGCTCAGAAGCCTCCTTCCAAGAGGCTCAGCCTCCTTCCAAGAGGCTCAGGAAGCCTCCTTCCAAGAGGCTCAGAAGCCTCCTTCAAGAGGCTCAGAAGCCTCCTTCCAAGAGGCTCAGAAGCCTCCTTCCAAGGCTCAGGCCTCCTTCCAAGAGCTCAGGCCTCCTTCCAAGAGGCTCAGAAGCCTCCTTCCAAGAGGCTCAGAAGCCTCCTTCCAAGAGGCTCAGAAGCCTCCTTCCAAGAGGCTCAGAAGCCTCCTTCCAAGAGGCTCAGGCCTCCTTCCAAGAGGCTCAGCCTCCTTCCAAGAGGCTCAGGAAGCCTCCTTCAAGAGGCTCAAGCCTCCTTCAAGAGGCTCAAGCCTCCTTCCAAGAGGCTCGGAAGCCTCCTTCCAAGAGGCTCAAGCCTCCTTCCAAGAGGCTCGGAAGCCTCCTTCCAAGAGGCTCGGAAGCCTCCTTCCAAGAGGCTCGGAAGCCTCCTTCCAAGAGGCTCGGAAGCCTCCTTCCAAGAGGCTCGGAAGCCTCCTTCCAAGAGGCTCGGAAGCCTCCTTTCAAGAGGCTCGGAAGCCTTTTTCCAAGAGGCTCGGAAGCCTCCCTCCAAGAGGCTCGGAAGCCTCCCTCCAAGAGGCTCGGAAGCCTCCTTCCAAGAGGCTCGGAAGCCTCCTTCCAAGAATGAATTCCTGGGAGAATTCAGAATGCATTTCGGGGAGAATTCAGAATGAATGCCGGGGGGAATTCAAAATGAATGCCTGGGGGAATTCAAAATGAATTCCTGGGAGAATTCAGAATGAACTCCTAGGGGAATTCAGAGTGAATTATTGGGGGAAATCAGAATGAATTCCTGAGGGAACTAAGAATTAATTCCGGGGGGATTCAGACTTAATACCGGGGAAAATTCAGAATTAATTCCTATGAGAATTCAGAACGAATTCCTGGTTGAATTTGAAATGAATTCCTGGGGGGAATTCAAAATGAATTCCTGGGGGAATTCAAAATGAATTCCTGGGGGAATTCAAAGTGAATTCCTGGGGGAATTCAAAATGAATTCCTGGGGGAATTCAAAATGAATTCCTGGGGGAATTCAAAATGAATTCCTGGGGGAATTCAAAATGAATTCCTGGGGGAATTCAAAATGAATTCCTGGGGGAATTCAAAATGAATTCCTGGGGGAATTCAAAGTGAATTCCTGGGGGAATTCAAAGTGAATTCCTGGGGGAATTCAAAGTGAATTCCTGGGAAATTCAAAATGAATTCTGAAATTCAAAATGAATTCCTGGGAAATTCAAAATGAATTCCTGGGGAATTCAAATGAATTCTGGGAATTCAAAATGAATTCCTGGGGAATTCAAAATGAATTCTGAAATTCAAAATGAATTCCTGAAATTCAAAATGAATTCCTGGAATTCAAAATGAATTCCTGAAATTCAAAATGAATTCCTGAAATTCAAATGAATTCCTGGGGAATTCAAAATGAATTCCTGGAATTCAAAATAAATTCCGGGGGAAATTCAAAAAGAATTTCTGGGAGAATTCAAAATGAATTCCTAGGTGAATTCAAAATGAATTCCTGGGCAGAAATTTCTGGTGGAATTCAAAGTGAATTCCTAGGGGAATTCAGAATGAATTCCTGGGGGAATTGAAAATGAATTCTTGGGGAAATTCAAAATGAATTCCTGGGGGAATTCATAATGAATTCCTGGGAGAATTCAGAATGAATTCCTGCGGGAATTCAGAATGAATTCCTGGGGGAATTCGAAATGAATTCCTGGGAAATTTCTGGTGGAATTCAAAATGAATTCCTAGGGGAATTCAAAATGAATTCCTGGGGGAATTCAAATGATCTCCTGAAATTCAAAATGAATTCCTAGGGGAATTCAAAATGAATTCCTAGGGGAATTCAAAATGAATTCCTAGGGAAATTAAAAGTTAATTCCTGGGAGAATTCAAAATGAATTCTGGGGAATTCAAAATGAATTCCTGAAATTCAAATGAATTCTGGGAAATTCAAAATGAATTCCTGGGAAATTCAAAATGAATTCCTGAAATTCAAAATGAATTCCTGGAATTCAAAATGAATTCTGAAATTCAAATGAATTCCTGGGGAATTCAAAATGAATTCCTGAAATTCAAAATGAATTCTGGAATTCAAAATGAATTCCTGGGGGAATTCAAAATGAATTCCTGGGGGAATTCAAAATGAATTCCTGGAGGAATTCAAAATGAATTCCTTGGGGAATTCAAAATCAATTCCTGGGGGAATTCAAAAAGAATTCCTGGGGGAATTCAAAATGAATTCCTGGGGGAATTCAAAATGAATTCCTGGGGGAATTCAATATGAATTCCTGGGGAAATTCAAAATGAATTCCTGGGGGAATTCAAAATCAATTCCTGGGGAAACTCAGAATTTGTTTCGAGGGGAACTCAAAATGAATTTCTGGGATAGTTCAAAATCAATTCCTGGGGGAATTCAAAATCAATTCCTGGGGAAATTCATAATTTGTTTCGGAGGGACCTCAGAATGAATTTCGGAGGAACTCAGAACGAATTCAGGGAAAAAATGGGAAGAATTAAGGAATTTCTGGTCGATCTTAAGGGGATATGCTCGGAGGAACTGCAGAAGGAATTTCTGTAAAAACTCTCCAAGATCTCCTTGTATAGCTCTTTGAGAAAATCCAGGAGGAACTCCTGGTTGAGCTCCAGAAAGAATAACTAACTCAATATACTCACAAATTCCTCAATTCCCAAATCCCTAAAATCAGAAATTTTTAAATGGCTGAATCCCTAATTCCATAAATTGCCAAATTCCCAAATTTCTAAATTTCTTAAATCATAAATTCCCAAGTTTCTAGATTCCTGAATTTATAATTTCTTGAATCTATAAGCTCCTTAGTTTCAAAATTCGTCGCCGCTCACAACCAGGATGTTAGACAAGAGATTCACACTCCGATTGTGTGCTATTCAATAGATGGTATCCTATCTCCATGTCTCCGAACAAGGTGGTATAGTTTCCAAGCCAGTACCCAACCATGCAGCCTCGCGTGTTCCCAAGCTCAAACCATCTAACTATGTGCCAGCTTTAAGGGAATGGCGGCAAACGACCGACGGAAACTAGCCCATCGAAACAAACTTCGCTTCAATTGCCTCAAAATTTTACACTTTTACATCAGCGATGCTCTGTAAAAACTGCAAAAAGACGCATCACACTCTTCAACGTCTACCGATTATCATCGAGCCACAGCTTCCTACCGAGTGCCCAAGGAGTGGACACGTTGGGTCACTATCGATTTGATACTAGGCGTAGTTGACCTGGTAGACAAATTGAATTTATCTCCCGGAAAAATTGAAGAACCTAGACCATCTGGGTTGAACTTATTTGAATGGTGCAACGTTCGAAAGGTCTTCAGGGATTTAAATGGGCACGCTAGTTTGCTGTGATTTGGTATTTGGTATACAATACAACTAAGTTTCCGCACAATTTGGCGAACCTAGAACATCTGCATTGCATTTGTTTGAATAGTTAAACATTCGCAAGTACTCTGGGGACTTTTATGGATTTGTTAGGTTACTGTAGGATCATGCTTCATCCACATAAAATCTCGATTTATTTAGAGTAGCTTCACCACAATCTTCTAGATGTATTGGAGGTCTTAAGTTATTTCTTGTTACACTACCCGAGCAAAGCTTGAGAGCAAAACGATAGCTCGTTTTGATGTTGTGAAATCGCCGAATATGTTTACTTAATTTGATATCTTTTTGGTCGTTTTAACGGTTAAAATAACAAAATGTATAGAAGAAAAATCTCACTGTGACATCAAATCGAAAACTATTCCTGCTATCGATGAGAGCAAATCGAAAACTAAATTTGATATTGGTTCCAATAACAAAATAAGTACACAGTTTGATGTCAGATCATACAATTAAGAAATCTACAGCAAAATGAGATCAAAATATGTAATCAATCATGATGATTCATATTTGAAAACAAATTATGATTTCAATTTGATGTCGAAATCAAAATGTGTTTTCTATATGCTCTCATTATGTTTTCAGACTTTGCTCGGGTATTTACACAAATCAATTGGATTATATTGAGTAGTACTGACCATACGGACTGATAAACGAACTTGATCAAATATGAAATGGATTTCATATCTCAGCCTGGAATAACGGTTTTGGAGCACCTAGCTTTTAAAATCATAAAAAGGAGGATGGTGCTGAGGGAATTGTTTACATGAACATAAAACAAAAGAGAAAAAATACAAAAAATAAAACTGATAAAAATCGTCATTAGTGGTAAAACCGGTCAGACGCTTTTCGATTTAATTTTTATTTTTGGAGATGATGATGATACTCACAGCCAAAGTTGTTACCAAAGCTTAAGTTGTTTCCATAATTTGCATGGAAACTCAGAAAGAGGTCTAGACTGCATCTATTTCTGTATCTATATCTATATCTAGCACTGGTATCTATAGCTTCCCATAAAAGGATTGTTTACACTCTGAAAAAGGATTTTTCTTATCTGAATTCTTCTACTTCTCCAAATGATAAAGTTGGAAGAAAAATCGGAGGCAATGGGTTAGAAGAGCATTACGATTACGCAAGATGCTGATTCAAGCGATGGCATGAATATAAAGAGTACTAAGTTGATTGACAGGCAAAGTCCCAGTAGGACCGTAAAAAATAAGCCATGTCCATAAATCTTCCAGTCTGTTATCGAAAACATTTCGATTATTCGCACGCTTCTCGCCACTTACTGCTTTTACTGTCTTATTGGTTGACATGACTCAGCAGTCAGCATGTAAACAATGATTCCGCGCTAAATAGTGCTCCTTTACACAAGCAATCTTATCGATCGTCATCTGTTGCATGTAACTAACCATCTACAACACCTGATAAATATGGGCCTCCGGTGCATTTCAAATCAGTAATCTTTGCCGTCTCACTTGGAGAGGACCTTTTCTATCATGGAGCTGATAACACTGGTCTTAGCCGGTTTCGTCTGTCTTTCCGGAATCGTTTACTACTTCCTGAGACGTGAACAGCAACAATGGTCACGGTTGGGTGTTCCGATCGCGAAAAATCCGCACCTGCTGTACGGAAACATACGAGGAATATTTCAGAAAGAGCACAGCTGCGAAGTTCTTCAACGATTGTATCGGGAGTTCAAGGGGCGGGGCCTTAAGCTGGGTGGAATAATGAACTTCTTCCAGCCGGCGGTTCTGGTGGTTGATCCGGAGATCAGCAAAAGTATTCTGGTTAAGGACTTTCATAAATTCCATGATCGTGGAATTTTTGTGGATTCGGCAGGAGATCCTCTGAGTGCCAATTTGTTTAGTCTTGAGGGAGCTGAATGGAAGGCGATGCGATCGAAAATGTCACCGACGTTTACGTCGGGTAAAATGAAGTACATGTTTGGGTCAGTGCTGAAGGTGGCAGATCAATTGAAGGAGTACATAGCGGAGAATTGTACGAAGAAGAACATCGAGCTGAAGAATATCCTGCAACGGTATACAATGGACGTGATTGGTAATGTGGCGTTTGGAGTGGAGTGTAACTCGATCAAGAATCCTAGCTCTGAGTTTCGGTTGATGGGTCTTAAAGCAAATGAGTTCGATGGGATAAGGTTCTTTAAATTTTTCATCGGAGGCACCTACAAAAAATTTGCCAAGAAGATCAAACTGAAGGTTGTTGAGGAAGATGTACATAACTTCTTCATGAATTTGGTCCATAGTACTATCCAATACAGAGAAGCAAACAGTGTGCAGAGAAACGATTTCATGGATTTATTGATAAAGATTAAGAACAATGGCAAGCTCAGCGATGAACCGAATTCCGGTGGAGAGGGAATTACCGTTAGTGAAATTGCGGCACAATGCTTCATATTTTTCACCGCTGGATTTGAGACTTCTTCGACCACTATGAACTTTTGTCTCTACGAATTGGCCAAAAACCCAACAATTCAGGATCGACTTCGGCGAGAAATTGAAGAGTCGATTGCGAAGGACGGTGGAGAGTTGAAGTACGATACCTTATTTGGAATGTCTTACTTGGATCGTGTCGTTAGCGGTATGTGCACAAAATGTCTACATTCCGATACCAATGATTATAATATTTTCATTTTACAGAAACCCTTCGGAAGTACTCCCCAGTGGATAACCTCTTCCGGATGTCCAACTCACCGTACACACCAGAAGGTTGCGATTTCACCATTCCTGCTGGCACTATGTTCCAGATCCCCATCCATTCGACGCACCACGACCCGGAGTATTTCCCGAACCCGCAACGCTTTGATCCGGATCGGTTCCTTCCGGAAGCGGTAAAATCTCGACATCCCTTTGCCTATCTTCCGTTCGGAGAAGGACCTCGTATTTGCATTGGAATGCGATTCGGACAGATGCAGACAAAGATTGGCCTGGTTACGTTGCTGCGGAACTTCCGCTTTGCACCCATAAGCGAAACTCCCGATCGCTTGGAGTTCGATGCGAAGACATTCGTACTGACGCCCAATACGGGAGTGTATTTGAAGATTGAACCGTTTGATCGCGTGCCGAAAGTTTGACGATTCAAATCATCAGTCGATTGGAACTTGTTGGACCGCGACAGGTGTGTGGACGGAAAATGAAGCTGCACGAGTAAAAATTAAAAATTTTGCAAGTCAGGCTGTTTGCATTTCACATCATTATTGACATGCAACGTCGCTTAGCGGCATAATGTTTATCGTTGGTTGCAGTTTAGCGTTACGATAGATTACGTTGCTGTCAATCATTACCGGCATGCGTGAAATTTATGAACTGTTGTGACAATAAATAACAAAACGGAAATGTTATTCGCTGCCCACAAAATCATGACTGGCCCATATATGTAGGGAGGGGATGAAGCCAATATTGGACAGTTGTACTTGTAAGGGCATTTGTGGTTCAATCACACTTCTATACGTTGTTCAACGGCTACAATGTTGAGCAAATGTTTGTTCAATGAAGGGGAACAGATAAACACTTGCCCTGTATTTGTTTCTCAATTCTAAGAGGGTATCGCGAATGAAAGTGCGCTGTTGCATCCAGTCGTGCCGATGCAGTCGGTGCTTTCATTTTTTATAAATCGTAGCAAAATTGCGGCCCTCCTTAGCCGTGCGGTAAGACGGGCGGCTACAAAGCAATACCATACTGAGGGCGGCTGGGTTCGATTCCCGGCGCCGGCATAGACAATTTTGGTTTTGGAAATAGTCTCGATTTCCCTGGGCATAAAAGTATCATCGTATTAGCCTCATGATATACGAATGCAAAAATGATAACTTGGCTTAGAAATCTCGCAACTGTGGAAGTGCTTAATGAACACTAAGCAGCGAGGCGACTCTGTCCCAGTGTGGGGATGTAATGCCAATAAGAAGAAAAAGAAGAAGAAGCATAATTGCGGCATAACATGATTGGATTCAATAACGCGCTTTGATTTATGGTACTTACTATACTTTTTCTGATCGATGATACATTCGGAGATGAAGAATTATCTTTTCAATTTCTTCATAATTCGGGTTCACGTTTAAATAATTTTCAGACTGAAAAAGCCAGAGAATAAGAACAAATATCTCAATGGTAATCATGTGTGCTACATAGTACGCCAAACTGGTGAAGCATATTCTAAGATGCTTCGCATCAACGAACAATACAACGTCTTCAGGGCAAAAAAACCTGTGAATTCGGAAGCGTGCCGTCGAATGAATCCAAGCACAGAGAATGCTCGTGATCACCACATGCTCGGTGAACCGTAGTTTGGCATCAATGGTCACTCCAAGATCACTTCATGTTAGATCCCAAGGTGTCTCACAATCTGATTTTGGTCTTTTTCATGTTTTGAAGAATGATATTCCACTGCAATAGGACATATTACGACAAAAAAAAAGAATCTATGGTGCCGTTCCAAAAAAATCTTCAATGTGTTTCGTCAACATCCGAATGACATGATAAACATTTTTTGTCAAAACCTTTTTTATTCTCCGCTGACCCCCACACCAAGGAAGTCCTAGCACTTACACTTACTACACTACACTACACTACACTTACTACAAATTAAACTCTGACTTATTTTCCAAAATGAATGGAAAATCATATATTTTGTTTTCTTTATGTTTAAAGAGAGGCAATTACCATTTAAAAAGTTGACAAGACTGACCAAGTCCGCCTCATTGTCTCTAATAACTGAATGGACACATGTATTTGGGTAAAACAACGCTGTGTCATTAGCAAACAGTTTTGGCGTCTCACGTAACTTTAAATTCCCCAGATCATTTATAAAAATTAAAAATAACAATGGTCCAATGTTCCTTCCTTGTGGGAATCCTATATTAAATAAACCGAAGACTGCTCCGAACACCATTTACTACTACGAATTGTTGTCGGTCGGTCAAATAGTTTCTTATCAAGTCATTCGTCTCTCCTCTAACTCCATATTTGTCAAGTTTCTTTAAAAGTTTTTCATGGTTGATAGTGTCAAAAGATTTTTTCAGGTCAATTATTCATTGAATCCCCCAACTATTTTTTTTCCGGTCAATTTCAGTTATTAGTTCATTCATGAGCTCTGTAATAGCATTAAATGTCCCACATCCTTCCCGGAAACCATACCAAACGACCACTTACGAGTTTTTCCAATTCTTTTTTGATAACTGATAAAGTGGCGAATGGGTCGATAATTAGAAGGGTCAAAAACATCACCACATTTTAAAACTGGGGATACCTTAGCTATTTTCAGAATATTAGGATATGAACCAGTAACTATTATTTGGTTGAAGACTTATTGGAAAATAATGGAAAAAGGGAGCGTGTAAGCTTTCAATAAGTATGCTGGGAGACTGTCTTGTCCACTACTTGTATTAACGTCCAGTTGGCTTATTAACGTGCTAACTTCGCTTTCATTGGCGGGATGCAAGAAAAAAGAGTTGCTAACACCTTTAACATGTTTCAAATAATCAAAGTAGTTTTTTGGTAGCTTTTTTGCTAATTCGTTGCCAATGCTAGAAAAAAAAAATATTAAACACCTCTGCAATGTCCTTATTTGAGTATAACAATTGTTCGTCGCTCCACAAGCTTTGAACCGATCAAAAATTTCGTTCAATTTTTTCCATATATTGGAGTTATTTGAGGTTTTGAGTATAATCTAATAATAATTACGTTAACTTTGTTTTTTGACATTTTTCACTTTTTTTTGCAATATGATACCATTTCTTTTAGGCAAATATCGTTTAGATTGCTTTTAAGTTTATTAAGATATTTGTTTTTTATTTGTACTAGTCGCCAAAGGCTATAGGTCATCCACGGGCAATGTTCATTTTTGATTCTTACTACTTTAGTGAAAGTCTTAGTACACTCAGTTAAAAGCTATCTATATGTTGTAACAAACGAGTTAAGAGTAGTATCAATATCATCAGTTACTTGAAAACCATTCAAAAATAATGAAAACTGATTGTGTAACTTGGCAAGATCAACAATAGTAATTTTTAATTCTTGCTTTCTCCCTTCATTGCTCACCAAGAAAGATGAGAGAATAGGAATGTGATCACTAATGTCATTGAATGCAGTGTGATTTTGTACTACACACATGTGGAAGTGTTGGCTTGAGAAATATATTGCGAGTGATTTGACTATGCGTCCAATTTGGGAATCTCGAGCTCGTTCAGTAGCCGCTAGGTTGCGAAGGCCGACGGAGGTCCTTCGTAGCTTAGTTGGTTAAAGCACCAGTCTAGCGTACTGTAGGGTCATGGGTTCGAGTCCCATCGAAGGGAAAGTGGTTACCTCCAATACATGCTCCAAATCAATATCTTCCACATAATGTACATATTCACATATGAGTTTTCACTTCATTGTGAATTAATCGCAAGTTTGAATTGTTTAACAGTCATACAAAGTTAAATGCATTGTTTGACACAGGAAACCCAATCTCACTGATACGCCGAGGTTTGATTAATGAAAAAGATATCAAAGTAACTAATCAACACAAGACGTGGGAAACGGCTCAAAGTTTTGGGATTATTCACTAACAAACTACCCGAACGGTTGCAGATAATGTACTGATCCTACAGGCCTGGCTTGGTACAGTGATCACCACGTCACTATCCAAGCCGTTCCTCTATATACTTTGCTTCAAAAAGGTGCCGTCTTTCAATTCAATGATCAAGAAATAAATGATAACAGCGGTTCTCAACATATACCCCTGGGCCCTGGGGGTACCTCAACTGGCCCTAGGGGGTACATCGGATGAAAATGCATAATGGTTTGTTTATTAGTTTTGATTATTGTGATTTTTTTTATTTAAAAACTTTGTCTTTTTACATAATATGCATGGCGATCAGCAAATCAAAGCTAATTGAACCCTGCTTTCCTCAACTAGAACAGCGTATGAAGGGCTGCGGAACAAAAGATCAAACGGATAAATTTCGAATGAGCAAATTTAAAAAATCTTCAATGCAATCTACCTGATCTAAACAAAATGTTGAATAATATGTTAGAAACATGCTTTTGAACTAAAATCTAGAATCTTAAGGTTTGGAAGTCTTCGATTGAGAGTCACGTAGGCCTTTTTTCAGAAAAGCTCTATGGCTTCGTTGAAAGAGGTCTAGGTCTATCTTCCTACGCTTCTCGGAAGCCTTCTTCAGAGCAGCACGAATGCCTCCTTTCAAGATGTTCTGAAGTCTTCTTTCGAAAGTTTCGAAAGGCCTATGTCTCCTGGCAAGAAGCCCGGATGCCTCGTTTTAAGAGAGCCAGAAGCCTTTTTTCAAAAAGCTCGGAAGGATCCTTTTAAGAGGTTCGGAAGCCTCCTTTCAAGAGGCTCGGTTGATTTTTTTCAAAAGGCACCTTTCAATTGAAGGGCTCGAAAGATTCATTCAAAAGGTTCGGAAGCCTCCTTTCAAGAAGTTAGGAAGTCTCATTTCTAGACGCTCGAAAGCCTCCTTTCAAGAGTCTCGGAAGCCTCCTTTTAAGAAGCTCGGAAGCCTCCTTCCAAGAGGCTCGAAAGCCTCCTTTCAAGAGGCTCGAAAGCCTCCTTTCAAGAGGCTCGGAAGCCTCCTTTCGAGAGGCTTTGAAGAGGCACGAAAGCCTCCTTTCAAGAGGCACGAAAATCTCCTTTCAAGAGGCTCGGAAGCCTCCTTTCAAGAAGCTCGAAAGCCTCCTTTCTAGAGGCTCGGAAGCCTCCTTTCAAGAGGCTCGGAAGCCTCCTTTCAAGAGGCTCGGAAGCCTCCTTTCAAGAGGCTCGGAAGCCTCCTTTCAAGAGGCTCGGAAGCCTCCTTTCAAGAGGCTCGGAAGCCTCCTTTCAAGAGGCTCAGAAGCCTCCTTTCAAGAGGCTCAGAAGCCTTCTTTGAAGAGGCTCAGAAGCCTCTTTTCAAGAGGCTCAAGCCTCCTTTCAAGAGGCTCAGGAAGCCTCCTTCAAGAGGCTCAGAGCCTCCCTTTCAAGAGGCCTGGAAGCCTCCTTTCAAGAGGCTCAGGAAGCCTCCTTTCAAGAGGCTCAGGCCTCATTTCAAGAGGCTCAGAAGCCTCATTTCAAGAGGCTCAGAAGCCTCCTTTCAAGAGGCTCAGGAAGCCTCCTTTCAAGAGGCTCAGAAGCCTCCTTTCAAGAGGCTCAGAAGCCTCCTTTCAAGAGGCTCGGAAGCCTCCTTTCAAGAGGCTCAGAAGCCTCCTTTCAAGAGGCTCAAGCCTCCTTTCAAGAGGCTCGGAAGCCTCCTTTCAAGAGGCTCAAGCCTCCTTTCAAGAGGCTCAGAAGCCTCCTTCAAGAGGCCTGGAAGCCTCCTTTCAAGAGGCTCAGCCTCCTTTCAAGAGGCTCAGAAGCCTCCTTTCAAGAGGCTCAGCCTCCTTTCAAGAGGCTCAGGAAGCCTCCTTTCAAGAGGCCCGGAAGCCTCCTTTCAAGAGGCTCAGGCCTCCTTCAAGAGGCTCAGAAGCCTCCTTTCAAGAGGCTCAAGCCTCCTTTCAAGAGGCCCAGCCTCCTTTCAAGAGGCTCAGAAGCCTCCTTTCAAGAGGCTCAGAAGCCTCCTTTCAAGAGGCTCAGAGCCTCCTTTCAAGAGGCTCAGAAGCCTCCTTTCAAGAGGCTCAGAGCCTCCTTTCAAGAGGCTCAAGCCTCCTTTCAAGAGGCTCAGAAGCCTCCTTTCAAGAGGCTCAGAGCCTCCTTTCAAGAGGCTCAGAAGCCTCCTTTCAAGAGGCTCAGAAGCCTCCTTTCAAGAGGCTCGAGCCTCCTTTCAAGAGGCTCAGAAGCCTCCTTTCAAGAGGCCTGGAAGCCTCCTTTCAAGAGGCTCAGAAGCCTCCTTTCAAGAGGCTCAGGCCTCCTTTCAAGAGGCTCAGAAGCCTCCTTTCAAGAGGCTCAGAGCCTCCTTTCAAGAGGCCTGGAAGCCTCCTTTCAAGAGGCTCAGAAGCCTCCTTTCAAGAGGCTCGGAGCCTCCTTTCAAGAGGCTCGAGCCTCCTTTCAAGAGGCTCTGCCTCCTTTCAAGAGGCTCGGAAGCCTCCTTTCAAGAGGCTCGGAAGCCTCCTTTCAAGAGGCTCGGGTTTCTTCTATCAATAGGCTCAGAAGCGTCCGTTCAAGATGCAAAGGAAGTCTTCTTCTAAGTGGCTTGAAAGCCGCCATTCAAGAGACTCGAAATCCTCTTTACAAGAGACTAAGATGCCTCTTATCAAGAGCTGCGGAAGCTCCAGAGGCTGCGGAAGAGATTCAGAAGCTCCGTTCAAGAGGCTCGGAAGCCTTCCTTCGAAGGGCTTGGAATCATTCTTTCAAAAGGCTTGGAAGTCTACTTTCAAGAGGGGGTACCTCAATTAATGCAAAAGTTTGAAGGGGTACCTTTCAAGAAGAATAGAACCGCTGTATTAAAAGATACAATAATTACAGCCTATACTTGCAATGTTTGATCTTAATGCTGACACTGAACTTCATTGTGATGCAAGCTTTTTTGGGTTTGGTGCAATACTTTTACAAAAACAATTGGATAATAAACTTCACCCTGTCAGTTTCTTCAGCAAGAAAACCGTTGAGTGTGAATCAAAACTCTACAGTTTTGAAATGGAAACATTAGCTGTGGTACATGCAGTCTAAAGGTTTCATGTTTATATAGCAGGAAAACCTTTTTAAAGATTTACAGATTGTAATGCATTAGTACAAACTGGGAAAACGTGGGAAATGAATCCAAAAGTAAATCGTTGGGCATTGTTTTTTTTTTGAGAGATTTTTTTTATTTCAAAACTTTGTCTTTTTACATAATATGCATGGCGATCAGCAAATCAAAACTAATTGAACCCTGCTTTCCTCAACTAGAACAGCGTATGAAGGGCTGCGGAACAAAAGATCGAACGGACAAATTTCGAATGAGCAAATTTAAAAAATATTCAATGTAATCTACCTGATCTAAACAAAATATTGAATAATATGTTAGAAACATGCTTTTGAACTAAAATCTAGAATCTCAAGGTTTGGAAGCCTTCGTTTGAGAGTCACGTAGGCCTTTTTTCAGAAAAGCTCTATGACTTCGTTGCAAGAGGTCTAGAAGCATCTTCCTACGCTTCTCGGAAGCCTTCTTAAGAGCAGCACGAATGCCTCCTTTCAAGATGTTCAGAAGTCTTCTTTCGAAAGGTTCGAAAGGCCTGTGTCTCCTGGCAAGAAGCCCGGATGCCTCGTTTTAAGAGAGCCAGAAGCCTTTTTTCAAAAAGCTCGGAAGGATCCTTTTAAGAGGTTCGGAAGCCTCCTTACAAGAGGCTCGGTTGATTTTTTTCAAAAGGCACCTTTCAATTGAGAGGTTCGAAAGATTCATTCAAAAGGTTCGGAAGCCTCCTTTCAAGAAGTTAGGAAGTCTCATTTCTAGACGCTCGAAAGCCTCCTTTCAAGAGTCTCGGAAGCCTCCGTTTTAAGAAGCTCGGAAGCCTCCTTCCAAGAGGCTCGAAAGCCTCCTTTCAAGAGGCTCGAAAGCCTCCTTTCAAGAGGCTCGGAAGCCTCCTTTCGAGAGGCTTTGAAGAGGCACGAAAGCCTCCTTTCAAGAGGCTCGGAAGCCTCCTTTCAAGAGGCTCGGAAGCCTCCTTTCAAGAGGCTCGGAAGCCTCCTTTCAAGAGGCTCGGAAGCCTCCTTTCAAGAGGCTCGGAAGCCTCCTTTCAAGAGGCTCGGAAGCCTCCTTTCAAGAGGCTCAGGCCTCCTTTCAAGAGGCCTGGAAGCCTCCTTTCAAGAGGCTCAGAAGCCTCCTTTCAAGAGGCTCGGAAGCCTCCTTTCAAGAGGCTCGGAAGCCTCCTTTCAAGAGGCTCGGAAGCCTCCTTTCAAGAGGCTCGGAAGCCTCCTTTCAAGAGGCTCGGAAGCCTCCTTTCAAGAGGCTCGGAAGCCTCCTTTCAAGAGGCTCGGGTTTCTTCTATCAATAGGCTCAGAAGCGTCCGTTCAAGATGCAAACGAAGTCTTCTTCTAAGTGGCTTGAAAGCCGCCATTCGAGAGACTCGAAATCCTCTTTACAAGAGACTAAGATGCCTCTTATCAAGAGCTGCGGAAGCTCCAGAGGCTGCGGAAGAGATTCAGAAGCTCCGTTCAAGAGGCTCGGAAGCCTTCCTTCGAAGGGCTCGGAATCATTCTTTCAAAAGGCTTGGAAGTCTACTTTCAAGAGGGGGTACCTCAATTAATGCAAAAGTTTGAAGGGGTACCTTTCAAGAAGAAGAGAAACGCTGTATTAAAAGATACAATAATTACAGCCTATACTTGCAATGTTTGATCTTAATGCTGACACTGAACTTCATTGTGATGCAAGCTCTTTTGGGTTTGGTGCAATACTTTTACAAAAACAATTGGATAATAAACTTCACCCTGTCAGTTTCTTCAGCAAGAAAACCGATGAGTATGAATCAAAACTCTACAGTTTTGAAATGGAAACATTAGCTGTGGTACATGCAGTCTAAAGGTTTCATGTTTATTTAGCAGGAAAACCTTTTTAAAGATTTACAGATTGTAATGCATTAGTACAAACTGGGAAAACGTGGGAAATGAATCCAAAAGTAAATCGTTGGGCATTGTTTTTTTTTGAGAATTATGAATTTCAGTTGGAATACAGAAGTAAAGAAAAAATGAAGCATGTAGATTGTAGATGCTTCCAGTCGATTGCATAAGTATATGAAAAGGAGAGATATTGAAATTAAACCAAATGATGAATTTGAAAATGCGATCGGAGAACTAAATGAATCAGAAATTGAACAAAACATTATAATAGCTCAAGAACAAGATTCGAAGTTAAAAAAGATTAAACAGATTTTACAAACATTTACTTTTCCCAATGTTCTATAATTAGATGGTATTTTATTCTGGAAAGACAACACTAATAATTTATTAGTTGTCCCAAAAAATATGGTCGATTATGTTCTAAGGTAGGTAGTTGTAGGTATCGATAAAACTATATTTGAAATAAAGAAGACAATATGTCAAAAAATAGGTTTTCTAAAAATAGTTGAGAGAGGTAATGCCCTTTCAATACATTGTATCTTGATCATTATGGACCGATTGCATTACAATCAAGTGGTCGGATCAATAATATTGTTGTTATTACTGATGCATTCACAAAATTTACTAAACTATTTCCAAGTGGTCCAAGTGGACAAAACAACCAATTCGGATGAAATTAAGCACCACTTACAAAATTATATGAATTATTCTGTTATAGCAAGCCGATACAATTTACCACTGACTGTGGGACTGGATTTTCTTCCAAGAATTTTGAAGATTTTCTGAATGTAAACTGCATCGAGCATGAAAACAACTATCCGTACTCCACAAGCAAATGGACAAGTGGAGAGGATAAATAGATCTTTGACGCCTATGCTGGCAAAATTGTGTAATGAGAGAAATCATAAATGTGATAAATTGTTACCGAAAATAATTATTTGAAAATAATTTTAAAATACAACAATACAATATAAACATTTCGGATAAAAAGCGTATTGTTGTGACCAATTGTAGTAAAAACTATTGATTCCCGTAAATTATCTCCAAAATTCAAGGGTCCGTATAAAATTTTGAAAATATTGCCAAACGATCGATACGTTGTAGTTGATATTGAAGGGTTTTTAATTTCAAATGTACCTTTTAACGCGGTATGCTCGCCCCAAAATATGCGAAAATAGATTGATGATGGTAATTCGATTAAAGATTGTCTCGATGAGGACAACGAGAATGTCAGGATGGCCGAGTTCTAGTAGGCTACAGCGAATAATTCTAAAATTAAGGAGGCATTGACTAAGACAACGACGAGGACAATGACTTTCTTTAAATAAAGATTGATAAAGAGAACGAACATCGATGTCTTGTTACTCCTTCGGTATCTATGGCTCTCCATAAAAGGATTGTTGACATTCTGAAATTGGATTTGTCTTATCTCATTTTTTTTTCTCCTGCACCTGATAAAAATGAAATCTCTTCTCTGCTTCTGATTATGTTGAAAATGAGGAGCAAGTTACTTTGTGAGTAAAGGTCTTTGATTACCGATCCGGAGACAATGGGTTTGAAAGTCAAGGTGCTAGTTGCATCATTTATATTCTTTATTTAAAAGCCTTCAATATTTTTTGAATATGCTAATAAGATTATAAGTTGACCGAGCGGCAAAGCTCCAGTAGGATCGTAGAACCAAACTAAACTAAAAAAAATCCCATTAATCTTCCAGTCTGTTATCAAAAAAGTTCCATTGTTCCATTTATAGAGCACACGCCTCCCCACCTACTGCTGCTACTGTCGTATTGATCGTTATGTCTCGGCATGTAAACGATGATTCTGCGTAAAATTGTGCTTCTTATCGATCGCCACCAGCAGCATGTAACTAACCATCTTCAACACCTGATAAATACGGGACTCCGGTGCATTTCGAATCAGTAATCTTTGCCGCCTCACTTGGAAAAGACCTTCCCGAACATGGAGCTGATAACGCTGGTCTTAGCTGGTTTCGTCTGTCTTTCCGGAGTCGTTTACTACTTCCTGAGACGTGAACAGCAACAATGGTCACGATTGGGTGTTCCGACTGCGAAGAATCCACACCTGCTTTACGGAAACATACGAGGAATATTCCAGAAAGAGCACAGCTGCGAAGTTCTTCAACGGTTGTATTGGGAGTTCAAGGGGCGTGGGCTAAAGCTGGGTGGAATCATGAACTTCTTCCAGCCGGCGGTTCTGGTGGTTGATCCGGAGATCAGCAAAAGTATTCTGGTTAAGGACTTCCATAAATTTCACGATCGTGGAGTTTTCGTGGATTCGGCAGGAGATCCTCTGAGTGCCAATTTGTTCAGTCTGGAAGGTGCTGAATGGAAGGCAATGCGTATGAAGATGTCGCCGACGTTTACGTCGGGTAAAATGAAGTTCATGTTCGGATCAGTGCTGAAGGTGGCAGATCAGTTGAAGGAGTACATAGCGGAGAATTGTGTGAAGGAGAATATCGAGCTGAAGAATATCCTGCAGCGGTTCACAATGGACGTGATTGGTAATGTGGCATTTGGAGTGGAGTGTAACTCGATCAAGAATCCAAGCTCCGAGTTTCGGTTGATGGGTCTTAAAGCAAATGAGTTCGATGGGATAACGTTCTTTAAATTCTTCATCGGAGGCGCCTACAAAAACTTTGCCAAAAAGATCAAACTGAAGGTCATTAAGGAAGATGTACATAACTTCTTCATGAATTTGGTCCATAGTACCATCCAATACAGAGAAGCAAACAGTGTGCAGAGAAACGATTTCATGGATTTATTAATAAAGATTAAGAACAATGGCAAGCTCAGCGATGAACCGAATTCCGGTGGAGAGGGAATTACCGTTAGTGAAATTGCGGCACAATGCTTCATATTTTTCACCGCCGGATTTGAGACTTCGTCGACCACTATGAACTTTTGTCTCTACGAATTGGCCAGAAACCCAACAATTCAGGATCGACTTCGGCGAGAAATTGAAGAGTCGATTGCGAAGGACGGCGGAGAATTGAAGTACGATACCTTATTTGGAATGTCTTACTTGGATCGCGTCGTTAGCGGTATGTGCACAAAATGTCTACATTACGATACCAATGATTATAATATTTTGAATTTTACAGAAACCCTCCGAAAGTACTCTGCAGTGGACAACCTCTTCCGGATGTCCAACTCCCCGTACACACCAGAAGGTTGCGATTTCACCATTCCTGCTGGCACTATGTTCCAAATCCCCATCCATTCGACGCACCACGACCCGGACTATTTCCCGAACCCGCAACGCTTTGATCCGGATAGGTTCCTTCCGGAAGCGGTAAAATCTCGACATCCCTTTGCCTATCTTCCGTTCGGAGAAGGACCTCGCATTTGCGTTGGAATGCGGTTCGGGCAGATGCAGACTAAGATTGGTTTGGTAACATTGCTGCGGAACTTCCGCTTCGCTCCCATGAGCGAAACTCCAGATCGGTTGGAGTTTGACGCAAAGGTGTTCGTGTTGACGCCTAAGACGGGAGTGTACTTGAAGATTGAACCGATCGATCGTATTCCGAAGGTTTGACGATTCAAATTATTAGTCGATTGGAACATGTTGGACCGCGACCTGTGTGTGGACCAAAAATGAAGCTGCACGAGTAAAAATCAAGAATTTTGCAAGTCAGGCTGTTTGCATTTCACATCATTATTGACATGTATCGTCGCTTTGCCTTTGCGGCGGAATGTATATTATTGACTGCAGTACAGCGTTACGGTAGATTACGTTGCTGTCAATCATCGCAAGCATGCGTGAAATTGATGAGCGGTTGTGACAATAAATAACAAAACGAAAATGTTATTTGCTTCCCACAAAATCATGACTGACCCATGTAGAAAGGGGATGAACAATTATGAGACAGATGTACTTGTAAAGGGTAAGGGCATTTGTGGTTCAATCACACTTCTTTACATTGTTCGACGGCTACATTGTTGAGCAAATTTTTGCTGCACAGATAAATATTTGCCCTGTGCGCTATCGCTATTGCAGAAGTATTGCGGTGAAGACACTGGCATGATTGGATACAATAACTCACTTCTATTCACTGATCTATTGTACTTTCGGAGATGAAGAATTATTTTTGATATACTAATGCTAATCCCCTTTTTTTAAAAGATGTTCGCTGGAGTACCTAGTTTATTTTCATAATACTAATTTGTTGGATTTATCTTATACATACTTATAGAAATGCTAAAGCAATAATCAGAATTAGGTTTGAAGAAGGTATTGAAAAAGGTTAAAAGATTGGGTAACTTGTACTTTATTTTACTTTATTTTTGAATAACATCCTTTTTCCAACAAGGCTTGAGTAACATATTGTTCCTCTAAATGTTCACTTCATTGAACTAATATGAACGTCTAACCTGCTAAACTATTTTGAGACATATATCTTAAAATATAAGATGTGGGGGTTGATTGGCTAGATGAAAATCAATTGTTTTTAACCATAACGATTATGCATTTTTTTTAGATCGTAGGAAAACTATGGAAGAAATTATCTATGAAGTATTGCTAACAAGCTGTCAAATATGTGTCGTAAACGTTTCATATCATTCCACATATTATGCTTTAGTTTCCTTAAAGGAAGTGAAAATTGGCGACAACGAACTAAAATTCTGTGCCCAACAGAGTGCATGTATTACCTGATAGCGAAGAAGGAAGAACAGTTTCCGGCACACTTACCTGAAATGAAAAGCAAAAGGATATTTTTTTGTTAGAATCTCAGAATGAATGTGGAAAACGGTGCTGAGGACCGCAAACATTTATGAAATATGCAAAAATATCCACCAGTACGTTAGACGGGTGCTTAACCACTATGCTACGGTACGTAATGCTAAAACATCTTATATGCTTGGTTTTTAGACGCAAGTTTTAGCCTGGAAAAGTTGGCTCAGTGACTTCGGAGAAGTGTTTCAGTTTGTTAAACTCTATATTTTGGGAAAAAATTGTGATTAATCCCCCTGAAAGTGCGATGGAAATTCTCTTTCCTCCAATTGTGAAGATACATCTTTGTTGTCTTTGAGAAAGTTGTTACGAAAAATTTTGCTGTACAAACTTTTGTTCTACCTGCTGTAGAAGTCGAGATGTGGGTCGTTATTTATGAATACTTTTTACTTTTTACTCGTCAATACTTTTTTAGGTTTTTGGAAAGTTCTACAAGTTGTTCGTCGCAATAAACATGAACATGAACATGAACCTTTTGAAGACAGTTTTTTTTAAATATTCAATATTGACGATTTTCGGTTCAAAAATGAGCATTTTGACATTAACTGTATACATTTAGGGGCAAAGTGGGGCAGACTTTTAATGAGGAAAAGGAAAGTATAACTCCAGCACTAATGGTTGAATTCCAACATATATGTGCCAAAGCTTGACGTAAGTGCTGTAAGGGTGTCCTTTTCTTGATCTTGACTAAAAATGATTTGGTCTGTGTTTCGCACAACTAAGAAACGGTTGGATTGATTTTATTCATTCCTTCAGCAAGTTTGGCCATCAAAATCTCCGACGGGTTCACAAAATATGTTCTCATGTAAAATGTGAAAAATTCAAATTAGAATTTGTATGTGAGTTTTGAATGGGCATATCACAACCACGCATTCTCGCCTACTGTGCAAGATCATGTCGGCCGGGTCATCTAGTTTGGCGGTTCTCAATCTGATGTACATGTACCCCTAGGGGTACCTTCGCTGGCCCCAGGGGGTACCTCGAACAAAAATGCGTAATGGCGGGCGTATTACAATTCCAACCAAAACATATTGATAATAAAAATAAAACAAAAATGTTGAAGAATAGGTTAAAAATATGCTTCTGAAGCCTCATTTCGAGAGGTTTGGAGGACTTCTTTCTAGAAACCTGGACGCCTCGTTTCATGAAGCCCTGAGTACTCCTTTCAAGAGGCTAGGAAGGCTACGTTTAACAGGCTCGTAAGCCTACATCTAAGAGTTCACTATTTGCATAAGTGGGTATAAGTGCGAAATCTATTCAACCCTTAAATTAAATGCAAATTTCCAAGTGTTTTAAACTCTTAAAATAAAAAGGTCTGTGCTAGACTAGTTGCACTACGTAGCTAGATTCTAAAGAAAATAAAATTGTGCGAAATAATAACGTATAAACGCGAAAACACGATCAGAAAGAATCTCGCAGAATTCTTATAGCAACGGATAATAGCTATTACGTTCATTGTTTCGATATCACTTCGCGGTATACCTCTAGTGCGACGTGAAATATTTCGGTGGATACTTGTAGCGTAACTGCCTGACGATACAGTGATAGTGTGCATTGTGCGACATTCTGTACACTCTCATGATGTCTGATATTGCTTGTATTTGCGTATCCTGCGGAAAAGATGAGAATGACAAAAAGAAACTGATAGAATGTATTTACTGCCACAAATGTGAGCATCTAAAGTGCAAAAACATTATCGGAAATGCGGTATGGAAGATAAGAGAACGACCTTATTTCTGTTCGCTTGATTGCCAAGAATTTCACCACAGAGATATGAGCATTGCTTCCACTGAGTCTCAGGTACTGCGAGAACTGCAAACGGTGTTGACAGAAGTGAGGGAAACAAAAACGGAGTTGCAGGTATTGAAAACAACCATTGCAGACATCGAGAAATTCCAAAGTTTCGTTTCCTCAAAGTTGGATGATCTACTCACAGAGGTTACTACGCTGAAGGCAGAGTATGGAACACTGAAGTCCCACGTTTCCACGTTATATCAGATGGACGACTCACTGAATAGCAGAATGAACACTCTGGAGACTGATTTTGATAAAATCAACCGAATGGCAATATCGAAGAATGCTGTTCTTCTCGGCATCCCGATGAGGAAGAATGAAGATCCAAAACAAATTGTGCGCAATGTTGCCGCTGCTATGGGGTGTGAGCTGGAGACGGGGTTGGTATTAGAGGCACGACGTCTGATAAAATATAACAACAATGATACGAATCAAGTTCCTTTAAAAGTAACATTCAATAGTGAAACGGTTAAGGAAGAGTTGTTCGACAAAAAGAAGAATCATGGTAAGCTATCCCTGCCACAAATTGATTCAACTTTTACTGATACTGCAAGGGCAGTTGTTTTACGTGATGAGCTAACTGGCTTTGGTATCAGGTTGCTGAAAGAAGCGCGGGTCGTACAGGAACAGTTGGACTTCAAGTTCGTTTGGGCTGGGCGCAACGGCGCAATTCTGATGAAGAAAAATGAGTCAGCAAAGGTCGAAGTAATCCGTAGTGTAGTGGATTTGGAAAAAATCAGAAAGTCATCCCAACGACGTCTTGTTCAGGGAATTTCTTCATCCCCAGAGGGTGGACCAGCCCCAAAACGTCGTTAGAAAAAACTTGTGGTACAGTTTTGTGTTTTTTAATATAATTTTGCTAAATGGCTTGTAATATTGTATATGAATGTATTGAAGATTGGTTAATAAAACGATATGTTTCAACAAATAAGTCACTCAAAATACTCCAGCTCAATATTAGAGGAATAAATGACCTAATGAAGTTTGATAGTTTCAAAGCGATTCTGCAAAAATACGGTGAGCGTATTGATATTATCATATTGTGTGAGACCTGGCTCAAAGAGGACTGTGTTGGTTTGTACAACATTGAAGGCTATCGAGGAACATTTTCATGCAGATCGAGCTCAAGTGGTGGATTAGCATTTTATGTTCGTGATGATATGAGTACGGAAATTGATTTGAGTGAAGTTAGTGACGGTTTTCATCATATTCGATGTCGTGTTAACACTTATGGAACACCAATACATATTCATGGAATATACAGACTGCCAAATTACGAAGCAAGAAAATGTCTTTATTAGAAATAGAGAGCATGCTGGCCAGTGTACCTAACGAATGTGACTGTATCCTTGTAGGTGATATAAACATTCCTGTTAATATTCAGTCTAATAACATTGTACGTGAATATACGCGACTTTTATCCTCTTACAATGTAGTTGTAACGAATACAGAACCAACAAGGCCTGTAAGCGGAAATGTGTTAGATCATATAGCTTGCTCTAGTGCTATTGTATCTGATGTTGTGAATGAAACTGTTATTGTCGACCTTAGTGATCATTATTTAATACTTTTTTCAATCAATGTTGAGTGTGAAAAGTCTCAAATGATACTTCACAAAGAAATTGTTAATCATGCTCGATTGAATGATATGTTCATTCAGTTAATGAACCGCATGCCTCTGAACCTATCAGCAAACAATAAAATCATGTACATTACTGACTCTTACAATTCGTGCTTAAAACATTGCTCCAAATCTATATCAATCAAAGCGAAGGTAAAGGGACATTGTCCCTGGATGTCAATGGACATTTGGTACTTGATTAAGCAAAAAAACAAATTGCTAAAAAAGAAGTGGCATAGGCTGCACGATGAGCGGATAGCAGGATTATTAGAACACGTGTCAAAATTACTTAGCAAGAAAAAAATTCAACTAATGCGGAAAGGGGATCAAAAATCGGCATGGAATGTGATTAATGATGTTTTAAGCAGAAAGTCGAAGCACAATAATACATATGAAATAGAAATAGAAGGCCGTTTAGTCAACAATACGGTTGAAGTTTGTAGCATATTTAATGATTACTTTAGTAGTATAGGGGACAATCTAGCATCAGTGATTAGGAAAGATCATAGTATACATCCAATGAACTTGTTACAATACCAACAGAATTCAATGTATTTAAATCCTACTACAAGGAATGAAATCATACAAATAATTCATAATTTGGATGCAAAAAAATCTGCTGGTCATGACAATATTCCAGTATCTTTCGTTAAACTTCATTTTAACATGTTTGCATCGATTATTGTCGAAATATTCAATGAAATCATTTTAACGGGTCAATACCCTGAATCTTTGAAAATAGCCAAAGTAATTCCTGTGTTTAAATCTGGAGACCGTAAGAACTTGAACAACTACCGCCCTATTTCCACACTGTCCGTCATTGATAAGATAATTGAAAAACTGTTAGTAGTTAGGTTGATGGAATATTTGACACGCTACAATATCTTGTTTGAGCATCAATACGGTTTCAGAGAGGGGTCAAGTACCTTGACGGCTTCGTGTGATCTGGTTGATCAAATCTATGATGCATTAGATCATCGGCTTTATGGAGGGGTTATGTTTATTGACTTGAAGAAGGCATTTGACACCGTCGACCACGCTTTGCTCGTTTCGAAACTAGAAGGTTATGGCATAAGGGGACCAGCTGGACTATTGCTTGAGAATTATCTAAAGGACAGAAAACAATTTATATCAATTGGTAAACATAAATCTACAATGCAGTTCATTCGCACAGGAGTTCCTCAAGGCAGCAACTTGGGTCCTATCTTATTCCTGCTCTTTATTAACGATTTGGCAAAGCTACCCTTGTCCGGAAAACTACGACTGTTTGCCGATGATACCAGCATTTTCTACAAAGGATCGGACTGTGGTGCAATATTGCAAGATATTCAACAAGATGCCTCACTACTTCTTGATTACTTCTATTCGAACGTTCTATCTATGAACCTGAAGAAAACTAAGTACATGTTGATTCATTCTTCGAGGAGGCAAATTCCAGCTCACGATCCTGTAGTAATACAAGGGCAAGTATTAGATGAAGTATCAGAGTACACTTTCCTAGGTCTTATAATTGACTCCACAATGAGTTGGAAACCTCATGTTGAGATGCTCAAAAATAAAATCGGGTCTCTATGTGGGATTATGAAGAAAATTTCCGCTTTCTTACCACCTGTTTGCTTAAAAAATATCTATTTTTCATTGGTTCACTCTAGACTCTCGTATCTCGTCTCAAACTGGGGAAATTCAAATAAATCACAACTGAGAGAATTACAAGTTATTCAAAACAGATGTCTCAAATTAATTCTTAAAAAACCCTTTTTGTATCCCACAAATATATTGTACAGTGACAAATTACACTCTGTTTTACCAATTAAGGCTTTGTATGAGTTTCAAATAATGATGCAGATGCATAAAATTGCAACTAACCAGCCCCTACACCACAATTACAGTCTATTAATACTGCACACAATCAGAGCATCTCTGCAGCAGGGAAACTTCATTCTTCCAAGACCTGGATCAGAATTTGGTCGAAAAAGATTAACATATTATGGTAGTAAACTGTATAACACCTTGCCTTTAACGATAAACGATAAAAATACTTTAAAGATAAAATTAATCACTTTCTCATATAGGTAAATACTCAATTAATTCGTTAACCTTATGTTTTCTTCATCACACAATAATACGTTGAATCTATCAACATCAACCGGTGGCGATGTGTCGCATAGCACTATAGAGATCATCGAGCTCGACGAATAACATCCTCCATTTATATTATACTTAAATTGATCAACGAATTAACTTTGTTTTTTTTTATTGGATTATATTATAGTGAAAGCATAGTGTTACAAATACTTTGAATAATAATACTTAATTTTTGTTTTGTTCTTGGAATAGATAAGCATACGGTATAAACACCTCCTTCAAAGAGCAATTTGCTCACTTGATGGTGTACATGAATTAAAGAATATGAAAACCATGTAAACTTCAGATCCAAAACTTGTATACGTTTAATAAAGCTATAATTGAATTGAAAAAAAAGAGCCTTCTTTCAAAGAGCCAAGAGGCCCGGAAGCCTCCTTTCAAGAGGCCCGGAAGTCTCCTTTCAAGAGGCCCGGAAGTCTCCTTTCAAGAGGCCCGGAAGTCTCCTTTCAAGAGGCCCGGAAGCTTCCTTTCAAGAGGTCCGGAAGCCTCCTTTCAAGAGGCCCGGAAGCCTCCTTTCAAGAGGCCCGGAAGCCTCCTTTCAAGAGGCCCGGAAGCCTCCTTTCAAGAGGCCCGGAAGCCTCCTTTCAAGAGGCCCGGGAACCTCCTTTCAAGAGGCCCGGAAGCCTCCTTTCAAGAGGCCCGGAAGCCTCCTTTCAAGAGGCCCGGAAGCCTCCTTTCAAGAGGCCCGGAAGCCTCCTTTCAAGAGGCCCGGAAGCCTCCTTTCAAGAGGCCCAGGCCTCCTTTCAAGAGGCCCGGAAGCCTCCTTTCAAGAGGCCCAGCCTCCTTTCAAGAGGCCCGGAAGCCTCCTTTCAAGAGGCCAGAAGCCTCCTTTCAAGAGGCCAGAAGCCTCCTTTCAAGAGGCCCAGAAGCCTCCTTTCAAGAGGCCCGGAAGCCTCCTTTCAAGAGGCCCGGAAGCCTCCTTTCAAGAGGCCCAGGCCTCCTTTCAAGAGGCCCGGAAGCCTCCTTTCAAGAGGCCAGAAGCCTCCTTTCAAGAGGCCCGGAAGCCTCCTTTCAAGAGGCCAGAAGCCTCCTTTCAAGAGGCCCGGAAGCCTCCTTTCAAGAGGCCCTGAAGCCTCCTTTCAAGAGGCCCGGAAGCCTCCTTTCAAGAGGCCCTGGAAGCCTCCTTTCAAGAGGCCCGGAAGCCTCCTTTCAAGAGGCCCGGAAGCCTCCTTTCAAGAGGCCCAGAAGCCTCCTTTCAAGAGGCCCGGAAGCCTCCTTTCAAGAGGCCCGAAGCCTCCTTTCAAGAGGCCCGGAAGCCTCCTTTCAAGAGGCCCGGAAGCCTCCTTTCAAGAGGCCCGGAAGCCTCCTTTCAAGAGGCCCGAAGCCTCCTTTCAAGAGGCCCAGGCCTCCTTTCAAGAGGCCCGGAAGCCTCCTTTCAAGAGGCCCGAAGCCTCCTTTCAAGAGGCCCAGAAGCCTCCTTTCAAGAGGCCCGGAAGCCTCCTTTCAAGAGGCCCGGAAGCCTCCTTTCAAGAGGCCCGGAAGCCTCCTTTCAAGAGGCCCGGAAGCCTCCTTTCAAGAGGCCCGGAAGCCTCCTTTCAAGAGGCCCAGAACCGTCCTTTCCAGGGGCCCAGTCCCGTCCCTTCCAGAGGCCCCGTAGCCCCCCTTCAGCTGGCCCAGAAGCCTCCTTTCAAGAGGCCCGGAAGCCTCCTTTCAAGAGGCCCAGGCCTCCTTTCAAGAGGAGGCCCGGAAGCCTCCTTTCAAGAGGCCCGGAAGCCTCCTTTCAAGAGGCCCGGAAGCCTCCTTTCAAGAGGCCCGGAGGCCTCGTTTCAGGAGGCCCAGAAGCCTCCTTTCAAGAGGCCCAGAAGCCTCCTTTCAAGAGGCCCGGAAGCCTCCTTTCAAGAGGCCCGGAAGCCTCCTTTCAAGAGGCCCAGAAGCCTCCTTTCAAGAGGCCCGGAAGGCTTCTTTCGAGCAGCCCAGAGGCCTCCTTTCAAGAGGCCCAGGCCTCCTTTCAACAGGTCCGGAAGACTTCTTTCAAGAGGTTCAGAAGCCCAGTTTCAAGAGGCCCGGAAGCCTCCTTTCAAGAGGCCCAGAAGCCTCATTTCAAGAGGCCCACAAGCCTCCTTTCAAGAGGCCCAGGCCTCCTTTCAAGAGGCCCGGAAGCCTCCTTTCAAGAGGCCCAGAAGCCTCCTTTCAAGAGGCCCAGAAGCCTCCTTTCAAGAGGCCCAGAAGCCTCCTTTCAAGAGGCCCGGAAGCCTCCTTTCAAGAGGCCCAGGCCTCCTTTCAAGAGGCCCGGAAGCCTCCTTTCAAGAGGCCCGGAAGCCTCCTTTCAAGAGGCCAGAAGCCTCCTTTCAAGAGGCCAGAAGCCTCCTTTCAAGAGGCCCGGAAGCCTCCTTTCAAGAGGCCCGGAAGCCTCCTTTCAAGAGGCCCAGGCCTCCTTTCAAGAGGCCCGGAAGCCTCCTTTCAAGAGGCCGGAAGCCTCCTTTCAAGAGGCCAGAAGCCTCCTTTCAAGAGGCCCAGAAGCCTCCTTTCAAGAGGCCCGGAAGCCTCCTTTCAAGAGGCCCGGAAGCCTCCTTTCAAGAGGCCCGGAAGCCTCTTTTCAAAAGGCCTGGAAGCCTCCTTTCAAGAGGCCCAGAAGCCTCCTTTAAAGAAGCCCAGAAGCCTCCTTTCAAGAGGCCCGGAAGCCTCCTTTCAAGAGGCCTGGAAGCCTCCTTTCAAGAGGCCCGGAAGCCTCCTTTCAAGAGGCCCGGAAGCCTCCTTTCAAGAGGCCCGGAAGCCTATTTTTAAGAGGCCCAGAAGCCTCCTTTAAAGAAGCCCAGAAGCCTCCTTTACAGATGTCCGGAAGCCTCCTTTCAAGAGGCCCGGAAGCCTCCTTTCAAGAGGCCCGGAAGCCTCCTTTCAAGAGGCCCAGAAGCCTCCTTTCAAGAGGCCCAGGCCTCCTTTCAAGAGGCCCAGGCCTCCTTTCAAGAGGCCCGGAAGCCTCCTTTCAAGAGGCCCAGAAGCCTCCTTTCAAGAGGCCCAGAAGCCTCCTTTCAAGAGGCCCGGAAGCCTCCTTTCAAGAGGCCCAGGCCTCCTTTCAAGAGGCCCAGAAGCCTCCTTTCAAGAGGCCCGGAAGCCTCCTTTCAAGAGGCCAGAAGCCTCCTTTCAAGAGGCCAGAAGCCTCCTTTCAAGAGGCCCGGAAGCCTCCTTTCAAGAGGCCAGAAGCCTCCTTTCAAGAGGCCAGGAAGCCTCCTTTCAAGAGGCCCGGAAGCCTCCTTTCAAGAGGCCAGAAGCCTCCTTTCAAGAGGCCCAGAAGCCTCCTTTCAAGAGGCCCAGAAGCCTCCTTTCAAGAGGCCCAGGCCTCCTTTCAAGAGGCCCGGAAGCCTCCTTTCAAGAGGCCCAGAAGCCTCCTTTCAAGAGGCCCGGAAGCCTCCTTTCAAGAGGCCCGGAAGCCTCCTTTCAAGAGGCCAGGAAGCCTCCTTTCAAGAGGCCCAGGCCTCCTTTCAAGAGGCCAGAAGCCTCCTTTCAAGAGGCCCAGGCCTCCTTTCAAGAGGCCCGGAAGCCTCCTTTCAAGAGGCCCAGAAGCCTCCTTTCAAGAGGCCCGAAGCCTCCTTTCAAGAGGCCCGGAAGCCTCCTTTCAAGAGGCCCGAAGCCTCCTTTCAAGAGGCCCAGGCCTCCTTTCAAGAGGCCCGGAAGCCTCCTTTCAAGAGGCCCAGAAGCCTCCTTTCAAGAGGCCCAGGCCTCCTTTCAAGAGGCCCAGAAGCCTCCTTTCAAGAGGCCCAGAAGCCTCCTTTCAAGAGGCCCAGGCCTCCTTTCAAGAGGCCCGGAAGCCTCCTTTCAAGAGGCCCAGAAGCCTCCTTTCAAGAGGCCCAGGCCTCCTTTCAAGAGGCCTGGAAGCCTCCTTTCAAGAGGCCCGGAAGCCTCCTTTCAAGAGGCCCAGAAGCCTCCTTTCAAGAGGCCCAGGCCTCCTTTCAAGAGGCCAGAAGCCTCCTTTCAAGAGGCCTGGAAGCCTCCTTTCAAGAGGCCCAGAAGCCTCCTTTCAAGAGGCCAGAAGCCTCCTTTCAAGAGGCCCAGGCCTCCTTTCAAGAGGCCCGGAAGCCTCCTTTCAAGAGGCCCAGGCCTCCTTTCAAGAGGCCCAGGCCTCCTTTCAAGAGGCCAGGAAGCCTCCTTTCAAGAGGCCCGAAGCCTCCTTTCAAGAGGCCCGGAAGCCTCCTTTCAAGAGGCCCAGAAGCCTCCTTTCAAGAGGCCCGGAAGCCTCCTTTCAAGAGGCCCGGAAGCCTCCTTTCAAGAGGCCCGAAGCCTCCTTTCAAGAGGCCAGAAGCCTCCTTTCAAGAGGCCCAGGCCTCCTTTCAAGAGGCCCAGGCCTCCTTTCAAGAGGCCAGAAGCCTCCTTTCAAGAGGCCCAGGCCTCCTTTCAAGAGGCCCAGGCCTCCTTTCAAGAGGCCCAGAGCCTCCTTTCAAGAGGCCCAGGCCTCCTTTCAAGAGGCCCAGGCCTCCTTTCAAGAGGCCCAGGCCTCCTTTCAAGAGGCCCGGAAGCCTCCTTTCAATAGGCCCAGAAGCCTCCTTTCAAGAGGCCCAGAAGCCTAATTTCAAGAGGTCCGGAAGACTCCTTTCAAGAGGCCCAGAGCCTCCTTTCAAGAGGCCCGGAAGCCTCCTTTCAAGAGGCCCAGAAGCCTCCTTTCAAGAGGCCCGGAAGCCTCCTTTCAAGAGGCCAGAAGCCTCCTTTCAAGAGGCCCAGAAGCCTCCTTTCAAGAGGCCCAGGCCTCCTTTCAAGAGGCCCAGGCCTCCTTTCAAGAGGCCCTGGAAGCCTCCTTTCAAGAGGCCCAGGCCTCCTTTCAAGAGGCCCAGAAGCCTCCTTTCAAGAGGCCAGAAGCCTCCTTTCAAGAGGCCCAGAAGCCTCCTTTCAAGAGGCCAGGAAGCCTCCTTTCAAGAGGCCAGAAGCCTCCTTTCAAGAGGCCAGAAGCCTCCTTTCAAGAGGCCCAGGCCTCCTTTCAAGAGGCCCAGAAGCCTCCTTTCAAGAGGCCAGAAGCCTCCTTTCAAGAGGCCCGGAAGCCTCCTTTCAAGAGGCCCAGAAGCCTCCTTTCAAGAGGCCCGGAAGCCTCCTTTCAAGAGGCCCAGGCCTCCTTTCAAGAGGCCCAGGCCTCCTTTCAAGAGGCCCGGAAGCCTCCTTTCAAGAGGCCCGGAAGCCTCCTTTCAAGAGGCCCGGAAGCCTCCTTTCAAGAGGCCCAGAAGCCTCCTTTCAAGAGGCCTGGAAGCCTCCTTTCAAGAGGCCCAGGCCTCCTTTCAAGAGGCCCGGAAGCCTCCTTTCAAGAGGCCCGGAAGCCTCCTTTCAAGAGGCCCAGGCCTCCTTTCAAGAGGCCCGGAAGCCTCCTTTCAAGAGGCCCGAAGCCTCCTTTCAAGAGGCCAGGAAGCCTCCTTTCAAGAGGCCAGAAGCCTCCTTTCAAGAGGCCCAGAAGCCTCCTTTCAAGAGGCCCAGGCCTCCTTTCAAGAGGCCGGAAGCCTCCTTTCAAGAGGCCCAGAAGCCTCCTTTCAAGAGGCCCGGAAGCCTCCTTTCAAGAGGCCGGAAGCCTCCTTTCAAGAGGCCCGGAAGCCTCCTTTCAAGAGGCCCAGAAGCCTCCTTTCAAGAGGCCTGGAAGCCTCCTTTCAAGAGGCCCGGAAGCCTCCTTTCAAGAGGCGCGAAAGCGTACTTCCAAGAGGCCAAGAAGCCACCATTAAAGAGACCCCGAAGCATCCTTTCAAGAGGCCAAGAAGCCCCCTTTCAAGAGGCCCGGAAGCCTCCTTTCAAGAGGCCTGGAAGCCTCCTTTCAAGAGGCCTGGAAGCCTCCTTTCAAGAGGCCTGGAAGCCTCCTTTCAAGAGGCCCGGAAGCCTCCTTTCAAGAGGCCTGGAGCCTCCTTTCAAGAGGCCCGGAAGCCCCATTTCAAGAGGCCCAGAAGCTACCTTTCAAGAGGCCCGGAAGCCTCCTTTCAAGAGGCCCGGAAGCCTCCTTTCAAGAGGCCCGGAAGCCTCCTTTCAAGAGGCCCGGAAGCCTCCTTTCAAGAGGCCCGGGAGCCTCCTTTCAGGAGGCCCGGAAGCCTCCTTTCAGGAGGCCCGGAAGCCTCCTTTCAAGAGGCCCGGAAGCCTCCTTTCAGGAGGCCCGGAAGCCTCCTTTCAGGAGGCCCGGAAGCCTCCTTTCAAGAGGCCCAGGCCTCCTTTCAAGAGGCCCAGGCCTCCTTTCAAGAGGCCCGGAAGCCTCCTTTCAAGAGGCCCGGAAGCCTCCTTTCAAGAGGCCCAGGCCTCCTTTCAAGAGGCCCAGAGGCCTCCTTTCAAGAGGCCCAGAAGCCTCCTTTCAAGAGGCCCGGAAGCCTCCTTTCAAGAGGCCCGGAAGCCTCCTTTCAAGAGGCCCGGAAGCCTCCTTTCAAGAGGCCCGGAAGCCTCCTTTCAAGAGGCCCGGAAGCCTCCTTTCAAGAGGCCCAGGCCTCCTTTCAAGAGGCCTCAAGCCTCCTTTCAAGAGGCTCAGAAGCCTCCTTTCAAGAGGCCCGGAAGCCTCCTTTCAAGAGGCACGGAAGCCTCCTTTCAAGAGGCCGGAAGCCTCCTTTCAAGAGGCCCAGGCCTCCTTTCAAGAGGCCCGGAAGCCTCCTTTCAAGAGGCCCGGAAGCCTCCTTTCAAGAGGCCCGGAAGCCTCCTTTCAAGAGGCCCGGAAGCCTCCTTTCAAGAGGGCCGGAAGCCTCCTTTCAAGAGGGCCGGAAGCCTCCTTTCAAGAGGGCCGGAAGCCTCCTTTCAAGAGGGCCGGAAGCCTCCTTTCAAGAGGGCCGGAAGCCTCCTTTCAAGAGGCTCGGAAGCCTCCTTTCAAGAGACTCGGAAGCCTCCTTTCAAGAGGCCCGGAAGCCTTCTTTCAAGAGGCCCGGAAGCCTTCTTTCAAGAGACTCGGAAACCTCCATTGAAGATGCTCAGAAAACTCCATTCAAGAGGCGCATAAGCGTCCAATGATGATACAAGTCCTGTAGGAAGCTAGATGGGTAAACTTAATGTTAGTTGGAAAGTTTCACGGAATGATAACAATTTCAGCACACTTTATAAAGAGTCTTATATCCTGTTAGCTTTTATGGCCATTTTTTCATATATCCTATGAGTTCAGCTTATTTTCATTTACATCAAAAAATAAGGGGTACCTCAATTGATGCAAAAGTTCAAAGGGGTACCTCTCATAAAAAAGGTTGGGAGCCGCTGATCTAGTTTATGATAATAATAACACATACATTATTAGGGGACCCGTTGCGTAGTTGTCTACACGTTCGCCCCACAAGTTCATGATTATGGGTTCGCTTCCCAGCCCCTCCACCAAACCCTCGTCAGTCGCTGGTGTTTTGGGGTACGGTAAGCGAAAATCGCCAATAACTTCGCCAGTATTTAATGTTTTTTTTGTTTTTTATCGCCACGAACATTATAGAACATAAAAAAATGTAAAAATCTTGGGGGTTATTTATCAATAACGACCCATATCTCGACTTCTATAGCAGATTGAATAATAATTTATACAGCATAAAAGCAACTTTCACTACAAATTTCTGAAAGACACCAATGATGTATCTCCACAATTAAAGGAAAGAGAATTTTTATCTCACTTTTAGGGAGATCAAGCTTAGCTTAGCTTAGACTGACTGTACATATCAATGGTAACTACTCCGTGATTAATCAGAGCTGGTGCGAATTGCTCTTCGATCCCATCTCACTTTTGGGGCTATTCATCATACTTTTTTCTCCATATTATGAAGCTTAACATACTGAAAAACCTACTGGACTGTTCGTTTTAATTATATTTATTGAACGGCTACTCGGCCTTACAATTATTACAACGAGTTTATTATTTACCCAACGTTTCGACACGAAGATTGTGTCTTTTTCAAGGGGAAAATATTTTTGTTGTTTATGACGATATTTTTGTTGTTTATACGGCAAATTTAGAGGCACTACTCGTCGATAGAAAACCTTCCGCACGAGATGGTATATGAGCAAATCAAACCGCCTTACTTTTGACAGTGGAGATATATCAGCTTCCATACTGATATTCTTCCCTTCTCCTATAAACGGGAGTTTGACATTTGACTTTAGTTTCTATAAAACATTCTACAAGCCTGCCGTATCTTAACGAAACTATCAAATGTATACTTTCGCCTCTAATTATATCATGAACATGAACGTCAATGTTTGGAAGATGATCTTACATACGACGACAAATAGCAAAAATATTTTCTCCTTGAAAAAGATACATCCCCTTGTCGAAACACCGGGTAATAAACACGTTGTAATAATTGTAAGACTGACTAGCCGTTTAATAAATATAATACTGAAAAACTTCTGCAAAGTCACTTAGCTTCCAAAATAAACTTCTAAAGGCCAACACATTTTTTATCACGAATTCCTGGGTTAGAAAATACTGTGCGCTTAGGACATCATGATCATGATGATGATGGTCCCGCCACATACCCCTACCCCTACCCTTGATATAATAACAATTTATTCAGATTTGCAAAAAATAAAAACGATCTAATTACCATCACAGATATGAATTTCATAATTTTTCATTACTAGGATAAGGGAGGTATTTTGGACCACCAGTTCGACTGCTCATATTTTGGACCACTGAGTGCAAATTTCTCTTGGTGGTCCAAAATAAGAGCCCCCGTAAGGGTGGTCCAAAATACATCCTTTACTCTATCCAGCAAAAAAGGTAAAAAAAGAAAAAAAAACTATTGTTTTCATCTACAGATTTTCATAAACATCGGTTGTGATACTTCGAGTTTATACTAAAATGCAAAACTTACGATACCTCTCGTACAGATTACAAAAGTTCCATCAATTATCGCGTTTTATGTTTTTACAAAAACACCTAGCGTTTGTCACTTGTAAGCATCAATAAAATTAATAATTTAAATCGTCAACAAAATAGGCCTTTTGGCCATTTGACCGCATAGGTCATTTGGCCGAATAGGACATTAGGCGGAATATGACATTTGGTCGAATAGCCTTTTTGGGCCACATGTCCTATTTGGCCAAATGTCCTATTCCGCCTAATGTCCTATTCGGCCAAATGACCTTTTCGGCCAAATGTCTTATTCGATCAAATTACCTATTCACAAAATGTGCTATTCGGCCAAATGACCTATTCGGCCAGATGGGTATCGGCCTAGTGGCATTCGGCCAAATGAAATTGAGCACCCCTTGACACAATATCTAGAGACTAGCATGAGACTAAATGAGAAAATTGATTGAAAAATAACTGAGATATGGCAATTTTAAAATTAAGCTGCATCGATTTTATTTTTTTTTTGGCGAATGTATCGTAGTACCGGTCTAGGCAGTTTTCGGATTAGAAATTGTTTCGACTGCCCTGGGCATAAAAGTATCATCATGATATATATAAGTATCATGATGATATACGAATGCAAAAATGGTAGCTTGGCTAAGAAACCTCGCAGTTAATAACTGTGGTAGTGCTTAATGAACACTAAGCTGCGTGGCGGCTCTGTCCCAGTTTTGAGGATGTAATGCCAATAAGATGAAGATGATGATCGTAGTGCTAAATATCCCTAGTGGTAATGTGATCGATACGGTTGCAAAATTCTCCCTGGGAATCGATGCGGAAATTCATTCGAGAATTATGTTGTAAGTTCTTCAGCAACAATCTGCGGAGACTACATGCTGAATTCCATGAATTCTAGCGGAAATCGCATTGGAAATTCTTGCAAATTCGAGGCGCAATTTCTGAGGTCCCTTCTTGCAAATATTTTTTCGGGAATACAATTGGAAACACCTCCATGATTTTCTGGGGAAATCGTTTTGGCAAGTTCTGTTGACTTTCTTTAGTAAATTCATGCGGACAACTTTCCGGGAATTCTCCCGTTCCATAAAAAGTCCCCGTGAATTTCTCCAAAATCAGAGAAAACTTGTTCAGTTATTTAAACAATCCTTGTCAAAATTCCTAAGGAGGTTTCTCCGTAATTTGAGGGTATACCTGTGAAAACATTACGCAGCAAAGCTGGAATAATAAAAATGACAGTAGTGTGTGGCCTTTGTTTTGAATGGGGTGACCTTTAAAACGTGAGTGCATTTAGCTTTGGATTCCGGTAGGATTGTCCCTAATGATTATTTGTTTTTGCAGTGGAAGATGTTCCATGAAAGTGTCTTTTGATTTCTGAGTCATATCTCCCAAAATTAAGCCTTTTTGTTTTTCTAAGATTTGGGGAGGGTAGTTGTTCTGCAATTGCACAAATCGAGCTTACAGACATAGTTATTAATTATAAACTTTGATTGTACTGAATTATTCTGTTGTGCATTGAAATCTAGCAATCTTCTGTTACGGTTAACATTTTTTGGGGGAATGGCCGTATGACCGAAAAACATTTGCCTAAAAATGGAATTTGGCCGAAAGGAACACACGGTCGAAAATGTCGTTCGGCTGAAAGTTGTTGGACCGAATACGTTATTCGGTCAAATCAATCATCTTGCCAAAACCTATCTGGGCGAAAGTAATTTACGTCTGAACTAATAACTTGTCGATGCTACTTTACGATGATGTTTCGGACAAACTAAACCATTACCTACGAGGGTATTGTGTTGAATCCCTCGAGTTCCTAGAAAATGTTTGGTTCAAATAAAAAAAACCTTGAACAGCTCGTGATTTAAGCATCTGCGTCACACACCATTTTTCAGCATCCTACCGAGTATTGTACGCAGCTCTTTTTGTTCGAAGACCCCGAAAGCTTTCCGGTCCGCCTCTTTTAACGTCCACGCTAGATGTCCGTAAACATCCACTGGTAGAATCAGAGTCTTGTACCTAAGACCCTATTCGTAGCAGCAAAACACTTTGCACTTCCCGCGAAACGCCATTGTTACATGTCACAAGCATTCCACGGTAAACAAATTGTTCAACGAATTTAAACACATCCAAATCAAACACTACCTGAGCACCAACACCACTATGTTTACCTCTATCTCTACCCGTAAGCATGTATTTTGTCTTGGTCGAGTTAATGGTTTAAGCCTTTCCTCAACAGTGAGATGAACCATTAATTCAGTAGGACAAAAGCCCCCACTACTCGATATCGATGTCGTCCGCAAAGCCCAAGAAATTATGCGACCGATCGATAATAAGGCCTTTTTTCTGCACGCCAGATCCCCTTATCGCCCCTCAAGTGCAATGTTGAACAATAAATATGAAAGTGCATCACCCTGCTTTCGGTACGGTCATTCACACATACATTCGCACCGTTCAACAAATACTTGCTACACCTGGCTGCCATAGTCCATAGTCTTGTCTGTCAGCAAATTCGTAAAATCTCCGCATATCGATTTTCTCGCCTGAATGGTCCTGCCAGCTTGCATCGCTTCTATCCGCCCTAATCAAAATCGGAGAATTTATGATAGCCATCCACATTCTAGACAGATACGACGTTTCAACCCTTGCCCAACGGAGTAAATTGACACATGATGCTTAAAAGCCTAGAACTAAGCGAAGTCCCTTGGCTGTGCTGAACAACTGGGTCTTGTCTGACCCCATCCTGGTCGTCGCTGATAGTTTAACAGCGCTCTGAGTAAGCTCAACGACCTTGCCGAGTGCTCCTCTTCGGCAGGTTTAGTCAAAACGCAGACATAAAATAGCAAAAAGGACAGCAAGTTCATCTGACGTTCATAGGTTTACTTAAATCTCAATTTAAAAACGAGCCCCGTTAAATTGAATGAATCACTTGCAAGTCAAAGGTTACTTCCTGTCGGTTAGCAGCAAAAAAAAGCTCTAGCTCCATTGGTTGATATTTGATATGTTTCCGAAATCAATCAGCTGTAACGTCAGAATCTTCGAAAAAAAATCCATCCACATTGAATAGATTGACCACGTCAGCCATCAAAACAAGATCTATTCCACAGCAGGAGCACGACCAAGTGCCGATTCTCACGATGGATTACCACCCATCCTCTCCTGGAGCAATTCCGGCACGTTCGTTCGATTTCCGTCCGGGCCTTTTAGCGAGAAGTAAGCGATTTGAAACCAAAGTGTTTTTGTATGACCAAACCAATCCCGTCTGTGGCGGCCAGCCAGCGTCACGTCCCGGTGATTCACATCGCTGTCGGTGAACAGCAGCGAGCATCATCCGTTCGTACACGGACGAAAATCTCAAATTCAAAAACCTCCGGGGAACGGTGGACGATTGGCACTCGCACGTACGCTGTTGACTGATTTGTAGAGGATAGGGTCTCTCGATTGGTTTAGAGAACAGATAAAGGGATGTTGCATTGCACTGTTAAAGGTTGGAAAAAGGTTTAACATTTGTACTGCAACCCTCGGATTGTGAAATTTCACTATTTTACAACTACAAATGTTAAAAATAGAAAAAAAAAATCTTGTGTTAGAATGTGCCAAACCTACGTCCGTTATTCTATGCTATGATATTGACTTTTCGTCTGAGTAGAAATTGAAATGGATTTGATGGGTATTTGCTTTCAAGCAACCCTTTTTTGGGGACAGCATTGCCGGAACTAAATATTCGTCTGTTGCAAGCTGTGCCAAGGAAACGGCCATCGAAAGAAAACAAGAAGCAGTTGAAGGCACTGAAGCAAAACAAAAAACGCTTCCACTTGGACCAGTGGAATTGCAACAGCGACCTTGGGTTGTTTTTCTGCGGCGTGGCAAATCCCTCTCGACGTCGAGCGTCAAGCAGGACTCCTGCAGCGAACGCGAAGTTTATTTGCACTTCATTTCATTGCATCGACCAAGGAGAGCGAGTGCGTGGTCCAGTTAGGTGAGTGGGATAGGGAAAAAAAGAAAAATCCTTTCTGAGCCAACCACACTGCTGAGTAGCTTTGGTTCGTTTTCTGAGCTAGGGTAACCGTGCATATAGCGGAGGTGATAAGTCGTCAATTTATCATTTTTTTTTCATTACTTTGTTTTTTTTTTCTTAGCTCATAGCCGACTATTAATTCACTGTTTGAAATAATTGCACATCCCCAGTTATGAATATAGAGATTTTTATATCAATCAATATATGAGTTTAAACTGAGAAATAAATTTGTATTAATTTGTATTCAATAAATTTAAATAATTGGTGACGTTAAATTTAAACAAAAATCATGTCCTAACTGTCTTCCATAATTAATTAATATATGAAGAATTAATTAATTACATGAATTAAAAACTGTAAATATTTTCTATTCTTAGGGGAGGGCATTTAGTTGGAACGCCGCAACAGGAATTCGCCTGTCTGATAATGGAGCGTGATGGCGTCCAGTAGTTTAATACCGTCGAAAGAACCGGATAAAGTCTTTTCACCGGCGTAGAATGACATATGAAGTTCTTGCTCTGGAACACTCCCCCGAGTAGCACAATATAGACCGATTAAGTTGCAGCAACTTATATATGACTAGATATGGTCGTATATAGGTTACAGTAACTCGTTCATGAGAAGTGTGCTGCTTGGGTCCATAATCACAATTAGTGTCAGCAGGTGGTAGGGGAACGCAGAGGAAGGGGCAATCGTTGACCGAGTAGTTCGAGGACACCAAGCAGGATCAAACATGACAACCGAACCATATGGACCAAATTACAACATACAAGTTTTCCATTTTTCTGTTATAGAGATCAATGAGAGCTACTGGTTAACATCTCTTTCGGAAAATGGCGTATACGTCACTTTGTCTGATTACGGCAGTAGGTACCCACTTTCTAAAGCGAAAATGTCCATCAGGATGTCGCACAATGACTGGAACCCGGACAAATCCTCAACAAATTTTTAGTTTGTTTCGCGAAGGTCGATTCTTTTAAATTTCACAGATATATAAAATGAACTGAATCCAAAATTCTATGATTGTTTTATCTTATTTATTATCGATTCATCAGAACCATAATACCGCATTGGGTTAACGATGGTAGTCAAGGTAATGCAATTGCAATTGCCTCCTTTCAAGAGACTCGGAAGCCTCCTTTCAAGAGGCTCGGAAGCCTCCTTTCAAGAGGCTCGGAAGCCTCCTTTCAAGAGGCTCGGAAGCCTCCTTTCAAGAGGCTCGGAAGCCTCCTTTCAAGAGGCTCGGAAGCCTCCTTTCAAGAGGCTCGGAAGCCTCCTTTCAAGAGGCTCAGGCCTCCTTTCAAGAGGCTCAGAAACCTCCTTTCAAGAGGCTCAGAAGCCTCCTTCAAGAGGCTCAGGCCTCCTTTCAAGAGGCTCAGGCCTCCTTTCAAGAGGCTCAGAAGCCTCCTTTCAAGAGGCCTCAGAGCCTCCTTTCAAGAGGCTCAGAAGCCTCCTTTCAAGAGGCTCAGAGCCTCCTTTCAAGAGGCTCAGAAGCCTCCTTTCAAGAGGCTCAGAAGCCTCCTTCAAGAGGCTCAGCCTCCTTTCAAGAGGCTCAGAAGCCTCCTTTCAAGAGGCTCAGAAGCCTCCTTTCAAGAGCTCAGCCTCCTTTCAAGAGGCTCAGAAGCCTCCTTTCAAGAGGCTCAGAAGCCTCCTTTCAAGAGGCTCAGAAGCCTCCTTTCAAGAGGCTCAGAAGCCTCCTTTCAAGAGCTCAGAGCCTCCTTTCAAGAGGCTCAGAAGCCTCCTTTCAAGAGGCTCAGAAGCCTCCTTTCAAGAGGCTCAGGCCTCCTTTCAAGAGGCTCAGAAGCCTCCTTTCAAGAGGCTCAGAAGCCTCCTTTCAAGAGGCCTCAGAAGCCTCCTTTCAAGAGGCTCAAGCCTCCTTCAAGAGGCCTCAGGCCTCCTTTCAAGAGGCTCAGAAGCCTCCTTTCAAGAGGCTCAGAAGCCTCCTTTCAAGAGGCTCAGAAGCCTCCTTCAAGAGCTCAGAAGCCTCCTTTCAAGAGGCTCAGAAGCCTCCTTTCAAGAGGCTCAGAAGCCTCCTTTCAAGAGGCTCAGAAGCCTCCTTTCAAGAGGCTCAGAAGCCTCCTTTCAAGAGGCTCAGAAGCCTCCTTTCAAGAGGCTCAGGCCTCCTTTCAAGAGGCTCAAGCCTCCTTTCAAGAGGCTCAGGCCTCCTTTCAAGAGGCTCAGAAGCCTCCTTTCAAGAGCTCAGAAGCCTCCTTTCAAGAGGCTCAGAAGCCTCCTTTCAAGAGGCTCAGAGCCTCCTTTCAAGAGGCTCAGAAGCCTCCTTTCAAGAGCTCAGGCCTCCTTTCAAGAGGCTCAGAAGCCTCCTTTCAAGAGGCTCAGAAGCCTCCTTTCAAGAGGCTCAGGCCTCCTTTCAAGAGGCTCAAAGCCTCCTTTCAAGAGGCCTCAGAAGCCTCCTTTCAAGAGGCTCAGAGCCTCCTTTCAAGAGGCTCAGAAGCCTCCTTTCAAGAGGCTCAGGCCTCCTTTCAAGAGGCTCAGAAGCCTCCTTTCAAGAGGCTCAGGAAGCCTCCTTTCAAGAGGCCTCAGAAGCCTCCTTTCAAGAGGCTCAGAAGCCTCCTTTCAAGAGGCTCAGCCCTCCTTTCAAGAGGCTCAGAAGCCTCCTTTCAAGAGGCTCAGAAGCCTCCTTCAAGAGGCTCAGAAGCCTCCTTTCAAGAGGCTCAGGCCTCCTTTCAAGAGGCTCAGGCCTCCTTTCAAGAGGCTCAGAGCCTCCTTTCAAGAGGCTCAGAAGCCTCCTTTCAAGAGGCTCAGAAGCCTCCTTTCAAGAGGCTCAGAGCCTCCTTTCAAGAGGCTCAGAAGCCTCCTTTCAAGAGGCTCAGGCCTCCTTTCAAGAGGCTCAGAAGCCTCCTTTCAAGAGGCTCAGAAGCCTCCTTTCAAGAGGCTCAGAAGCCTCCTTTCAAGAGGCTCAGGCCTCCTTTCAAGAGGCTCAAGCCTCCTTTCAAGAGGAAGCCTCCTTTCAGAGGCTCAGCCTCCTTTCAAGAGGCTCAGAAGCCTCCTTTCAAGAGGCTCAGAAGCCTCCTTTCAAGAGGCTCAGAAGCCTCCTTTCAAGAGGCTCAGAAGCCTCCTTTCAAGAGGCTCAGGCCTCCTTTCAAGGCTCAGAAGCCTCCTTTCAAGAGGCTCAGGCCTCCTTTCAAGAGGCTCAGCCTCCTTTCAAGAGGCTCAGAAGCCTCCTTTCAAGAGGCTCAGAAGCCTCCTTTCAAGAGGCTCAGAAGCCTCCTTTCAAGAGGCTCAGAAGCCTCCTTTGAAGAGGCCTCAAGCCTCCTTTCAAGAGGCTCAGAAGCCTCCTTTCAAGAGGCTCAAGCCTCCTTTCAAGAGGCTCAGAAGCCTCCTTTCAAGAGGCTCAGAAGCCTCCTTTCAAGAGGCTCGGAAGCCTCCTTTCAAGAGGCTCGGAAGCCTCCTTTCAAGAGGCTCGGAAGCCTCCTTTCAAGAGGCTCGGAAGCCTCCTTTCAAGAGGCTCGGAAGCCTCCTTTCAAGAGGCTCGGAAGCCTCCTTTCAAGAGGCTCGGAAGGCTATTTCTTAATTATGGGTCACCAGTTTTTACACATTGAAGGTGAAATTAGTCCCACATATCATCTGTTGGTTTTTTTTATGTAATTACAGCTAGCCTGGTAATAACGGAGTAGCAACCGTGGACTGTCAATCATACTCTTGCTCATGTTCAAACCAGCGACGTGGGGAATCCAATGAATTATCTTAATATCTGTTTTACGTACACTGGTTGACAAAAATATTCGTCATGTTTTCATAGAAAGTACTAAGAAAATATGCCGGATACTTTTGCCCATCAGTGTAGTTTATGTTGGGTGGTCGTGTCTTGTACATAATCCTTTTGATTTTGCCAATCAATCTATTTTCAATATATATTTCTCAATGTATCTAATATCTACAATTTGACCAATCCACCAAATTTGGTGCAATGTGGCAAAAAAATGGCATCGTTTGTTTGTGAGGTACATAAGGTGCATATGTTTCGTGTCCATTTTCTTCTTCTTATTTGCTTTACATCCCCCACTGGGACATTGCCGACTTAGCTTAGTGTTCATTTTAGCAGTGTACATTCGTGTCCATGAAATCTTTGAAGTAATATAAACCAAACCTTTAACAAAATTGCACATTCATTACCTTTTAGATTAATAGAATATTAAACAAATCTGGTAATACATAAATCATGTACATTTTTTTAAAAGTACGTTTCTATCGCTGAAGAAATGGTGACATTTTTTACAAATTTGTCTTCCTTGGATGTTGAAGTTTAAACCTTTGCATTATTTGGTATCATTACGCATAAGTCTGACAAATTATGAATCACTCTTCCAAGTAGTTCATCTTCATCATGCATGTTTCACAGGAACCACTCGGCAAAAGCATATGTTGACCAACTTGAATCAAGTGGTCCAGTGGTAGAGAAGCGTACGCCCAGTAAAGGAAACTCTATCAACATCATTGTGCTGCGATACAACTGCATCTAAAATTGTAACGAAAGTGATATCACTCCTTGTATCTCATCCTTCAAGCGCATTGTACACATACTCCAGCTCCGGAATTTTCCAACCGGCGCGGAGTAGGTATCCGTCTGCCTGACAGACTGCTGCCTGTTGTCATTAGGCAAGTAAACATCCACTGGAGTGTTGCATACCGACCGACGACGGTAGTAGCGAGCGGCTATCTATGAGCAAAGGAACGGCTTTCTACACCGAACTCAACTGAGCAGCAAGAAGCAGCTATTCATCATGATCTACGTGATGAGAATGTAATCAACAAAATTGAATAATAATTAAATAAAGTCGTTCACTTACTCTCTACACAATGAGTCATCATAGGGCTCGACTACACTAAATATCTCCGTTCTTAGTGAACACGAGCATCGGCGTCGAGTGAAGGTTGAAGTAGGCACGCATGACTGAAGTAATCCAAATACATAGTCAGTCAGCTGGAGCCAGGACATCAGCATCTTTAATTTCCGATCGATTTCCTTGGAACTCCAAGGAACGAACGTGAAGGCAAACATCACATCAGCAAGGGGCTCTTCTCATCATGTCTCTCATCAGACTTTCTGTGTTTTCACAAACACAATTTCCTGGCGATGGTTCACTAACTCGGGTGCCATGCCAGGCTGGTTGGCAACATATTTCCCAGACGATTCCGTATGGCTATGAAGCAAACACAAGAATAGATTCACGCATGGTGATGCAAAACAAATTTGGGGTTTGTGTTTTGTATCCTAATTTCAAATTTGATTACGGAATGGGTTCGTCCCACAATATGATTAAACGTTACTAATTGTCATCAATTCTGATTTGTTTCTCCACAAATTCACGAGAGCTTTGAAAGTCACTTCTTAAAATTTTATTTTTGTGAACGTTCGATTGAAAAATAAAAGCGATAATATTGATTTCTCCTCACCACCTCCTTGGAGCTTGCAAATACGACCGAATTATTGAAAAAGCATTAAATCAAATTCAGAACAAAGCCTTCAGATACACATTCAGAAAAAAAAAGTGCGTCCCAACACACAAATCATCCCGTGGGAGCATGCCTGGGCGCCACGTTTGCTTTATCACTGACCGCTGGCTGGCTGGTATTGAGGTTTATTATACCGCCATTCATTTCGTTGTTCGGTACCGCACCGCGCTGCTATGGTCGTGATGCCCGACCTTTCTACCCACTCCACCCTGTTACTTCTGTCTGGTGGTGTGCGTATTCAGATTTATTCCATGGAAGGGGTTTTCCTCATAACTAATGAATGTCAACATTGTGACCGGTAAAGCAAGAATTAATGTCTCGGCTTTCGGTTTGTTAAGCCCTAAATTAACCTCCTTGAAAACGTCACTGAGTTAGTTTAGTCGAGGCACAATTGGAAAAAGCAAGTTCGCGTGGATGGGAGCTACAACAAGCTCGCCATTCATACTGGGACGCTTGATGCCCCAGCTTCCGGTTTGTATGTAGTTCACGAGTTTGAAATTCATACGACGACGCGAACACCAGATCTCGCTCTGCCATGGCGACACCACCCATTAGGGGAAGGGGGGGCAAAATGCCCTAGCTAAGCAAACACTGATTTATTGTCTTATTTCTAACGCTATTCATGGGTATTTTTACATTATGCAACAGTTAATCAAGATAGCTAGTTGATGCCATTCAAATATTGTCAAAAATCTCAATCATATTGATAATATTCACATTTGAAAAAAGTGGTGATATTCTGTTGCCGGAAAACTCATGAGGCAAAACGCCTTTTAGCTGGCAACTACTAGGGAACAAAGTACCATGCGTAGGCGAATCAGCATTCTGGTATGGATAGTGCGTGGAGACGCAAGTACATTGTAGGTTAGCGCCACTAGGGCGTTTTGCCTCGCCAAAATGTTAGATGTTTCTTCAAAATGTGGAAATTTTCGATTTTTCCGACCTTCCCATACACTATTTTGAAACTTTTTTCACCTAACCTACATAATTTTAGATCTAGTTTTGTTACGGCCATCTCAATGACGGTAAATATGACGGAAACCACAAAAGGCGTTTTGCATCGGGGGGGCGTTTTGGGGCCTCTTCCCCTACCAAAGTAAAATTATTGGAACATAAATTAAGCGTAAACAATGACGAGAACTCAAATGGGGTGGGTGGTTAACCGGTCGGGCTTAGAGGTGCGCGCCGCCACCGACGAAATGTTTTGCCATTACTACCCTACAGCTTTGTATCGGCGCTCCGCTGCTTAGAATTTGCCAAGCCGCTGATTTGTAATATTCTACGCCTACGTCTGTTCAGATTGGGTAGGAGTCTTTGGATAAAATTGCATACGCGATGGAAACACACACACACACACACTCGAAACGCACACTCGACTGTATTGAAGCGGCAAGAGGCTTCAATACAGTCGAGTGTGCCCCTCCCATCGGAAATCAGCCAAACTTTTGTTCCAGGCAATAAAGCTGCCCGGTTCTGGGTTTGAAATAGGGGGAAAAATATATTAAGCTCTTTTAGTGGAATGTATTCAACCGTCTAAGACGAATTAAGTACTGTCCAACTGGTGGAATTAAATGGACAGTACTTAATTCGTCTTAGTCGTTTGAAATAGGGTTTAAGGTATTCAAAACTGAATATTCAGGCAAGTATCAATGCTACAATACTAGGTTCTATCCTAAGTCAGTTGTCGATTCTATTTTGCCAGATCTCCTACTGAGAGCTTCCATAACAAGGATTACAATCTCCCAAACAATTTCATCATCGTTTCTTCATCATCAACATCAGCTTCATCGCACATCCGGTCAACGAGTGCCAGTGCATGTAACAACGCAATATGTTAGTCCACAGAATAGTACGCATGTATTCCGCCATCTAAGCCGCTAGCATCCCTGTATGTGAAACACGTACGGGGAAGAGAACGAAGACTGTTGACTTCTATCTTAAAATACTGTACTGATGGGAAACTCTCCCATCGGCATATCGGACAACAACCTGAAATCGTGCAGTCAACGGTCAGTCGTGTGATTGAACATAACTACGAAACACTGATCATCGAATAGGAGGAGAAATGCGATCAGAATGGATGATCCATTAGTGATCAGGATCATAACAAGCGTGCCGTGAAAGCTTTCAAGCGGGATCCCAATGCTTCGGTTGGGCATGTGTCCATAAAGTTGAGTCTGTCAGTCTTTCGACCGAGAGGTACTGCATACGTACAAGTGCAAATGATCACAAACGTGACAGACGACAAATAACGGTGAGAAATACATGATATGGCAAGCAATCTGCTCATACGGCAAACGGAATAAGCTGTTCGTGACTGTAAACGGTAAAATCAATATCAAGTAGTGTCTACAGGAGCGTCTGCATACTCTGATGAAGCATCACGAATGCCTTACGATCTTCTGGTCGCATCTAGCTTCGGGCACTATTCAAACGTTGCCCTGGAGTGGTACGAGCCCAACTTTCGTACCCAAGGACATGAACCCGCCAACTCACCGGAACTAAGGCACATCGAGGAACACTGGGATATTATGATGCAGGCACTACGTAAGCATCTCAAGGAGGTCGACTCGTATCTCAATATAGCTTATCTCCACTTCTCATTTCTCGTTTTTCACTTCGCATTTCTCAGTTTTTACAGTTAGAAGTGAGAAGCAAGAAATGACGAGAAGAAGTGAAAAGTGAGACGTCCTCCTGTAAAAAATGAGAAATGCGAAGCTCGAAGTGAGAATTGAGAAATGAAAATTGAAGTGTAGAGTAAGAAGTAAGAAGTGGAACATTTTTTTAACCTGCGGTAGAAAGCTACTTTGAAAGTTTGAAAAGTGTGTTCACCACGTGGTGGATTGTGGCAGTCAATGCCGGCCCACGAATGTTCTACGAATCGCCATCCGTAGAACATCATAACCATCCACGCATGTATTGCATAGGCACCGGCTACTGGATGGATAGGTAATCGGACTGATATCGGCGATAGAGAGTGAGTCCCTCGCTCTTCGTCAGCATTTCTCGGCTCTTCCAATGCCGAACCTTGACCTCCACACTGAAGGATGATCGAAAACCAGTCGAATTCTAGTAGCCACCGGGAACACTTGGGCAGCGAACCTACGCACAATTTTAACTTGTCTAGTTTTTTTTAATTACAAACAGATATGTAAGTGTGCAAGAGAAATCCGTTGTCGTCGTCAATAAATTATGAGTTAATGTAACTAGCGTGTTTAAATAATCGTGAGTCCGGTTTTGCTAAGTGGAAAGAAAAGTGCATGCAAGTTGCCCAAGGTTTGAGAAGAGCTGGTTTCTGTGGATTAAAGGCTGAATTTCACCTATAATGAGATGATGTCGGACCTGATATACTGCTCCATGCCAATTGCTATCGAACTTCAACAAGGTTAAAGGATCAGGTTCGTTCACAATCCGTGACCAGAGGATGCAAGATTGTAATACAGTTCTGCATTATTGCATCAATGATCTGGCTTTCTCAGTCTCTGGGTTGATCAAACCGGCTATATTTTGAATTGCCCGACGTTTCGGCAGGATGCATTTTGCCTTTTTCAAGGGAAAATTACTAGTCAATCGTTTTTCGTATTAAAAGATATGTTTGTATAATATTTTAACTGTTTAATATTTAAAACGAAAAACAGTTGACTGATAATTTACCCTTGGAAAAGGCAGAATACATCCTGCCGAAACGTCGGGCAATTCAAAATATAGCCGTTTTGATCAACCCAGAGACTGAGAAAGCCAGATCCTTGATGCAACAATTTTTCCAGTCGGTAGTTAATAATAGCTCTGCATCATTTACATGCAGATACTGTATAAGAACTGGGCAATAGCTGTACAATAGCTTTTTTCCACAATAAAATTATTGCAGTTTCGAGCTAACTCAATCTAAAACCGAATTCTGCTTCGCAGGTTGTCAAAAAGAGTTTAACAATTGCTTTGGAATATTTGGAAGATTATCTTCACGGGAATTAGTGTTTTTTGTTGAGCAGTGCATTCATTTTTATTTGTATCCTGTTCCACAATATGTTATTCTTTAAACAAAAAAAAAATTAGGTCAAGCTTGGGTTCGAACCTAAGCTTGTCTTAAGCATCGCTACAGTACATCCGTGCGCTAGACGCCGAGTTCAATATGATTGTTTATAGGTGTGATGATTGAAAGCCAATGTACGGGGGAAAGGTCGTTTGGCTGAAACCCATTCGGCCAAAAGCCATTTGGCTGAATGCCGCTAGGCCGAACAAACCATTAGGCCACAACTCGTCTGGCCGAAAGACATTTGTCGAACGGGTCATCTGACCGAATAAGTCATTCGGCCGAGAAGGTCGAATAGCATAGCCAAATGACCTATTAGGTCATGTGACATGTTCAAAGATGACTTTCGGCCAAATTGTATATTTGGCCAAATGACTATCGCACAAATGACATTCGGCCGAACGATATTCGGCCAAACGTTCCTTCCTCACGCTGGTCCGAAAATCGGCGCGGCGTGAATTGGCGTGGTGATTTTTCTATTACGTTCGTTTCCTAAGGATGTTTTTTTGCATTTTCCGGGATACACACCAAGGCACGCTCTTGGCTCATGTTGGCCTCAGGTGGGTCTTGGAATAATGGTTTGTTGAACCAAATAACACATTCCCACACAACTAATGGGTATACTATTTATTTACTCTTGGTATACTATTTCATTCGATTACTTCGTAAGTATAAGTGACATTTCACTCCATGCAAATCACTTGTTTGCCCTAACCTTCTTCTTATTGGTATTAAATCCCCCTGAGATATTGGCGCCTCGCAGTTTAATGCTCTCTAAGCACTTCCACCGCCTACCGTTTCTAAGCCAAGTTATATTTTTTTTGCACTCGTATATCGTGATGATAACACGATAATGCTTTTATGCCCAAAAAAGTCAAGACCGCACCGGGAATCAAACCCAGCCACCTTCAGCATGGCCTTGCTTTGTAGCCGCGCATCTTATAGCCCGGCTAAGGAAGGCCAAAAAACCCTAACAGGTCATACGTATGAAAATGCCGTTTGGTTGAAATGGTCCTTTAACAGAAATCGCCATTTAGTCCGAAAATATAAGGAACTATTTGACCAAATGACATATTTGGCCAAATAACTTTGGCTAAATAGATGGGCTTTGGTCAAATGGTATGTTCGGTCAAACGACATATTCGCCCAAACAACATTTGGTCGTGTGGCCTTCAGCCAAATGGCTTTCTGCCAAACAGGCCTTGCAAGATCATTTTGCGGCAGGAATCCTGCCGCAGGATGTAATATTTTTTTGGGCAAAAATATTATAACTTATCACAGAGCGCCTCGAAAAGATATTATCTTTTGAGCATTTATTGATGATCCTGATAGCCAACGCAGTTTAGGTTTTGTCCACGTTGCGAAGGCGTTGGTACAACAAAAGCTATAAAAAGATATTTCTCCATGGCGAATATTGTACTTTGTTTACTGAGAAGATATTTCTTAATTGATTCGACTAAGATGGTGATGTTAGAGTTTTTCTCTTTCAGGCATTTTGGATCAGAAACGGGGTATCCATTCTTCTGTATACAACACATTTAACTCAATTCACCGTATTCGGTAAATTTTACAGAAATCTCAACAGCAGAACTGTTCGGTAATTAATCTACAGATTTTTTGTAATTTTCTCCATTGTTCAACTGTCAAAATCACCGAAAATCAGTAAAATTATTTATCGAACAGTTCTGCTGTTGAGATTTCGGTAAAATTTTACCGAATTCGGTGTTTTATTTGACGAGTCATCTGATTTTGAAAAGCTAACAAGGTATCATACCAAACGGATCGCAATCCCTTTGTTTGGCTTCGACACAGCCGCTCCCATAGCATCAACATTACATCTGGTGTACCACAAGGACGTGTTCTCGATTCTTCACTATTTAATATTTGATTTGTTCGTTAAAAATCTGACATTTCGTTAGAAATCGTGCAAGCAGGTATGTTGACGACCTCAAGATCTTCAGGGTGATTCCTTTGGAACTACAAATATAAAATATGATGATTGTTGCAATAAGGTGGTCCCACTACATTTTGAGATAAAATTTACAATTTCCATATTTGACGAATTTCGCGCCAACCCTTCTATGGGGCTGGTAGCACCATCTCAGAATCGAATGAAAATTGGTGGGCATAAAGATATGGTATTTCTAAGCCACTCTGCATACTTAGTTTTTCAAAAATCGATGTAACTCAATTTTAGCCTTAAACGATGTTCTAGAAAGTTTTATTTAGTTTTGAGGCACTTTGCTGAAGAAACTGAAGAAACCATCGTTTGTATCATTAGTTATGATAATTTCAAATAATAATATTAGGGTGACCCTAATAATCAATATTTTGACTGTAAATTGTGTCTTCCACAAAGGTTTAGAGCATAAAAAACGCACGTTTTTTTACACAACCGTATGAATTCATTGGTGGGTTACAGAGATATCGCTGACCAAACTTTTCTACGATACAAATTGAAATGTCTTGTTGAAACGCAGAAAAGTTTCCCATTAAAATCTGGCGTTTATAACAGATACTGGACAGGCTTATATTCAGGGAATACAAATTAAAGGAATACTGAAGGACATTTTTGACAATAGAACGCTGAACCATTCTAATCAATTCAAAACAATCAATAAAGGTTTCGAAACTTTGGATCAGAATAAATGGTTTCTTTATTTCAGCAAACACAAGATCGTATATCATAGCGAATAAGTGTACAAAGTGGAGGCCATATACGTGCATTTTGTATGCAGTCAAATGGAGGAATGCGCCTATATCGCCTCCACCTTGTACACTTATTCGCTAGCATATGCGATTTTGTGTTGGCTGGGTCTTTTCAATCTAGAGACGTGACAAATGTTGAACAGTGGCAAACCAATACAGTCATATCGGCGGTGGTGGTGCATGTCTTTTTTCTGATTTAGTAACGTGTGTGCCTCCTGATTATTATAGGCAATTTGTGTCACTTCTGGAACTAATCATTTTAATTTACATGCACAAAAATGCCATTTTTGAAATGAAGAAAAAACCTCAAATTCCCTTGAATTCCACAGTATTAAAATATGTAGATCAATCCATAGCCCTTCCTCTGTCTAACCCAGGAAGAAACGGATCCCCGTTTTCCCCCATTCGAAAATACAGACATTTGATAGTGGCAGAAGTTTCAAGAGAAAAAGTGATGTTTCTGGAATCCACCAATGTATTTACTTGGTTGTGTAGCCAAAATGAGCGTTTTTTTGATCCTAAACTTTGTGAAAAGCGTAGTCTCGATAAAAATTAAAACTAAAAGGTAGCAATCAAGATATTGATTTTTTTGGGTCACCCTAACGTTATTATTTGAAATTATCATAAATAATGGTTTCTTCGGCAAAGTGCCTTAAAGTTAAATAAGGAACATCTTTCTAGAACTTTGTTTAATGCTAAAATTGAAAATACGGAGATTGAAATTTTTCTCAAAATGTAGTGGGACCACCCTATTACAACAAATATCATAATAAAGCCTAAACAATAAACCTTGGCTTCGCTGAGAAATCTTTGTTGCTTCATCTTCTAGGTGAACATATTTTTTTCTTCCAAATTCCCCGGCGTGGCCCATCGTGCATTGTTTGCAAGCTGAGAATCAGATAACACCACAGTATTATTAATTAAAGGCTTTAATTTAAAGCTAAGGTTTTCGCAGCTCTGGGATTCCTCTAGCTTTTCAAGAAGTGTGTACTGTGCGTTGGTACGAAGCATATTTTGATATAAGCTGCCTGTGTTTTGTCCTTATATTACACTACTTTTTTTTCTTCGTATAGAAAAAAAAACAGCGAATTTCCATTCCGATTGCCACCGAGGAAGGATCCATTTATTATTTATTACCAGACTAAGGCCGGAGTGGCCTGTGCAATACATAAAAGTCTTCTCCATTCAGCTCGGTCCATGGCTACACTTCGCCAACCACGCAGTCTGCGGAGGGTCCGCAAATCGTCCTCCACCTGATCGATCCACCTTGCCCGCTGTGCACCTCGCCTTCTTGTTCCCGTCGGATCGTTGTCGAGCACCATTTTCACCGGATTACTGTCCGACATTCTGGCTACGTGCTCGGCTCACCGCATTCTTCCGATTTTCGCGGTGTGAACGATGGATGGTTCTCCCAACAGCTGATGCAACTCGTGGTTCATTCGTACCGTCCGCCATCTGCAACACGCAATAGATGGTACGCAGCGCTTTCCTTTCGAAAACTCCATGTGCGCGTTGGTCCTCCACAAGTATTGTCCAGGTCTCGTGTCCGTAGAGGACTACCGGTCTAATAAGCGTTTTGTAGATAGTCAGTTTGATACGGCGGCGAACTCAATTCGATCGGAGCGTTTTGCGGAGTCCAAAAGTACGTACGATTCCCTGCCATGATACGTCTCCAAATTTCTCTGCTGGTTTCGTTGTCGGCGGTCATAAGTGAGCACAAGTACACAAATTCTTCAACAACCTCGATTTCGTCACCACCGATACAAACTCGTGGTGGGTGGCTTACATTGTCCTCTCTTGAGCCTCTTCCTATCATGTAAGTATTTCGTCTTCGACGTGTTGATGGCTAGCCCAATCCGTTTAGCTTCGCTTTTCAGTCTGATGTAGGCTTCCTCCATCCTCTCAAAGCTACGTGCCATGATATCAGTGTTGTCGGTGAAACCAAATAACTGGACGGACTTCGTGAAAATCGTACCACTCGTGTCAATCCCAGCCCTTCTTATTACTCCCTCCAAAGCGATGTTGAATAGCAGACACGAAAGACCATCAAGTTGCCGTGACCCTCTGTGTGTTTCGAAGGGACTCGAGAATGCCCCTGAAACTCAAACTACGCCGATCACCCGATCCATCGTCACCTTGATCAACCGTGTCAGCTTATCCGGAAATCCGTTTTCGTGCATTAGCTGCCATAGCTGGTCCCGATCGATTGTATCATATGCGGCTTTGAAGTCGATAAATAGTAGATGATGTGTGGGAACATTGTGTTCGCGGCATTTCTGCAATACTTGACGTACGGCGAACACCTGATCTGTGGTAGAGCGTTCACCCATGAATCCCGCCTGGTTCTGTCCCACGAACTCTCTTGCAATTGGTGTTGATCGGCAGCATAAAACTTGGAAGAGTACCTTGTAGGCGGCGTTCAGCAATGTGATTGCACAGTAGTTGCTACAATCCAGCTTATTGCCCTTTTTGTAGATGGGACACGCGACTCCTGCGGCAAAGCTTCCTCCTCCCAAATCTTGGTGATGACCCATTGCAGCGCTCTAGCCAGTGCATCACCCGCGTGTTTAAACAGCTCTCCTGGCAGTTGGTCAAATCCAGGGGTTTTGTTATTTTTCAACCAGCTGATCTCTTCCTGGATGCCCTGGAGACTCGGAGCCGGAAGTCGCATGCCCTGCGCGCGTGCTCCTACGTTCATCACCATACCGCCACCGTTGTCTGCCACATCGCCATTCAGGTGCTCTTCGAAGTGTTGCCGCCATCTTTGGATCTCCTCACGCTCGTTTGTAAGAATCGGTGTTCGGCCAAGCGGCCCTTCTCCATGATTTTCTAAGGATTGTCTATGTGTTTTCGCACGAAATTTGATGAATTTAAAATGTGGAAATTCGGAAAAAGAAACCATGTGGAATTCAAAAGAATTTATCGTGAATTTACGAAAGACTATCTAGTTGGAATTCCAATATTTTTTTTTGTAAAAAATTTTAATTGTTTTCAGCAGCATTTCCAAATTTCCGTGAAAATTCCGTTTTGATTTCCACAGAAAACCTCATGGGAATTTAAAAAAAATGAAAATTCCAACTGATTTCCTAGGGAAAAAACAACAAATGTCCTGAGGAAATTATGAATTACTTTTTTGGTGAAAATTTCACCAAATTTCCCATGGGAAATTAAAAAAAAACTGATGGATGGATAGATGGAAAATCGAAAAAAGTTCCAATGAAAATTCCAAGCTTCTCTTGGAAATACCTAGAGAGTAGATGTCTGCTTAAAAGAAACCTCGGCTTGACGCCGACAACAACTACGCCGCTACCGAGAAAAAACGCGCGCAGCTTTAGTTGGGTAGACTCTCACAAGGAGACTTGAAGGATCGATACAGGGAAAAGCATTTTCGTTAATGTGCACTTATTTTGTAATAAAATAAAGTTCTAGGAACCAATCAATACCATTAATGTGAAGTGTTATTATAACTGACACCTCTATCGTAGGATTCCGTGTTTTATGAATCCATCTATCGATCATTTGTTTATCAATCGGGAAGTGAACCTTAAAATAGGTGACCCAACTATAGTTAGCATTAACTGATGGTGTAAAACAAACACGTTTCACGACTCTAACCACGGGTACACGTATGTATACATATATAAACCACCAAATCTTTCCGCTCACACATATCTGATGGCTGGTAAAGCTATTATTGAATTAATCTGGGGATCCAACCTTGGTCGTGGATAATAATTTATCGTTTTCCGTCCCTCTAGAAGCCTGCTTTTGTAACGCGTACCTCGAAACCACCATTTGGTTACGTTACTATTGGCATTGGGAAGTTGGAGAATATTTCGAATCGTTTATTTTATGAAGCGATGACAAACAAAGTACATATGAATGGTGCTCCACAATACCAGTATGTTTGCTATTTCTTCAAGTTTATACTAAAGTAGCCTGGAAACCACCGCAATTAGTTTTCAATTATTGATATCAAATTATCAAATCCAACTGAGTCTATCAAATTCCCTGATTCCGCATTGTGTGCTCGGTTTGGATCTAATTGAAATAACTTCTTGAGGCTCGTTTTTATTCAAATACGCATTTGCCCCGATGTGAGAACATGACCTTAGCCCAACCATCGCCCAACCACTGAAAAAGCGGAATCCGGTGAGTATCATCTGATATATAAAAGGCAAATGTTGCCTTCGAGCGTGCCATTAACTACTGTGTAGAATGTTGTCAAGTATGTTTCTCTTCCGACTAAAACACCAAAACACGGATGAATAGTAAATTGTTTAAGAAAACTTTCGACGGCGAAACAGTTGTTATGTTTGGATTGTGACACCTGAAGGGACGTTAAGAAGATTTGACTCTGACGGGGTGATAATGGCATATGCGAAGTAGATTATTACGAGACGAGAGCGGTAAGGGAAATGCTCGAAGTGGGTTCAGCTCAGTTTAATAGAGTCACTAGAAGCTGCTTTAATTAAATTGTCTTCTACGTTCCTACCATTGAAACTCCTTCTTTGTCTATAAAATAACTACCATCCGACGGATCACACATTGTGTACGTGTCGGGAAGCATCCTTCGAATTTTATGGCGAGCCATAAATTCGATTTAGCGTCGGGCGATTTATGAGTTCCACACAGATCGACAATGTTGTTAACGATCTCCAAACAGTTTAAAACTTTCGATAAAGACCCATCCCCCATCGAGAATAACAACCGGACTAAATGAAAGGAATCGACTTACCTTAAATTCTTTACTTTCTTTTATCCTAAGTTGTGCCCTGACAATATCACCGGCCTTGGGCCTTCCGAGTAGTGCCATCTTGTCCTCCTCCGTGAGCTCCTCGGCGGGTTTCGATTCCGCCGCCTCGATGAGTCCTGTCAGTTCGTCATCTGATTGTTCCGGGCGTTGACGAATAGAGAGAGAGAGAGAGAAATCGGGATGAAGAAAGAAAGTTCTATGTTAGTGAAACTAAGTTCCGCGGGGGGTGTTGTTTGTAAAATGTTGATTTGCTGGACGGACAACGAGACGAGCTTATGGTTCTAGGAGGACGGACAAAAAAACCACAAGACAATACATTTGACCTAATGTGATAGAAGTGTTAGTAGTGTACGAAGCCACAGCAAATTTATTACATATAGCACAACATGTTTAATGACAGAGAAATTGGCCATGAATTACGAAGTGATAAAGCTTAGAAAGTTCGTAGAGCTAGTTGAGAATATTTTCTGGATGAATTCAAATTAATTTGGAAAATAAGCACACTCTATCGGGACCTCTCCGTTTTCTCTGAGATCCTTCGAAATCATTCGGAGATTCATCAAATCCCTTCGAAAGTTCATCGAATACTTTCGGAATGTCATCAAATTCTTTTTGAAAAGTTTTCTTGAATTCCTCCGGAAATGTCCCGAAAATTAAAAAAAAAATTTATGTTGATCACTTTTATTCGTAATTAACGACCAATTTTCTTCTGTTTCGTGATTTAGCTTTCACAGAATTGTACCAATATTACCAATATTGATGTTTTTCTGCGGTATAGTTATTGACCTTTAGCATTACCACCACAAACTACCACTAGTAGCATTAAATATATTGCGAATGACGCAATGTTTTTGCCATCAGCGAAGCAATGGCGATACTTTTTGCTTGTCACAAGAACGCATATTCACACGTATAACAAACTGAAAAGTAAAAAAAAGTATAATTCAAACAACACAACAAAAAACACTGGAAACTATTGAACAGAAAATAATTAGCACACTTCTAACAATAAAATTATAAACCATGGATGAAATAGAAAATTACAATGTGTGAGACGGGGTTGCGACCCTGCCAGATGAAAAAATCCAAATTAGATGGTTTTCTGCTCGTTTCACTCTTAGCATAGCCCCACAGCAGCGTTGGGTTGTATTTGCTACCGGAGACGCCCCGTCTAGAGGAGGAGCATGGTGTGTTTTGCTTTTGTAGTTTGCGGTTTACAACATACCGTTTGTGAGGACCGGTTCGTTCGTCGTGAATGATGATTTGTTCTGCCAATGTTGGATTTATGAAGGTTCATAAAACTAAAACGAAAACTTCTATGCTACTGAGGTTCGGCTAGAATGGGTTTAATGGGTGGTTGCGAATTGTGTGGTGTAGAAAAATGAGACGTGCTGAAGGTGTGGCAGCTGTAGGGAAGGTTCATCATAATGAATTCATCTGACCCGACAATCTTCGTCGGATGGATCGATGATGGGTGGAATAGACTACGGTAAACTACTGCGTCGGAAGATGGAGTCCCATATAAAATAGCAATGGAATGAAAAGCAACTGAATTAGCGGATTATTTTTTCCTTGTCATTTTAAAAACATTTTAAACATGTTGTATTCCATTATTATGTTTGACGTCAACAGACATCGATGAATCGCAAAATGACCTTTTTTTCGTGTTCAAATTGATTTTTTTTTCAGTGTGTTTTCATCCGAAATTAAACCAGCGTTGATTATTTAAGGAGTTCTTCTTTCGAGAATTCTTCTTTTAACAATCCGTCGTGCGTTCTTTCGGGAATTCTGCCAGAATTTTTTTCAGGAATTCTTTCTTGAATTCTTGTATGCATTCCTTGACGAAATCCCTCAGTGAAATTAGGAATTCCTCAGTAAATTAGGAATTCCTCAGTGAAACCCATCAGGCATTACGCCATAATTTTATTTCAAGAAGTTCCTTTGGTAATTCTTGCAGGTATATTTTTCATCACAATCTCTGGAAATTGCTCAAGGAATTTATCTGGAAATCCATGGAAGAATTTTTCACAGAAAATCCCTCTGGAATAATTTCTGAAGCTCCTCCAGGAATTCCTCCGGAAGTTCCGGAAATTCCCCCAGGAATTCCTGCAGGAAATCCCGAAATCCCCCCGGGAATTCTTCCGGAAGTCCCCCGGGAATTCCTCCGGAAGTCCCCCGGGAATTCCTCCGGAAGTCCCCCGGGAATTCCTCCGGAAGTCCCCCGGGAATTCCTCCGGAAGTCCCCCGGGAATTCCTCCGAAGTCCCCAGGAATTCCTCCGAGGTCCCCAGGAATTCCTCCGAGGTCCCCAGAATTCCTCCGAAGTCCCCAGGAATTCCTCCGAAGTCCCCAGGAATTCCTCGTCCCCAGGAATTCCTCGAAGTCCCCCAATTCCTCCGAAGTCCCCAGGAATTCCTCCGAAGTCCCCTGAATTCCTCCGAAGTCCCCCGGGAATTCCTCCGAAGTCCCAGGAATTCCTCCGAAGTCCCAGGAATTCCTCCGAAGTCCCCTGAATTCCTCCGAAGTCCCCAGGAATTCCTCCGAAGTCCCCTGAATTCCTCCGAAGTCCCCTGAATTCCTCCGAAGTCCCCTGAATTCCTCCGAAGTCCCCCTGGAATTCCTCCGAAGTCCCCAGGAATTCCTCCGAAGTCCCCAGGAATTCCTCCGAAGTCCCCAGGAATTCCTCCGAAGTCCCAGGAATTCCTCCGAAGTCCCCAGGAATTCCTCCGAAGTCCCCAGGAATTCCTCCGAAGTCCCCAGGAATTCCTCCGAAGTCCCCAGGAATTCCTCCGAAGTCCCCTGAATTCCTCCGAAGTCCCCAGGAATTCCTCCGAAGTCCCCAGGAATTCCTCCGAAGTCCCCAGGAATTCCTCCGGAAGTCCCAGGAATTCCTCCGAAGTCCCCTGAATTCCTCCGAAGTCCCCTGAATTCCTCCGAAGTCCCCTGGAATTCCTCCTCCGAAGTCCCCAGGAATTCCTCCGAAGTCCCCTGAATTCCTCCGAAGTCCCCTGAATTCCTCCGAAGTCCCCAGGAATTCCTCCGAAGTCCCTCAAATTCCTCCGAAGTCCCTCGATTCCTCCGAAGTCCCTCGAATTCCTCCGGAAGTCCCCAGGAATTCCTCCGAAGTCCCCAGGAATTCCTCCGAAGTCCCCAGGAATTCCTCCGAAGTCCCCAGGAATTCCTCCGAAGTCCCCAGGAATTCCTCCGAAGTCCCCAGAATTCCTCCGAAGTCCCAGGAATTCCTCCGAAGTCCCCAGGAATTCCTCCGAAGTCCCCAGGAATTCCTCCGAAGTCCCCAGGAATTCCTCCGAAGTCCCCAGGAATTCCTCCGAAGTCCCCAGAATTCCTCCGAAGTCCCCAGGAATTCCTCCGAAGTCCCAGGAATTCCTCCGGAAGTCCCCTGAATTCCTCCGAAGTCCCAGGAATTCCTCCGAAGTCCCAGGAATTCCTCCGAAGTCCCTGGAATTCCTCCGAAGTCCCCTGGAATTCCTCCGAAGTCCCCAGGAATTCCTCCGAAGTCCTCTGGAATTCCTCCGAAGTCCCTCAGGAATTCCTCCGAAGTCCCTCAATTCCTCCGAAGTCCCTCAGGAATTCCTCCGAAGTCCCCAGGAATTCCTCCGAAGTCCCCAGGAATTCCTCCGAAGTCCCCAGGAATTCCTCCGAAGTCCCCAGGAATTCCTCCGAAGTCCCAGGAATTCCTCCGAAGTCCCAGGAATTCCTCCGAAATCCCCAGAATTCCTCCGAAATCCCCAGAATTCCTCCGAAATCCCAGGAATTCCTCCGAAGTCCCCAGGAATTCCTCCGAAGTCCCAGGAATTCCTCCGAAGTCCCCAGAATTCCTCCGAAGTCCCCAGGAATTCCTCCGAAGTCCCCAGGAATTCCTCCGAAGTCCCTGAATTCCTCCGAAGTCCCCTGGAATTCCTCCGAAGTCCCCAGGAATTCCTCCGAAGTCCCTGAATTCCTCCGAAGTCCCAGGAATTCCTCCGAAGTCCCCAGGAATTCCTCCGAAGTCCCCAGGAATTCCTCCGAAGTCCCCAGGAATTCCTCCGAAGTCCCAGGAATTCCTCCGAAGTCCCCAGGAATTCCTCCGAAGTCCCCAGGAATTCCTCCGAAGTCCCCAGGAATTCCTCCGGAAGTCCCCCGGGAATTCCTCCGGAAGTCCCCCGGGAATTCCTCCGGAAGTCCCCCGGGAATTCCTCCGGAAGTCCCCCGGGAATTCCTCCGGAAGTCCCCCGGGAATTCCTCCGGAAGTCCCCCGGGAATTCCTCCGGATTTTTACGGGTCCTTCGTGAATTCCTTCGGAAGTCCTCCGGGAATTCCTCCGGAAGTCCCCCGGGAATTCCTCCGGAAGTCCTCCGGAAATTTCTCCGGAAGTCCTCCGGAAATTTCTCCGGAAGTCCTCCGGGAATTCCTCCGGAAGTCCTCCGGGAATTCCTCCGGAAGTCCTCCGGGAATTCCTCCGGAAGTTCCTCCGGGAATTCCTCCGGAAGTTCCTCCGGGAATTCCTCCGGAAGTTCCTCCGGGAATTCCTCCGGAAGTTCCTCCGGGAATTCCTCCGGAAGTTCCTCCGGGAATTCCTCCGGAAGTTCCTCCGGGAATTCCTCCGGAAGTTCCTCCGGGAATTCCTCCGGAAGTTCCTCCGGGAATTCCTCCGGGAATTCCTCCGGAAGTTCCTCCGGGAATTCCTCCGGAAGTTCCTCCGGGAATTCCTCCGGAAGTTCCTCCAGGAATTCCTCCGGAAGTTCCTCCGGGAATTCCTCCGGAAGTTCCTCCGGGAATTCCTCCGGAAGTTCCTCCGGGAATTCCTCCGGAAGTTCCTCCGGGAATTCCTCCGGAAGTTCCTCCGGGAATTCCTCCGGAAGTTCCTCCGGAAGTCCTCCGGGAATTCCTCCGGAAGTCCTCCGGGAATTCCTCCGGAAGTCCTCCGGGAATTCCTCCGGAAGATCCTCCAGGAATTCCTCCGGAAGATCCTCCAGGAATTCCTCCGGAAGTTCCTCCAGGAATTCCTCCGGAAGTTCCTCCAGGAATTCCTCCGGAAGTTCCTCCAGGAATTCCTCCGGAAGTTCCTCCAAAAAAATCCCTTCCTTGATTTTCTAAATACTATGTTCAGAAGCTAATATAAACAAAATCCCATTACAAATTAAGTTTCATGTGTTCTGAAATAATTACTGGTGTAATCTCGGATGAAAAAACACAAGCATGCAATCATGCCGTATCACCATTATGTCAAACGACTTTATGCCAAATATTTTTATGCTAAACGGAGTAAAATCTTTATATGATCTTTTCGGAATATTATTTCTTTCATAATTAGGCTAACATAAATGTAAGGAATAAGCAAGAAGGATTACAGTGCAAATTATTGCTAACGAAATTTGAGCTGCCGCCAATGTATGTATAACAAAAATGATGCCAGATGAGATTTGATTGTTCGGCCCTATCTATTCTATGCACTCCTGCATGACTTGATTTTTTTACTTTACTTAGTTGAACCCTTGTTTGGGCACTCGATTTACAGCGATAAAAGAAATGGTGCCAATGCGGGCACCACCAGGAGCAATCTCGTTCAAAAATTCTCAGCACTCAGTACATTTCTTTAGATAGAAAAGTAAACGCCTAACTATATCTAGACGATTGATATGATAAATAGATCAAATGTTGTACCGAAAAACAAAACATGTATTCACAATTTGGAACTATCCGTTGCATCAATTTAGCAAAAACGCGTCACATAAGCTTTTTACCCCACCTCCCCTAAATATTTTTTTTAGTCAACTTAATTCAATTCAGCGCAGACCAGACAACAAGTCGCCATGCCGAGCCGAGTGGTGAAGACATACGAAATTGTGCATACTGCTAGGCAATTCGCCGTTTAAACACCAATATGAATGAACTGATCGTAACGGTCGCAATAGCTCTCATGGTGAAAACTAAATTCCTTACTCATATGTAAAGCTTTGCTAGTTTTTTTTCCACAGATTCTATTCGCATAGATGTGTATTGAGCAGTACATAGTGTTTTGGTATGATTTCTGGAATTTTCACATTCCTTATTCCATCTGGAAAATGGAAAATGGCTATTTCTCATCGTTTCATCATATTGAAGATTATTGCTGCATTGAAAATCAAAACACCACAGCATGAAATTTTAAAACCTGTCAACTCTCCCATCCACGTCCCATCGGATGACGTGAGTCACTCGTTTTGTTTCAATAATGGCCTTGACGACGACGCGTGGATAATATACGTGACTTTTTTCCCGGTACAGAAACAGAATTGAGGTTCCATACCGGATAGAGCTTTGAATTGAATTACGTGTTTCCACTGGAATGCTCCTTTTTTCTGTCTATATTGGTGGATGAAACGAACGTCTGAAGATATGCGGTAATGGAGTGAATTAGGGTGCTCATTTTCGGGGGTTATGAATTCTGAAAAGGTTTTCCAGCGATCGTTTTCCCCCGTTGTTGGATGGGTTAATGGGCCTCTGTATGAAGGTATGTGACGAGAATGAATGCAGATGAAGGAGATTTTTCGCTTAACTTTTCAAAAGGTTCTAAGTAACATTTTTTCATGAATTAATTTGAATAGCGCAATCAACAGAACAACATGAAAGCTATTGATTGCAGTATTCAAATTAATTCATGAAAAAATGTTACTTAGGCCCTTTTGAAAAGTTAAGCGAGATTTCTCTGTTTTGAGTATAAATTTGAAAAATTAACTTACATATTCAGCTGAAAACATTCAACTGAGCACTTTAGGTAAATTCATTTAGGAAAAATGTTTCTCTTTTCAAAATTGATGCCTAATTTGTTTACTGTTAATATGTCTCTTCTGTGAAAAATCACATCGTTTTTTTTGTTAAATATCTTGGTTGTGCATATGCATAGCACATGTTTCGAAATGGACAAGGGTAAAGACCTAATAGTGGAGGAACTAATTAAGTTCAGCCCCTATTTCTTCGCTTATTCTAAATCTGTACATTATTTCGTTTACCTTAGGTGTGCATTCGAAAGCTCATTGGTTATTAGAGTAATCCAATCGTAGTAGAATACAACATTGTTACCAAAAGGGTACCTTCAATTATTGGTACAGTGTTCCTAGAGCTTCGTTTTTTTTAATTTGTGTTCCTATTGTTCTCATTGTTTTCATATAGGACTCGCAATTATAGGAACACTATCGCAACTATTGGTGCAAAACATAGAAAAAGATTAATGTATTTTAGTGATATTTTTCCGATTTTGATGCAAATCTCAACCTGTTTTCTTTTAATTCGTGTAATGACAGGTCAACAAATTGATAGACTAAATGGGTTACTGGGTTTAATACGTAGATTGTGTAAAAACAACACTACCGCAACTATAAGAACACCCTGCCTGTCGCGAAAAAAATTTTTGAACGCATTTTATTTACATGTGATTGCACGAAATCTTCTATAGATTACGAAATGAAAATGCTTTGTTGATTGAATTATATTGTTATGCCATGTTGAAACCAAGGGGGTGATAAGCTACGCTATCTTTGTCACATCTTTTTTGAGTCACCAATAAGAATGCACTGCGAATGCAATATAAACAATTCCGAGGGTGAAAATGATATAAAACGAGCAAAGGCCTAGACAGTACCTTGTTGCAAATAGCATTCTGAAGACTTAAGCAAATAAGCTAAACAAACTTAAGTTTAAACCATGGAATCAAGTGTAAAATAGTTTTAATTTGTAGCGCGTTTAGTTTTTTTTTCTTGATTTTATCGTGATCGCATCATTTGGCATTATTGAGTGGTATGGGCGTTTTGCTACTGTAAAAAACGTAAACATTCAAAATTCGCGCACATACTATTGCAAAATGAATCAGTATTCGGATAGTTTGACGTTGGGCGTACAGGCAAACCTGTCAAAGTCCATAGTGAAAATATTGGACGTCGGTGCCGTGGTTGAAACATTTTATCAAGATCAATTTCTCCCTTGTTGTTCTATAATAAAGAAAATTGGCTGCAGTGTTGTCAGAGAAAAATGTTCTATCCGTGTTTCTCGAATCCAGGCTCTAGTTTTCACACCAACCACGTGGTGGCCAGAGATGGGCAACAAAACCAACCGGCGCTTCAGCCAACAATTTCTATCAAATTAAATTTTAAACCCCCAAAACTAATATCACTCGATCCCAATATCAATCTGTTCAAACAAATATAATGTTTTGTTGGATGTTGGGTCATTAGGCCGAAGCCCGTTAGGCCGAAGGCCATTAGGCCGAATGGTCATTAGGCCGAAGGTCATTAGGCCGAATGGCCATTCAGGGCTGGTAGCGATAAATGCCGTTCAAAATAGTGACTTAGTGACTAACGATGACGAAAAAAGTGACCAAATAGTGACTTTCAGTAGCAGAAAAAGTGACCAAATAGTGAGTTTTGTATGAGCTGAGGTGCATTCGTATTGTCACTGTGTAACTCGTAGTAGATCGGAAACTAGGGATATCATATTTTTTTCAAATCCTTATTAGAATGCTATCAGAAATCAAGAATAGACAAAAATTACAAAAGCAGGAGGATTACTACTGCTGGCCGAGTGCATTTTCACCGTAACTAGGGATAGGGTGGGTCTTAGCAGGGGACAACCGACTTGGCGACACCATTATAAATACCACGAAGTTGGATATTGAGGAAGATATAAGTTGGGACATCCAGAGGCTAGCAATATGACCATAGTAAACCTTATTCCGTAACACACCACGTAATGGTATTTACCCAGCGTCACGGGTAAATCAAGTTCTACAGCATTGTGGTAATGAAGTTTAACATGAGCTCGAAGTTTTTCGTGAAACTGCAGTTTGTGTATGAAAAAGGCAGAATGAAATATAACAAATTTTACGCTATCTTTTACTACCGTTCTAAAAATATTATCTCGTCAAAATATATTCCCAAAAGTTTCACCATATATAAATTATTCAGCTGCAAGACAGTGTGAAAGAGTGCTAGAACGATGCTCAATCCAAAAGGCTTTCGTTTATTTTTATGTAAGACGTGTGAAAATTCGTTTTGGCACGTTGAAAAATTAGAACGATTCGTCGGTGAAAAAGCAATACAATGATCTAATCAATTACTAGACAGAGAATTATTTGGAATCACAAAGCTTATGAATCTTTATTAGGACGAATTGTTTAAAAAAAACTTAAAGAATTAAAAATTATGATAACATTTTTAAAATAGGATTTTTAATTTTTACTAATTTTTAATCGTAACAAATTCAAATACATACATAGTCCATTTGCCGTTTGTTTTTTCGAGACCCTGATCTCGGTTATATTAAAAACATTAACCAGAACTCATATATAACATGAATTTTACCACACCTAAGTTTCCTAAATGTCAAGTTTCGTAAAATGTGATCCAAAATCTTGAATTTGATGCAAAAATTGCTTTGGAAAATTCTGATTTTTTTTTCAGAAACTTCAGCGGAAGTTGTTTTTTTTGTGGAAAGCCTTGTGGAAATTTCTAGGATTTTTTTCAGAAATTGTGCGGAAAATGTAAAGATTTTTTTTTTAGAAATTGTGCGAAAAAATTTGTGAAATCTTTCTCCAGGAGTTTAAACGGAAATTCCAACAGAAATCCGAAGGAGAATTTCAGCACAAAAACTTCCGGAAATTCTTTCATACCAGAAATTCAAGGCAGAATATTTTGTAGACATTCCTGCTGTCTTTCAGGAATTTCCGCGGGAACTGCACGTAAATTATTGTAAAAACTTCTCCGCGAATCCTTCTTCGAATACAAGCGGATTTTTTCATAAATTCCGGTAGAAATCTTTTTGGGAATTCCTGAAGATATTGTTCGGTAAATTCCTAAGAAAAACCTTCCAAAAATTATTTACCAAATTTAAGGCGGAGTTCTACACAAAGATTTTGCGGTCAGCGCTACGATCCCGAAGTCCCGACTTCCGAATTCTAATGTGGTGCTACGCCGACAATATCATGCTGTGTTCGTCGTTGGGTAAGCATAGACATCAAATGTGGAGTCCCTACTCAACAACATTTTGCTATCGAAAACAAAAGCCTTCGCTCCTTATTTATTAAATTTCCACCCAAAACTAATTCCGCGCGAAGCCTCAAAACCGTTATGTAAATCCGCGAAAAGGGCAAAAACAGTGAAAATCGCGAAATCCACGTAGTCGTAACAATCCTGCGCTTTACCAACGTAGTTGCCTAAACGTAAGCCCAAGCTTTGCTGTGTGGTCTGCATACAGGCCTCTTGATCCCGAAGTCCATGGTTCGAACCCACTCTGCTTACATAAGACGGCCTTGGATCAATTTCTCAAACTTTATATTTTTTGCTAACAGATTTACATTTGATTTGGTTGATGATAATGGTAGGTACAAATGATTTTTATTTTGAACTTTTTTTTGCAAACGGCGGTGCGAAAATAATGACTTTAGTGACCATTTTTCGAAAAATAGTGACTTTAGTGACTTTTGGATGCAAATAGTGACTTTTTAGTGACTAGGCTCAAAATAGTGACCAAGTCACTAAAAAGTGACTTGCTACCAGCCCTGCCAATAGGCCGAATGAGAACTGGAGGGTGAGAAGTGAGTAGTGCGCAATGAGGAAGAAGTAGAAAGGAAGAAGGAAGAAGGAGGAAGAAGTAAGAAGGAAGAAGGGAGAAGGAAGAAGGAAAAAGGAAGAAGGAAGAAGGAAAACGGAAGAAGGAAGAAGAAAGAAGGAAGAGGAAAAAAGGAAGAAGAAAGAAAAAAGAAGCAAGAATCAAGAAGGAAGAAGGAAGAAGAAATAAGGAAGAAGGAAGAAGGAAAAAGCAAGAAGGTAGAAGGAAGAAGGAATAAGGAAGAAGGAAGAAGGAAGAAGGAAGAAGGAAGAAGAAAAACGGAAGAAGGAAGAAGAAAGAAGGAAGAAGAAAGAAGAAAGAAGAAAGAAGGAAGACGGAAGAAGAAAGAAGAAAGGAGAAAGAAGGAAGAAGAAAGAAGGAGGAAGGAAAAAGGAAGAAGGACGAAGGGAGAAGGAAGATGGAAGAAGGAAGAAGGAAGAAGGAAGAAGGAAGAAGGAAAAAGAAGAAGGAAGAAGGAAAACGGAAGAAGGAAGAAGAAAGAAGGAAGAAGAAAGAAGAAAGAAGGAAGAAGGAAGAAGAAAGAAGGAAGAAGGAAAAAGCAAGAAGGAAGAAGCAAGAAGGAAGAAGGAATAAGGAAGAAGGATGAAGGAAGAAGAAAAAAGGAAGAAGGAAAAAGGAAGAAGAAAGGAGGAAGAAGGAAAAAAGAAAACGGAAGAAGAAAGAAAGAAAAAGGAAGACGGAAGAAGATAGAAGGAAGAAGGAAGAAAGAAGAAGGAAGAAGAGAGAAGAAAGAAGGAAGAAGGAAGACGGAAGAAGATAGAAGGAAGAAGGGAGAAAGAAGAAGGAAGAAGAAAGAAGGAAGAAGGGAGAAGGAAGAAGAAACAAGGAAAGGGCGAAGGAAGAAGGGGTGAGGGGAAGAAAGAACTTCTCATTTTTCACTTCTTGCTTCTTTTTGCTAATTCGGCCTAATGGCCATTCGGCCTAATGTCCATTCAGCCTAATGACCTTCGGCCAAATGGCCTTCGGCCTAATGGCCTGAGTGCCTGACACCGTTTTGTTGTCGTCTTATGAGTAACAAATGATTTACGTGGCCCATTCTCATGGACTTGAGTTTCACTGGATGATCCAGAAATATTCTTAAAAGACCGCATTTTTTGTTGATCTTTTCATGATTGTACAACAAATGATAACCTATTCTTATGGACCTGAGTGGTTACCATTGACGTTCCGGAAGATCATAAACATCTATAAAAACAGACATTTCCTAAAAATTATGATGGTTGTCTGAAAAGTTGGTTGACATAGGGATCAGTTTTTCAAAACTTGGATGGACGCCGGATGACTTGCGGAAGATCCGCAACATTTGTAAAAGTTTAAAATCCGTGAATTAGGTGATAAACTATTCATACTTTTTCAAAACTGTTTCTTGTCCTAAGCTGTGTGTGAAATAAATTTCAAATCAAGTTTTTTTCACCAAATAAACAAACACGCAAAACTCACACATTCACATTTTATCCATCTTATATTAGTAAAACTAATAGTCACTAGCGATTCACGACAATCCTTTGTTGCTAAGATAACGATAATAGAAATTATTCACTCTTTTCTATATTGAGCTTTGTGAACTACCCACTTTCATGGAAGTTCCGGATGTTCTGAAGGACCGTCGGTGGGGGTACGATAGTCAAAAGTTAAAACAAAAACGCGCTGTAATGAGCTTAATGATGTTCTAACGGATGTTCAGGATCTTCCGGTGCGGCATCAGACCGTTGAATGTACATTTGATTGAGATTATTGATACACATTTTTTGGAGCATTTCCACAATTACCCACACATTCCTTCGCAACTGATTTCTTAGTTCCAGAATGGCCAAACCGCAAGAATAAGTTCGTAACGATAACCGGGGAACCCGTACCTTCGATTTGATTCCAAAATATTGAAAATAGATTCGGAAACAAAACAAAGCTTTTGTTAGCGTATTGAAATTCGCGTATTGAAGATCCGCTTACGAATCACTTTTTTCTGGGTTTGGGACAAAAATTCGAAAGACAAAATGCCGAAGGGACAAAACGTGGAAGAGACAAAAGATCGAAGGGACAAATGGTCGAAAAGAACAATACGTAAAAAGGTCGAAAGGAATAAAAGGTATAAAAGGATTTTATTCCTTCTTTCTTCTTCCATTATCCCCCTTTCTTCTTCGGCAGCAAAATAAAATTTCCATAAAGAATAAGAAATTTTCCTTAAAAAATTAGGATGTTTCCACAAATAATGCAAAATTTCCATAAATAATTGAGAATTTCCCGCAAAAAAAAAATTAGCACTTTTAAAAGCAAAATTTGCAATTATAAAAGAATAAACTTTCCTAAAGAAATCAAAACGTTTCACGGAAGAAAAATACAAAATTTTTATAAATAAATCAGTATTAACAGATATTACTCCGGATATTTCTACAGGAATTCTTCCGGATATTCATCCAGGAATTCTAAAGGATATTCCACCAGGTATTCGTTCGTATATTATTCCAGGAATCCCGCCAGATAATTCATCCGGATATCACTCCAGGAACTCCACCAGATATTCCTCATGAAATTCCTCTGGATATTTCTCCAGGAATTCTTCTGGATAATCCTCCAGAAGTTGCTTCAAATATTCCTCCAGAAATCCGACCGTATATTCATCCATGAGTTCTTCCGGATATTCCACCAGCAATTCATCTGGATATTGCTTCAGATATTCCTCAGGTATTCGTTTGGATATTTCTCTGGATGTTCCTCCCCTAGTAGTACAGTTCGGATCGATTTTGTTGCAGCAACTCAAATGTGACTGGATTTGGTCACATATGAGTCACAATGACTGGTATGTGACAAGTGTGCTACTCGGGTCCGGATATTCCTTCAGGAATTCGTCCAGATATTTCTCCAGGAATTCCTCCGGATTTTCATCCAGGAATTCCTCCGGAAATTCCTCCAGGAATTCGTCCAAATATTCCTCCAGGAATTCGTCCAGATAATCCTGAGGGAATTTCTTTTGATATGTCTCCAGTAAGTAACTCTTCCGGATACTCCTCCAGGAGTTTCTAAGAATATTCCTTCATGAATTCCCCGGATATTCCTTCAAGAATTCCTCCGGATATTCTTCTAGGAATGCTTCCGCAAGAATTGCTGGAGAACGATTCTAAGGAATTTCTGGAAGAATATTGGAAGGAACTGCTGGAGGAATATCCGAAGGAATCTCTAGCTACATTTTGGTTCTATAGTGGTTTTAAAACACTCTTGTAGAGTAAACTATGGTTTTAAAGAGTGTTATAAAATTTAAAATGTTTCTTAGGATTCTTGAACGAATTTCCTGACGAATTCAGAAACAAATATCAGGAGAAATAATTGGAGTTCAGTGGAATCTCTGGAGGAATATCCGGAAGCATTAATGGATGAATGTCTGATGGAAGTATTGGAGGAATATTCTTAGGACGAATATTAGAACGAGATCCGAATATCCGAAGGGAATATTGGGAGGAATTCTTGGAGGAGGAGGAATATTTCTAAAGAAAATTTCCAGATGAATTCCTGGAGGAAAATTCCTAGGTAATCCTGATGGAATATTCGGAGAAGTTCCTGGAGGAATTTCTGAAGGATTATCTGGAGGAATACTCAAAGGAATTATGGAAATATTTGTCGAAGAATTCATGAATGAATGTTCAGAGGAATGGATAAGAATTCTTAGAGAAATATCCGAAGGAATATTCGGAAGAGTTCATGGACTAATATCTGGAGTAATTTCTGGAAAAAATATCCGGAGGAAACCTAAGGAGACAATCAGGACAAATTCTCAAAGGAACATTGGGGGGAATTCCTGGAGGAATATTAGAAAGAATATCTGGAAGAATTTTTGGAGGAATATCTGGAGGAATTCCTGGAGGAATGTCTGGACGAATTCCTGGAGGAATATCCGGAAGAATCCTTGGAGGAATATTTCAAGCAATTCCTAGAGGAATATCCAGAGAAATATCTGTATGGAATTTCTGTTAGAAAATCAAGAAATGGAGATGGAGAAATATCTGAAGGAATTCTTGGACGAATATCTAAACGAATATCTGGTGGAATATCCGGAATAATTTCTGGAGTAATATCCAGAGGAATTCGTGGACGAATATCCGGACAAATTTCTGGAGGAAAATCCGCAGGAATTTCAGTGAGATTTTCAGGAGGCATCCCTGAAGGAATATCCAGACGAATTCCTGAAGGAATATCCGGACGAGAACCTGGAAGAATATCTAGGGGACTTTCTAGAGGAACTTCCGGAGGAATACCCGGAATATATGGAGGTTTATTTCAAGGATTTCCAAGAGGAGCATCTGGAAGAATTCATGGAGGAATATCCGATGTATTTACTAGAGAATGTCCGGAGGAATTCCTTTGGAAATATCCGAAAAAATTCTTGGGGGGAAAATACGGTGGAATTCTTGGAGGAATTCCTGGAGGAAAATCCGGAGGAATTTCTGGGAGAATATCAGATGGAAACAAACATCTGGAGGAATATTTGAAGGAATTCCTGTAGGAATATCTGGACGAATTCCTGAGGAATTTCCGGTATAATTTATGTGGGAATTCCTGGAGGAATATTCGAAGGAATTTTTGGTGGAATATCCAGTGGACTTCCTGGAGGATTATCAAGAGCAATTCCTGGAGGAATACCCTAAAGAATATCTGGAGGAATATTCTATGAAATTGCTGGCGGAATATCTGGAAGAATGTCTGCAGGAATATTCGGAGGAATTCTTCCAGTCCCTTTTGGTTCTCCGTTTACTGCAAATTCTCAAGCGATTGTAAACTGAACAACGGTAAAATAATTTTGGCGACACTGACAGCTTCATTCTGGCGGGCTAAATCGTGCGATTTTCTCTCCTAAAGAGAGCTATCACGTACTTTTATAACGGGTAATCCTTCCCCCAGACCTTAATATTTGGCATGGAAAGCAGTGAGGGACAGTTGATTCACGATTGCAAGAGATCTGCAACGAATATCACCCGAGACGTATTGCGACGGACTGTTAAAAGCTCTAAATCTATAAGCTTACAACGGTCTTCATAGCGTGGTAAGTTTGAAGGATCTCTCCATGGAAGGCGGCGTAAAGCGAAGCATATAAATATGCACTGAACGGATTCTATTCTAACAATATTGTTGTGGTAATATGGAGCCCACACTGTGGCACAATATTCTAAAATCGATCTAACTAAAGAACAATTGAGTGCTTTGAGACATTGGACATCATCCAAATGTTTTGCAATTCAGAATATAAAGCCAAGGGTGCGAGTGGCTTTAGAAGTCACGATAAGTTCAACAAGATCGATAGAGGGATATATAAACTGGAGGCACATTTTTTTTTGAAAATAATTGATGGGTTGCCATGCGGTCACGGATTAGACGATGACTTTAAAGAGGAACAGCATTCGGCGACGTACTCGGCGGTGACAATGGGACATTGGCAGCAGCTTGCTAAGCTTCTGATTTGTTGAGAAGATGATTCGAAAAAACTCCAGAGAATTTCTCCAATAAAAGATCACAATTTCCTTCAGTAGACGTTTGTTCGATATGCCCATTAGTCATGACTGTTGGAAGACCGGATTCTTTTGGTTGTGAATCCACGAAGCCCCAAAAACCTTTCGGGTTAAGTCGTAGGTTTCTTTGAATTTTTCGTTGATACGAAGAGTAGAGCCTGTCGTTCATATATTTATAACAATGATTTGTGGAGCAATAAGTGACCTTGTAATACTGCGTTTCGAATATCTAGTATTTCCTCAAGACAGACCCTTGCCTGGTTTTCAGGCGTTTTAAATGATGATTGCACCAAGGTGGATTTATAGTAACAGGCGAATACGAGTAAGAACCCAAATCCTGAATAAAAAACATTTTCAGTTCCATCTGTCATTGGATATGGTGGTGTGCGTGGCATAGTGTTTGTTTTGATTCGAAAAAAAACATGATCAACACCATACCGGACTCCAGTGCACTGGCAGTTCGTTGGCCACAATGAATCAGATCATCATAAAAACCACGCGCTCTGATTTTCGCGAATTACGAAATTTACTTTTGGATGGATATATCTACCCCGGATTCTCTATTTCTTTCTGCTTCTTCAGGAATTCCTCCACTAGTTTATTCAGGCTTTTGCTCGAAGTTTCCTTTTGGAATTCCTCAGCAAGTTCTTGCAGACATTTCCTCGAAGTTTCTTTCCGGAATTCCTCCGGAAGTTTCTTCAGGTATACCTTCGGAAATTTCTTCAGCAATTGCTCCGGAAGTTCTTTCAGGAATCCATTCAGAAGTTCCTCTTCCTCGTGAAGTTACGTTCGGAGCTCGGGAGTTCGTAAGGAAAGTTCCGAAGTTCCTTAAAAAATCCTTCGGAAGTTCCTTTAAGAAATCCTTGGAACATTCCTTCAGAAATTCCTTTGAAAATTTCTTCAGGAATTCCTCCAAAAAATCCTTCAGAAATTTCTTCAGAAGTTCCTCTAGAAACTCGTCCGGAAGTTCCTCCAGGAAATCGTCCGATAGTTCTTCCAGGAATTCGTCCGGTAGTTCCTCCAGGAATTCCTCAAAAAGTTCCTCCAGGAATTCTTCAGGAAGTTCCTCCAGGAGTTCCTTCGGCTGTTCCTCCAGGAATTCCTCCGGTGGTTTCTCTAGGAATTTCTCCGAAAGTTCCTTCAATAATTCCTCCGGAGGTTTCTCCAGGAATTCTTCCAAAGGTTCCTCTAGAAATTCCTTCAGGAATACCTCTAGAAATCCCTACAGAAATTCCTTCGGAAGTCCCTCCCGAAATGCCTGCGGAGAAATTCCTGTAGGAACTTCCGGAGGAATTCCTGGAGGAACTTCAGGAGGAATTCCTGCAGGAACTTTCGGAGGAATTCCTTGAGGATTTCCCGGAGGAATTCCTGGAGGGACTTCGGGATCTATTTGTGGTAGGAATTTTGGAAGAATTTCTAGATGAACTTTTGAAGGAATTTCTGAAGGAACTTTCTGGGAAATTTCTGAAGAAACTTCCGGAGGAATTCTGGAGGAAATTCCGGGGAAAATTTCGGAGGAATTTCTGAAAAATTGAAAAGAATTCTTGAGGAATTTCTTGAGGACCTTCCGGAGGAATTTCTGGAGGGACTTCCGGAGGTATTTCTGGAGGAAATTCCGGAGAAACTTTCGGAAGAATTGTTGAAGGAACTTTCGGAGGAATTCTCGGAGGGATGTCGAAAATATGGGAAGACGAGGAAATGCCTGCTAGCTGGTTGGATGGCCTCATTTGCCCTCTATTTGAGAAAGGGCACAGACTGGAGTGCGCCAATTATCGAGGAATAACCCTCCTTAATTCGGCGTACAAAATTATGTCCCGTATTCTGTTCAACAGATTGAGACCGCTTGAAGAGTCCTTCGTCGGTGAACACCAAGCAGGTTTTCGGCGTACGATTCCGTGAAACGGAATGAATTATGGCAAATTATGCTTGAACATGGTTCTCCGGCGAAACTGATATGGCTGATTCGTATAACGTTGGACGGATCGAAATCAAGTGTAAGGATTGCGGATGAAATATCGACGTCATTTCTTACCTTGGATGGATTAAAGCAGGGTGATACACTCTCGAATCTACTGTTCAATATAGCGCTCGAGGGAGCGATTAGGAGAGCTGGTGTGCAAAGAAGCGGTACCATTATCAAAAAATCGCATATGCTCCTGGGATTTGCGGACGATATCGATATTATCGGAATTGATCGCCGTGCCGTGGAAGAGGCTTTTGTGCCTTTTAAGAGGGAGACAGCGAGGATTGGACTCACGATCAATACCAACAAAAAGTACATGGTCGCTGGCAATCAACGTGGGTTCATTAGTGGTGGTGATAGCGAAATGGTGCTGGATGGTGAAAAATTTGAAGTGGTAGAATAATTTGTGTATCTTGGAACATTAGTGACGTGCGATAATGATGTTACCCGCGAGGTGAAAAGGCGTATTGCAGCTGCAAATAGGGTTTATTACGGGCTTCGTAACCAGCTTAAGTCCCGTAGTCTGCAAACAAAAAACAAAACTCGCGCTGTATACTACTCTGATTCTTCCGGTGGCTTTATGCGGCCATGAGACATGGTCGTTAAAGGAGGCTGATCGGAGGGCTTTCGGAGTGTTTGAGCGTAAGGTGCTGCGGACAATACTCGGCGGTAAACAGGAGAACGGTATCTGGCGGCGTCGCATGAATCACGAATTGTACCAGGTGTATAAAGGGCTGGATATTATTAAGCTTATACAACACGGCAGACTACGGTGGGCTGGTCATGTTGTTCGTATGTCGGAAGAACGTCAAGCGAAGATAATAGTTAGTAGAGAACCCGGAAGAGGCCGCAGGCTTCGTGGAAGGCCGCGTACACGATGGCTTTTTACAGTTGAAGAGGACCTGAGGGCGCTCAATGTTCAGGGCGACTGGAAGCGATTGGCCCAGGATCGAGTCCAGTGGAGAGGGATACTCCATTCGGCGTAGGTTCATCGAAGAGCCGTAGCCCATCAAGTATCAAGTATCAGTCGCACTCACGACGGTGGCGATGAGATTGACCGGAGAATATACCGAGATCCAGGTTTTTCAATGCATTGACTTTGACATACTTCAACCCTGGCCGCAAGTACCGAAAAGTACGCCATGAACATTGTTCCAACGATAATTGCTACAATAAAAGTGTTATAAAAATGAATTGCTTCCAAGAAGCAATCAAATCGTTGCATGTGATACATATACGAATACTCGAGCACCATCATCGTTTCGAATCGGTTCAATTTATCGCATACATTGGCTGCGAGCGATTCTTCTCCTCTATTGCAACGACCGTCTCAACCGGCTGTTGCCAGTTTCGAGCTCGTCTGGAAAAATGGAATGCACTTAGGAAAACTAGGGGGAACGGGGGGTGACAGAGTGTGAAAGTGAAAAGCATTTGATTCTACAGAACCGGACTCCAATGCAATGGCAAGGGGGTGCGAACTTTCATCTTATCTTTCCACCCTGTCCAATTAGCGGTGGGGATTCAACAAAGTTGCTCGGATTGGATTATCTTGAGATGGAAAACTTCTTGGGAAGTGTTATTGGTATGCTTATATAATAGTGAAGTGAGACTTCTGTTTTAAAATCAGATCAAGGCTGGAAGTTTCAAACTATGTTGTGGAAACTTTTGTTATTGGAAAATAGCAATCTTGAAGAGACACTGACCGCAAAATTTTACTTATACAACCATTAATCAATGGGATACAAACTGAGCTGTGGTAATTATAGTCTTTAGTTCTATCAATTCTATCTATTTCTATTTAAGATCGCTGTCTAACTGATTAAAGATTTTTGACACTGCATTAACATGTTTCTAGCTTTTTTGCACAAATAACTGTCGACAAATCGAAATACGTACGCTGGTGACTCCAAATTTTGCGAGAATCGCATTAAAGCTGTAAACAAGTTGAACGATGAATTAGGAATGGGACAAGTGGTGATCGGATTGTTTTTTCCCTCCCCTGAATTGCATCGTATCATGTTCACTTGTTCTATGTTCGTAGTCCAAGTTCAATGGGCAATTTTCCATCATGTACATTTTTTCGAGACGTGATTGAGATGAAGTCGAGCGTAGGCGCCACAAGCAGCTGACATGAAACCCAAGCGCGCAAATCAAACGGACAAAGCAGTTTAGCAGCAACAGCAGCAGCAGCAAATGGAAACTCTGCAATAGCAGCGGACACAAGCGCGCTCTAATGGAAAAGCCAAACTCAATGAAACCAAAAAATAACTCCATGGCAAATGTTTGTTTACTTACAAAAAAGTTCATCCAGCAGATTTCACATAGAGGTTATATTTGGTTCAGAGCGATGGGGAAGGATGTGGGAAAGTTGTTTTGTAGTTATGATGGTTGCATCGAACGGCGGCTCGATGCGTTGAATAGATGGCGCGCCGCCCCGCCCCGTACGGTTGACAGTTGCAATTTTGAAATGTTCCATCCCAGGAAGTGTGCCAATCAGTTGTTTTTGTTTCGGAGATAATTGGCCCCGGTGACCCCGTTTTGACGCGTGTTTCACGTTGTTCGGCCGATTCGGTGATTTTGATTTCAGCAACAGGCAACAGGCACCGGCAGGTGGTTTGGTAGGGTTTCGTTAAAAGATGTTTAATTCAGGACATGGAAGCAAAATCGCGCAATGTGTACGAGTTTTGGCAAGGATATTCGTTAGACGGGAGGGATGAGTGAATCACAAAAGTGATTTTTCATATAGACATTTGTAGTGTTGTGAAGCGGATGCAAAATAGTTAGAATAGTAGACGTAAAGGCAGTAGAATATTAGTAGCAGATTACATATGAAAAAGAGAAGAAAAAGAAATAAAAGTAAAATTACAAATTTGATAAACATATAAAAAATGAAGAAAAGATAATATAATAAATAAAGAAAAGTAAATTGTTGTCGATATTACCAAATTATAGTATCGTTATACGTGAACAAAATGATCATTATTAGATAAAATAAAAAAAAAACACCAAGTTTCTAATAATGATAAACTATTTTTTTTTTTCAAATTCGAGGAATACTGTTGAACACAACGAGACTGATTAATTCATCACCAGATTTCTTACGGCACTAACTTGTCATTCTTACTTTTCGGATATGGCCTCTAAATCATATGATAAGGAATCTTATAATTAGATACTGTCTATCTACTTTTCTACGTCAAAACGATCAAAATTCAAAGCTAATTTTGATTTGTAGCAGATTAAAGCAAAACAATTTTCACTAAGACCTTGTTTTTGTATCATACTTGATTCAAATAGACATTTTCCAGAATCATCTCAAAGTATCGTCTCTCACAAATAATAAAGATTTATTTAGTGCACGGATGGCCGCAGGAGAGGTTGAAGCTTTGTTTACATTCTTTTCCTCGATGGGATGCAATCAAGAGAAGAAAAACATGTATCACCATCCCACCGATTATTATTAGGACAGGAAATTCGAAACGATTGATCAACAAACAGAGTACCATTTGTGTGAGGGGCATCGCGTGTGACTTGTCACTGACAGATGAAAAGTTAACACATCCGATCCAAGCACTATTGACTGTTGACAAAATGTGTTGGCATTTTTCTCGCGCGCAAAGAAGCAGAGCACTGGCAATAAGGGCAGGCATCAATCTGGGGGAAATGGGTCCTATCCACAATTTTTTTTTGCAGGGTCCAGCCCGTCTAAACGTCAGGTAAATAACAATGGACCTAACATTGGTATTCCATATTTACGATGTTTAGTGGTTTAGTTTTCCATTTCGCAACAATGAAATAGCTCTGCAGGAAGATCGATACAAGAAGCTGATGCTGTTTATTTGATTCGTGATGGAATACATAGATGACTGTACGAATTTTATCTGCCGAGTACCACACATTTGGGAACCCAATTCTCCACGAATTGACAAGACGATTTTAGTTTAATGTTCCTTGTTCATTGAATGTTCAACTGATGGGGAAGGGTCGTTTGGCCGACACCCATTCGGCCGAAAGCCATTTGGCTGAATGGCACTATGCCGAACAGACTATTAGGCCGAAAGTCATTTGGCCGAAAGGTTCATTTGGCCAAAAGGGTCATTAGACCGAAAGGGTCATTTGGCCGAAAGGGTCATTTCGCCGAGAGGGTCGTTTGGCCGAAAGGGTAATTAGGCCGAAAGGGTCATTTGGATGAAAAGGTCATTTGGCCGAAAGGGTCATTTGGACGAATGTAGCATTTTGCCGAAAGGCTCATGAGACCGAAAGGCTCATTTGGTCGAAAGGGTGATTTGGCCGCAAGGGTCGTTTGACCGAAATGGTCATTAGGCCGGAAGAGTCATTTGACAGAATATGACATTTGGCCGAATAGATTATATAAAAAGAGAGAATTTATGAGTAAGAAGAAAGACGTCTCAATTCTCATTCTTCATCTCTCACTTCTCACTGTAAAAAAATGAGGAGCGCAAAGTGAGCAGTGAGAGGTCTTGGCCGAACAGGTCATTTAAAAAAAAAGAAATCAGGAGTATGAAGAGAGACGTCTCAATTCTCATTCCTCATTTCTCACTTCTCACTGGAAAACAATAAGGAGCGCTAAGTGAGTAGTGAGATGTCTCACTACTCACTTTTTACAGCGAGTCGTCTCACTTCTCACTCCTCATTTATAACTTCTCTTAGTCCGAAAGGGTTATTAGACCAAAAAGGTCATTAGGCCGAAAGACACGTCTCACTTCGCACTCTTCATTTTTCTCTTCTCACTGTAAAAAGTGAGAAGCGCGAAATGAGTAGTGAGATGTTTCACTAACCACTTCAAATTATTCACTTTTCACAGTGAGAAATGAGGAGTTAGAAGTGAGATGTGAGACGTCTCACTTCTCACTCCTCATTTCTCACTTCTTGCTGTAAAAAGTGAGAAGTGCGATGTGAGAAGTGAAACGTCTCACTACCCACTTCGCACTACTCACTTTTCACAGTGAGTAGTATGTAATGAGGTAGGACAGGTGAGACGTCTCACTTCTCACTCGTCATTTTTCACTTCTCGCTGTCAAAAGTGAGAAGCGCGAAGTGAGCAGTGAGACGTGTCACTACTCAATTCGCACTTCTCACTTTTTACAGTGAGAAGAGAAAAATGAAGAGTGCGAAGTGAGACGTGTCTCTTCTCTTTCCTTATTTTTCACATTTCAATTGACTTATTCGGCTAAATGACCCTTTCGGCCAAATGACCCTTTTGGCCTAATAACCCTTTCGGACAAATGACCTTTTCGGCTTGCTAGGTTTCGGCCTAAAGGTTTGTTCGGCCCAGTGGCATTCCGCCAAATGGCTTTCGGGCAAACGACCCTTGTCCGAAATTTCAGAAGTGATAATTAAGATGTCTTACTTCTCACTCCTTACATCTCAAACTTTTTTTTTTAGTTTTCACATTTTGCTTCTCATTTTCACTTCTTACTGTGGAAGCAACAAGCGAGAACAAAAAAGCAAGATGTGAGACATCTCACTTTCCACTTCTCATTTCTCATCTGTTTTTTTTTTTTTTTTTTTTTTTTTTTCCTGTTCGGGTGTGCCACTGCGACCAGTTATTAGATCTATTGTAGCGTTACCCGTATCCTTAGTGTTTAAGTGCATGTCCAATTACTCCATAACTATTGATAAGCAATGCAGTATCGGTTTCGATACAGTTGTTGTTTTGTTTTCTCAAGAGCACCATGACAAGGTCCCGCTATTTAGACCCTTCACAGAGAGCAATCCCATTGAAGGCGCGCCCCTAATCAATAGGAAATCAATCCTGTCTTGAGAAAACAGAACAGTAATACTGTTTTTGGCCATGCATCGGAGCCCTAGCCACATCCTTGTCTTGCTTCTAGAATATCACCAGTAAAGCTACAAACCCTGGATTTAGCATTGTCTACACGCCCATTTCAAGCCCGAGAATTTGTTCAGTAATAAGAACTTCCGTGTGTTCCTCTCACTACCATTGTTCGCCAGTTCAAGAAGAGTTAGTACGTATTTAAACCCTAACTCGATTTTTCCAGCAGTCAGTTCAGCCTAGGGACGGGTACCGAGGTTTTTTAACTAATTGCTTGAAAAGTTGTTTCCGCTGCATACAGTTTAGCCTCAAACAAGAGGAATTCGAGTCTTTCAACTGTCTGCAAGGTAACATTAATTATGTTTTATTTCTGAGACTGATGTTGGTAGCGGGGACTAAATACGATGAATCCTTAATTACCACAACTCATCGCCCTAGCTAGAAAATGGATTAAGCTAGGGCTCTGTTTGTTAGATCTTACACCGCAACACACTACGTCAAAGTGATCTACCGTGTTACGGTTGTTACATATTACTTCACGTTTTTTAATCTCGCTTCTATTTGTGAGATAGTGGATAGAGTGGATAGTGAGATGTTATAAATAGGAAATAAGAAGTAAACCGTCTCACATCTCACTTCATACTTCTTGCTTGTTACCTATAATTTTAACTTAACACAGAAAATAAGAAGTGAGAAGCGTGAGAAGTAAAAAGTGAGAAATCAAAAATGAGACGTGATATCTCATTTATCACTTCTCATTTCTTATTTTTCGCTTGTCAAATATCAGTACAGTCGCGACTCGCTGGTTGGGCCACGACCTCGACCCAACTAACGAATTCGGTTTACTAGTTGGGCCAACTGACAGCCATTTGAACACGTGTGTTTCGACTTGAACATCACAAATGATGTCCAGTGATGCCCAATCCCGTTTTCCGGGTTTACATTGAATTTTGACGTATGGTTGCTTTTTAGTTGGGCCAGAACCCATCCAGCGGAGGCCCACAAGTATTAAAATCCCAACCAGCGAATCCCGACTGTAGTCCCTTGACACTTTTCACATTTAGAGGTGTGTGCCTGTTCAGGAATCGTCGTCGACAGCGCACAGTGGGATAGATATGAAAACAAAGTGGAACAATGGTACTATCAATGATATGGAAATGCTAATATCATCTTCCAAACTTAGACGCACATGTTCATGATAGAATTAGAGGCGAAAGTATAGAATTGATAGTTCCGTTAGGATACGGCAGGCATGAAGAATGTTTTTATAGAAGTCGATTTGAAAGCGAGCGGAGGGCAATATTTGTGATGGCACATATCACACGACCTTCCTTCTGCCAAGTTCCCGTATGAAGGCCTTCACACGGGAGCAATATATTTCCACTGCCGCAACAAAATTGGTTGCAATACTTATGCTTGCCACTGCCTCGCGAGCGTGGTTTTATAAACAAAAATTTGAAGTAAAAGATTTTTCAAAATCAAAATAAATTGCTTTAATGCCATACCCATATCAAAGAAAAACAAAAAAATTATTATTTTTTTCCCAATCGCGATTTTGTAAAAACTCCGAAAACCAAATACACTAGGAAGGTAAATTTTTTTTTTGAAGCAAATCACACAGGAGATTCAACTTAATGTAGATCAATGGGAAAACATATGCCTTCGTCGGTTTGTTAGCGAATTACAATCAAAAACCCTATTTCCACTCGAAAATTACTGTCTGTAAAAAAAACGGTTCCCAAATTGACAGAATTCAGAACATCTTCCACAGAAATTCTGAACAAATTTCATGAAAATTAGGAAAAAATAATCTGGTGACACTGATTTGTTACGGTTTATAATATTGTACCGTTCTGTTTCGAACAGTAACGGGCCGTTTGAAAAATGTCGGCAGATGTAAGATGTTTCGTAAACTGTTAAGTTTAGATGTTTGTTTGATATTGGGAAAATTATTCCATATATCGGACTGGTGTTGGTACTGGATCGATTTGGTAAAATTCTTGATATTGGTCTATTCTGTTTGATTGGAACATTAGTTTAGATCATTTATTGATAACAATGCAATATTGTGGAGAAAACTTTGAGATGAGTATAAATATTAAAAAAAAAAACTGTGCTTTTCGGCGCGTCCAATTGGATTGCTTAAAGTAGTTTGATTTTTTTTAAGTAATGAAACATAAAGAAAACTTACTAAACAAAATCAAATAATCATTCAATACAGTCATTATCTACGCAAAGTAGGAGTAATTATTTACGAAAATGACGTTTAACAACTCCGTATGATCATAAAAATATTCAAAACAAAAATGCATTTCTATACGCTACATAACATCTACGAGTAGTTCTACGCAAATATAGGTCTTTATGGTATTAGTGTACATCTGTTACAATATCCAAATATTAATTTCTTCAACTGATACGAACATCGCGCGAAAGTACAACATCGATTATCTAATAAAAAAAAAAATAACAAAAATCTGGACTTGTTTTGAAAAAAAAAATGAAGCGGCAACGCCAAACATACCTCCAATTTGTTGGGGCTCCCCAAGGTTGACGTAGAATAGGACATCTTTCTCGTAGCTGCCCTCTTCGATGATGACGAGTTGGATACTTTTGCTGTTTGGAAGAAAAGGAGAAAAAAATCAGGAGATTAGGAGATTTGCTATACATAAATAAGTTATTCTAATACCTAAGAAAAAAAGCTTATTTTGCGAACTATGTTTGTGGGTTTTCGCATTGAGAACCAAGGCTCATCGGTTATTTCCGCAAATTTCGCATTGCTAACTTAACTATGAATTAAATTTTATTTCCAAAAAAAATCTTACTTTGAACTCACTCTTACTTTGAGTTTTCTAAAGGAAATTGCTGCGTACTATCTATGGTGGGGTGCAGATGGCGGGCGGTACGCGGATCGAAAACCTTTATTTTTGGTTGCATCTCGAAGCGAGGTCCGCGGAAGATAAAAAATGAGATTCTTCAAAACTGATTATTCTTTTCTGGACTGAACATCTCCAGGGCTTCAAACAAACTTTCGTTCTGGATTTCAAAGCCGCATTCCAATTATTTTCCAAAAATGTCTTCACTACCGATCATAAGGGATCCAAAACCTCAGTTTATTTTGGTTGCATCTTGAAGCGAGGTCCGCGGAAGAAAAAGAATAAGATTCTTCAAAACTGACCAATTCCTTCTGAACTAAACATCTTCAGGGCTCCAAACAAACTTTCGTTTTAGATTTCAAAGCCGCGTTTCAATTATTTTACAAAAAATTCTTCACTACCGTTCATAAGGGATCCAAAACCTCTGTTTATTTTTGGTTGCCACAAATGTCCAATAAAATAATTTCTAGCTTTAAACAAAAATCGTATCTCGTTGTAGTTTAAGTTTAAAACATTTTAATTCCTACATGGTTCAACTCAAACAAGGGGAAAAATCCTAACTGCCAGAGGCAAATGAAATGTGTTAATAATAATATAAAATGTATCATAATAGATAAGGGTGAGAGTGTGAAGAAAACACGGAACATCTAGTCTAATGATAATTGCATGTATTAGATAATTGGTAAAAAAAAAATTTCTGCGTGAAGTTAAACGCTTTTAAATAAGCCAAAGAATCGATTGAGCGAATAAAAATGTTGACGGGAGAGGTCAATTCCTGTAGGAACTTCAGGATGAATTCCGGAGGGATTTTATGGAGAAGTTCCTGAAGGATTTTCCTGATGAATTTCCTGAAGAAATTTCTAAAGAAACTTCCGAAGGAATTCTTGGAAGTAGTTCTGGATGAATTCTTTGAGAAGCTTCTTGAGATATTGCTACAGAAATTTTTGAAAGAAATCCTGGAGGAAATACCAGAGAAATTCCATAGTATATCTACGGAGGCCTTCTTGGAGAATCTTTTGGGAACATTCTTGGAGAAACTTCCAAAGGAATTTATGGGGAAACTTCCGGAGGGATTCCTGAAGGAGTTTCCTGAGTTGGTTAAATTCGTGAAGGAACTACCGGAGGTGTTCTGGACGATCTACCGAAGGAATTCTTGGATGTACTTTCGCTGGAATTCTTGGACGATCTTACGGAGGAGTTTCTTGAGGAAATTCTAAAGGAATTCTCGGAGGATTTGACAATTTCGTGGAGGAAATTCAGGAGCGATTTCAGAAAAAATACCAGAATTCAGAAGGAATTCAGAAAAAAAAATCTGGTTCTAGCTCAACGGTTGAATAGATTAAATCTAGTCATAGAAGAATTCATTCTATGTTTGCCGCAAATTAGATCGGTCATTGTTCCGATGTAGTGGCCGAAATACCTTTTTAAAGACACGTTAAAAAAGCCGCCACCGCACCAGGTGCACCGCCAAGGAAAATTCAGACGAATGCTGCCATCGGGAATTTTTTAACCAGCGTACAGCACAAAGTTAAATGGGTATGAGGTCTAAAATGCGTTGCAGTTATCAACCGACTAGTGTGAATGTATTTTTATGTTGGAGACAGCAGCACGCACGGACGTGTTTTTTGCTCGCGCATTTTTTTCCAAGTGTTTTTTCTCGTTTGATCGCTGTTTACGTTTTCGCTTGTCGCGTTGGCGTTATTTTCTCCCGGACCCGTCATGGGAGACTCGGTGGCCGATTCGGTCGCTGGAAAAGTGCCTAAGCGCACTGCTCTTGGAGGCGCGGGTAAGCCCTCCAAGCAGCTTTTGCAGAGCAACGTGTTCTCTCCGTTGCCACTTGATGACGCCGGCAATCCGCCGAAAAAGAGGAAGAAGCAGCAATCGCAGCTGCCGCAGGTGCAGAGCTTGAAAGTTGCGGACTGAAGCCAGTAGCCGTGCACAAGATCGCTCATCACGACAAGGCGAGGAGATATCGCGACCAGCTTTACCTGATCCATCTTGAGCACGCTCCACTACCTGGAAGGACCTGAAGCTGGTCGGCGTTATAAATTACACCGTCGTTGACTGGGAGCGATATCGGCCAGTGCACCGCGACGTCACGCAGTGCACCAAGTGCTTCAATTTCGGGCACGGCACCAGGAACTGCCGCATGAAGCCGCGCTGCAACAAGTGTGGAGAACCCCATCCGACTGACGAGTGCGACAAAATGGAGGTGACCGATCCCAAGTGCGCCAACTGTGGCGACAAACATCGGGCCACCACAAAGGGCTGCTCAAAGCGAGCCGAGTTCCTGGAAATCCGGAAGAAGGCTTCCACCAGGACCATTCCGAAGAAGAACCGTGTTCCTGTAATCAACGAGGTGAACTTTCCAGCCATCCCGGCTCCCCGTCGTGTGATTCCAATACTCCCACCACTACAGCCGCACAAGCGACTGGCAACGGCAGTTGTATCGGTCCAAGCTCCAGCATCGTCGGCACAATCCACCAGCGAATGGCCCCCGCTCCCTCCTCCTGGGTTCCGTCGGCAGTCGGAGAACGAAGCCATCTCACCGGAAGAATCTGCTCCGCTGTACACTCCGGAGCAACTGATGCCGATCTTCGCGCAGCACGCCACTGGACCAGGTCTTCACTCTTGGCATGTTCATCATTGAAAATGGCTGCTAGGGTGAGCCTGGTCAACTGGAATGCTTGCTCGCTGAAGAGCAAAATAATTGAGCTGAAGGATTTCCTTGAGAAGAAGGAAATAGACGTGGCGTTCATCATCGAAACGCACTTAAAACCGGAGGTAAACGTCAACATCCCGGACTTCCGCATCGTGCGACTCGATCGGCCGACCAGGGGAGGTGGTATGGCCATCGCTCATCGCTACAACATCAACTGTCGTCTGCTTCCAAGCTTCCAGCTCAGTGTCATCGAGGCGATCGGTGTAGAAATCACCACTTCGGTCGGCACAATCGCGCTCATCGCGGCATACTGTCCATCGCAAGCCAAAGCCGACGATGGATTATCGGCTGCCATTCAGAGGGACATCGTCAAGCTTACGCGGAGGCAAGGTCAGTTTATTATTGCCGGCGACCTCAATGCCAAACATCAAGCCTGGGCAACAGTCGCGGCAATCGAAACGGCACCATCTGGAGCAACGACATGGAGGAAGGCCACTACACGATCTTGACCCGGATTCCCCCACTCGGCTGAGTCGGTCCGGTGTCCACGCAACCCTCGACCTCTACATAACAAACCTGAGTGACCACGTCTCGCAACCTGTCGTCTACCAGGAGCTCAGTTCGGATCACTATCCGGTGGTGGCGAAACTGGGCTCCTCGGTAAATCGGCACCAGCAGTTACGGAGAAACTACCACCGAGTGAACTGGCAGCGGTTCCAGCAGTGCGTCGATAACACCTTCGATTACGAGGTGCGTCCGGAGACGCCGGAAAGTATCGACCGCCAGCTTTGCGCTATCGAGGAGACGATCACGGCGGCCCGGGAGCAACACGTACCGACGGCTCGGCAGGTAAGCAACTCCTTAAACATCGATACACTCACCAAAGATTTAATTCGATTGCGGAATGTCACTCGCAGGCAGTTCCAGCGTACTGGACTGCTTGAACTTAAGGCACGCTGCAATCAAATCACTAAAATTATCCAGGCCAGAATGGTGGACCTCAAAAATAACGATTTCTCAAATAAGATCCGCACTCTCCCAGATTATGCCAAGCCGTTCTGGAAAATGACCAAAATACTAAAATCCAAGCCTCGGCCCATTCCACCTTTGATCCCACTAGACAATAATGGCTCTATGGATCGCTTGATAACTCCTGCAGAGAAAGTCGCTGAAATAGGTGCTCACTTCGTCAGCTCACACAATCCTGGGCAGAACATCGTCAGTCCACACGAAGCAGCTGTCAACGAGCATGCTAACAGCATCCATTTGATTTCCAACGACTTCTCGGAGGAGTTGGAGATCTCAGCTGGCGAATTGACGGCCTATATCAAATTATCGAAGAACATGAAGGCCCCAGGCTTCGATAGCATCCTGAATCTCGAGCTCAAACACATTATTGCTCAATTCTTTGAGCACCTCTCGTTGATCTTTAGTCAGTATCTCCGGCTCAGCTACTTCCCATCGTCCTGGAAGTCAGCGAAAGTCATCCCCATCCGGAAGCCTGGGAAGGATCCTTCCTCCCCCAGAAGTTATCGTCCCATCAGCCTTCTCTCAGGGTTATCCAAGCTATTCGAAAAAGCTATTCATCATCGGTTACTTGAGTCTGCCGAAAATCTCAACATCTTGCTCGAGGAATAGTTTGGTTTCCGACGCGGTCGGTCAACTGTACACCAACTGACTCGAGTTACCAACGTCCTCAGTCGGAACAAGTTTGTCTCAAAAACATCCGCCATGGCCTTACTCGATGTCGAGAAGGCATTTGACAATGTATGGCATGATGGCCTGGTGTACAAACTACAACACTACAATCTTCCCAGCTACCTGGTGAAAATCATCAACAATTACCTGTCGGCAAGGACATTCCGGGTCTCAATCAGCGGAGCGAGTTCCAATGCGCACCAGTGGTGCAATTTATCAACAATGCCTGCTGAGTGTGATTCTTTTGTTTTGTTTTTTTCTTTGCTCCTCTTTGCCTATGACGGTGCCTTTCAGTCAGAAAGACAAAGCAGGAGTAGCTTAGCTAACTCGGTTTGCCAACAGCGGGCTGAAGCTGATGATCATTCGGCACAAATTTCCTGTCATTGTCTTTCAAGTGATAGTATTCACCCATGCATTTATATAGGGCCGTCGCATTCACGCAGCAGCGAGTGCACTGAATGGACTGCCACTGCGGGCTGCGTGTGCAATGAGAAGAGAGGTCTTTGGTTTACTCTATCTTTGATTGTTGCTGCTAACCATTTTCAGTTTTCACTGTTAGGAAGTGAGAGTGAAGAGGCAATGGTATCAATATTCAACAAATGTCAGTCACTGAGATTGAGAATTCGCACCACTGATGCGCACAACATCGTCGCAGGCGTCCTCCAGAAGGCGGCATTCTGTCTCTGTTCGCAGATGACACCTCCATCGTCTACAACGGTAGAGTGATCAGAGCGCTAGTGGCAAAACTCCAACGAGGCCTGGATGCCCTGACAGAGTACCTCATCAGCTGGAAGATCTGTATCAACGCGGCGAAGACCCAGGTCATCATTTTCCCCCACTCCAAATCCCCTAAACATGTTCCGCCTGAGGACTGTAAAATCATCCTCAATGGCACGACTGTGGAATGGGCCAATGAGGCCGACTACCTTGGCTTGACCCTCGACAGCAAGCTTCTTTTCAGGCAACAGGTTGACAAAACGGTGACAAAGTGTAACGTCTTGTTGAAATTACTGTACCCTTTGATCAGCCGCCGGTCGTCATTGTCCCTGAAAAATAAGCTTGCTGTCTACAAGCAAATCATCCATCCATCCAAAACAAATTCCTGAGGATGATCCTCAACACCCCTCCCAGGGCAAGAACATCCGAGGTCCACCGTCTGGCCGGAATAAAAACCTTACATGAATGCTTTGGTAAGTGTAAAGAAAAGTTCAGTGTCCGTTGCTTGCACTCGGCGTTGCTTGAAGCGTTTAGGACGCTAGTTCCAATCTAGGTTATTAAATTTTTATTGTAAATATTAGTGTACATAGTAGTTAGGTTATCAAATTTTAAAAAAAACACACTAGCGCCTCCTGAAGGCCGTCATGATACATTATATTTTAAAAATTAAGTAAAAACATAAAAATAATAATAACAATAATTAAAATTGAAGTTGGCCAAGCCGGCCGATCACTGTACATTTTAAAAATAATTGTAGAACAAAAAATGTTTAAAATAAAGAAGAATTTTACTACTACTATTTCTATGTTTGATATTCTAAGCCCGAGACAAATACTATTATAAATTTTGTAATATTTATATAGTTTAGATTATAAGTAGATAAGTCTTTAAATATTTTGAAAAGGTTTCGAAATGTCTTCACGAAATACATGCCTTCTAATCTGGCATCTCTGCACAACACAAGCAATCTTGTATGAGCATTGCAGTCCAGAGCCACGCTCGTGCTGATCGTTTATTATTTGCACCTCAAGCACCATCAATCCAAGCGACAGCACCATCCAGCCAAGCAACAGAAATCATTTCAGCTTAACATTTTAAAAACTTCAAAGTGAGGCAAAAAGATAGACCATGAATCACATGAATGTTTAAAATTAAAAAAAAAAATAGAAAAATATATCAACTGAAGAGCTGATCTAAGGAGCTGACTCTTTTCAATGAGCTGGATCCGTACACTGCAATGAGCTGTTTTGTCCACCTCTAATAGAAACATCTTCAAACTCAAATTGAAACTGCATCTTAAAACTAAAATGAATGAATACCTTGAAAATAATTATTCAGCATGAACTAACTAATTTATCTTATATTCTTTAATATTTCCAAGCTAACAAATCGAGTCCCTTCAAAGTAGTGATGGGTGTTCAGTGAATAATTCGTGGATCATTTTTTAAAAGATCCGTGTAGAAGATAAGCGGAGCAATAAAATAAAACCGAATTAATTATTTTGACTTACCGTTTATTTACATGCAGACCAAAACGTAGACGACGAACAACGATGGAATGGAATGTAATAAAACAAAACTTGAAAAATTACATTTGTCGCACTGTTCAGATTGCTGCGATTCGATATGTTCGATATAGCATTGAGCGTCGTTGAGTTTGATTGAAAAATAATGGAACAGAATGGAATTGGAATTATGACTATGGTTGAAGTCTCGGGAGAGCTTCGGTGTGAAAGTTATTACATGTTCTGCAAAGTAATTTAATAAACAGGTAGGCAGTTTATACGAATACTTTGCATGTGTGTTAATGCTTTTGAATAGAGCTTGAGTTGTGTTCTGTGAAAAATGGATGAGTGAGGATTATTAGAGTGTGAGCTTAGCAAGTGTGAGTGTAATTATTGCGAATAGAGTTAGTGTGTGTGTATGAGGAAGAAATGTAGGAGAGCAAATTGAGTGAGTTTCAACATTTGGGCATTCAGTAAGCTAGTTTTGAAGCGATCGGTCGACGTTATAGCACCGGAATTAAAAAAAAAAAAAATGGACGGCGAAAACTCGGAGATGTACCACAATCCGGTTCACCAAATCAGCAAATTATTTGACCATTTGTAAGGAAATGATTAAACGAAAAGTGTATTGTTTGTACTCCATGCGCTTTTGAACAAGAAAGAGTGAAGTTATTGTCAAAACTGTTAAAAAGTATGAGCCTGATTGACTAACGTTTCACTATTCTGCATTTTTCTTGCGTTTTAGTCTACGGATCCGATCCGGTTGAAAGATCCGGATCATTAGAATGAATGACGCAGATTTGAACCGATCACCAAAGTGATCCGTTTTGCCCATCTCTACTTCAAAGGAATTAGAATCTATTGGGGCTCACAGCTTAATTTTTTTTATTTGCTTTTGTTAACTGCTCCCTTTGTTTTTTTTTAAATTCTTGCTTTTGTAAATAAAAATAGATCCAATAAATTAAATTCATCTCACTTTTGTAAAATATACTCATTTTAACCCTAGCTTCGAGTAGTCGCCTCAACAGCGTGCGTTTGCCATCCTTCCATTACATCCGGACGTGAGAATCACAACATACTGTTTTTTTTTTCCACTGAAACAAACGTGGTTTTAACTTTTTTCTTCGCGAAGTACCGAGCTTATTTTATCGGGAGCGTCAACGCATTGGTCATAGTAAGCATATGCGGTATTTCGAAAAATTTCGTTTCATGTGGTTCGAAACGAAACTCCGCGGAATTTCGCGGAATTTGAGCATGGCGAGACCTGATTTCTTGATTTCGTTTCGTTTCGTAAAATCACAATTTGAGCTTAAACCATACTTTATATTATCAAAAATTTTGGCTGCACCGCTGAACAAAATCGTAAAGTTGTTTTTAATACTTTAGATTATACAATTTTTTTATTAACGCTTACTATATAACCCCTATTCTTAGTCGACAAATTCGTATGTAGTTTTCTTCTATAAAACGTCTTCATTGTTTGCATGATTCAAATTTAAATTTTGTGATATTTTTTCTCTATTTGCACAATATGAATGCGGAATCGATCGTGTTGCTGCTGGTCATAGAACGACAGCTAGTTCGGGAGAACGCGAAGTGAAAAAAATCTACCTAGCGTAGCAAAAATTTTTTAACCAGTGTCCAATCGATCGTGTTGATGCGGATCACGCCAGCTCGTGTGGGAGAACGCGAAGTGATAAAACTAATGTCTGCATCGAAGAGCACAAAATTATTTAGTGCGGAATCAATCGCGTTGTAGAAGATTATTAAACGAAGCACATTGATCTTGCGTTGGATTGATTTGAAACACAGTTTTCATCTGCTTGTTTTCAAAATAACTTCATTTACAATAAATATGCAGAGCCGTAGCGTGGATGCCCGGCGCCCTTGGCGAAATTTTTCTTGGGCACCCCTCTCTTACCAAGGAAAAAAGCAATGTTCTATATTCAATCAACATTTGGAATTAATTAAAAGATAGATTGAAGATTATTTATTTATTTATTCAGACTAAGGCCGAAGTGGCCTGTGCGGTATATAAGAGTCTTCTCCATTCGGCTCGGTCCATGGCTACACGTCGCCAACCACGCAGTCTACGGAGGGTCCGCAAGTCATCTTCCACCTGATCGATCCACCTTGCCCGCTGCGCACCTCGCCTTCTTGTGCCCGTCGGATCGTTGTCGAGAACCATTTTCACCGGGTTACTGTCCGACATTCTGGCTACGTGCCCGGCCCATCGCAGTCGTCCGATTTTCGCGGTGTGAACGATGGATGGTTCTCCCAACAGCTGATGCAATTCGTGGTTCATTCGCCTCCTCCACGTACCGTCCGCCATCTGCACCCCACCATAGATGGTACGCAGCACTTTCCTTTCGAAAACTCCAAGTGCGCGTTGGTCCTCCACGAGCATCGTCCAGGTCTCGTGTCCGTAGAGGACTACCGGTCTAATTAGCGTTTTGTAGATTGTCAGTTTGGTACGGCGGCGAACTCTATTCGATCGGAGCGTCTTGCGGAGTCCAAAGTACGTACGATTTCCAGCCACTATGCGTCTCCGAATTTCTCTGCTGGTGTCATTTTCGGCAGTCACCAGTGAGCCCAAGTACACAAATTCTTCTACCACCTCGATTTCGTCACCACCGATGCAAACTCGCGGTGGGTGGCTCACATTGTCTTCTCTTGAACCTCTTCCTATCATGTACTTCGTCTTCGACGTGTTGATGACTAGTCCGATCCGCTTAGCTTCCCTCTTCAGTCTGATGTAGGCTTCCTCCATCTTCTCAAAGTTACGTGCCATAATATCTATGTCGTCGGCGAAACCAAATAGCTGGACGGACTTATTGAAAATTGTACCACTCGTGTTAATCCCTGCTCTTCGTACTACCCCTTCCAAAGCGATGTTGAATAGCACACACGAAAGACCATCACCTTGCCGTAACCCTCTGCGGGTTTCGAAGGGACTCGAGAATGCCCCTGAAACTCGAACTACGCACATCACCCGATGCATCGTCGCTTTGATCAACCGTGTCAGTTTATCCGGAAAACCGTGTTCGTGCATTAGCTGCCATAGCTGGTCCCGATCGATTGTATCATATGCGGCTTTGAAGTCGATGAATAGATGATGTGTGGGCACGTTGTATTCGCGGCATTTCTGCAGTACTTGGCGAATGGCAAACACCTGGTCCGTGGTGGAGCGTTCGCCCATAAAACCCGCCTGGTACTGCCCCACGAACTCCCTTGCAGTTGGTGCTAGTCGACGGCATAAAATTTGGGAGAGTACCTTGTAGGCGGCGTTCAGCAATGTGATTGCGCGGTAGTTGCTACAATCCAGCTTATCGCCCTTTTGTAGATGGGACACGACACCTTCCATCCACTCCTGCGGCAAAACTTCCTCCTCCCAAATCTTGGTAATGACCCAGTGCAGCGCTCTAGCCAGTGCCTCACCACCGTGTTTAAATAGCTCTCCTGGTAGTTGGTCAACCCCAGGGGCTTTGTTGTTCTTGAGCCGGCCAATCTCCTCCTGGATTTCCTGGAGATCCGGAGCCGGTAGAATTATGTCCTGCGCGCATTCTTCCAGGTCCATCACCATACCGCCATCTTCGTCTGCCACATCGCCATTCAGGTGTTCTTCGTAGTGCTGCCGCCACCTTTGGATCACCTCACGCTCGTTCGTAAGAAGGTTCCCGTTTATGTCCTTACACATATCGGGCTGTGGCACGTGGCCCTTACGTGAACGGTTTAACTTCTCATAGAACTTTCGTGTGTTATTAGCGCGGTACAGTTGCTCCGTTTCTTCACGGTCTCGATCTTCCTGCTGGCGCTTTTTCCTCCGGAAAATCGAGTTTTGTCTGTTCCGCGCCTGTTTATATCGTGCCTCGTTCGCCCTCGTGCGGTGTTGCAGCAATCTCGCCCATGCTGCATTCTTCTCTTCCACTAACTGCTCACATTCGCCGTCATACCAGTCGTTTCTCTGATCCGGGGCACCGTGCCAAGTGCAGCGGTTGCGGTGCTACCAATGGCGGATCGAATATCTCTCCAGCCATCTTCAAGAGATGCTGCGCCTAGCTGCTCTTCCGTTGGAAGTGCCACTTCCAGCTGCTGCGCGTATTCTTGGGCTAGTCTACCGTCTTGTAGCCGCCCAATGTTAAGCCGCGGCGTCCGACTTCGACGCGTGTTGTACACCGTCGAGAGTTTTGAGCGCAGGCATACTGCAACGAGGTAGTGGTCGGATTCAATATTTGCACTGCGGTAAGTGCGGACGTTCGTGATGTCGGAGAAGAATTTACCGTCGATTAGAACGTGGTCGATTTGGTTTTCCGTTTCTTGGTTAGGTGATCTCCATGTGGCCTTGTGGATATTTTTGCGGGGAAAGAAGGTGCTTCGGACTACCATTCCGCGGGAGGCTGCGAAGTTTATGCATCGTTGGCCGTTGTCATTCGATACGGTGTGCAGACTATCCGGTCCGATGACCGGTCTATACATTTCCTCCCTTCCTAACTGTGCGTTCATGTCACCGATGACGATTTTAACGTCCCGCAGTGGGCATCCATCGTATGTCTGCTCCAGCTGTGCGTAGAACGCTTCTTTCTCGTCGTCGGGTCTCCCTTCGTGTGGGCAGTGCACGTTGATGATGCTATAGTTGAAGAAACGGCCTTTAATCCTCAGCTTGCACATCCTTGCGTTGATTGGCTGCCACCCAATCACGCGTTGGCGCATCTTACCCAGCACTATGAAGCCGGTTCCCAGCTCATTGGTGGTGCCACAGCTTTGGTAGAAGGTAGCCGCTCGATGCCCGCTTTTCCACACTTTCTGTCCTGTCCAGCAAATCTCCTGCAGCGCCACGACGTCGAAGTTGCGGGGATGTAATTCATCGTAGATCATCCTGTCGCAACCTGCGAAGCCTAGCGACTTGCAATTCCATGTTCCAAGCTTCCAATCGTGATCCTGTATTCGTCGCCTAGGTCTTTGCCGATTATATCGAGTCGCATTATCTCTTATATTGTTCGTAATGATTGGTTTTCTAGGCGGCTTATTGGGCCTGCGCAAACCTCCTGTCTCGTCGGAGGGCCGTCTTGTCAGGGCTGTTTAGCGTCCCACCTAACACCAGGACTTGGGCTTGTGCGCTTTGAGCGGCACACGGTCGCTTTGGTGGAGCCTACTTGCGGATACATGCAGCTTTTTATAGAGGTTTAACAGGGCCCACTGTCAAACCCCACCACATTCTAGGCAAGCCCCACAACTCGCAGATGGCCTGGGGAGGGATCGTCAAGCCCTTGGACATAGTCCCTGCTGCCGCAAAGATTGAAGATGCTTCCAATATTTTTTTAGTATTTGCAAAATATGTAAGTACGGAATCTTACAAATGTCCAGAACGGTCTGGAAGATCATTTAAATAGCTGAAAGTTCTTTACTTATTATTCCTTTCAGCTCATACTGTCCATAACGACTATTTCTCGTGAAACAAGAACAAGACCTTGAACGAATGGAAGAATTTACTGAGGCAATAAAATAAGATACAATTTTTGACGAGGAAGGTCAATTGAATAATTCAGCGGTTCTCAACCTTTTTCTTGGGAGGTACCCCTTTCGTACTTTTACATTCATTGAGGTACCCTCTATTTTTATCGCCGTTCTTCCGCGAAATTCAGCGTTATTTTATCATTCCGTTAAAGATTGCAGTTCAAATTAAGTTCATACATCAAGCTTATTACAAGAGTGAAGATTTTTAAAGGCTTCCAAGCATCTTGAAAAGATGCATTTGAGTCGATTGGAAGGTCTGAGCCGCATAGAAAAAGGCTTCTGAGCGAGGTTGCCGAACCTCTTGAAAGAATGCTCCCGAACCTCCAAGTCTCTTGAGAGGAAGCTTCAAAGTCTCTTGGAAGGAGGTTTCCAAGTCTCTTGGAAGGAGACTTCCAAGTCTCTTGAAAGGAGGCTTCCAAGACTCTTGGAAGGAGGCTTCCAAGTCTCTTGGAAGAAGGTTTCCAAGTCTCTTGGAAGGAGGTTTCCAAGTCTCTTGGAAGGAGGTTTCCAAGTCTCTTGGAAGGAGGTTTCCAAGTCTTTTGAAAGGAGACTTCCAAGTCTCTTGAAAGGAGGCTTCCAAGCCTCTTGGAAGGAGGCTTCCAAGTCTCTTGGAAGAAGGTTTCCAAGTCTCTTGGAAGGAGGTTTCCAAGTCTCTTGGAAGGAGGTTTCCAAGTCTCTTGGAAGGAGGTTTCCAAGTCTTTTGAAAGGAGGCTTCCAAGTCTCTTGAAAGGAGGCTTCCGAGCCTCTTGAAAAAAAAAGCTTCCGAGCCTCTTGAAAGGAGGCTTCCGAGCTTCTTGAAAGGAGGCTTCCGAGCCTTTTGAAAGGAGGCTTCCGAGCCGCCTCTTGAAAGGAGGCTTCCGAGCCGCCGCTTCAAAGGAGGCTTCCGAGCCGCCTCTTGAAATGAGGCTTCCGAGCCGCCTCTTGAAAGGAGGCTTCCGAGCCGCCTCTTGAAAGAATGCTCCCGAACCTCCAAGTCTCTTGGAAGGAGGCTTCAAAGTCTCTTGGAAGGAGGTTTCCAAGTCTTTTGGAAGGAGGTTTCCAAGTCTCTTGGAAGAAGGCTTCCAAGTCTCTTGAAAGGAGGCTTCCAAGTCTCTTGAAAGGAGGCTTCCGAGTCTCTTGAAAAAAAGCTTCCGAGCCTCTTGAAAGGAGGCTTCCGAGCCTCTTTAAAGGAGGCTTCCGAGCCGCCTCTTGAAAGGAGGCTTCTGAGCCGCCTCTTGAAAGGAGGCTTCCGAGCCGCCGCTTCAAAGAAGGCTTCCGAGCCGCCTCTTGAAAGGAGGCTTCCGAGCCGCCTCTTGAAAGGAGGCTTCCGAGCCGCCTCTTGAAAGAATGCTCCCAAACCTCCAAGTCTCTTGGAAGGAGGCTTCCAAGTCTCTTGGAAGGAGGTTTCCAAGTCTTTTGGAAGGAGGTTTCCAAGTCTCTTGGAAGGAGGTTTCCAAGTCTCTTGGAAGGAGGTTTCCAAGTCTCTTGGAAGGAGGTTTCCAAGTCTCTTGAAAGGAGGCTTCCAGGTCTCTTGAAAGGAGGCTTCCGAGCCTCTTGAAAAAAAGCTTCCGAGCCTCTTGAAAGGAGGCTTCCGAGCCTCTTGAAAGGAGGCTTCCGAGCCTCTTGAAAGGAGGCTTCCGAGCCTCTTGAAAGGAGGCTTCCGAGCCGCCTCTTAAAAGGAGGCTTCCGAGCCGCCTTTTAAAAGGAGGCTTCCGAGCCGCCTTTTAAAAGGAGGCTTCCGAGCCGCCTCTTGAAAGGAGGCTTCCGAGCTGCCTCTTGAAAGGAGGCTTCTGAGCCGCCTCTTGAAAGGAGGCTTCCAAGCCGCCTCTTGAAAGGAGGTTTCCGAGCCGCCTCTTGAAAGGAGACTTCCGAGCCTCTTGAAAGGAGGCTTCCGAGCCTCTTGAAAGGAGGTTTCCGAGCCTCTTGAAAGGAGGCTTCCGAGTCTGAGCCGTATAGAAAGAGGCTTCTGAGCGAGGCTGCCGAACCTCTTGAAAGAAGCTCCCGAACCTCCAAGTCTCTTGGAAGAAGGTTTCCAAGTCTCTTGGAAGGAGGTTTTCAAGTCTCTTGGAAGGAGACTTCCAAGTCTCTTGAAAGGAGGCTTCCAAGCCTCTTGGAAGGAGGTTTCCAAGTCTATTGGGAGAAAGTTTCCAAGTATCTTGAAAGGAGGTTTTCAAGTCTCTTGGAAGGAAATTTTCAAGTATCTTGAAAGGAGGCTTCCAAGCCTCATAGAAGGAGGTTTCCAAGTCTCTTGGGAGAAAGTTTCCAAGTCTCTTGGAAGGAGGCTTCCGAGCCTCTTGAAAAAAAGCTTCCGAGCGTCTTGAAAGGAGGCTTCCGCGTGTCTTGAAAGGAGGCTTCCGAGGCTCTTGAAAGGACGCTTCCGAGCCGCCTCTTGAAAGGAGACTTCCGAGCCGCCTCTTGAAAGAAGTCTTCCGAGCCGCCTCTTGAAAGGAGTCTTCCCAGCCGCTTCTTGAAAGGAGGCTTCCGAGCCGCCTCTTGAAAGGAGGCTTCCGAGCCGCCTCTTGAAAGGAGGCTTCCGAGCCGCCTCTTGAAAGGAGGCTTCCGAGCCGCCTCTTGAAAGGAGGCTTCCGAGCCGCCTCTTGAAAGGAGGCTTCCGAGCCGCCTCTTGAAAGGAGGCTTCCGAGCCGCCTCTTGAAAGGAGGCTTCCGAGCCGCCTCTTGAAAGGAGGCTTCCGAGCCTCTTAAAAGGAGGTTTCCGAGCCTCTTAAAAGGAGGCTTCCGAGCCTCTTGAAAGGAGGCTTCCGAGCCTCTTGAAAGGAGGCTTCCGAACCTCTTGAAAGGAGGCTGCCGAGCCTCTTGAAAGGAGGCTGCCGAGCCTCTTGAAAGGAGGCTTCCGGCCTCTTGAAAGGAGGCTTCCGAGCCTCTTGAAAGGAGGCTTCCGAGCCTCTTGAAAGGAGGCTTCCGAGCCTCTTGAAAGGAGGCTTCCGAGCCTCTTGAAAGGAGGCTTCCGAGCCTCTTGAAAGGAGGCTTCCAAGCCTCTTGAAAGGAGGCTTCCAAGCCTCTTAAAAGGAGGCTTCCGAGCCTCTTGAAAGGAGGCTTCCGAGCCTCTTAAAAAGAGGCTTCCGAGCCTCTTAAAAAGAGGCTTCCGAGCCTCTTGAAAGGAGGCTTCCGAGCCTCTTGATAGGAGGCTTTCGAGCCTCTTGAAAGGAGGCTTCCGAGCCACTTGAAAGGAGGCTTCCGAGCCTCTTGAAAGGAGGCTGCTGGGCCTCTTGAAAGGAGACTTCTGAGCCTTTAGAAAGGAGGCTTCTGAGCCTCTTGAAAGGAGGCTTCTGAGCCTCTTGAAAGGAGGCTTCTGAGCCTCTTGAAAGGAGGCTTCTGAGCCTCTTGAAAGGAGGCTTCTGAGCCTCTTGAAAGGAGGCTTCCGAGCCTCTTGAAAGGAGGCTTCTGAGCCTCTTGAAAGGAGGCTTCTGAGCCTCTTGAAAGGAGGCTTCTGAGCCTCTTGAAAGGAGGCTTCTGAGCCTCTTGAAAGGAGGCTTCCGAGCCTCTTGAAAGGAGGCTTCCGAGCCTCTTGAAAGGAGGCTTCCGAGCCTCTTGAAAGGAGGCTTCCGAGCCTCTTGAAAGGAGGTTTCCGAGCCTCTTGAAAGGAGGCTTCTGAGCCTCTTGAAAGGAGGCTTCTGAGCCTCTTGAAAGGAGGCTTCTGAGCCTCTTGAAAGGAGGCTTCTGAGCCTCTTGAAAGGAGGCTTCCGAGCCTCTTGAAAGGAGGCTTCCGAGCCTCTTGAAAGGAGGCTTCCGAGCCTCTTGAAAGGAGGCTTCTGAGCCTCTTGAAAGGAGGCTTCTGAGCCTCTTGAAAGGGGCCTCCTGACCCTCTTGAAAGAAGGCCCTTAGCCTCTTGAAAGGAGGCTTCTGAGCCTCTTGAAAGGAGGCTTCCGAGCCTCTTGAAAGGAGGCTTCCGAGCCTCTTGAAAGGAGGCTTCCGAGCCTCTTGAAAGGAGGCTTCCGAGCCTCTTGAAAGGAGGCTTCCGAGCCTCTTGAAAGGAGGCTTCCGAGCCTCTTGAAAGGAGGCTTCCGAGCCTCTTGAAAGGAGGCTTCCGAGCCTCTTGAAAGGAGGCTTCCGAGCTTCTTGAAATTACCAAAACTTCATAAATAAGTTTTTATTGGAATTGGAATACATCCGCCATTACGCGTTCTTGTCCGAGGTATCCCCTGGAGTCAACGGAGGTACCCCCAGGGGTACATGTACCCCAGGTTGAGAACCGCTGGAATAATTGACCTTCCTCGTCAAAAATTGTATCTTATTTTATTGCCTCAGTAAATTCTTCCATTCGTTCAAGGTCAACTTTCCCATAAGAAGACATACTTTCGAAGACTCTAACTATTTAGAAAATTGAAAACAAAATCGGAAAAAGAGCTGCATGTGTAAATCGTCCTAAAGGATTGGCTAGATGTTGGTTCAAAATCGAACGAATGTTAGGCTAAGCTTGAAAAACAGAACTTTTCCATTTTTTTTTTCTAAATTTTCAAAATAGTTAAAATTCACTCATATGAATTCTCTGAGGGAGTTGTGCTCGAAAAAATTATATTATCGATTGAGCTCCCACTCTCTGAACTCTGAATGGACCGGTGGAAGGGGCAAATCTCTATCGGATTTATTCGGATCAAGAAAAATCCAACTTTAGAATGGGTATGTCAGTAGCCTTTTTCATAAACAATCCGTTGTAAAGTAATGTCCAGGGCCATCAATTGATTCCAGGTGGACACTAAGTTATCATTGGGTAGCTCCGAATCATCCGGAGCAGTAGTTAATTCTTGAAATTCGTCATTTGTTGTGAGAGCAAAATTAATGCAAGGGCTACCTGGTGGTCCCCAAATGGTGCTCCAGAAGTGCAGGGACATCCAGAGCAGTGGTCAATTATTGCAGTTCGTTCTACAAACTTTCGAAAATCGTTTGTAATAGCAGTATATAAGTCTTTGCTCGCGCTTAGAATCATAGGAGCGTAACTGTATTGATCGATTTCTCTTCATTGATTTTATATTTACTTCAGGTAGAAGATGCAATCATCCTTCATTACAACCATGAACTCGTCGAAGATAAATCGATCAAAACGAAATTAACTAAAGAGCTACATCCAATTAGAAATTCCATCAGTTGCTCTCTATCTATAACTATGGCAGTTCGTTAACCAAGACGGACCTCTGCCTCTCGAACCTTGACCCGAAAATTCCAATAATTTTTTTCCGTAATTCCGTACGAACTCGTGGCAAGTGCAGAGGTATATTCGGCTTGCAGTGGGCGAGTGATTGCATCATCGTTTCATCCCCCTTCTCTACATTGACTTGCATTCTGAATCCACTGATAATCTGTGTGAAAAAAAAAATCTGTAACTAGATGCGCTCCCTCAGTAGATGAAGAAACTGGCTAGTCTTATCAGTTTCTTCGTTCTAGTTTCAAAATCTACCTGGATGGCCGTGAAGGCCGATCAACGACGGATGAGATGTTTAGCCTGAAGATGATCCTTGATGAATTTCGGGAGTACAACTTGCAGACTCACCATCTGACTATTGATTTCAAATCAGCGTACGATTCAGTGAAAAGAAATTAGCTGTGGCAGATAATGTCTGAACATGGTTCTCTGGCGAAGCTGATTACGATGATACGTGCAACGCTTGATGGCTCGAAATAAAGTATTCGGGTTGCAGACGACGTATCAACCGCGTTTGTGACCGTGGAGAGATTGAAGCAGAGCGATGCGCTTTCAAATTTATTGTAAACTAGCAGACCCGACGAACTTCGTTTCGCAGAAATTTCTGTTTCATTTGTATGGAAGCCCCCTTTCCAAAGAAGGGAGGGGTCTTGAACCATCTAAAGAACCTTTCCCGGCCCCAAAAACAGCTGCATACAAATTTTCAAGCCGATCGGTTCAGTAGTTTAGGAGTCTATAAGGATCAGACAGACAGAAATTCATTTTTATGTATATAGATATTGCACTCGAGGGGGTGATTAGGAGATCTGGTGTACAGAATAATGACACTATCATCACATGGTCGCATATGCTCCTGATCTTTGCGGACGACATTGACTACATTCGATCGCAGGGCAGTAGTTGAGGCTTTTGCCATAATCAAGAGGAAATCGGTGAAGATAGGCTAAATCATCGACTCTACTAAGACGGAGTACATGGTTGCGGGTAAAGATAAAGGTAGACCTATTGGTGTTAGTGCTGAGGTAGTGCTTGATGGGGAAGTTGTTGAAGAATTTGTTTATCTTTGAACACATGACATTTGACATGTGACAATAACGTTTCCTGTGAAGTGAAAAGACGTATTGCTGCTGCGAATAGGGGCTTCCTCGAATATTGGAAACGAAATTTGCCGGTCACTTAGTGCGAATGTCGGAAGAAAGAATAGCAGAATCAATATTCACCAGAGATCCGGATAGAGGCCAGTGGCTTCGCTGAAGGCCACGAACACGCTAGCTGCTGCACGCGGTGGAATCGGACCTGGAAACCCTAAACGTTTATGAAAACAGGAGGAACATCACCCAAGATTGACAATTGTGGAGCTCTACAATATGTCAGTCAAAGGTTGTTTAGAGCTTCTAGTGGAGTGTCTTCACTCGTCATAAGACGATTTCGTACTATCCCATTTTATCCCATCACTTGAAGTGAACGAAGGATTTATTGAAAGTCGCAGCATTATTGGATGTATTGTGGCTATCCGTTTAGATTGCATCAATTATGCTCTCACATTTCTCAACAAGCGATTTTTTAAAACTCACAACTTTCTAGGACGACTTAAAAATTGGCAAATCTTCGAAAGTTCCGAAGCTTCTAGATGCTCACCTAACGGCCACACGGTGTCAATGAATGATTCTCGAATTGATTTTGATCGCACACAGCTACGAGTTTCTAGAATTGATTACCTTTTCGGCTATTCCGGATCTTCTGGAGCACCTCTTAGTGGCCTCCCGGGGTCAACGTTCGGCTCTTGAAATGATATTGGTCTTATTTTGATGCATAAATCGTTTTGTGAAACAGTACGGTTTACGAGGATGAATTTAAAAATTGGCCCTTTTCTCAGAATGTTCCGGAGTACCCGGAGGACCATTTAGCGGAGTTTTGCTCTCACATTCATAACAAACTACTGTATTCTAGGACGATTTTCAAGAATTTGTCTTTACTATGGGTTTCCGGACCTTCAGTGTCAGATGACCAATGGTGGTCAATGCGTTGTTCATGCAATGATTTTACTCTCACAATGCTACAACAAGTAATAGTTTCTAGGACGGATTTCCAGAATTGGTATTCCGCCAACAATAGATTTATAAAAAAAATTGCAACTTCAAAATATAATCTTTTACACCTGGTCATCCTGATATTCCAGCACTTTCTAAAAACCACTTAGTGGCCATCCGGGATGAATGAGTAGTCCTTGTATTGATTTTGCTCGCTTATTGCTACAACACTAAAATTCTAAAAAGTCTCAGTTCTCTAGGATAACCTTTAAGAATCGGCAGCTTCTCCGGATGTTTTGGAGCTTTCGGTGGTCCACTTAGTTGCCTTCTGGTGTCAAAGGGTGGTCCTTGCAATGATTTTGCACTCAACACACGGATTATAAAAACTGCAGCTTTCTTTTTTTTATTTATATTTATTCAGGGGAAAAGACGGCTTTGGCAGGTTTTGTTCTATTATTGGCAGGGGGGTTTTTGTCAACCAAATTTTATGAAATTTGGCCACAATATTCTTTGATATGCAAAGAATGTTTAGGCCAAATTTGAGTTAGTCAGTCATAAAAAACCCCCTGCCAATAATAGAACAAAACCTGCCAAAGCCGTCATTCCCTCTATATTGACAAGTATTTATGGCCACTTAAGACCCTACGGGGAACCTGTCCTGGAATAGAAACTATAAAGTCAGCATGTCTGGTGGCTCTAAAACAATCAGAAATAAACTGCTGAGGCAATATCAAGAAGTTTGATGCCCATATTGTTGAGGTTCCATTGTAAAAAATTATGACCATTCTTGGCCCCACTGGGAACCTGTTCCGAAATGGCCACTCAAATTTTCACACATCTGTTGGAACCAATATAATAAACAACAGTCTAATGTGGAAGTTTCAAGAATTTTGACATCCATATTGTTGGGGATCCAATGAGAAATGTTTTTGGCCAACCTTAAACAAATACAAACCCCCCCCCCCTTCCCCACCCGGGAAACTTGTACCAAAATGGCCACTCTGGAGTCAACTTGTCAAGAACACACGCTAGAAATAATTTCAAGAAGTTTGATACCCATATTGTTGATGTTCCCTTCAAAATTGTTCATGGCCACCTATGACCCCTCGAGGAACCTGTTCTGGAATGGCCAACTGAAGATCTGCACGTCTGATCGACCCAAATCAATAAAAATCAACCTGCTGATGAAATATCAAGAAGTTTGATACCCATGTTGCTGATTACCTACCGATATCCACGATCAGTATAATCTATGCAGGACATGTCCCTAGAAATCCGGATTTCCCGGTGATCCGAGGGATCGGACCGGTCCAATGATAAAGGACAAAATTCTGAATCGAATGAGCCCAAAACGGTTGAAAACGGTTAAAAATTTCCAAAGATATAAGCATTTTAGTTTCGTGGTTACCCGGGTACCCTGCCGGCCATTTAAAGGGTAAAAAAATGTCGGAACCCCTCCCTCCACCCCTCCTTAATCAAAATTTCAGTTAACCCGTACAATCGATTTTGGCCGTCACTATTGTGGATATGACAGAGTTTCAACCTCCTACTATGAAAATTCATTTATATATCGCTAATTGAATTCCAAAAAGGTACCCGGGTACCCAGCCGGCCACACAAGGGTTAAGGTGAATTTTCCCAAAGAACCCATATTTTTTTACGCCTTCATGTATTTTTGAAATTTAAAACAAAAATCGTAAAGGTGCTGTTTTTCAAGTTAGGCCTTGCATTTGCCAGACTTTCAACGAACTCCGGGTGATTTTTTTCAGGCTGGTTCACACGTGCAGTTCTTTATTTGATTTTTGTTTTGAGAGGGATTTTTTTGTCTCAGTTGATTCTTTGACTTTTTAAGGTCAACTTTCTCGAAGAACTCATATTTTTTAAAGCCTCTAACTATTTTAAAAATTGAAAACAAAAACCTGCACGTGTGAACCGGCCTGAAAACTCATCCGATATTCCATTAAAGTCGGGCAAATGATAGGCCAATCTTGGAAAACATCACTTCGATTTTTTGTTTTAAATTTTAAAAATACTAAGAGGCACCAAACATATGGGTTCTTCAAGAACGTTGTTCAAGCATAACGTGAATTTCTGCGCCAGCCTAACTGCTCGATTTCTAGTGATCTAGTGTACTCGTTCCATCATTCATATTCGATAACTCGTCGCAGCATCCACCGATGATCTGTCGAAAATTATACGATCCATAGGTACGAATAAGATAATTCTCTATCTTCTCATCTACCCGCTGTATATGTTAAGGTCTGAGGGAAGCTCTCTCGCGTTGGAGTGCTATTTTCGTACTAAAATGTCTGTAACTCGGAATTGGGAACGAATTTTGCTTATCCAAACTGACAATCTCTTTGAAATTTAGCAAGGAATGTTCCTACATTTGTTCCTGGTCCTACTTTTTCCCAATTTTGAATTAGGCTCTAAATACTGAACTATTGTAGAACTGAAATTTTCGCTTCTCAGTACCTCTCTCAAATGATTTGAGGCACAAAGGAACCGAATTTCGCAAAACCCAACTGACAAAATTTTTGAATTTTTCCAACCATCATTTTGATGTAATGAAAAGTATATGTCACCGCAATAAATTTTGAAGGAAGCTCTTTTTATTTTAACCAAGTTTTTTAAATTCCATACAAAAGTTAGCATTTTGGGAGAGCAGCCAATAGCATATTTTCTTGATGCGCACGGCAGGAAAGGAGCGATGAGAGCGGTAGAAAGTCCGTCAACTTTGTATCTAGCGTGACACAGACACTAGAAAAAAGCGTATTCCTATTTGTGAACACGAGGATACCAAATATATGAATTGAAATCAAATATAGGAATTTGATGAGATAAACAATCGAAAATAAATAAAACAAATAAGACAAATAGAACAAATAATCAAAATAAAAGAAATGAGACAAATAAGTCAAATAAAGCAACTAAGACAAATAGGACAAATAAGATAAACAAGACAAATTCCTACGGAAGTCCCTCCAGGTATTCCTCCAGAAGTTCCTTCAGAATCCGCCGGAAGTTCCCCCAGGAATTCCTTCGGAAGTTCCTCCAGGAATTCCTTCGGGAGTTCCTCCAGAAATTCCTTCGGAAGTTCCTTCAGGAATTCCTTCGGAAGTTCCTCCAGGAATTCCTTCCGAAAGAATTCCTTGAGGAAGTCTCGAAGGAATTCCTGGAGGAACTTTCGAAGGAATTCCTGGAGGAACTTCCGAAGGAATTCTTGGAGGATCTTCCGAAGGAATTCCTGGGGGAACTTCCAAAGGATTTCCTGGAGAAATTTCCGAAGAAATTCCTGGAGGAACTTCCGAAGGAATTCCTGGAGGAACTTCCGAAGGAATTCCTGGAGGAACTTCCGAAGGAATTCCTGGAGGAACTTCCGAAGGAAATTCTGGAGGAACATCCGAAGGAATTTCTGGAGGAACTTCCGAAGGAATTTCTGGAGGAACTTCCGAAGGAATTTCTGGAGGAACTTCCGAAGGAATTACTGGAGGAACTTCCGAAGGAATTCTTGGAAGAACTTCTGCAGGAATTCCTGAACAACCTCGAATAGAATTGCTGGAGGAACTTCCGAAGGAATTCCTGGAGGAACTTCCGGAGGAATTCCTGGAGGAACTTCCGGAGGAATTCCTGGAGGAACTTCCGGAGGAATTCGTTCAGAAGTTCCTCCAGCAATTCCTTCGGAAGTTCCTCCAGAAATTGTCTTCGAAAGTTCCTCCAGTAATTCTTTCGGAAGTTCCTCCAGGAATTCTTTCAGAAGCTCTTCCAATAATACTTTCAGAAGTTCCTCCAGGAATTCTTTCAGAAGTTCCTCCAGGAATTCCTTCGGAAGTTATTCCAGAAACTCCTTCGGAAGTTCCTGCAGGAATTCCTTCGGAAGTTCCTCCAGGAATTCCTTTGGAAGTTCCAGGAATTCATCCGGAAGTTCCTCCAGAAAATCCTCCGGAAGTTCCTCCAGGAATTCCTCCGGAAGTTCTTCCAGGAATTCCTCCGGAAGTTCCTCCAGGAATTCCTCCGGAAGTTCCTCCAGGAATTCCTCCGGAAGTTCCTCCAGGAATTATTCCGGAAGTTCCTCCAGGAATTATTTCGGAAGTTCCTCCAGGAATTCCTCCGGAAGTTCCTCCAGGAATTCCTCCGGAAGTTCCTCCAGGAATTCCTCCGGAAGTTCCTCCAGGAATTCCTCCGGAAGTTCCTCCAGGAATTCCTCCGGAAGTTCCTCCAGGAATTCCTCCGGAAGTTCCTCCAGGAATTCCTCCGGAAGTTCCTCCAGGAATTCCTCCGGAAGTTCCTCCAGGAATTCCTCCGGAAGTTCCTCCAGGAATTCCTCCGGAAGTTCCTCCAGGAATTCCTCCGGAAGTTCCTCCAGGAATTCCTCCGGAAGTTCCTCCAGGAATTCCTCCGGAAGTTCCTCCAGGAATTCCTCCGAAGTTCCTCCAGGAATTCCTCCGGAAGTTCCTCCAGGAATTCCTCCGGAAGTTCCTCCAGGAATTCCTCCGGAAGTTCCTCCAGGAATTCCTCCGGAAGTTCCTCCAGGAATTCCTCCGGAAGTTCCTCCAGGAATTCCTCCGGAAGTTCCTCCAGGAATTCCTCCGGAAGTTCCTCCAGGAATTCCTCCGGAAGTTCCTCCAGGAATTCCTCCGAAGTTCCTCCAGGAATTCCTCCGGAAGTTCCTCCAGGAATTCCTCCGGAAGTTCCTCCAGGAATTCCTCCGGAAGTTCCTCCAGGAATTCCTCCGGAAGTTCCTCCAGGAATTCCTCCGGAAGTTCCTCCAGGAATTCCTCCGGAAGTTCCTCCAGGAATTCCTCCGGAAGTTCCTCCAGGAATTCCTCCGAAGTTCCTCCAGGAATTCCTCCGGAAGTTCCTCCAGGAATTCCTCCGGAAGTTCCTCCAGGAATTCCTCCGGAAGTTCCTCCAGGAATTCCTCCGAAGTTCCTCCAGGAATTCCTCCGGAAGTTCCTCCAGGAATTCCTCCGGAAGTTCCTCCAGGAATTCCTCCGAAGTTCCTCCAGGAATTCCTCCGGAAGTTCCTCCAGGAATTCCTCCGGAAGTTCCTCCAGGAATTCCTCCGGAAGTTCCTCCAGGAATTCCTCCGGAAGTTCCTCCAGGAATTCCTCCGGAAGTTCCTCCAGGAATTCCTCCGGAAGTTCCTCCAGGAATTCCTCCGGAAGTTCCTCCAGGAATTCCTCCGGAAGTTCCTCCAGGAATTCCTCCGGAAGTTCCTCCAGGAATTCCTCCGGAAGTTCCTCCAGGAATTCCTCCGGAAGTTCCTCCAGAATTTCCTTCGGAAGTTCCTCCAGGAATTCCTTCGGAAATTTCTCCAGGAAATCCTTCGGAGGTTCTTTCAGGAATTCGAACTTCCGAAGGAATTCCTGGAGAAACTTCCGAAGGATTTCCTGGAGGAGCTTCCGAAAAAATTCCTGGAGAAACTTCCGATGGAATTCCTGGAGGAACTTCCGAAGGAATTCCTGGAGAAACTTCCGAAGGAATTCCTGGAGAAACTTACTTTATTTTTCTTATTAGTCTTATCTATCTTATTTGTCTTATTTGTTTAATTTGTCTTATTTTTCTTATTTGTCTTATTCGTCTTATTTGTTTTATATGTCTTATTTGTCTTATTTGTCTTATTTGTCTTACTTACACCAGCACCACTGTTATCACCCAAATACTTTTCCAAGCTTGTGTGGAAACCTTGTACAGAAATCCTCTCACGATATTTTCTAATGTTGTTCTAGAAACGGCTCATGTTTTCATTTTCCAAAACCAGCTGGAGTTTGTTTATTTTGATTTCCTCATTGCGTGATTGGTCGGCGCTGCTGCTGTTCTCTCGCCGAACCACTGCATGAGTGATAAATTTCTTCCCCATTGTTGCCAATTCCTTTTGTTCTCCGTTTACGGCAAATTTTCAAGCAATTGTAAACTGCATAATGATAAAATAATTTTGGCGACACTGACAGCATAATTCTGGCGGGCTGAATTGGGCAATTTTCTCTCTCAGAGAGTGCTACCACGTGCTTTTTTAACGGAAAACCCTTCCCTCAGACCTTAAAGCCGTAGGATAGTTGAGTTAGTCGTCTACCAGTCGTAGAATAAAGCACATCACACCGAATATCGTTGTTCTTATATTCGATGGAGTAATAAATGTTGTAAAGTTTCAAACTCCAATCAAGAACATTGATTGCCTATTTCGAAAACCCTTATCGCGGTAACAAACGTCAGAGGTCAATTCTTGATTTCGATGCCACCTTGAGAGCTGGTGCCCTTGGCGGGGGCCAACCTGGCCAACTACACGCTACGGCGCTAAATATGTTGTCGCTTATCAAGGGGTTTCACATGAATTACCTTCTCAACTAACCAACGATTCCTTTCCCGTTCCCGCATTCCTCGGTCTCTTACAGCAATGAGTGTTAAACTAATTTTCCTCTCTTGATCCTAAATTGACTATAAGCACTTGACCAGCATCGTTATTGGTCATGAATTGGAAACTCTGAAGCAAGTATACAATAAGAATAACTTTTTTGTGTTCCAAGAATATTACTTGGTGAGCTGTGCATATTTGCTGTTTCTCGGCCAATCATTATTAGAAACTACGATGTGTACTGTCAATTAAGCTAACAAGCTCTTCTTTAACTGTTTGCACAATAATGTAAGGAACATTGCAGATTTGTGGGCATTCCTAGATCGTCGCATGTAATTTGCTAAAAAAACCAGAACGGGTTGAAAGATCATTAAAATTGCTGAAAGTTCTTTACTTATGATTGCTTTCAGTTCATACTGACCATAACAGCTGTTCTCATATGCTAAGGACACGCAGACAATAGCTCAGTTTGTCGAGCCGATTGTGTATATGACTAAGGGTCTGTGAAATTCAATCTGAAATACATAACTTTGTGCATTTTAGAAAGGTGCACAGGATTCTTCTAGTGAGCAAATGTATGCTATATATGTAGACGAAAGAATAAGATGGAATAAATTTTGGCTGATACACCCTTTTCAAATGTTGGTCTAGTAATATCAATTCTCTATCCGCCAATACGCCTGGCAGATGTGGATACATCAGTGAGTATCCCACTTAATAAAAATATCTAATATTCAATAAAATCTAAGCATTCATTTTCTAATTTTGACTAAGTCAATACTATAAAACCACGCTGACAAGACAATATTGTCGTGTCCTTAGGAGACAGCTGCATCCGAATCAGCCGCCTCCAGCTGCTGCTCGATCCGCAACAGCTCCGAAGCACAACTGCTTCCCGCGAAATACATCACAAAACTGAATGCTCACTTCGTTGAACTTTCACCTCTCGCATCTAGTGCTCATGACTATATGCCCTCTTATTCAGTCAATATATTTACTCATACCCCTCTCAATCCCTACATCTTCCTGCTGCTCTACTCTTTTAAAATTTTATTATTATTATTTTGATCTGCTTTATAATGCCCAAGAACATCAATCTTACACCAAATACAGAAGAAAAAAATCAACAATATTCTAGGCAAATCCTTGCTTACAAGTTCAAACTATCTGTTTACATTTTCTAACACTAAACTCAAGTAAACCACTGATTTCAGCGATTTCAAAATGCAGTCATGGATAGAGTTTACCAGGCATCTTGCATCCAAATCAGGAACAAATCATCAACAATATTCCACCCCAGTCTTTGCTGACTTTGTTCTTACTCTTTGTTTACATTTTCTAACACTGAACTCAAGTCAACCACTGATCTTGGAATGCTGTCATGGATAGAACTTACCAGGCTCTAGAACATCATTCTTGCATCAAAATCAGAAATAAATCGTCAACAATATTCTACGTAACTCATTGATTACATGTTTCTCTCTTTGTTTACATTTTCTAACACTGAACTCAAGTCAACCACTGATCTTGGAATGCTGTCATGGATAGAACTTACCAGGCTCTAGAACATCATTCTTGCATCAAAATCAGAAATAAATCGTCAACAATATTCTACGTAACTCATTGATTACATGTTTCTCCCTTTGTTTACATTTTCTAACACTGAACTCATTTCAACCACTGATATCGGAATGCAGTCATGGATAGAACTTACCAGTCTCTATAACATCAATCTTGCATCAAAATCAGAAATAAATCATCAACAAAATTCTACGTAACTCATTGCTTACATGTTTCTCTCTTTGTTTACATTTTCTAATACTGAACTCAAATCAACCACTGATCTCGGAATGCATTCATTGATAGAACTTACCAGGCTCTAGAACATCAATTTTGCATTAAAATCAAAAATAAATCATCAACAATATTCTACGCTACTCATTGCTTACATGTTTCTCTCTTTGTATACATTTTCTAACACTGAACTCAAGTCAACCACTGATCTCGGAATGCAGTCATGGATAGAACTTACCAGGCTCTAGAACATCAATCTTGCATCAAAATCAGAAACAATTCGCCAACAATATTCTACGTAACTCATTGATTACATGTTTCTCTCTTTGTTTACATTTTTTAACAATGAACTCAAATCAACTACAGTCGGGATTCGCTGGTTGGGATCTTAATACTTGGGTCACTTTTTAGTTGGGCCTCCGCTGGCTGGGCCATGGCCCAACTAAAAAGCAACCGTACGTCAAAATTCAATGTAAACACAGAAAACGGGATTGAGCGTCACTGGACATCATTTGTGATGTTCATGTCGAAATACACGTGTTCAAATGGCTGTCAGTTGACCAAACTAAAAAATCGAATTCGTTAGTTGGGCCGAGGTCGTGGTCGTGATCCCAACCAGCGAATCGCGACTGTCCTGATCTCGGAATGCAGTCATGGATAGAACTTACCAGGCTCTGGAACATCAATCTTGCATCAAAATCAGAAACAAATCGTCAACAATATTCTACGTTACTCATTGCTTACATGATTCTCTCTTTGTTTACATTTTCTAACACTGAACTCAAGTCAACCACTGATCTCGGAATGCAGTCATGGATAGAACTTACCAGGCTCTAGAACATCAATCTTGCATTAAAATCAGAAACAATTCGCCAACAATATTCTACGTAACTCATTGATTACATGTTTCTCTCTTTGTTTACATTTTTTAACAATGAACTCAAATCAACTACTGATCTCGGAATGCAGTCATGGATAGAACTTACCAGGCTCTAGAACATCAATCTTGCATCAAAATCAGAAACAAATCGTCAACAATATTCTACGTTACTCATTGCTTACATGATTCTCTCTTTGTTTACATTTTCTAACACTGAACTCAAATCAACTACTGATCTCGGAATACAGGATACCCTCTCGGGGGAATTATTGTTTACCCTCTCGGGGGAATTATTATTTACCCTCTCGGGGGAATGATAGTTTACCCTATCAGGGATACCGATATGATTGTTTACTCTCTTGTTGTCTTGGGAATTGTTGTGTACCCTCTCAGGGGAATGATTGTTTACCTTATCAGGGATACCCTCTCGGGGGAATGATTGTTTACCCTATCAGGGATACCCTCTCGGGGGAATGATTGTTCACCCTATCAGGGATACCCTCTCGGGGAATGATTGTTTACCCTATCAGGGATTACCTTTCGGAAAATTATTGTCTAGTTCACACACACTTTGAAATCTATATAGATTTAATCCACTTTGTTAATCAGCGCACACATAAATATCTTCCATGCGATATACAAATAATATATAATCAAATAAAATTTCTGGTTGTCTCGAATGAGAAATTTACCTTTTTAAGAAAAATATGTTTTATTGTGTCACATTTTTTTCAAACACATTTTTTTCCAGTGTCATAATTGTCACAAACGAAATTTCATTATTATTGCGTTACCGTGTATTTTTTTTCCAAACAAAACAAGCACTCGCGATTCCGATTTTTTCTCCACTTGCGACCGAGCGTATAATTTCGGGAGCGCCACTGATCATATCCTACCGACTTGGCCATTGTCGTGTCCTTAGGAGACAGCTGCATCCGAATCAGCCGTCTCCAGCTGCTGCTCGATCCGCAGCAGCTCCGAAGCATAACTGCTTCCCGCGAAATACATCACAAAACTGAATGCTCACTTCGTTGAACTGTCACCTCTAGCATCTAGTGCTCATGACTATATGGTCTCTTATTTAGTCAATATATTTACTCATACCCCTCTCAATCCCTACAAATATGAAGTATGCTTCAGCATAATTACATAATTGCTAAGTGAACTAAGGTTTTAAACGAAATTTAAATCCGTATATGAAAAATCCCACAGTTTCTTTATTTTTATATACTTATATACTTAATATGAAACTGATATAAAATTGATCAGATTCGGGTGCACACGCTCCACGTTGAATTCATTTGAAAGCGGCACAAATGCTGGGGTATTGCCTTAATAAGGCGATTTATCACAGAATGCCTCTTCTGTTATTATAACTTCTTTGGTCGCAAAACAGTTATTCGACTACGAAAAAGTGAAATCAGAATCGCGTACATAATGTAAAACCATTTTAATAAAAATTCCGCGAAAAAAAAAATTAAAGTTTCGTTTCGTTTCGAAAAATTTCGAATTTAATGAATCTTGATTTCGTATCGTTTCGGAGTCTCGAAAGAAATCTATATTTCGTTTCGTTTCGATCCGAATCAACATAGACATTTTGAATTTCGTTTCGTTTCGTTTCGTTAGGAAAAAGTGTGTTATCGCATACCCTTAGGTCATAGCAAACCGACTTGGCCAATGTCGTGTTCGGTGGAGACGGCTTCATCCGAATCAGTCGTCCCCAGCAGTTCGGAAGCATTACTTCTTTCCGCGAAATACACCACAAAGCTGAAAGCTAACTCCGCTCTCACATCTGGCACTCATGACCAATGTATATGCCCTTTTATTCAGTTTATATATATATTCATCATTACTCTATCCCTACATCTATCGTTGAACAATCTTGTGGCACTCTATCAGATAAGATGCTACAAAATGGATAATACAAAGAGTCATCAGACCTAAAATTCATTAGTTCTTACAATCGGTTTTGACACAATACGAACAACACCTGCTTTAATTCAAATTATTATTATCGATAACAGAAAATAGAAAATTCGAAGAAATTATAATACCTTCATTTTCGTGGAATGAGCGGATTTCTGGATTATTATTAATTCCTACTGCTGCTGATAGCGTTGGCTCGTTGGAATAAAAACAGAAAGATGCAATGCGGGTGCTTGAGTAATCCACTTACTTTTATATGGAAAACGTTAATCACTAAATCTAAATCAGAAACAATAATTGTTTCTGGAACATTGAAACTGAAATGCCATTTCTGAGCACTGGAGTGCTGAATTCAGGAGAAAGTGCAAATTATGAGAAAATGTCCATAGAAAGATATGGGATGCGATTTTCAAAATAATCAAAAAAAAAACATTATAACGTTGTCTATTAAAAAAATGGTTCGAAATATGAGGTTATGCTTTTGATTATACTCGTAATATATTCATTTAATAAATTGCAGACGACAATTTTTTTTCTTGAAATGTTTTGATTGATTTATAGTGTTGATTGCATTTCGTGTACTTAATGAATCATTTTCGGAATATCATAACATTTGAAAATATTTCAGTAACTTGGCTATTCCTTGCCATGTTTAATTTTTATGATTCATATGCAGTTCCGCGTATCGTGCGGATTTCGCAACCATTGTACACACATTGTATTGCATACATATATGAAATCTGCTGAATATAAGCAGCCGACCGAATACCAAATGAGCGCCAGTTCAGTTCAGGTGGTCATTTAAGACGGTTCAGTTTGTGGTCGATAGTAAATCTCCAACCATGGTCAGCGCTGATGAGTTGAACACAGCTTTACAAGCGTGCGGTTATAGCTCGTTGGGTTACGATGAAGCCCAGACCATCGTCAAGCACATCAATGGGTCTATCAGCAATAAGAACGAAGCAGCAATGTTTATTGCCCAGCTGATTCACGAGAGCGGTGGCTTCCAGCATCGCGTTGAAACCGGAAGGGGACGCGGCTACGACTATGGAAGCACCAGCTACTACGGCCGGGGTTATCTTCAACTGACTCACGACTACAATTATAGGGATGCTTCGTGGGACATTTTCAAAGATGATCGACTGGTTAACAATCCTGATTTTGTGTCGAATAGTGTGGATATGTCGATGCGCGTTTCAGTGTGGTTCTGGGAGACGCGCGTTCGCCCAAAAGGAGGTCCTGCTGATAATAATTTTGGTTTGACGACAAAAGCGATCAACGGTGGTTTGGAGCCACCGGGCAGTTCCGGTGCAATTAGACGTTTTAATATGTACAGAAAGGTTGCCGATGCGCTGGGAGTCAGAAATCCTGCGAGCCAATAAGTGAATTAGCATCCTTGTAGTTTCACAATCGTCGTGCGGGGCTTCTTCGGAAATCGGGGGCTACATTGGTAATTTTGAAACCGGAATTATAACATAAATTAAAATCAAATTGCCACTATCAACAATCGTCGAGATGCTTGTCGATTGTTGAAATGGCAACTTTTTGTTTCTGTATTTTTTTTCGTTTACCTTTTTTAGAAAATCATAATTTCAAAGTAGTCCCCGGACTCAAAAGAAGCCCCGCACGACAGTATAGGAAACATGTTCTAACTTATGAGAGTTAATGAATAGAACACCAATGTAAGCTATATTTTTGTATTTTTTTTTATTGTAGAGAAATAAACAATATAGTGGATCCACCATTATTTTAAATCTGGCATTCCTCCTCTTCGCTGATGACACATTTTATAAGATACACCGGGAAAAGGGCAAAGGGAAAATAGTTCAAATTTCTGTAGAACAATTTTTTTTCCAATTGGTGGTGATTTTGTTGTGAAATAGGTACTGCTGATTCGGTTGGTCTAACCGGTAGTACCGAAACCGGTATTACCGACCAGTTTTCAGACCGCATCGTGCTTTCGTGCTGTGCGGTTCTTTCTCTCTTTGCGGAAGGAAGTTTTTAATACTACCCGAAGCTATTTTAATTTCAACAGTGCTTCTCAGCGCTATTTGTACCCACTGATCCCGTTACGATCTTTGCAAGGACCCGTGCCTTCGTTTTACGTTGGACCCGTTTGCGGAAGTAAAATTCCGACAAGCGGTGGTAATCCTGCAGGGACACCGTTCTGGAAAAAACCCTCTTAGAAGGTCACGTCTCCACGCTCAGCAATGAGCATTAATAAAAACAAGAGGAAGGGGGAGTTTCTGAATTCTTCACTTCCTTCAAAGAAACAAGGTTTTAAGACCGTCCTGCCCAAGCGCGGAAAAAATAGAAGGAAGCTGGAGACTTCAGATATTCCTTCTAAATCTAATGTTGACATTGTTTCTTCTCCTATCGAACTGAGCAATCAGTTCGATTTGATTAATGATGAAATTGAGCAAATCGAATCTTCCTCTAGCCCAGGTGATTCGATTCATGCGAAGAAACAACGGATTCCGCCAATTGGGGTATCTGTTGCCGAGTTTTCTGGCTTCCGGAATGAGATTTTGAGTAACCTTCAGGGGATCAAGGTTTCATTTCAGATTGCTAGGAAGGGTGACTGCCGCGTTTTGCCGGGATCTTTTGACGATCGCAAACGTCTTCTTCAGTATTTAACTGAGAAGCGCCATAAATTCTTCACATACGACGACAAAACTGAGCGATTGTTCAAAGTCGTCTTGAAAGGTCTCCCCAATGATGACAAATCACTGGATGAGATTAAAATTGAAATTGCTCAATTACTTGGATTTTCACCAGTCCAAGTAATTAAGATGAAAATGAAATCCCACTCTATTACTTCCCAGAGGGGCATTTCTCAAGAATTTTATTTAATTCATTTTAACAAAAGTGAACTAAATAATATGAAAAGTTTGGAAAAGGCCTGTATTATGTCCCATGTCCGTGTTACATGGGAACATTTCCGCAGGTCTGGGGGAAATTTCCAAAACCCCACCCAGTGCCGTAAGTGCCAAAAGTGGGATCATGGAACCAAACATTGTCACATGGATGCTAAATACATGATTTGTGGTGGAACCTCTCACGCCAAGGACGCATGTCCTGTGAGAGAAGATTCCAATAAATTTAAATGCACAAATTGTGGGGGCAATCATAAATCCAATTTCTGGGAATGCCCTTCACGCAAAAAAGTTTTGAATTCCCGTGCAAAATTGATGACGGGAAATTCCAATCGGATCCCAGATTCGACGGGTAGAAATTTTTCAAACGCTCAAATTTCGAAACCAGTTACCGGTCGAGCAATTCATACCCACCACAATTCACAAACAAATTTTGCCGCTCGTCAACGGGTAGCAAGCACTTCAGTAAATTCCAATTTTTCCAATGTACCTACGTGTGCAAACATCGCTGCTGGTAGACAAAATTTCTCTTCTCAAAATGAGATTTATACCCATGTCCCAACGGAAAATAACGGTCATGTTGCCGATTCAGGTAGCATGACTGCTTCCGATTTTGATTTTTTAACTGAACAATTGCATCACATGATTGATGCAATGTTCAAAGCAAATACCATTCCTGAAGCTGTTCAGGTTGGTATAAAGTACACACAAAAAAATGTTATCGGACTCCGTTTCAATGGATCCAAATAATTGTGTGAAAGTTCTAAATTGGAATGCCCGCTCTCCAGTGGCGTAGCCAGAAAATTGGTCTGGGGGGGGTTTTCTAAACATATTTTTTTTCGAAAAAAAAAAATTCATCTAAAAATTTTGTCTTTGGGGGGGGTTTTCTGCCCAAAACCACCCCCCTGGCTACGCCACTGCCGCTCTCTAAAGGGTAAGGAAGATGAATTATTCAACTTCCTAACAGTTCATAATGTGCATATTGCCATTATAACAGAAACTTATTTAAAACCAGGATTGTCCATTAAAAGAGATCCAAATTATTTTATCTACAGAAATGATCGTCTTGACAGCGCCTGTGGTGGGGTCGCCATTGTCATCAATAGACGTATCAAACATAAAAACCTTGAAACCTTGGGAGTTTCTGTTGAAACAAATTTTGGACAATTTTCCTTCATTGCAGCCTACTTGCCTTTTCAATGCAATGGGCAGCAAAAGAATTTGTTGAAAGCTGATATTCAAATCCTGACTCGCAACAAATCAAAATTCTTCGTAATTGGTGACTTCAATGCCAAACACCGTTCATGGAATAATGCTCAAAGCAATTCCAATGGTAAAATTTGATTTGAAGATTGTTCTGAAGATTGTTATTATACTATTCAATATCCCAATGGACCAACTTGTTTTTCTTCCAGTCGAAATCCTTCTACAATTGATTTAGTTTTAACGGATTCAAGTCAGCTGTGTTGCCAATTGGTAACTCATGCTGACCTTGACTCTGATCACCTTCCTGTGACATTTGAAATCTCACAAGAAGCCATTTCCAATCAGCTCTACTTTCAATTATCATAGGGCTAATTGGGATTTATATAAAACGTATATCGATAGGAATTTTGATGTTGATATTCCTCTCGATACCAAAAGTGATATTGATAATGCTCTCGTATCTTTGACAAATTTAATTGTCGAAGCCAGAGGCATTGCAATTCCTAAATGTGAAATTAAATTCAACTCCATTATTATTGACGACGATCTTCAGCTACTGATCCGTCTTAAAAATGTGAGGCGAAGGCAATACCAAAGAACTTGCGATCCCGCGTTGAAAACTATTTGGCGAGATTTGCAAAATGAAATTAAAAAACGTTTCGCTATTCTGAGAAATACCAACTTTGAGAATAATGTCTCGAAGTTGGATCCCAGTTCGAAACCCTTTTGGAAATTAACAAAAATTCTTAAAAAACTCAAAAGCCAATTCCAGTGCTTAAAGAGGGAAATAAAATTTTATTAACAAATGGTGAAAAGGCTCAAAAACTTGCTCAGCAGTTCGAGAGTGCCCATAATTTTAGTCTAGGTCTCACTAGTCCAATTGAGGATCAAGTTACACGGAGCTTCGAAGACATTCTCAATCAAGAGAATGTTTTTGACCCTTCGTTGGGAACTAATTTGGATGAAGTGAGATCTATTACTAGAAAATTTAAAAATATGAAAGCCCCGGGTGATGATGGTATTTTCTACATACTTATCAAAAACTTCCTGAGAGCTCTTTATCCTTTTTGGTTAATATATTTAACAAATGTTTTCAATTGGCATACTTCCCAGATAAATGGAAAAACGCCAAAGTTGTTCCTATTTTGAAGCCGGACAAAAATCCAGCTGAGGCTTCTAGTTAGCGCCCAATCAGTTTGCTTTCTTCAATAAGCAAACTGTTTGAAAAGATTATTTTAAATAGAATGATGGTTCATATTAATGACAATTCTATTTTTGCTGATGAGCAATTTGGTTTTCGCCATGGGCATTCAACCACCCATCAATTATTAAGAGTAACGAATTCAATTCGGCTCAACAAATCTGAAGGATATTCGACTGGAGTTGCTCTTCTTGATATAGAGAAAGCATTTGACAGTGTGTGGCATGAAGGTTTGATTGTAAAATTGATGAATTTTAATTTTCCTCTGTACATCATTAAACTGATCCTAAATTATTTATCAGATCGCTCACTGCAGGTAAACTATCAGAAATCTAAATCTGATAGATTACCTGTAAGGGCTGGTGTCCCCCAAGGCAGCATACTGGGGCCCATATTGTATAACATTTTTACTTCTGACTTACCTGATTTACCACCAGGGTGTCAAAAATCTTTGTTCGCAGATGACACAGGTCTCTCAGCCAAAGGGCGTAGCCTTCGTGTCATTTGTAGTAGATTGCAAAAAAGTTTGGATATTTTCTCCACTTACTTGCAAAAATGGAAAATTTCCCCGAATGCTTCCAAAACTCAGCTTATAATTTTCCCACATAAGCCGAGAGCTTCTTATTTGAAACCTTCTAGCAGACATATTGTCACTATGAATGGGGTTCCAATTAATTGGTCTAGCGAAGCTAAATATTTAGGACTTCTGATCAAAAATTAACTTTTAAAAATCACATTGAAGGCCTTCACGCCAAATGTAACAAATATATTAAGTGTCTATATCCACTTATAAACAGAAAATCAAAACTTTGTCTTAAGAACAAACTTTTAATTTACAAACAAATTTTTAGACCAGCCATATTGTATGCGGTGCCAATATGGACTAGTTGCTGCAATACCAGAAAGAAGGCACTTCAGAGGATTCAAAATAAAATTCTGAAAATGATTCTGAAGTTGCCTCCGTGGTATAGTACCAATGAACTTCATAGAATTTCTAATATTGAGACATTGCAACAAATGTCCAACAAAATAATTTCCAATTTCAGACAAAAATCGTTGCAATCTTCTATTGCAACGATTAACTCCTTGTACCCTTAGTATAAAATAGGTTAAGATTAGTTTAAGTTGAAAACATTGTAATTCCTACATGGTTCAATTCAACCAGAGGAAAAAAAATCTAACTGCCAGAGGCAATTGAAATGTATTAATAATAACTAAAAATATGACATAGCAAATAAGGATGATAGTGTTAAGAAAACACGGAACACCTAGTCTAAGAGATGAATGCATGTATTAGATAATTAGCAAATAAAATTAGTAAAAAAAAAATACCGACCAGTTTTGATTAGAGCCTGGATACGAGAAACGCGGATAGACAATGTTACTCTGGCAGCCAATATCTTCTTCATTAAAGAACAACACATAGTAAGCGAAGAATGGCTTATCTTGTTAAATAATTTCATGCCGATATTCAATGTGATCATATAGTATCCAATTTTAATTTACTTTAAATTTGTCAGCGCCATGTAGATCAAGATGAACATCATAAGAGGTTCCGAACAATCACATACAGATCCTGTACACCTCCGGTGTTGCAAAGGGCCGACTTGGAAGATCTCCATCCTGAGCGTTGCCCAGCTATCGCTTTAACCTGTTGCCAGGTTAGATTTCTGCCGACTTCTTTTATTTCTTTATTGAGGCTTCGCTGCCATGAGCCACTGGGTCTGCTCTGCTGCGATGTTCCGCTAGGTTACCTGTTTTTTTCGGATATTTCTCAAACTCGCAAAGGCAGTCCTTGCTTTCTTGATCCGTGCGCCTATGTCGATCTTGGTACCGCCGTCTGACGCCATTTGGCTACCAAGATATTGGAAGCTTTCAACATTCTCCACTGGTTGCCCGGCTACTGTGAAACTGGAAGGGGTCAACGTGTTTACATCCAACGATTTGGATTTGTTGACGTTGATGACTAAACCTGCCGTAGAGGAGCGCTCGGCAAGGTCGTTCAGCTTACTCTGCATAACAGCGCGCAGTTGAGCGAGGAGTGCAACGTCATCAGCCAATTCGAAGTCGTTTAGGTGCTCCATGGTTATAGGCTGCCATAGTAGCCCGCGGTTTGGTTCACGGTCAATCGCACCTATCAGAATCTCGTCGATTACGATGAGGAACAGTAACGGTGATAGAATACATCCTTGCCTAACACCAGCTACGACCCGGATAGGGTTGGACAAGACCCCACTGTGCAGGACTCTACACGAGAAGGCACGTTAGAAAATGCAACGTAAACAAAAATATGCACGTTCGATGGCGCAGTGGGCAGCAGGGACTATGTCCAAGGGCTTAACGATCCCTCCCCAGGCCATCTGCGAACTATGGGGCTTGCCTAGGATGTGGTGGAGGTTTGACAGTGGGCCCTGTCAAGCTCCTGTAAAAAGCTGCATGTATCCGCAAGTAGGCCCCACAAAAGCGACCGTGTGCCGCTCAAAGCGCACCAGCCCAAGTCCTGGTGTCAGGTGGGACACAACAGAGACCTGACACGATGGCCCTCCGACGAGACAGGAGGTTTAAGCAGGCCCAATAAGCCACCTGGAAAACCAATAATTTCAAGCAATTTAAGAGATAATATTGCAAGTCGCTAGGTTTCGCAGGTTGCGACAGTATGATTTACGATGACTTACATCCCCGCAACTTCGACGTCGTGGCGCTGCAGGAGATTTGCTGCACAGGACAGAAAGTGTGGAAAAGCGGGCATCGATCAAAGCTGTGGCGCCACCAACGAGCTGGCAACCGGCTTCATAGTGCTGGGTAAGATGCGCCAACGTGTGATTGGATGGCAGCCAATCAACGCAAGGATGTGCAAGCTGAGGATAAAAGCCCGTTTCTTCAATTATAGCATCATCAATGTACACTGCCCAGACGAAGGGAGACCCGACGACGAGAAAGAAACGTTCTACGTGCAGCTGGAGCAGACATATGATGGATGCCCACTGCGGGACGTCAAAATCGTCATCGGTGACATGAACGCTCAGGTAGGAAGGGAGGAAATGTATAGACCGGTCATCGGACCGGATAATCTGTACACCGTATCGAATGATAACGGCCAACGATGCATAAACTTCGCAGCGTCCCGCGGAATGGTAGTCCGAATCACCTTCTTTCCCCGCAAAAATATCCACAAGGCCACATCACCTAACCAAGAAACGGAAAACCAAATCGACCACGTTTTAATCGACGGTCAATTCTTCTCCGACATCACGAACGTCCGCACTTACCGCAGTGCGAATATTGAATCCGACCACTACCTCATTGCAGTATGCCTGCGCTCAAAACTCTCGACAGTGTACAACACGCGTCGTAGTCGAACGCCGCGGCTAAACATTGGGCGGCTACAAGACGGTAGACTATCCCAAGGAAACGCGCAGCAGCTGGAACTGGCACTCCCAACGGAAGAGCAGCTAAGCGTAGCGTCTCTTGAAGATGGCTGGAGAGATATTCGATCCGCCATTGGAAGCACCGCAACTGCTGCACTAGGCACGGTGGCTCCGGATCAGAGAAACAACTGGTATGACGGCGAATGTGAGCAGTTAGTGGAAGAGAAGAATGCAAGATGGGCGAGATTGCTGCAACACCACACGAGGGCGAACGAGGCCGGATACAAACGGGCGCGGAAAAGACAAAACTCGATTTTCCGGAGGAAAAAGCGCTTGCAGGAAGATCGAGACAGTGAAGAGACAGAGCAACTGTACCGCGGTAATAACACACGAAAGTTCCATGAGAAGTTGAACCGTTCACGTAAGCGCCACGTGCCACAGCCTGATATGTGTAAGGACATAAACGGGAACCTTCTTACGAACGAGCGTGAGGTGATCCAAATATGTCGGCAGCACCACGAAGAACACCTGAATGGCGATGTGACAGATGAAGATGGGAGAACGCGCGCAGAACATAATTTTACTGGCTCCGGATCTCCAGGAAATCCAGGAGGAGATTGGCCAGCTGAAGAACAACAAACCCCCTGGGGTTGACCAACTACTATTTAAACACGGTGGTGAGGCACTGGCTAGAGCGCTGCACTGGGCCATTGCCAAGATTTGGGGGGAAGAAGTTCCGTTAGGACATACAATAAGAATCCGTGAGGAATTCAACCGAATTCTGTGAGGAATTCATCCGAATTCCGTGAGGAATTCATTCGAATTCCGTGAGGAACTCATCCGAATTCCGTGAGGAACTCATCCGAATTCCGTGAGGAATTCATCTGAATTCCATGAGGAATTCATCCGAATTCCGTGAGGAATTCATCCGAATTCCGTGAGGAATTCATCCGAATTCCGTGAGGAATTCATCCGAATTCCGTGAAGAGTTCATCCGAATTCCGTGAAGAATTTACCCGAATTCCGTGAGGAATTCATCCGAAATCCGTGAAGAATTCATCCGAATTCCGTGAAGAATTCATCCGAATTCCGTGAGGAATTCATCCGAATTCCGTGAGGAATTCATCCGAATTCCGTGAGGAATTCATCCGAATTCCGTGAGGAATTCATCCGAATTCCGTGAGGAATTCATCCGAATTCCATGAGGAATTCATCCGAATTCCATGAGGAATTCATCCGAATTCCATGAGGAATTCATCCGAATTCCATGAGGAATTCATCCGAATTCCATGAGGAATTCATCCGAATTCCATGAGGAATTCATCCGAATTCCATGAGGAATTCATCCGAATTCCATGAGGAATTCATCCGAATTCCATGAGGAATTCATCCGAATTCCATGAGGAATTCATCCAAATTCCGTGAGGAATTCATCCGAATTCCGTGAGGAATTCATCCGAATCCCGTGTGGAATTCTTCCGAGCAAGGAGACTGACGTGTTTCATCAAGGGCATGTTTGCAATGTCATTCCACGATAGTAACTTTAAAGCATATCTTGTGAACTTTGCTTGAATGGCTTCAATGAATTATTTGCAGGGGCTGATTTTCTACCCGTCGCTGTCACATCCAGGCGCCATAGTATATGCGCAAAATAGCCAGCATGAGTTAATTTATATGGCGAAAGACATCTAACGCGGGTTTTCTCAATATTTGGAACTTTTCATGAAAAACTATTTGGTACCAGTTATGTAGGAAGGTGTACGCTACTACGCCTACCAAATATTTTTTCGATGTGGGTGCTTAATTTTGAGAAATCGAACCTTAGATGCCTTTCGCCATAATGATTTCAGAAAGTTAACTCCTAGTGTGCCGCTGTAAGCACGCTCAAAGCAGGCGATTCATTCGCTTTATCCAAATATCAGCATATGGGCTCCAAACCACACAAGCAGTTCCGCGCGGCGAACGAATAGTAAACCGATCGTAAGCAAAAAGGTTCTGAAAATTCACGAGCTTTTCGCATTGTGGCCTCGTGGCTGTTCGGTTAGCGACGTCAATCGTCTAGACGCATGTGCTGTGGAGTGTGGGTTCGATTCCCGTTGTGTAAATGTCCTGTCCGTTGTCTAATGCTAGATGTTAAGCGTTCAGTCTGTGAGACGAGACCTCTGGTCGAAGACAGTGACCCTGCTTTTATTTAATAAATCCTAGATTCTTGTTCGCTTTAGCAATAGTGTTCCAGTAGTGATTACGTAAAGGCAGATAGTATCCAGCAGTAGTACTCCAAGGTCTTTTTTATCTGAATTGCGTGCTGCAACGTTACAAATCTTACGAAATTTCGTGACGGTCCCCAATTTGAAAATTTTCATTTTACACCCTGAATTCGAGCCTTCCCCTTTACGTCAAAAATAATTCGAAAGCTCATCCACAAATAAAATATTCCCCTTCAGCGAAAGTCGAGAGAATTTGGTCAACTGTCGAGCAGTTCGGGTTAAGTGTCTTCAATAATAGATGCGGCTAGTTACAAGCTCTTATGTCACAACTTTCCTGCAGCGCCCTTATCGGAACGGATTCAAAACGGCACAGATAAGAAGTCGGTTTCTTTCCCGTACCTGACTCATGCATTATTCATCGTTCGCGCTATGAGCTGCAGAATGTGAAACTGAGACGTGCCTTCATGATTTATTAATAAACTATCAAGTTGCTGCAACACAACTAAGTTTTCCTGTTACAGTTGTTATCTCCGTTGGCCTTCACGATTGGGAACTATGTTTTGAGCATCTTTTGGTTAAATTCAGTACTAAGACCAAAGCTGTCTTTCCTTATGCTGCTGTCTATCTATTAATTGAATAAGATTCACTAACTGCTGCATATTCTCACACAAACGCCATAACTTGAATCTCACCCTTTCTGTGTCTTGTACCCACTTCAGAAGATAGTGTCACCCGTTCGGATAATGACTAGACGACACCAAGGAGCTCATTGCTCTTACGTTTGCCTCCCATTGCGGAAAATGAGCACAACCATTAGCGCCCTATAAACAAATCATATGTTAGATGATGCCGATGTTTGGCTAAACAGAGGAAGGCGGCAACGGTTTAGAGTGCAATTATTTCCCACGGTGGCTTGGGAACATGAATAAGAAAACAAAATTATAAATTATTAGAAAAATTGAAAAAAAGAGGTAGCCCTCGAGTCGTCCTTATATGATCGGGGTACTGCCAAACCGCCTCAAGCGGTTTGAAAAACAAAAATCATTTCTTAACTCTATTTCAGACCATTTATAGTAGGATATCCTCAGTTATGGGGTTATCGATTTGGAAACAATCTACTAAACAAAAGCTTGTGCAAGAAAATGAGAAATTTCAAACACCCTCACGATTTTGAAAAACCATAGGCTCGAATAAGAATATGTTAACACAATGCATCAAAGCAAACCGTTAGTCAACATAGGATTAAATGATTACGTACAATGATGAATGGAACCTAATGGACTAACGCAAAATGAACTCCCCCAAGAAATTATGACGTTTGAGCGGGTCGCATAATGAACGCAAAATGAACTTTTGTTCGAGAAGACGACCCGCTCAAATGCAAAATCCATCGGGTGAGTGAATTCGATGAACCCCTGTATTAGTCTATTGACACAAATAACGTCTTAAATTATGCAGGTTTTCATCATTAACATGAATGAATTTCCCTACAGAATTTCAATCTCAGAAGGAAAAGTTTTCCACGTTAAGATCTAACGAACTTTGGTGGCTGATTCAAGTAATTTTGTTGCTTGACGCATCACTCTACATTGTTGTGTGAATTAAAAATCAAATAAATTTGCAATTCAAATGTCGAAAGGTTAGGAAACTTTAGAAGGTTGGCAAATATATATTTGCAACATGCTTTAAAACATAAAGCCACAAAGAAACAGACGTCTCACTCAACACATGTTCCATCGTTCCCTTTTTTAACTGTTGATAGGTGTGTTGTTGTTTTTGTAGGTGGTCAATCGGCCACCAATGGCGCTACTCTCGATTTTGCTTGTGTTTGACGTTTGCGCACTACCGCCATCTGGTTGCCGCTTGACCACATACCGTGATTTTAGCATTGAGCGATAATGTTTTTGTGACGATGATGTTGATTGCATTTTGTTCTAAGTGAGACGTCTGTTTCTCTGTGATAAAGCTATGTCCATTTAGAATCCGGAAAAATAAAACATCTGTATGTAGGTAACGGATTGACATACAAATAAAGTTAATACATCAAAACAAAGGTAATTTACTGTACTTTACGGAAAAAGAATATAAATGCAAATCATTTCTAGTTTTCTTGTGACAATTCGCACTTTCTTCTTTATTCATCAAACGCTGCACACCTCCGGAAACAACTTCCTTGGCACATTTGTTCCACATTTTGGTCATCTGAGTCGCGTCCCGAGCAGTTTATCCACTTTTCTCAAGCTTCCACTTCATTATTGTCTAAAATGTCTCGATGGGCCAAAACTGCGGGAAGTTGGGTGGATTATGTTTTTATTGTTGAAATCTACGTTATTATCGCGAGACAACTGGATGATTCCCGGCTGTAGTGGCAACTCGCCAAATCTGCCCAAATCTTCACGGGACCTTCATGGGCTTTCATGAAACTTAGCACGCAGTTTTTGAGACATTCTTCCTTTTACAGCTTAGAGTTCATCGTCTTGTTCGTCAAGAACACTTTGGTCTGTGCTCTGCAGCTGTATATCCCTCGCCAAATCATCAAGCAAATTTGTCCATAAAAGCAAACTTAATCTCGCAGGAACAACTCTTCGTGCCGTCGCCATGCAGAATTTTTGGCCAGGAAGCTGTCCTAAATCCATTTAGACGTAGGTTCCACCCTCGATAAGCAGGATTATCAACCTGGATGTGCAGATTTTTTTCTTTCCTCTCGGCTTCCATCTGGAATTTTTTTTTGACTCGCTGCACGAAACACCATGAAATTTATACCACAGAAAGTGGGCGCCTAGGTGGACGTACCGCTGTAAAATAATTCTTGCAGCGGCCACTTTCGGTGCCTTTGCAATACAATAAATAATTCCGGTTTCTAACTGGACAGAGCTTCATGAGTTTTAAGTCGAACAGTCAATTTTGTAGGGAGAAAAAAAAAGAAGACTAGAAAACACAGACTAAAATTTAAAAAAAAATATAAAAATAAAATGTAAATAGTGCAAAATTGCAAAAGACAATTGAGATATTTTTTCATGAAACAAAAATAAATTAGCACTTTTAAAAGAAGAAATTGCAATTATGAAAAATGAATTTTTCATAAAGAAATCAAAATGTACCATTGAAAAAATGCGAAATTTATTTAAATATATATATAAAATTTATATATAAAAATAAGTTTGCATTTTCTTTGAGGCAATACTCACAAACGGATGAACCGCTTGTGTTTATGTGTAACAAAGGCATTTGAACGGGAATAGTTCGAAAGTCATAGATGTGCAAAAAAGATGGTGAGTTGTGAAGGAATTCAAAACGACTCAACATAAATTGATCTAAAGCATGCTGTCCTATTTGCAAGTTTAAAAAATTTACCACAAAATAATTTTTTTTCCCCAAAAAATATATAACTTTTTACCAAAAATTAATAGAAAAGTATGAAAATTTACACAAATATATATATAAAAAAGCGATAAAACTGAGCGTTTTTTCATAGATGACCCCTTCTTCTGAAGCTTTTATTGGTCATGGAAAATTTAATCACTTTTATTGCCTTCATGTTTTTTTTAATAGAATTTTATTATTATTTTATTGTTATTTATTGATTATTATGTGGAATTACGATGATTAATTATTTTAGAGCGTCTTAGGGGAAATGCTACAAGGTTAAAAGACTATTATTCTTCCATTTACTTCCACTATTAATAGTGGAAGTAAATGGTGGAATTACTTTATTTCATTGAAAAAATAATTATTTTGTGGAAAACTTTGTAATTGTTTATTTCTTATATTAATTGTTAGTGTCCTTTGCTTTTTTTTTTTTGAAATTTTTAATTTCAAAATTGCGTAGTTGTTTTTGATTTGTGGGAAATTTGTGAATGCTTTATATTTATTTGTTGCTTATACTTTCATTTTTAAGTTGAAAATTTCCTAATTTTTCATGGAAAATTTCTAATTCTTTTTGGAAATTTTATTTAGCTGCCGGAAACAAAAACACAAGAAAACAAAAACAAGACAAGATGACAAGAAGATATCTATTGAGGGCAAAATTGACAAAATTTACAAAACTAACGAAATTTACAGTGTTTCAAAAATTTACATGAAATATTCATCCAAAACCCGTCAGGAATCCTTTCAAATTCCAAGAAAAAATCATTTGAATTCCGTGAAGAATGCATTCAAATTCCACTAGAAATATTTCCGAATTCCGTTGAAAAAATATTCAAATTTCATGAGAAATTCATCCGAGTTCTGAGAGGAATACATCCGCATTCCGAGAGGAGTTCATCCGAATTCCGTGGAAAATTCCGATTTCCGAAAGGAATTCATCCGAATTCCGTGAGGAATTCATTATAATTCTATAAGGACTTTTTTCGAATTCCGTGAAAAATTCCAAATTCCGTGAGGAATTCATTCAAATTCCATGAAGAACTCATTCGAATTCCTTGAGGAATTCATCCGAATTCCATGTGGAATTCATCCGAAATCCGTTAGGAATTCATCCGAAATCCGTTAGGAATTCACTCGAAATCCGTTAGGCATTCACTCGGTCGTTAGGAATTCATCCAAATTCCGTGAGGAATTCATCCGAATTCCGCGAGGAATTCATCCAAATTCCGTGAGGAATTCATCCGAATTCCGTGAGGAATTCATCCGAATTCCATGAGGAATTCATCCAAATTCCGTGAGGAATTCATCCGAATTCCATGAGGAATTCATCCGAATTCTGTGAGGAATTCATCCGAATTCCGTGAGGAATTCATCCGAATTCCGTGAGGAATTCATTCGAATTCCGTGAAGAATTCATCCAAATTCCGTAAGGAATTCATCCAAATTCCGTGAGGAATTCATCCGAATTCCGTGAGGAATTCATCCGAATTCCGTGAGGAATTCATCCGAATTCCGTGAGGAATTCATCCGAATTCCGTGAGGAATTCATCCGAATTCCGTGAGGAATTCATCCGAATTCCGTGAGGAATTCATCCGAATTCCGTGAGGAATTCATCCGAATTCCGTGAGGAATTTATCCGAATTCCGTGAGGAATTTATCCGAATTCCGTGAGGAATTCATCCAAATTCCGTGAGGAATTCATCCGAATTCTGTGAGGAATTCATCCGAATTCCATGAGGAATTTATCCGAATTCCGTGAGGAATTCATCCGAATTCTGTGAGGAATTCATCCGAATTCCGTGAGGAATTCATCCGAATTCCGTGAGGAATTCATCCGAATTCCGTGAGGAATTCATCCGAATTCCGTGAGGAATTCATCCAAATTCCGTGAGGAATTCATCCGAATTCCGTGAGGAATTCATCCGAATTCCGTGAGGAATTCATCCGAATTCCGTGAGGAATTCATCCGAATTCCGTGAGGAATTCATCCGAATTCCGTGAGGAATTCATCCGAATTCCGTGAGGAATTCATCCGAATTCCGTGAGGAATTCATCCAAATTCCGTGAGGAATTCATCCGAATTCCGTGAGGAATTCATCCGAATTCCGTGAGGAATTCATCCGAATTCCGTGAGGAATTCATCCGAATTCCGTGAGGAATTCATCCGATTCCGTGAGGAATTCATCCGAATTCCGCGAGGAAATCAGCCTTGTTCCGTCAGGAATTCAGCCGAATGCCGTGCGGTATCCATCTGAATTCTGTGAGGAATTCATCCGAATTCCGTGAGGAATTCATTCGAATTCCGTGAAGAATTCATCCAAATTCCGTAAGGAATTCATCCAAATTCCGTGAGGAATTCATCCGAATTCCGTGAGGAATTCATCCGAATTCCGTGAGGAATTCATCCGAATTCCGTGAGGAATTCATCCGAATTCCGTGAGGAATTCATCCGAATTCCGTGAGGAATTCATCCGAATTCCGTGAGGAATTCATCCGAATTCCGTGAGGAATTCATCCGAATTCCGTGAGGAATTCATCCGAATTCTGTGAGGAATTCATCCGAATTCCGTGAGGAATTCATCTGAATTCCGTGAGGAATTCATCCAAATTCCGTGAGGAATTCATCCGAATTCCGTGAGGAATTCATCCGAATTCCGTGAGGAATTCATCCGAATTCCGTGAGGAATTCATCCGAATTCCGTGAGGAATTCATCCGAATTCCGTGAGGAATTCATCCGAATTCCGTGAGGAATTCATCCGAATTCCGTGAGGAATTCATCCGAATTCCGTGAGGAATTCATCCGAATTCCGTGAGGAATTCATCCGAATTCCGTGAGGAAATCATCCGAATTCCGTGAGGAATTCATCCGAATTCCATGAGGAACTCATCCGAATTCCGTGAGGAATCCATCCGAATTCCGTGAGGAATTCATCCGAATTCCGTGAGGAATTCATCCGAATTCCGTGAGGAATTCATCCGAATTCCGTGAGGAATTCATCCGAATTCCGTGAGGAATTCATCCAAATTCCGTGAGGAATTCATCCGAATTCCGTGAGAAATTCATCCGAATTCCGTGAGAAATTCATCCGAATTCCGTGAGGAATTCATCCGAATTCCGTGAGGAATTCATCCGAATTCCGTGAGGAATTCATCCGAATTCCGTGAGGAATTCATCCGAATTCCGTGAGGAATTCATCCGAATTCCGTGAGGAATTCATCCGAATTCCGTGAGGAATTCATCCGAATTCCGTGAGGAATTTATCCGAATTCCGTGAGGAATTCATCCAAATTCCGTGAGGAATTCATCCGAATTCTGTGAGGAATTCATCCGAATTCCGTGAGGAATTCATCCGAATTCTGTGAGGAATTTATCCGAATTCCGTGAGGAATTCATCCGAATTCTGTGAGGAATTCATCCGAATTCCGTGAGGAATTCATCCGAATTCCGTGAGGAATTCATCCGAATTCCGTGAGGAATTCATCCAAATTCCGTGAGGAATTCATCCAAATTCCGTGAGGAATTCATCCGAATTCTGTGAGGAATTTATCCGAATTCCGTGAGGAATTCATCCGAATTCTGTGAGGAATTTATCCGAATTCCGAGAGGAATTCATCCGAATTCTGTGAGGAATTCATCTGAATTCCGTGAGGAATTCATCCGAATTCCGTGAGGAATTCATCCGAATTCCGTGAGGAATTCATCCGAATTCCGTGAGGAATTCATCCGAATTCCGTGAGGAATTCATCCGAATTCCGTGAGGAATTCATCCGAATTCCGTGAGGAATTCATCCGAATTCCGTGAGGAATTCATCCGAATTCCGTGAGGAATTCATCCGAATTCCGTGAGGAATTCATCCGAATTCCGTGAGGAATTCATCCGAATTCCGTGAGGAATTCATCCGAATTCCGTGAGGAATTCATCCGAATTCCGTGAGGAATTCATCCGAATTCCATGAGGAATTCATCCGAATTCCATGAGGAATTCATCCGAATTCCGTGAGGAATTCATCCGAATTCCGTGAGGAATTCATCCGAATTCCGTGAGGAATTCATCCGAATTCCGTGAGGAATTCATCCGAATTCCATGAGGAACTCATCCGAATTCCGTGAGGAACTCATCCGAATTCCGTGAGGAATTCATCCGAATTCCGTGAGGAATTCATCTGAATTCCGTGAGGAATTCATCCAAATTCCGTGAGGAATTCATCCGAATTCCGTGAGGAATTCATCCGAATTCCGTGAGGAATTCATCCGAATTCCGTGAGGAATTCATCCGAATTCCGTGAGGAATTCATCCGAATTCCGTGAGGAATTCATCTCCATTCCGTGAGGAATTCATCCGAATTCCGTGAGGAATTCATCCGAATTCCGTGAGGAATTCATCCGAATTCCGTGAGGAATTCATCCGAATTCCGTGAGGAATTCATCCGAATTCCGTGAGGAATTCATCCGAATTCCGTGAGGAATTCATCCGAATTCCGTGAGGAATTCATCCGAATTCCGTGAGAAATTCATCCGATTCCGTGAGGAATTCATCCGAATTCCGTGAGGAATTCATCCGATTCCGTGAGGAATTCATCCGAATTCCGTGAGGAATTCATCCGATTCCGTGAGGAATTCATCCGAATTCCGTGAGGAATTCATCCGAATTCCGTGAGGAATTCATCCGAATTCCGTGAGGAATTCATCCGAATTCCGTGAGGAATTCATCCGAATTCCGTGAGGAATTCATCCGAATTCCGTGAGGAATTCATCCGAATTCCGTGAGGAATTCATCCGAATTCCGTGAGGAATTCATCCGAATTCCGTGAGGAATTCATCCGAATTCCGTGAGGAATTCATCCGAATTCCGTGAGGAATTCATCCGAATTCCGTGAGGAATTCATCCGAATTCTGTGAGGAATTCATCCGAATTCCGTGAGGAATTCATCCGAATTCCGTGAGGAATTCATCCAAATTCCGTGAGGAATTCATCCGAATTCCGTGAGGAATTCATCCGAATTCCGTGAGGAATTCATCCGAATTCCGTGAGGAATTCATCCGAATTCCGTGAGGAATTCATCCGAATTCCGTGAGGAATTCATCCGAATTCCGTGAGGAATTCATCCGAATTTCGTGAGGAATTCATCCGAATTCCGTGAGGAATTCATCCGAATTCCGTGAGGAATTCATCCGAATTCCGTGAGGAATTCATCCGAATTCCGTGAGGAATTCATCCGAATTCCGTGAGGAATTCATCCGAATTCCGTGAGGAATTCATCCGATTCCGTGAGGAATTCATCCGAATTCCGTGAGGAATTCATCCGAATTCCGTGAGGAATTCATCCGATTCCGTGAGGAATTCATCCGAATTCCGTGAGGAATTCATCCGAATTCCGTGAGGAATTCATCCGAATTCCGTGAGGAATTCATCCGAATTCCGTGAGGAATTCATCCGAATTCCGTGAGGAATTCATCCGAATTCCGTGAGGAATTCATCCGAATTCCGTGAGGAATTCATCCGAATTCCGTGAGGAATTCATCCGAATTCCGTGAGGAATTCATCCGAATTCCGTGAGGAATTCATCCGAATTCCGTGAGGAATTCATCCGAATTCCGTGAGGAATTCATCCGAATTCCGTGAGGAATTCATCCGAATTCCGTGAGGAATTCATCCGAATTCCGTGAGGAATTCATCCGAATTCCGTGAGGAACTCATCCGAATTCATTCGAATTCCGTGAGGAATTCATCCGAATTCCGTGAGGAAGTCATCCGAATTCCGTGAGGAATTCATCCGAATTCCGTGAGGAATTCATCTGAATTCCGTGAGGAATTCATCCAAATTCCGTGAGGAATTCATCCGAATTCCGTGAGGAATTCATCCGAATTCCGTGAGGAATTCATCCGAATTCCGTGAGGAATTCATCCGAATTCCGTGAGGAATTCATCCGAATTCCGTGAGGAATTCATCCGAATTCCGTGAGGAATTCATCCGAATTCCGTGAGGAATTCATCCGAATTCCGTGAGGAATTCATCCGAATTCCGTGAGGAAATCATCCGAATTCCGTGAGGAATTCATCCGAATTCCATGAGGAACTCATCCGAATTCCGTGAGGAATCCATCCGAATTCCGTGAGGAATTCATCCGAATTCCGTGAGGAATTCATCCGAATTCCGTGAGGAATTCATCCGAATTCCGTGAGGAATTCATCCGAATTCCGTGAGGAATTCATCCAAATTCCGTGAGGAATTCATCCGAATTCCGTGAGAAATTCATCCGAATTCCGTGAGAAATTCATCCGAATTCCGTGAGGAATTCATCCGAATTCCGTGAGGAATTCATCCGAATTCCGTGAGGAATTCATCCGAATTCCGTGAGGAATTCATCCGAATTCCGTGAGGAATTCATCCGAATTCCGTGAGGAATTTATCCGAATTCCGTGAGGAATTCATCCAAATTCCGTGAGGAATTCATCCGAATTCTGTGAGGAATTCATCCGAATTCCGTGAGGAATTCATCCGAATTCTGTGAGGAATTTATCCGAATTCCGTGAGGAATTCATCCGAATTCTGTGAGGAATTCATCCGAATTCCGTGAGGAATTCATCCGAATTCCGTGAGGAATTCATCCGAATTCCGTGAGGAATTCATCCAAATTCCGTGAGGAATTCATCCGAATTCTGTGAGGAATTTATCCGAATTCCGTGAGGAATTCATCCGAATTCTGTGAGGAATTTATCCGAATTCCGAGAGGAATTCATCCGAATTCTGTGAGGAATTCATCTGAATTCCGTGAGGAATTCATCCGAATTCCGTGAGGAATTCATCCGAATTCCGTGAGGAATTCATCCGAATTCCGTGAGGAATTCATCCGAATTCCGTGAGGAATTCATCCGAATTCCGTGAGGAATTCATCCGAATTCCGTGAGGAATTCATCCGAATTCCGTGAGGAATTCATCCGAATTCCGTGAGGAATTCATCCGAATTCCGTGAGGAATTCATCCGAATTCCGTGAGGAATTCATCCGAATTCCATGAGGAATTCATCCGAATTCCATGAGGAATTCATCCGAATTCCGTGAGGAATTCATCCGAATTCCGTGAGGAATTCATCCGAATTCCGTGAGGAATTCATCCGAATTCCGTGAGGAATTCATCCGAATTCCATGAGGAACTCATCCGAATTCCGTGAGGAACTCATCCGAATTCCGTGAGGAATTCATCCGAATTCCGTGAGGAATTCATCTGAATTCCGTGAGGAATTCATCTGAATTCCGTGAGGAATTCATCCAAATTCCGTGAGGAATTCATCCGAATTCCGTGAGGAATTCATCCGAATTCCGTGAGGAATTCATCCGAATTCCGTGAGGAATTCATCCGAATTCCGTGAGGAATTCATCCGAATTCCGTGAGGAATTTATCCGAATTCCGTGAGGAATTCATCCGAATTCCGTGAGGAATTCATCCGAATTCCGTGAGGAATTCATCCGAATTCCGTGAGGAATTCATCCGAATTCCGTGAGGAATTCATCCGAATTCCGTGAGGAATTCATCCGAATTCCGTGAGGAATTCATATGAATTCCGTGAGGAATTCATCCGAATTCCATGAGGAATTCATCCGAATTCCGTGAGGAATTCATCCGAATTCCGTGAGGAATTCATCCGAATTCCGTGAGGAATTCATCCGAATTCCGTGAGGAATTCATCCGAATTCCGTGAGGAATTCATCCGAATTCCGTGAGGAATTCATCCGAATTCCATGAGGAATTCATCCGAATTCCATGAGAAATTCATCCGAATTCCATTAGGAATTCATCCGAATTCCGTTAGAAATTCATCCGAATTCCGTGAGGAATTCATCCGAATTCCGTGAGGAATTCATCCGAATGCCGTGAGGAATTCATCCGATTTCCGTGAGGAATGCATCCGAATTCCATGAGGAACTCATCCGAATTCCATGAGGAATTCATCCGAATTCCATGAGGAATTCATCCGAATTCCGTGGGGAATTCATCCGAATTCTATGAGGAATTCATCCGAATTCCATGAGGAATTCATCCGAATTCCATGAGAAATTCATCCGAATTCCGTGAGGAATTCATCCGAATTCCGTGAGGAATTCATCCGAGTTTCGTGAGGAATTCATCTGAGTAACTTTGAGAAGATGGAGGAAGCCTACATCAGACTGAAGAGGGAAGCTAAGCGGATCGGACTAGTCATCAACACGTCGAAGACGAAGTACATGATAGGAAGAGGTTCAAGAGAAGACAATGTGAGCCACCCACCGCGAGTTTGCATCGGTGGTGACGAAATCGAGGTGGTAGAAGAATTTGTGTACTTGGGCTCACTGGTGACTGCCGAAAATGACACCAACAGAGAAATTCGGAGACGCATAGTGGCTGGAAATCGTACATACTTTGGACTCCGCAAGACGCTCCGATCGAATAGAGTTCGCCGCCGTACCAAACTGACAATCTACAAAACGCTAATTAGACCGGTAGTCCTCTACGGACACGAGACCTGGACGATGCTCGTGGAGGACCAACGCGCACTTGGAGTTTTCGAAAGGAAAGTGCTGCGTACCATCTATGGTGGGGTGCAGATGGCGGACGGTACGTGGAGGAGGCGAATGAACCACGAATTGCATCAGCTGTTGGGAGAACCATCCATCGTTCACACCGCGAAAATCGGACGACTGCGATGGGCCGGGCACGTAGCCAGAATGTCGGACAGTAACCCGGTGAAAATGGTTCTCGACAACGATCCGACGGGCACAAGAAGGCGAGGTGCGCAGCGGGCAAGGTGGATCGATCAGGTGGAGGATGACTTGCGGACCCTCCGTAGACTGCGTAGTTGGCGACGTGTAGCCATGGACCGAGCCGAATGGAGAAGACTCTTATATACCGCACAGGCCACTTCGGCCTTAGTCTGGATAAATAATAATAATCATCTGAGTTCCGTGAAGAATTCATCTCGATTCCATTAGGAATTAATCTGAACTCCGTGAGGTATTCATTCTAATTCCGTGCAGAATTCTTCCGAATCTAATGAGGAATTCATCCGAATTTCATGAGGAATTCATCCGAGAGCTCTGTGCGTGTTTTGGCTTGTTTCGGACAGCAGAACGATCGCGCGATCTGCCGAAATATTGTGTTCTGCATTGCACGTCCGTTGATAAGAGTAGCCATCGAACAAGTGCAGTGCGTGTTTTAGTTGTCGGGAAAAAAATATCTATCTTGTGTTCGGTGATTTAACTCTTGACTTGTATTAGTGTTATTTCCCATCCCTTAGATCGCATCCCTTAGCAAAGTGAATCCAGATAAATTATCCTTTGTTATTAAAACGAAATTCTATCCCAAGACAATCGTGGAGATGCAGAGGTATACTCGGACTCTAGTAGCAACGAGAGTCGGACTAACAATCCTTCCATTCCTATATAACCGTAAGGACATGGCCAGCGCCGTTATTGGCTTTAAATATTTGAGCTCCCGAAACGTCTACATTGAGAATGGGTAACTAATCCCAAGCTCTATTCATTAGAGAACACAATTTCGCAATTTCAGTCCATCACGGAGTAGCAACTACGAATTTTGCGATTAAAATGTTCATCCTGTGAGGAATTCATCCGAATTCTGCAAATGAAGAGTGGAGAACGTGTCCTCCCGTTGAGGTATTAGGGGTAGGCGGCTGCAAAACAAATATGATACAGATACAAGAACAGACAACAAAACAGACCAAGACGTTTTTGTTGCCAGAACCAAATTGATTTATTTTTTAACATTACCACGCAACTCTTCTTTTTTGCACTTACATGCATTAGCATGAAGTTTTAAAATGTCTCAAAATCGAATTGTGCCCAAAAGATGTATCAGCAAGGAGCACAAAATCGAATTGGGTCTGTACTACGTGGTGCTTCTGCAAAGTTGCATATTTTCACGTTTGCCATCGTAAAAAAGTAGAAAATGGTACAGAAAATGCATTATCGGGGAGTAAAAATGTGATTAATAAGGAGTCAGTATTTCTCGAAGCAGTTTGCAGTTGTGCAGATTTAAGGTGATAATTTTGTTCATTTCGGAATTGGGTGCTAAATAGAAAATGGATCAAAAAAGTATTTGAACAGCTACGTCATACCACGAAGAAGAATCCTCGCAGTTTAATTCTTTTTATCAATGTTCAAATTTCTATCGAATAGTTTTCACGAGATAAAACTCTGTTTAGTACTAGATAGGCCACTAGAACTGGCAACACAGACATGTTCCACAGCACCGAAACAATATTACTCTCCATTATTATTATTTATTCAGACTAAGACCGAAGTGGCCTGTGCGGTATATATGTAAGAGTCTACTCCATTCGGCTCGGTCCATGGCTACACGTCGCCAACCACGCAGTCTACGGAGGGTCCGCAAGTCATCCTCCACCTGATCGATCCACCTTGCCCGCTGCGCACCTAGCCTTCTTGTGCCCGTCGGATCGTTGTCGAGAACCATTTTCACCGGGTTACTGTCCGACATTCTGGCTACGTGCCCGGCCCACCGCAGTCGTCTGAACTTCGCGGTGTGAACGATGGATGGTTCTCCCAACAGCTGATGCAACTCGTGGTTCATTCGCCTCCTCCACGTACCGTCCGCCATCTGCACCCCACCATATATGGTACGCAGCACTTTCCTTTCGAAAACTAAAAGTGTGCGTTGGTCCTCCATGAGCATCGTCCAAGTATCGTGTCCGTAGAGGACTACCGGTCTAATGAGCGTTTTGTAGATTATCAATTTGGTACGGCGGCGAACTCTATTCGATCGGAGCGTCTTGCGGAGTCCAAAGTATGTACGATTTCCAGTCACTATGCGTCTCCGAATTTCCCTGTTGGTATCATTTTCGGCAGTCACCAGTGAGCCCAAATACACAAATTCTTGAACCACCTCGATTTCGTCATCACCGATACAAACTCGTGGTGTGTGGCTCACATTGTCTTCTCTTAAACCTCTTCCTATCATGTACTTCGTCTTCGACGTATTGATGACTAGTCCGATCCGCTTGGCTTCCCTCTTCAGTCTGATGTAGGCTTCCTCCAACTTCTCAAAGTTACGTGCCATAATATCTGTGTCGTCGGTGAAGCCAAATAGCTGGACGGACTTATTGAAAATTGTACCACTCGTGTTAATCCCTGCTCTTCGTATCACCCCTTCCAAAGCGATGTTTAATAGCACACACGAAAGACCATCACCTTGCCGTAACCCTCTGAGGGTTTCGAGAATGCCCCTGAAACTCGAGCTACGCACATCACCCGATCCATTGTCGCTTTGATCAACCGTGTCAGTTTATCCGGAGATCCGTGTTCGTGATTAACTGCCATAGCTAGTCCCGATCGATTGTATCATTGGCGGCTTTGAAGTCGATGAATAGATGATGAGTGGGCACGTTGTATTCGCGGCATTTCTGCAATACCTGGTCCGTGGTGGAGCGCTCGCCCATAAAACCCGCCTGGTACTGCCCCACGAACTCCCTTGCAGTTGGTGCTAGTCGACGGCATAAAATTTGGGAGAGTACCTTGTAGGCGGCGTTCAGCAATGTGATTGCGCGGTAGTTGCTACAATCCAGCTTATCGCCCTTTTTGTAGATGGGACACACGACACCTTCCATCCACTCCTGCGGCAAAACTTCCTCCTCTCAAATCTTGGTAATGGCCCAGTGCAGCGCTCTAGCCAGTGCATCACCACCGTGTTTAAATAGCTCTCCTGGTAGTTGGTCAACCCCAGGGGCTTTGTTGTTCTTCAGCCGGCCAATCTCCTCCTGGATTTCCTGGAGATCCGGAGCCGGTAAAATTTTGTCCTGCGCGCGTTCTCCCAGGTCCATCACCATACCGCCATCTTCGTCTGCCACATCGTCATTCAGGTGCTCTTCGTAGTGCTGCCGCCACCTTTGGATCACCTCACGTTCGTTCGTAAGAAGGTTCCCGTTTATGTCCTTATACATTTCAGGCTGTGGCACGTGGCCCTTACGTGAACGGTTAAACTTCTCATAGAACTTTCGTGTGTTATTAGCGCGGTACAGTTTCTTCGTCTCTTCACGGTCTCGATCTTCCTGCAGGCGTTTTTTCCTTCGGAAAATCGAGTATTGTTTATTCCGCGCCCGTTTACATCGTGCCTCGTTCGCCATCGTGCGGTGTTGCAGCAATCTCGTCCATGCTGCATTCTTTTCTTCTACTAACTGCTCACATTTGCCGTCATACCAGTCGTTTCTCTGACCCGGGGGCACCGTGCCATGTGCAGCGGTAGCGGTGCTACCAATGGCGGAACGAATATCTCTCTAGCCATTAGTCTCCCTTATACATCTCGAATCAATATTGCTATTGCACATTCTGTATACTTTAACGATAGGTACCGATCGACCGCGGTCGGCTACTATCGCGCATAAAATCACCACACTGACCCTTGTGTATCGTACTAATGTACACAGGGCAGTAAGTCAGTTAGCTATCGACACCGACCCTGCGCGCATGTACATATACTACGAATAAAATTGTTTCGCACTATACGTTTAGTCGTTCAATGAAATTCTAAGTTTGGGAAAGTTGTCACAATAAAGTGTCCAACCAATTAAGTCGCGAGTGTCCTGAACGGTTCATAAACGACATCCGAACTAGGGTCACTCCAACAGAACCGGTAAGAACAAACTCCTTCTCGCTTTTCATGCCATTTTGTCATTAATCTCGTCTTATCGGAAATTTCACGGCTCGTTTTGTTTAATTTGACTAGTCGAAAACAGTTTCTGTTTCTGAAAACCTCTTCGAAATTATTTGTCGGGATAAGGAAAGACGCTTAAAGAAAGAGGCATGGATAAATATCAGACAAGAAGACAAGAACAAGAAAAAATCAAAAGGCATAAATGACCAAGAGTACCTGTTAAAGGCAAGACAGATATGAGGAACAAAAAAAACAAAAGGCGTCAATAAAAACAAATTGCGAAGAATCTGTTACTCTAAAATAATAGAATTAATACGTTCGCACCGTCCTTCTTTTGAATGATACCAACAACAAACTTTGCTTTTAAAGCTTCTCAGCTTGGTAGACGTGCTGCTGTGAATGGATTTCGTTCTTGGGTTTCTGCTCTTAAAAGCTTCTCTTCAATAAGCCAGCACCAGCAGAAGTAGCATCAGTCAGTGGCAGCAAACGTGCCGCTCCAGAAAAGGCCCAAACGACCCCAGGGTCTTGTTAAAGAGGAGGCAAACGGAGGTCAGGCACCACTGCTGGCTGGTGGAAACGATTAAGTGCAGCTGGCTTTAGCAGCTCATTTTTTTTCTGTGAGTTAGCCGAAGGTACCTAACTGGATGTGCTGGATGGAAGGCGCTTTCTCTACTCAGACGAAGCGGGCGGCAACATCAGGTGAAAAGTCAGTTTTCCAGTTGCCGGCACCGAGCTGCGCGATATTTATGCTCCATTGTAGAAGGTGCAAAAGATGACTTGCATCGTGTCTTTTCAGCTTTCAGGTGGAACGGCTACGGTTCGCTGGCAGCTAGTAGCAGCAATTTGAAGTTGCATCTGAGTTTCCAAGCCGTGGCAGTGAGGACGGAGAAAACAGCTGACAAACTTACCTGTAAGTAAATGAGAAAAAGATAAATTTTAATCAAAGTGTCGTCCTGACAAGTGAACATGACGATGGTGCTGGTGATGATGATGATGATTATGGTTGCATTTGCATCGGAAATAGTTTAGAATTGGATGTTATGGCAAGCAGAATATAAAAGGTAGGTACCATTTTTCTTACAGACAGTGATTGTATTTGAAACTTTCAGAACTGTTGGTCTTAGTGGGCTAGTGACTGTCGTTCCTGCCTCATAAGAGTGTGTTCAAGAAACCTAAATTTATTTTTCAAGCGGTGTATTAAACATCTGGACAAGAATGCTTTAAATACCCAAAACAACGATAAATTGCAGCTGCCGGTCTCAGGTGGGTGGCATTCGAAAAAAAGTAAGTTGATTCTCTTATTGAGAAAATAAAAGACTCAAAAGAATAAAATCCGATTTCCTCTTTTCCATTTTTATTTTTTATGAGCGGCATCCGCAAAGCGCTGAAAGCAGGGTTTTGGAGATAGCCATAGACTGGTCATCTTTCTTTTTCCAACGAGTTCTGTGCGGAAGCATACCAAGAGAATTATTTCATCCCACTTCTTGCAGTTTGATTGCGTGTGTTTGTGTGTTTGATTGCAGGTTTTAAAAACAAGTGAGATTTTCCTAGCGTGTTTTTTTTTGTATGAAATTCGTATTTAGTCCATAACATTTGACCCCATAATCCAATCTGGCCAATTTTCCATAGGAAAAAATGGGAAACGATTCCTCGAATGCAACTTGTTGCGAGCAAATCAGCTCACAATAAGTTTCTAAAACAGAACCGAGATTTATTTTGCGCTCAGACAAACATCATCTCAATTAGTCGAGCTGAATCGATTGGTATAAATCACTATGGGTCTCCGGGCCTTCTATCACGAAATTGTCTTTAAAGTAAATGTATAGCTTTTTCGTTATACCTTGATGTACAAGAAAGGCAAAAAGATCGATTTCGGAAATAAATAAAAGCCCTTCGGCAAAACTTTGTTGCACAAGAATGGCAATTGCCTTGCGAAGCAACATCACCTGTCGCCTGCTGGCGGACTTCAAGCTCAAATTCATCGAAGCCGTTGGAGTGGAAGTCACCACCTCCGTCGGAGTCGTCACTTTCATCGTGGCTTACTGTCCCACACAAGCCAAAGTCGACGATGGCACGTCGATCAAGCTACAAAGGGATATTCTTCTTCTTCTTATTACTGGCATTACATCCCCACACTGGGACAGAGCCGCCTCGCAGCTTAGTGTTCATTAAGCACCTCCAAAGTTATTAACTGTGAGGTTTCTAAGCCAGGTTACCATTTTTGCATTCGTATATCATGAGGCTAACACGATGATACTTTTATGCCCAGGGAAGTCGAGACAATTTCCAATCCGAAGATTGCCTAGACCGGCACCGGGAATCGAACCCAGCCACCCTCAGCATGGTCTTGCTTTGTAGCCGCGCGTCTTACCGCACGGCTAAGGAGGGCCCTCAACAAAGGGATATAGTCAAGGGATATGTAGCGTGGAGGACATCGTCGACTACGATGCGCGGCCGGAAACTCCTGAAGCAATCGATCGACAGCTGCGTTCCATCGAGGAGGTTCGGCAGGTAAGCAACACCTTGACCATCAATACACTCACCAAAGATTTGATTCGATTGTGGCATGTCACTTGCAGGCAGATTCAGCGTACTGGACTGCCTGAGCTTAAGGCACGCTGCAATCGAATCACAAAAACTATCCAGGCCAGAATGGTCGACCTCAGAAATAACGATTTCTCGAATAAGATCCGCACCTTCTTTTATTCCAAATTGGCCAAATGCTCGGAGCGGTGGGTGCAGTTGACCTCCACACATGTCAAATCAGGGACTAACCCTAAGCCAAGCTGGCGGCCATTACCGCTCGCGGAAAACTGGAAATCAAATAATCGAAGAACATGAAGGCCCCAGGCTTTAACAGCATCCTTAATCTCGAGCTCAAACACATGAGCGCTCTGTTATTTGAGTACCTCTCGACGATCTTTAATCAGTGTCTTCGACTCAGCTACTTCCCATCGTCCTGGAAGTCAGCGAAAGTCATCCCCATCCGGAAGCCTGGAAAGGATCCTTCCTCCCCAAAAGTTATCGCCCCATCAGCCTTCTCTCAGGATTATGCAAGCTGTTCGAAAAAGCTATTCATCATCGGTTACTTGAGTCTGCCGAAAATCGCAACATCTTGCTCGAGGAACAGTTTGGTTTCCGTCGCGGTCGGTCAACCGTACACCAACTGATTTGAGTTACCAACGTCCTCAGGCGGTACAAGTTTGTATCAAAAACATCCGCCATGGCCTCGCTCGATGTTGAGAAGGCATTTGACAATGTATAGCTTGATGGCCTGGTGTATAAACTACAACGCTACAATCTTCCCAGTTACCTGTAAAAATAAAGTAAGAGAGAATGAAGAGGTGCCGGCATTAAGGTGGTCTTTGTTTGCGGTCTTTAAGCTGCAAAACTGTCGGGGATTTTCGCGTGATCCCATTCTACTAGACTGAGCTCATTCTTCGAGCAAAATTCAACTTAAACATTCAGCTCAAAACAATAGAATCGGCCAAACAGTCAAACAGTATCCCGTAATTGACTGAACCGCTCTCGTCCGATCGAATGAGTGCAAAGCAATTGTGACGATTCCCCATTGGCTTTCCCCCCGAACCGAGAATAGAAAGGATGCATGGCGCCCTACAGCTGATGCTGAAGCTCTAGCTCGAAGGCCGTCGGAACAGAACCATCGCGCTAATTGCCAAGTTCCAGGAAGATAAATATTAATTTTCAAATCCCCCCGGTGAAGGTTGTTCCGTTCCGCAGGGCGGGTGTTTGTCGCTTTCACTCCGAACAAAGGGACGATGAAAAGTCACACAAAACGCTTCCTGTTCAGTTGTTCTTCGTCGGTTGATCGGTTTATTTGTGGAAAAGTGGATCCGAATGGTGGCGGCGACGGCGGCGGTCGGTCGTGGTGGTGATGTCGGAAATGCGCCGATGCTCAATTTCAGCAGCTCCGTGGAGCAGCTTATTATCGTTTGGGGTCGTCCCGTGTCAAAGTGGCGTTGATGACGGTCGTGCTGCTAATGAGCCAGCTGAGCACAATTGTTGGCAATTTCCGGTGGATTTTCCTCTTTCCATGGTGGCCTGGCCACTTGAAGCACTCGGCATCGAATGCTGAGATTACGACCACGGCAAGAATCTTTTGTAGCCAAAATGTTGGAGATGTTGGTTCTCTCGTTTGTCTTGTCGTCATCCTCGCTTAATTAACAAAGGCTGCTGGTAGGGCAAACGATGGCATTCAAAGTTTGCATGGAAGCCGCTGGGTTATGGCGAGTGAGCTTATCATAACTTTGTCAATTTCATTTTTACACTCCAGATTATGAATAATTTGCATTTTTTCCCACCGCTACAACTCGTGGCGAATTTATGGTCGGTGCAGAAAACGTGAAAACACGTTGAATACGGGTGGAATCTCATCGAGCAAGTGTATCAGTGCGAGGCAAGTTTTGTTGAATTATAAAAAAATAATTTTATTCTGGGGAATGTTGGCTTCCCCACTCCCTAAGCCACCACGCAATCAATGCTCGGCCTCTTATCATGAACTTTTCAAGGTGAGTTGTTCCATAACCGCCGTGGCCTCAGCAGAATTAAATCACAAATGTTGAACGATTGTTTGCTTATTTTCAGAAAATTATTTTTTATGGTACATCAATAATAGTGGAACGTCGCTTCAACTGAGATCTCAGAAAATAGAATGCTTGCGTAGTTTGTATCGGTGGTGAGGAATTCGAGGTGGTCAAAGAATTCGTGTATTTGGACTCACTGGTGACTGCCAAAAATGATATCAGCAGAGAAATTCTGGAGAATTATCTTGACTGGAATTGTACATACTTTGGACACCGCAAGACGCTAGCGATCGAATAGAGTTCGCCGCCGTATCAAGCTGAATATCTACAAAATGCTTAGTAGACCGGTAGTCCTCTACGGACACGAGACCTGGACGATGCTCGTGGAGGACCAACGTGCACTGGAAGCTTTCGGAAGAAAAAATATGCGTACCATCTATGATGGGGTGCAGATAGCGGACGGTGGGCAGCAAGGACTATGTCCAAGGGCTCCGCCAAACAGGCGGTCAGGTGGAGGACGATATGTGGACCCTCCGTGGATGGTTGACGATGTGCAGCCATGAATCGAGCGGATGGAGAAGTTTTTTTTTCTAAACTGCACAGGCCTTAGCCAGAGCAAATAAATAAATAAATAACATCTAATGTTCAAAACTCAAGGACAGTTTTGGTGACCTACAGTACATCCAAACAATCAGCCGATATATGCAATTATATTAACTTCCAGAATACGTAATGCAAATTGCTTAACATGTATTGAAACTTTGAGTATCGTAAAACGTCCCAAACTCAAGAAAAGTTTGGATAATCCTGAATATTTATAATCTATCTACAATGTCTTGTTGGATCCCTACTGAATCTTTGAGCAATGAAAGTAGCCTTCAAAGCAGCTGTACTGCCGCTAACCGCAAGTCGAGCACATCTGTATATGGGCCTCCATATACAGATGTGCTCGACTTGCGGTTAGCGGCCGTGTATTCCTGAATAGTTTAGCTGATGCAGAATATATCAGAACTATCTTACGAAGTATATTGAGCTTCCAGGAGCTGTAACGCACATGGCTAAATACATTTCGAAACTTTGAGTGTAGAAAGTGCTGCTTTTGTAGCTGTATATTTCATGTTCGAAATCAAGGATAGTTTGGATGACCCAGAATATCATAAAACTATCTTACAACATCTGTTGATCTCCCAGGAGGTGTAATGGGTATCTGTAGGTCTCAAGTCCCGAACTCAAGAATTGTTTGGATAACTCAGAATAACACAGAACTATCTTGGATAGATCCATAAAGTACGTCACGCAAAAATTGGCGATTTTCAGTCCCGCTCCCCTCTTCGACACACTTTTTGTATTCTTCTTATTGGCATTACATCCCCACACTGGGACAGAGCCGCCTCGCAGCTTAGTGTTCATTAAGCACTTTGACAGTTATTAACTGCGAGGTTTCTAAGCCAAGTTACCATTTTTGCATTCGTATATCATAAGGCTAACACGATGATACTTTTATGCCCAGGGAAGTCGAGACAATTTCCAATCCGAAAATTGCCTAGACCGGCACCGAGAATCGAACCCAGCCACCCTCAGCATGGTGTTGCTTTGTAGCCGCGCGTCTTACCGCACGGCTAAGGAGGGTATTACATATAAATAAAAATTGTATGAACCGTCACGCTGCTCGAAACCCTCTCTCCCTCCTAGAAGCGTGACGTACTTTGTGGATAACCTCCTTGCGGTGTTTTTCTAATTTACTATTAGATTTATGAACATGATTGAATACACAATTGAGGAGAAGGGACATTTGGTCGAAAGCCATTAGCGCGAATGCCACCAGGCCGAAACCTATCTGGCCGAAATTCATTTGGCCGAAAGGGTCATTTGACCGAAAGGATCGTTTGGCCGAATGGGTCGTTTGGTCGAATGGGTCGTTTGGTCGAAAGAGTCATTTAGCCGAAAGGGTCATTTGACTGAAAGGGTCATTTGACCAAAAGGCTCTTTTGGCCGGAAGGATCATTTGACCGAAAGGGTTGTAACTAATGGGGCAGCCCTCAATTCGGCACATATGAGACTCCCCTCCTCATAACCTCAGAGTCGGCATTCGCGCTTGATTCTCTCGCGACCAAGAAAACACCTGAATACCGTTAGCAACTTCACTCACTTTATTCAGCACACAGGTACCTTCTCTCCCACTTTCTTATTCGGATATCTCCTACCTTCTTCACCTTCTCACTACTCTTCTTCTGTTGGCGGGCCCCCTTCTCCGGTCCGCTGACCTCTAGACCGTTCTTCCTACGTTCGTCCCCGTACTGCTTCCGACTCCACGACGATGTTCAGCCACCTGCCCTCCTCCGCCGAGCTATAATAAAATGGGGGCGTCCACGGACAATTGGGGGACGTTGTGCCGGGGCTGATCCTTATTGGACGGCTTTCGGATCCTGGTACGTATTGTCGAGACGGCAACTGGTCACTACACGTTATCTGGTCTGGTTCAACTGGAATAATCACGGGCAGCTCCGACGTTAAACCCACAAAGAAAAGAGGGGTCCTGCGAGTACATTGGGGGAAAGTATGTAGCGTCTTAGTTTTGGAGGGGGTTGGAGTTCTGGTCGAGGGTTTTTCCCTGGATGGTTTCCTTAGCTTTACAGCTTCCACTGGCTCACAAGGCTTCACTTCACTACCTTCTACTTGATGTTTATTAAAACTGGTTGTTTGTTCAGACGTCTGTCGTGTTTGGATATCGCTTTCGAAATGATTCCAAGCAATGGCGCATATCCTTTCAGAACCCCCGACCAAGCAAACTTCCCCTCCAAGCCTTTTGCCTATCATGGCGCCTTCTACGCCACCCCCAATGGCCGTCCAGTTTTCCGTGATCCTGCAACTGCACAATAGGACAGCCTCATATAAAGGTGTGGCCAAAACTACCAAAAGGCCAATTTTAGATTTGGGCGAGTAAAATGTGATGAATAAACAGCTTATAACCCATATTTCTATAATCAGGACGATTTTATTTTTTTAGATTTTTTAGGGAGGGATGGGGGGCGTTCAAACTAGCCCCTCCTAGAATTGATATTTTTACGTTTCTTGGGAAAACGGACAGCTTTGCCTTGTTTTCGTCTCAAAAGTAACATATTTATATATCGTTACAAAGCTCAGATCTATGCAACAGACTTGATAATGTAATAATAGCTCCGTCCAGAATTTAGTTTTTAGTTGTTTTGTAAAAGCATATTTTACGCAATATTTAACGAACTAAACAGTTTGGTACCCCGCAATACCCCGCAGTAAAACATCATGCACTACACTATTGAACTCATAAGTTTTGAGGACCATGAATAAAATTCTGCCCAAATTCACAACTTTGTAAGATACACGAATTTTAAAAATTGCCCATTTTTGCCTTTTTCGTGTACTAAGTATACGTAAAAGCTACATGATCGCTCTAAAAGCATTAAAAAAAGCCCAAACACGCATAGTGTTGTATACCGATCGACTAAGTTCGAAGAATTGAGGTGATGTCTGTGTGTACGTGTGTGTGAATGTCTGTATGTGTGTGAGCAGAAATGGTTTTAACTCGTTTTTAAGCACTTACTCTAAACCGATTTGCTCGCAACAAGTTTCATTCGTCAGAGAACGTTGATCCATTGTTGTTTATAAAAAAGGGCTGGATCGGACTATGGGCTCAAAAGTTATGGCCAAAATACATTTTCTTATAATGTACGAGAAAGACAATATTACCGCTAGGGGGATTGATCAGGTGTTTTGGTAAACTTCAATTCAATTTTAATTGAGGTTACTCAATGATGCCACTTTAATTGAATTTGGTGACGAACACAATTCACATAACATTTTTAGGGGGAGGGTGATGCCTGAACGTTGCGCTTAATTCTAAAAAAAATCATCGATCATATAAAAAGCATTACGCAGTGAGAGGGGAAGTTGTTCAAAATTTACAATTTTGACATTACTACATTATAGGAGCGAATTATAGATTTAACCATAACGTGTCATAACGTGTTGATGAGTAGTGTGTTGAATAACTCCTTGCCACAATACCTTTTTATAATTATGAAAGAAATCTTAATGAAATATTACATAAATGAAATTACGTTTCGTTGATGTCACAATATGATGCTAATTGAATCTGTTCTACCCTCCTTTGTTGGCTTAATAAGTTCCACTCAGTGAATTTTCAACATCAGAAGCTGATAGTGCTTTTTTGATCATTTTAGGAAATCTGTGTTGCGTCCATTTGTCTGTGACACGAATATACAGTTTATATGACCATTAGTATTTTATCCAGCATCAAACAGGCTTATTACTAGCCAAAAAGTGATCAAATTCCGTTGTTTTTGTAGAATATGACAAAAATCGATACTATGCCGAAAATGGTGGTGGTGAATAGTGGAACTATGTGTGATGTGGCTGCATCCTTTCCAGTGGGTGATGAGTGGTTGTGATGCTTAGCGCATATTCAAATTTCTTCTTGGTTAAACAATACCACATACATATATTTATTACACGGAATAAAAACGCGAATATCTCACTCATCTCGAAACGACAGACACACCACTGGTTACAGACACACCACTGGATTAGCGGTGCACGCGGCATCATCATTCTTGATACCAGTCGTGCAGAGGGAAGCAGGCGCGAAGTCGACCCTTCCCACCTTCCGAGGACATAGGGCGTGGTAAGGCCACCTGGAAAGCCGGCAACGCGCTGCCACGATACCATGGTGTTCTTCTAGAAAAGCGAGTTACGATGTTCGGTGCTGCAAGGACACGCAGCTAACCTCGAGGGTGCGTTGTGCACTGGCCCCCCTTTGAAGCATTACTTTCTGGTTGTACCGAAGGGACTATGGGCTTGGCGGCAATGGAAACGGTTTAGCGGGTCGGGAATGTAGTCCTGCCTCCCTCAGTGATCCCTAACCCCGCACTTCCTGGTCAACCCAGGATGTCTGTTGAGCAGATTCCCCCTCCATTGTTTAGGAAGAAGAAAAAAAAAAGAGTCGTTTGGCCGAAAGGGTCATTTGGCCGAAAGGGTCGTTTATCCGAAAGGGTTGTTTGGCCGAATGGTTCGTTTGGCCAAAAGGGTCATTTGGCCAAATGGTTCAGTTGGCCGATTGGTTCATTTGGCCGGAAGGGTCATTTGGTCGAAAGTGTCATTTGGCCGAAAGGGTCATTTGGCCGAATAGGACATTTGGCCGAATAGCTCATTTAGTCAAATAGTTTATTGAAAAGTGAGAAATTAGGAATGGGAACTACGTCGCACTACAACCTTCGTGCTTCTCACTTTTGACAGCGAGAAGTGAAAAATGAGGTGTGAAAAGTGAAACGTCTCACTTCTCACTCCTCATTTATCACTTCTCGCTGTAAAAAGTGAGAAGCGCGAAGTGAGTAGTGAGACAACTCACTACTCACTTCGCGCTTCTCACTTTTGACAGCAGAAGTGATAAATGAGGAGTGAAAACTGAGACGTCTCACTTCTCTTTTCCCATTTCTCACTTCTCACTGTGAAAAGTGAGTAGTGAGACGTCTCACTTCTCTTTCCTCATATTTCACTTTGTAGTCGGCGCTGGGCGATGCTCTTGAATGTAGCGGATGGCTACATGAAGGACAATTAATTACACACAATGCACGGGAAACAACGAGCACGCGGAGCACATTACCTGGACAATTTCTTCGAGAAACGCACAAAACTGATCCTAACGCACACACTACGTTTGTTAAGCAAACTTGACACTACTTAACAAAAAGAAATAGAATTAAATAAAGAAAATCTAACACGTTGCTTAACTTATTAACTTACACTTAAACAAGAAACGAATCACGGACAAAAAGGCGCGACACTTCTGCTTCAGTTGGCGGTTTGGGAGAAATTGAATTTGAAGCCGTTACCCTCAGATTAAGGATGGTGACCTCGGCCGAACAGGAATTCGGCATTTCCCGCGAACTTCATTGAAATAGTTCGGAAGTCTGGAAGCTTACGTTCGCTAATGTTTCGGGTTCAGCCGTGACCTTTTCTCTCTTAACATCTTCGGCGGATTTCAAATAAACTTGACCTTCGGAGCTGTTGGCTGAGTACTTTAATCACGCAGGCGCTTAATGACGCCGCACTTTGATCGTATTGTGCTAGGCTAGATTTTGGCGCGATTCTATTTAAAAGCCTTAAATTGATAGGTAATTAACGATTCATCATCTAAGCCATACAGCTAAGCTAATACAGTAATATCCCGATTTTATCACCCCCCTGGTGAATTTTGGGGTGATAAAACAGGGTATGTGACAAAATCGGTAAAAAAAAATATTTTAAATTTTTTATTCCATTTCACAAATATGAATCATTGTATGCCTTGGAAAGGCAAAATGCGTGAACGGTACCAGTTTTTTTTTTGTCGAAAATGCTTATAGAATCCATCCCAGGTACTCAGAAGTCATTCATAATAAACTACTAGCGGTGAAAGTTATTTCAAGGAAATCGACGTTGTTTGCAGTATTATTTACGAAAGTAAAAAGAATGACTAAAATTTTCAAAAATTTTTGGGGTGACAAAATCGGGTCGAAAACGTGATAAAATCGGGGGTAGACAAAATCGGGGAGTGACAAAATCGGGTCAATACTGTACGTATATCCACATTCTAGCGCGAAAAAGTATGGCTGTTTATTATTCCCCTGTTCTTCATACGATCCTGTCTTTTCAAACCCCGACGTTGGTAGTAGATGTTTACAGTTTTTCGGCCGCATGCAGAGTCGGATCGACGGCGTTGGTTCTGTTAGACACACTAGCAGTGCTGCTCAGTGGTCGCAACAGTATATTCGGCCAACCAACTTTCGGCCAAATGGCTTTCAGCCGAATGGGTTTCAGCCAAATAACCCTTCTCCCATAATTGAATACACGAATCAGCTTTATTTTTTTGCACAAAAAGTTTAGTTCCAAGGAGTTGTTGAAACAATGCACCATGCATCTCCATATAGCTTATGCTTATATGATCAACATGTTTAAAACTTGTAGGCATGAATAGTATTATATCTCCAAAAGCAATGAAATTACAAACTTGGCGTCTTGGACAAAGTTTTTCAGAAGAAGTTTTGCTACATCTTTTATGAATACACAAACCTCGTGTGTTGTAAATGATGATGATGATACTACCATCTATTGTTGCAAGGCACCTGCCGATAGCACTGGCCTTATCTGACAAACGATTTGATCATGATTATACTATTGTTCGTATTTCATCAAACTCCTGTATGGAGGTCCAAAAATGGGTGGGGTGGTTCCATAAGCAGAGACACTTATGCGAATCCACGGGATGAATAGAGAATCTCCTTCCATAAGAAAGTTCGTACATACAATAATATAATCTAGCCCTCGTTTCCTAGATTGACCCAATAGATTAGATGGGGAGAAGAGCACGCTTTTTATCCACGAGATATTAACAATAGGAAGTTGGCGATTCCACTCTTCCTTCAATTCCATGTCCTGGATGAGAAGGACCTTTCTTCAACGCCATCTAGTTTTAGATTTATGCCTTCACAGATAGAAAACCAATAGCTCTTCACGAGAAGTTCTGGTTTAGATAGGGGAATATGCTTCATTCTGGTTCAAAGATCGAGAAATAGACTTCTTGATTTCTGAGAAGAATAAATAAAATAAAAAGACAAATGGAAGTATCATACATAATAACATTATTGTTTTAATTAATATGAATATGTATTTTTTGCCTTTCTCATCTCATGTGTTACTAAAAATGCAATGCCTCGTACCGTGGACCTCTTGATCTGCAGGCCCTGACACTACCACATAGCCCACACTAGATCCATACCAGTGGGTCGAGCATACTGGATGACATTGCTCATAAATCATGGTCAACTTTGTTTTACCATGGGGGGAATGGTCTTGCTTGACTACCCTAGTCAAATGTTGAGTATTTTTCGCTTAACTTTTCAAAAGGACCTAAGTAACATTTTTTTCATGAATTAATTTGAGCACTGCAATCAAAAGCTTTCATGTTTTTCTGTTGATTGCGCTATTCAAATTAATTCATGAAAAAAATGTTACTTAGGTCCTTTTGAAAAGTTAAGCGAGATTTCATGAAAACTGCATTATTACATGCCGAATCTTATTTTTCAGAATAAAGTGATGTATGGTCGAAACTTCCGCAACACTCGAAGGAAATGAAAGGAAAAATTGAATTGGGCACATATTGAAAATTTATACTACCCGCAGAAGCACCTAAAATTATTTTTCTGGTGTTCAGGCATTTTTTCAGCTAAATCTAATAAAAAGTCATAGAATAAGCCCTCTAAATATCCTAGTATCAATGACAAAGTGGTAGATAATAGTCTAAAGTAGCTATCAATGACTAATCCTTTTATTATGTGGAGTTAAATTGATGCATTCAGACGATATTTTTACGAAAAAGTCTGAAAATCACAAATCTCGTTTGGTGCACCTCTAAATCTCCATGGATTTGGCTGAAAATTGGTCAGGAGACTCCATTCAAGATACTCATTGAAGAAGAGGGGTGGCACTTTGAATCTGGAATACTTTTGAAAATGGTGAACAGGTCCAGTAAATATGTATACCACCAAGGATATCAAACGAATGACGACTTTTTGTATTCTATATGATGAGATGAATGTCTCAATTAGCATTGCAAGCAAGGGTCTTGAAATCCAGCATAACCTCGTATGTTGCACGGTGTAATAAAATGGATTATTATCGAAGTTTCATGTACCTCTGATTTTTTTTCACAGAAAGTTAGGCAAGGTCATTAGAAATGAGGTACGGGGTGTTTTAAAATATTTCATCGGCGATTTTTTGAAAAAAGTGATTTTTATTGTTTTCTTCTCTAATATACCGTACAAAAAGTCAATTGATAACCCAACAAAGGATCAATCATTGTAATTAATTCTTTAAATTGAATATATACACATTTGTAGCTTTTTTGCCTTTCTCGTATCTATATAGATAACCTATCTTGACACGGAAAAAAAACTTTGAAAAACATTTTTAAAATTCAAGCGTTCCTAAAGTATTTTTTGTGCAATATTTTTGTTTTGAAATCTTTGCTAAAACAATAATCTATCTCTGTCATCTATATTGTTCTCTGATGAATATTGTTTTTGCATTTCTATCTTCTGACATTTTTACTAGATAACCTGCCCGCTGAAGTGCGCCGTATTTTATGAGATTCAGAATGTTTTCTCCTTTGATGATGGATTTTGTTTGTAATTCATACGTATGAGCCACATATCTTTTTTTAGCCTCTCACCGAGTATTGAATGCAGCATCCTCCGCTAGAAAAATCTAAAAGTATCCTAGGCTGCTTTCAACGTTTCATGTCCGTAATTGTCCACCCGAAGAATTGAGGAATTATAAAAAGCGATTTTCGTTTCCATCTGAGTTCTTTTTCATCGCCTGTATTGTACGAGACCTAACTTAAACCTAAAACTGGTTATGTACGCCAGAGGTAACCCTATTTAAAGCAGACAATCTTCATAGGAAACGTCATTGCCAGTGTTTACAGCATTGTTAGTGTCTGTCAGTGTTTGTCAGCATTTCAAAGGTTAATTTTGTTTATGCATCTTCAAACATATCCCCTTTACTTTCTTAGCACAAACAACACTAAGCTTATCTCTGTCTCTGCAGGTAATTATGTACTTCATCTTGGCAGAGCTTATGCATATGCTCCTAGATTTTGCAGATGAAATTAAGCTCCATAGAAAACAATCGCAGAGTAGTGGTGGAGACTTTTGTCTCACTGAAGATTGAGATGATAAGAAAGGACATATCCATTCAGACTACCAGTATGAAGTACTTTGTTACGGATAGAAATAGATATAAGAGGATGTACAGGAGATGATTAAAGGCTTTGAAGAAATAGTTTACATTGGAATGCTTGTGAAATGGGATGATGATCCCTAGTAACATCGTTGTACTTATGTATAATGGTTTCATAGCACACCTGAAGAGTAAATCGCTATTTTTAAAAAACATTATAAAATCATAATTATTACTTGGGCGCAAAAACGGTTTCTACAGATTACCAGATTACTGCTTATAAAAGTATGAATAACCCACACAAATATGGAATCAATCAAATGTGAGACAGTTATGTTTGTATCAACAATATAGCTTCCGTAACATGCAACCGGCAATGGAATTTGCTCTGTATAACTCCATTCAATAGCCTATTTCGGACATAAAGCGTGGTAATTATAAGAAGCAGGCCAGTAAGGTTTTGGGGTTTTCAAGCAAAATGTGCTGCGAACAATATTCGGTAAGGTTATTGCACATGGTGTGTACCCCACAAATGATGAGACACTGTATCTAGAGGAAAATATGAAACCTTTAAAATATGGCAGACTGACAATGGGCTGGTCTCATAGTGCGAATGTCGGAAGGAAGAAATGTGAATACAACATTCAATAGGGAACCATATTTGGGCTGGAAAAAGATGTTAATTGCTAAAAAAAATTGAAAATAACGCAAAAAAAATTAAAAAAAAAATAGTTTAGGAAGGCTTGAATTACAGAAGTTGATATTTTTCAAATAATTAGATCTATTTCAAGATAGGTTTTCAACTCAAAAAAGTCTACAAATGTGTACATTTTCAATTTTGAGAATTAATTACAATGATTAATCCTTTGTTGGGTTATCAATTGACTTTTTGTACGGTATATTAGAGAAGAAAACAATAAAAATATTTTTTTTTTCAAAAAATCGCCGATGAAATATTTTAAAACACCCCGTACCTCATTTCTTATGACGTTGCTTAACTTTCGGTGGAAAAAAATCAGAGGTACATGAAACTTCGATAATAATCCATTTTTTTACACCGTGTGTTGTAAAGCGAAAAAACTATTTTTTTTCCTCTCATTTTTAGGAGGATCGATCAGTAAGTTGAATACTTCTTAAGAAGCGCATTAACTTATTGATAAAATATTTGGAAGACACCATTAGGCTAAATCGTATAATGAAAGTATTATTATATAAACGCGCTAGAAAAAACGATTTTCGCGACTGTGCGACTGTGGTTTGTAAACATAAAAAGTGGCAAGAATGGCAGATTTCGAATATTGTCAGAGGTATAGAATCATTTTGAATCATTTATAAATGGCTATATTGTTTATTTCTTCTACAAAAAAACACACAAATAGATTACATTAATTTTCTATTTATCGAGCATTTTAGGAGAAAAATGTTGCAAAATTAGTTCACTATTCATTTATTTCCACTATAATCACTTTGTATCAACATATACGTATTTCGTTTTCTAGAAATCGATAACAAAGCACTGGAGAAGCTTTCAAATACAAAACGAAATACGTATCTGTTGATACAAAGTGATTGAAGTGGACCATAATTGAAAACCGTATATTGAATTGTGAAGTCTCTTAACTAGAAACATATTTACATACTTCATATGTAGTGAAACTGCATAGATGCTTATCACTTATTGGCTGGATTTGACTCCCAGCTCATCGGCAACCTTTTTGTACAGATCATAACGTTTTATTGCACCGGCACTGCCTGCTGGCTCCAAACCACCGTTGATCGCATTTGTCGTCAAACCAAAATTATTATTAGCAGGACCTCCTGCTGGTCGAACGCGTTTCTCCCAGAACCACACCGAAACGCGCATCGACATATCCACACTATCGGACACCAAATCAGGATTGTTAACCAATCGATCATCATTGAAAATGGCCCTCGAAGCATCTCTATAATTGTAGTCGTGAGTCAGTTGAATATAACCCCGGCCGTAGTAGCTGGTGCTTCCATAGTCGTGGCCGCGTCCCCTTCCGGTTTCAACGCGATGCTGGAAGCCACCGCTCTCGTGAATCAGCTGTGCAATGAACATTGCTGCTTCGTTTTTTTCGCTGATTGACCCATTGATGTGCTTGACGATGGTCTGGGCTTCGTCGTGGCCCAACGAGCTATAACCGCACGCTTTTAAAGCCGTGTTCAATTCATCAGCGCTCACCATGGTTGGAGATTTACTATTGACCACAAACTACTGAACCGTCTTAACCATCACCTGGATTGAACTGGATCATTTGGCGGTGGTCGGTCGATGCTTATATGCAGCAGATAGTAAACATAGCTTTTCTAACTGTGGTGTTAAATAGAGATAGATAATCTGAAGTGGATTGTCCTTTTCGGAAGGCAAATTGGTGATCATTGATTAGTTTCTTCTTCTTCTTCTTCTTCTTCAAAGGCTCTAGATTCCAACTGGAACTTGACCTGCTTTTCAACTTAGTATTCTATAAGCATTTCCTCAGTCATTAATTGAAAGCTTTTCTATGCCCGCCATTGCATGAGAATGTATCTTGTGCGGCAAGTACAATGGATACACTATGTCCAGGGTGTCGAGAAAGTTTCCAACTCGAAAACATCCTAGATCAGACCAAAAATCGAACTCGCTTGTTCCGGATTGGTAATCCTACTCCAATCCTACTTTGCTCGCACGGCTAACTGGAGTGATCATAGTCAGTGAAATGAATGTTCCATCCGTCTAAGGGCGCTTCGGTCATTACTACTGCTAGATTGTAGTGGTGGGCATTATCAGTCTCTGGTTATCAGTACTTCATTGAACATCGCCCTGGAAAACTTCTTAATCACGCCGATGCACTATCACGATTGCCACTCTTAGGGAATACGGATATCCAACATGTAAGTCTCGGTATCAATTGCATTACTAATGCTTCAGCATTGTGAACCTCGATTTTGTCCGGCATCAGCCAAAGTCAGACGAACTTTTGTCAGATCAGATCGGTTGGTCGAAACAAGTTGAGCATTCTCTGAATCCTTACACATTCCTTAAGTCTCATTTTGAAATAGATGATGATGTCCTCTATTTTGACGTTAGAGTACACTCAGGAAAATTGACACATACTTATTGGCAAAAATCCATGTATTTTGAAATATGTATATCATGTGTCAGCACATACCAAATTGCATACAAATTCACACATGGATACGATGACCCACATAGATAGTATGTATGAACGCTCATGTAATGCATGCGGGCGCATGAAATATATGTGTCGAAAATATGGAATGCATTTGGCAACCCCCATTGCAAAAATCCATGTGTAAACTCATGAATATAATGCGGAGTTTTTTGTGAGTGTAGCTATTCCTGATACTCAGAAGTGCTCTATCATTAGGCAACTACCGTCGTGCGGGACTTCTTTTGATTCCGGGGGCTACTTTGGATTTTTGATTTTTTGAAAAAAATAAACAGAAAAAATACCAAATTTGAAAGAGAAAGTTACCATCCATCTATCAACAAGACACCCGATTGGTGATAATGACAATTTAATATTAATTTTCGTTATAATTCTTGTTTTAAAATGTCCAAAGTAGCCCCTGATTTATCAAAAGAAGCCCCGCACGACGGTATATTTCAATCACGATGGTATTGTAAGAATGAAAATTTTAAGATATAGTTATGCTGTAACGAGCATGTCCGTTCTTTAAATATTTTCGTATTTCCTTCAGCATAAATTATCCGTATTATTAGATTAGTTTGAACCAGTCTAGTACTGGAAAGTTCACCCACTGCATGAATCTTGTTTCATATTCAGTCATTTAAATGAGTTCCTACCCTAGCCAACTCGCACATGCTTTAACCGCCCAAAAGGGAAAAGCAAATATGAAGTTTGCACGCTCGTCGCTGTCCAATGACCCCCGGATGAATGCATTTAGGGGATATTGAACTTGGATCCACTCTCTCAGATTTAGCGAGCCGTTTGATGTAAGCCTTTCGGCGAAGACTAATCCCCCTCCCTTTAACCCTGATCGTTTCGCGAGCGTGGGAATTATTCAACCTTCGGATTTCCGCTTCGGATTTCCCGAAGGTCATGATTGCGAAACTAATTAATAATGCGCACCTTGATCTGAGGACAAATTGATTTTGATCGATCACTTCGTTCTGGCTAGTGGAAGAGGCAGGAGTAAACTTGTTGAGTTGCAAAGTTGTGCGAATAGTAATTAGTTTAGTGCGTGTTGAAATTGTGCAGGTAATTCGTTGGTCATTTTTGTGTGCATTGAGTGTGTGTGTGTTAATCGTGTCGTCGAACGACACCACGTGTGTTCAAATTATGCAGGTTTGTGGCATTCTGCGAAGCTAGACACATCACCCACCCAGCTAAAGATCGCTTCTGACCCCACCGTCAGCTACGAGGCATTTTCCCGGAAGTACGTCGACCGGAAGAGGGCTTGCAAACGTTCATCGCGCCCTAGGCAAAGCTAGCAGACACCCAGATTCATCGCGGAACTGCGCCAACCGTCGGCAGTTCATCACCGCCGCCGAAACATTCATCGACGCGGTCGCGTGAAGACCACAGACCGGAGGGAAGTTCATCAGCGTCACGCTCATCGACGCGAGTTTCGATCCACGGTGCGTCTCTACATGAATGAACGACCGTGGTGATTTCCGTAAATTCCCTCCACCCAAAAGCGTACGCAAAGCAAACCGTAAGTAATCATGCATGATTAGATAAGTCCATGCGCATGGCTCAGTTCCCGCCGCTACCGAAGAACTAAGAGTAAGTAGCGTGCCAATACATCTTCCACGTGACTGTCCTTAGCCCAAGCACTTGCGCTGACAGTCGCGTCTGAGCACACACACGACCAACCGTAATGAACATACTGCACGCATAGCACTCAACACACGCCCAATGAAGACAGAGGTAGATAGAGAAAAAGAGATAGTAAGGGAAAGCAAACAGTAGGCCTAGGCAGTAGAGTAGAATGGAAGTATGAAGAGACGAAACACATGTATGAAATGAATATAAACTGAACATTTGTAGTGGGAAACTGTTAATAGTATTGCGGGCGGAATAAATGCAGGCGAACCGCCGTTAAGGAAAATCTATCCCGAATAGCATGTGATAATAAAGTTGGTTAAAGTCTAGCATGTTAATCGGTCGTTAATTAATTTTTTAAAATTTATTATATATGTATTGCTGGGGCGGTTCCCCGAAACAATCACGATTTCTCCCTATTCTTTTATAGCAGGATTCGCAGGCTCTTTCAGGTCATCCAGTGATGATAAAAGGGCGTAAGTATTGTTTCGCAATCGCCTAATTCCTGCGCTAGTAAAATCGATTTCCCTTCCCCTTTTCCCCTACATTGTCTTCACCCCCAGTCTTACGTCACCCGAATTGTTCCCTCTCTGAAAACGGGAGTAATTAGACCCATTCCCTGGGGGTCTCAGCGGCCGGGCAGCCCTATATCTGGAAGGTGGTCTCCGAAAGGAGTGGCGCTTAAACCACCTATCTTATTTCCCCGGGAAACGTGCGGGTTGGCGGGTTATAACTGGCGCCCAACAAAACAAGGCTAAACAAAACACTCTTGTGTAGGAATTTTTAGTTTAAATTTGTTTTTGTTTATTTTCTGTTTGAACATAAATTGAACGTTTTTCTCATTTTTGTATTTATTTTGTTTCATTGGTAATATTGCTACTCGTTTCTCCTATTTATTAATTAAATTATTTATTTATTAAATTATCTATTTATATATTAAATTATTTATTTATTTATTTATTTTCCTTTTACAAATTTATTTATTTATTTATTTATTCAAATATTTATTTACTAATCTAGTCATAGAGCTAGCATTTTCGAGTACTATTTTTTGGTTAATACATGCAATTTGAATACTGATTTATTATTTACACATAATTACGATTTACATTTGATTGAGAACTCTCTGCTCAAAATGTTTCGTTTGTTCCCACGTGCAGAGGATCTTAATCTAGAAGAGTTAGATTATGAACTTCTTATACGCAATCAACCACAAGACGTTTTCTCACTCGATTTGACTGGAAAGCAGAGACATTTAAGAAGCTTATTTAAAGAAGATTTAAAAGAGGGTAGATCTTACCGATCGCCTCTATCAATTTCGGCGGAGGTTCAACACATTCAAGGGCGAATTGATACTCTCGAAAAAGCTCTTGAGAAGAAAGTGGAGTAAAGTATGAATCGAGGGTTCTACATTACTGGTATCGAACGAAATGGAGTAGGGCTACAGGTGAAGAAGAAAAGAAGTTGCGAAGAGAGCTAGGTCAAAGGATTGAGACGATCATGGAACACTACCAGTTTGAACCACCACAGACCCCAGTTATCAATCAGATAAATAATATAATTACGGGTACAGAAGGGGCTGTAGGCGGTCATAAGTCGAATTCAGCAACACCCGAACGAGGAAGCGATAAAGAAAAAAAATCTTTTGGAGGAAAAAGTTACCGGAACCACTCCAAAAAAGCCATCTGCGAGCGTTGACGACCCATCAGTAATTACCGTTAGTCGAGCAGAATGGAATGAGGTGCAGACAATGTTGAGAGAACTGACTGCTAAGCTGTCGGTAGCTAATTCTATACAACCGAGGGACAGAGTAACAAATGATGATCCACCCAGGACTTCAAGTCAATGGCATGGTGAGGACTTGAACCAACGACCATTTGATACGAAGATAAATCAACTAGTCAATAATCGTTTGCCACTGACATTACGACCAAACCCTTCAGAACGGCAGAGACAGGTACAATATCCCATGCCGAACACGTACCGCGACAACAAAGATGACACCAGTAGCGATGAAGACAGACACGTTCCTACCAGGCAGTATCATGAGCTACCTAGACCATTTCAGGGAACACTGGATACCTACCGAACACGCTAAGGAGACCAGTGGAACAGGTATTCTGCGAGCAGTGACTTCTCGGAGTACGAGAACTCAGGTAATCGTCCAACCACAGGGCATCCGCAAGAGACACGAACGAGAGTCCACTATAGACATTCATTTCAGAACCGCATTGAAAAATAAAAGATCCGTTTCTCTGGAGACCACAGATCGGTCTCCGTCGAAAATTTCCTCTATAAGGTCAAAAAGTTAGCAGAACGTGAAGGAATTCCTATGGAAATCCTTCTACGGGACATACACACATGCTGCTTGAAGGGCCAGCGTCAGACTGGTTCTTCACCTTTGTCGACGAGCTACAGACTTGGCAAAATTTTGAAACGTCCATCACCTACCGATTCGGTAACCCGAATATGGATCAGGGCATTAGATCTAAGATTCACGAACGGAAACAGTTGCGAGGGGAAACCTTCATAGCATTTGTCTCCGAAATCGAAGAGCTTGATCGGCTGTTGTCTCGGCAGTATGGGATAACATGCGCCAACACTACCGGACTAAAATTTCTTTGTTCGAAGTGACAGATCTTCAGCATTTAATCCGGCTGAACCATCGAATCGATGAAGCTGACCCACAAATTCAGCAACAGACACCTGAAGTACCAATGCGTAGACCGGTTCACCAAATCGAGGCTCAGTACAGCGACTATGAAAGCGATCAGTCAGCGTCTATCAACGCGATAGGAAGCAGAGGTAATAGGAATTTTAGACAGGGTAATGAGCACGCTTTGACTAGGGACCAACAGACCAATTCAAACACGTTAAATTGCTGGAATTGCCAGGAGCAAGGCCATGGCTGGAGGCAGTGCCAGAAACCCAAAATCATTTTTTGCTATGGTTGCGGAAACATAGGCAGAACCATTCGCAGTTGTGAGCGATGCTCACCGCCAGTGGAAGGTGTCCTCCAACGCCGACAGGGAAACGAATAAAGGGGTGTGACGTTGGGAATTCGTTCATCTCTCCGGAAGCCGACGTTCCCAAAAACTCAAAACCAACCTTCTCCCATATTTATCACATTAGAATCAATCATACAAAATGTCCACATATCAAGGTCAGAATCTTTGATTCTGAATTGGATGCTCTACTCGATTCAGGGGCGGGGATCAGCATCTTAAACTCCCTTGACATTGTCCACAGATACAATCTTGCAATTCAGCCAGCAGCAATTCGAGTCACTACGGCTGACGGTTCTGCATACGGCTGTTTGGGTTATGTAAACATACCCTTTTCATACAAAGGTCTTACAAAAGTCGTCCCGACATTGGTGGTCCCTGAAATATCTCGCCATCTAATCCTGGGTGCGGACTTTTGGGAGTCCTTTGGTATTAAACCCATGATTGACGTAGGAAAAGGACTCGAGGAGATAGAAACGCGATAACTCTCCGCTCTGTTTCACAATAGAGCCTTCAGGAGATCTTCCATCGCTGGATACGGCAGAGGAAGACGATACATTAGAAATACCAGTATATGAGGGACCAACAGAATCAACACCTAATACGGACGCGATAGAAACCGAACACGACCTTTCCGAACTACAAAGACAGCAACTGTCGAACGTAATAAAAACGTTCGAACTAACATGTGTAGGTAAGCTAGGAAGAACTAACCTGATAGAGCAAGAGATAATTCTCAAGGAAGGGGCGAAGCCTAAAAATGCTCCTATGTATAAATGCTCCCCCTACATTCAGCAGGCCATCGATGAAGAAGTGGAACGATTCAAAAAGTTAAACGCGATAGAAGCATGCTACAGCGAATATACCAACCCTCTTGTACCAGTTCTGAAGAAGAACGGCAAAGTAAAGGTTATGTTTAGATTCGAGGAAAATCAATAAAATTGACCGTGAAAGACACGTACCCAATGCGCAATATGCAAGACATATTTCGTCGATTGGGGAAGGCAAAGTACTTCACGGTCATTGATTTAAAAGACGCCTACTTCCAGATTCCCTTGAAGCAGGAGAGTCGAAACTTCACAGCGTTTCGGATGGCAAAGGGCGTTTACCGCTTCAAAGTGCTGCCGTTTGGTCTTATGAACGCTCCATTCACCATGTCCAGATTGATGGGGTCTGCCTATGATGTGGTGGGGCTCGACAGTGGGCTCTTTTTTTTTGTTAAATATCTTGGCTGTGCACATGCACAGCATATGTTTCGAAATGGACAAATTGATATGAAATTTGCGAAAAAGAATCCACGTGTCTTGGAGGGACTCGAACCCTCAACCTCCTACTCTCTAGATAGGCGTGATAACCCCTACACAACAAGACCACTTAAAGGTCACGTTTGCGGAAAAGCCATCAGAATCCGAGTACCAACCTCCACCGCGGTTAGCTCTCTTTTTTGCAAATTGAATATCTTTCGGATGCTTGATTTGTCCAATCTCCACATGTGCTTTACTATTGTATATCCACAGTCAAGCGAGTGCACATTGTTTATTAAACGAGAGGATCGCACTCCATGCCCCCCAGTAACGGGCTGGGCGGGACGGTATATTCGCATTCTATATTCTATTTAACAAAAAAATGGTTTTCGTACGGCCGAGTTGCCGAATAATATGCAATTAAGTGGGCTCTGTTGAACTTCTATAAAAAGCTGCATGTGTCCCCAAGCAGGCCCTATCAAAGCGACCGTGTGCCGCTCAAAGCGCACTAGCCTAGTCCTGGTGTTGGGCGGGACTTTAAACAAATTTGCTCCGACTGATCGAGCGTCTGTTCACCAAGGAGGTGCGGCTCCAACATCGTCTGTTCTGGCATCCAGCGGCTGAGTATGAAATGCTATTCCCCGGAAGCTATACCTAAGATGGCAGCCCCATCCCGGTGGATAGGGAACCTTGGGCCAACAACCTACTGTTCCCGACACATCAATTTGTTCGAGAATCCGATAATGAAAGAATACGGACTGATTTTACGGGGACGACTCTTAGCGCGAAACAAAGGACACGAATAGGAACATGGAACGTTTTAACCCTAGCCCAGCAGGGTAAATTGGCACAACTTGCCAAAGAGGCACGCCGCATGAAGCTTGAGATCCTGGGACTGAGTGAAGTCCGTTGGCCAAACTTTGGAGAACACAGAACGCCGTCGGGACAAGTTCTGCTATACTCTGGTTTACGAGGTGAACACGCTCCCCGGCATCGCGGAGTTGGCTTCCTACTAAGCGCTCAGGCATACTCTGCGCTTATGAAGTGAGAACCTATAAGTGAAAGGATAATCATTGCCAGATCTAGAACACGGGTCCGAAACATTCCGATCTGCAAGACAAAGAGAACTTCTACAGTCAACTCAATGCCAACAGAATTCCGAAAAGGTGATATCAAGATCTGTTTGGGTGACTTCAATGTGAAGATCGGATTCGACAACTCGAACCATGAGCGCATTGTGAGACGCCATGGTCTCGGAGAAATGAGCGAAAACAGAGAGCTGTTCGCAGAATTTTGTGGTAATAACGACATGGTGATCATCGATCGGTTCACAAGGTCACGTGGGTCTCCCGTGACGGCTTTACAGAAAATCAAATCGACCACATCTCCATCAGCCAAAAATGGAATCGGAGCCTTCTTGATGTACGGAATAAACGTAGTGCCGATATCGCGTCTGATCATCACCTCCTCATCGGCGAACTACGCCTGCTCATTGCGCGGATTTGTCGGCAGGAGGAAAGAGTTGGACGACGGTTCAACACACGCCGACTGGAAGATGCCACGGTGAAACGGTCCTTCGTTGAAGAACTGGAGACGCGTGCTGCAGATATTCCGGAAGTTGGCAGCGTGGAAGACCAATGGACCGCCATCAAGAATGCCTTTATCGCCACCAGCGAGAACAATCTCGGCGAACTGCACACCCAGAGAAAACAATGAAATTCGGTCAATACCGAAGCTCTATCACTGCTAGAGATTCAAACACCCATCCAAAGCATGAAATCGAATAAAGCCCCAGGGGTCGACCGCATATCTTCGAGATGCTCAAAGCTGACCCCATGACATCCGCTCAACTACTGCATCGTTTATTTCGTAATATCTGGGACACCGCAACTTTCCCGGTCGACTGGATGCAAGGTATCTTAGTGAAGGTGCCCAAAAAGGGTGACCTGACTGTATGCGATAACTGGCGAGGCATTATGTTGCTGTGTACCGTTCTCAAAGTTCTGTGCAAAATTATCCTAGCCTGGATTCAGGAGAAGATCGATGCGACTCTCCGGCGGCAGCAGGCCGGATTCCGTGCCGGAAGATCCTATGTGGACCATATTGTCACGCTTCGTACCATTCTGGAACAGGTCAACGAATTCCAAGAGTCCCATCACTTGGTATTTATTGACTACGACAAAGCTTTCGCCCGTCTCAATCACGAGAATATGTGGGGCGCCCTGAGACGCAAGGGAGTTCCTGAGAAAATCTTCGGCCTCATCGAAGCACAGTTCGAGGCCTTTTCGTGTAAAGTGCTGCACAATGGGGTCCTGTCCGACCCTATTCGGGTCGTAGCTGGTGTGAGGCAAGGATGTATTCTATCACCGTTACTGTTCCTAATCGTAATCGACGAGATTATGGTAGATGCGATTGACCGTGAACCAAACCACGGGCTGTTATGGCAGCCCATAACCATGGAGCACCTAAACGTCTTCGAATTGACTGATGACGTTGTACTTCTCGCGCAATGACCCTCTGATATGCAGAGTAAGCTCAACGACCTTGCCGAGCGCTCCTCTTCGGCAGGTTTAGTCATCAACGTCAACAAAACCAAATCGTTGGATGTAAACACGGTGACTCCTTCCAGTTTCACAGTAGTCGGGCAACCAGTGGAGAATGTTGAAAGCTTCTAATATCTTGGTAGCCAAATGGCGTTCGACGGTATTAGACGGCTAAGATTGACATAGGCGCACGGATCAAGAAAGCAAGGGCTGCCTTTGCAAGTTTAAGAAATATCTGGAAAAACAGGCAGATAAGTGAACGCACCAAAATACGAATTATCAACTCTAACGTGCTGTTATACGCTAGCGAAACATGCTGTGTATCAGTGGAGAACACGTAACACAAGCTCCATCGTCGTTGTCACCAGAGGCCGATAGCAAAAGAAATTCGGGATCTGAAGTGGGGCTGGGTCGGCCACACTTTACGTAGGGGCGGAAACGAAATCTGTAAACAAGCATTAGACTGGAACCCAGCAGGACATCGCAGCAGAGGCAGACCCGGAGGCTCATGGCGGCGAAGCCTCAATAAAGAAATAAAAGAAGTCGACCGAAATCTAACCTGGCAACAGGTTAAAGTGATAGCTGGGCAACGCTCAGGATGGAGATCTTTCAAGTTGGCCCTTTGCACCACTGGAGGTGTACAGGATCCATAAGTAAGACCGATATTTGTTTGCTGTCCATGCGAGAACTGAAATATTACAGTCAAACCTACATGAGTCGATATCGAAGGGACCATTGACTCAGGGAAATATCGAGGAGTGGAATAGAACATCCTTGGGAAGCTGTTTGAATGGACCATCACAGTAACCCAGAAATATTTTTTAAGTATGGCATAATTTGCTTCCATGAGTCGATATCGAGTCATGGAACATCGACTCATGCAGGTTTGACTGTATTGTCCTCAACTGTTATGCTTTGAGCAGGACGTTGCTCAATATGTTTATTATGACTTTTGGGTTATTCCAAATATTGTGCTACCCGCGTTCAAGGTAGAATAAGTTGGTAACTAAACTTTAAATCTGTTAAGCGAAAATACACGCTAAACTGTATGGTGTCTTTCTGTTCTAATAAAAGAACATCATTTATTGTTTGAACCACGCTTTCCAGCTGTCACTGTCAAATAATACATCAGAAAACAACAATCTATGTTTTTACTGGATGTTTTTACTTTTGAAAATGCGACGAGACTACAATATTGAAAAAGTGGCAGAAACAGATTCTAATTAGTTACATGGGAGTGAGAGTCATCCACCTCACATCTGCTCCACATTCACACTTACTTCCTGCGGATAGGATGATTTATGTTAATCAGTCTTTACAGTTTTTGTTCCACATTAGGAAATGGTTTTCAAAAACTCAGATTAATCCACCTAGCGTTGGTGGTGCCTTTCTCGCATTTAGTTAAGACACCAACCTTATATGGGGTTTATATGGTCCGATGTACAATTTTCTTCATAACTTTTAATCGCAATGACCGATCGTTATAAAATTCAATAGTGATCAACAAGGCTTTGTCCCCTGTCGAATGAAACTTGTTGCGAGAAAATTGGTTAAGGATTACTATACGAAAAGTTGTCTAATGTTTTTTTATAGTTTTTGTGCACACATACACACACATGCACACATACATACACACGAACAGACAGACATGTGCTCAGCTCGTCGAGCTGAATTGATTGGTATATAATACTATGGGTCTCAGAGGCTTCTATAAAAAGTTAGTTTTCGGAGTGAAATGATAGCCTTTCGGTACAACTTAGTTGTACGAGAAAGGCAAAAACGATATTAATGTTGCTTCAAACCTGCGATGCAGGATTGAAACAACAATAATGTTCAATCGAATAATCATCTTTCATAAAGCAACATGATTGAAACTTAAGGCCACTTGCCTTAATGTTGATATACACGTCATAAATATTAACAAAAATAAGAGATGAACCAGTCTCGGGTTGAGCAACTCTTTAACAAGGAATAAAATAAGAATCAATAATGATGAGATTTCGCAAAATACAATTAAGGACTATAAAGCAGTTTTCTAACGTGGAATTATTTGTATCTAATTTCCAAGGATCAATAAATATTGCATCTGGAATTCTGCTAGGTGGGTCGCATATGGACAAGTTTGGGAACCTCTACTCTACACCGTACATGCACATCCAGCTACCATCCATCACTTTTGCACCTTATCCAGTGAACACGCAACTTGCAAGTACTTTCCCGGTGATTCATCAGCACTCACGGAAGAAGTTCCAGTGGAAAGGATAAACCCTTTTCGCGCCTGCTGTCCCCGTCGAGATACATGTACTGCGTGCACGGGACTTTTTTTCCCGTTACTATAGTTGGGACACTCCGGATAATTAACACCACCAACCGCAAGCAGCTTCAATTTGTTTCGGACATCCGTCCTGGCAGAAAAAAAAATAATAAAATAAAAATAAAACTTGGCTCCGGTGAACACACGAGAACGCCGGTTGCATGACTCGTTGGCATTCGCGCGAAAGGTGATTTGCAAATTAAAATTCTGAAAAATGCAACCTTAACAACCAGTCGTTTCAATTATGGCAAAAAATATGCTGTGATGCTCACACGGACGGAAGCCATTGCAGGGTGGTTTTCTGGAAGCCGCGGCACATAATTCCAACTGACAGTCGTACGCCGCTGCTGCCGGGAGGAGGAAACGCTACCTTCGATAACAGTTTCGACAACGGGCTTGAGTTTGTAATCCCTTTCCAGCCTAGATACGATGGCTGTAATGATGTGACACCCGTGACAACGGCGATGTGCCACTTCTCCGGAGCTTGCTGTCAGCCGCTGACGAAGTAGGATATTGTTTAGGGGGCCTTATGACTCTCTTTGTGCGGCTGAAGGTGATACATGCCCTAATCGCATTACGAAGTGAACCCTTTGGGTTGCTATCGGCGAGCATGTAAAACTTTGCGTTTTCCGGGGAACGTTCGAGTTTTGCAAATTGAATTTGTGTATACGGGTGAATAAGGGCTCGTAATTAGCGCGGATATGCGATCCGAATCGCGGGGGTTGCGTCATACATATCAGGAGAAGTATGATGACAGACAGCATTTGTTCGAATCTCGTTCAGCTTCGAACCCGCATTAATATATCATGTAAGGGAAGAATAATTATTGATGCATTCGAAAGTTTAAGCTAGCATTCCGTGATTATGTTGTATTGAATTAAACTCCATTTGTAAGAAATAAGGAGACAAGATATGTTTAAGCCAAAACTTGCATGATTAAGTTTGTTTATGTCCGTAGTACCTAACAGAGATAACACCTCCTCTACGGAGGTGCAAATCTGATCAAGCATCTGTTCTCCATGTAAGGAGCGAATCACAACAGCATCTGTTCCCCATGCTAGGGGCGGCTGATCAACGTCCGAGTGCCAACGAAGGACTCTACACAAAACTGTGCACCATGGAGAAGGCAGCCCCTTCAACGCGATGTAGGTAGCGCCTACCGAAGATTCTACAGGGCGTGTGTTCCATAGCGAACACTTCATTCAAGTATCACATCTACTATAGCGGCGGTGATAGAGAAAAACGAGGAGTTGGCTTCATAGTGATCAGGAAGCAGATGAAGCGTGTTATCCGACCGCATTTGCATGTTGAGAATGAAGGGCAAATTCTTCAACTAAAGCCTGATCAGCGTCTATGCCCCATGTGTTCTATGAGAGCCTTGATAAGGCCTACGAAGAGTGCCCAACATTGTCATCGGAGATTCAAATGCGCAGATTGTTTCTTTCGCCCTGTCATTGGTACGGAAAGTCTTCATTCCGCTACCAACGATAATGGTAACTTGTAACCTTTGCTGGTTGGCAATAAGCAGTACCTACTTCCGCACGTAAGAATATCCACAAATACACCTGGCAACACCCGAGGGGAGACATTTATTGTAAAAGATATTTTAGTTACTAGATAAAGATTGTCGCTGTCGTCGCTGTCCGGAACATCTTTTGCTGGCGAGGATAGGGGAGCTAAATGTCAAAGAAGGAAAATCCATACGATTTGACAAGTATGTACCACACATGTTCCGGACAGCAGAACAAAGGGAACCGAAGCGACAATCTTTATCTAGTAACTAAAATATCTTTTCTCATTGCTCACCACGTACTGATCGACGGACGACATTTCTCAGATGTTATAGACGTAAGGTCCTTCAGAGTTCCGAACATTGACTCGGATCAGAACCTTGCAGTTTCAAAAATTCGGGCGCGACTTTCGAGCGTCACGAATTCACAAGGGAACAGAGCGATGCGTTTCAATATCCAACGCTTGTCAGTTGAAGGAGTTGCTGAACAGTACCACCAGAGGCTGGACGAGCGGATAGAAGATGCCACCGGATCTGTCGACGTCAACAGATTGTGGGAAAATATCCACGAAGCTGTGACTACAACAGCGCAGGAAGTATTATGCACTGCACAGCGACGCTAACGAAATGGTTGGTTTGATGAGGAGTGCCATCGAGTGACGGATGAGAAAAATGTGGCTAGGCGTCGAATGCTAGTGGCTCGGACTCGTTCCAACAGAGAGCGGTACAGTGTAACAAGGGCAGAAGAGAGACGAATCCACCGCAGGAAAAAAGGCAACGCGAAGCAACACGTGCAATGACCGAGAGGGGAATTTGCTGACAGACAAGACTGTGGTGGCAGCTAGGTGGAAGGAGCACTTCAAAGATTTGTTGAACGGAGAAGATGAAGGTGTATTAAGGAGCAGGATGGGCATAGTCGGCGACGGTCAAGCTGTGGACGAGGTAAATAAGGCTCTAAACAAGCTAAAAACAGTAAAGCTGCTGGGAACGACGAGATCCCGGTCGAGCTTCTCAAACACGGAAGTGAGCAGCTGCATTAATCAATCCATCACATTATCCAGAAAATATGGGAGGATGAAGAACTGCCTGCCGGCCGGTTGGATGGCCTCACATTTGTTTATTTGTTTATTTAATGTAAATCAACAGTCTAAGGAAGCCCTGTTCTCCAGTTCATGAACAATTTATAAAAAAAGGGCACAGACTAAAGTGTGCCAATTACAGAGGGATCACTCTTCTGAACTCGACGTGCAAAATCCTGTCGCATATCATGTTTAACAGACAGAGACCGCTTGAGGAGTCCTTCGTCGGCGAATACCAAGCAGGTTTTCATGAGTGCCGATCAACGATGGATCAGATGTTAAGCCTGCGGATGTTCCTTGATAAATTCCGGGAGTACAACTTGCAGACTCACCATCTGTTCATTGATTTCAAAGCAGCGTACGATTCAGTGAAGAGAAAGGAGATGTGGTAGATAATGTCGGAATATGGTTTTCCGGCGAAACTGATTAGATTTGAAAACACATGTGGCGGGTGAAGGTTTTAAAACCCTATTGCTCGATGTGGTGCTACCAAGCTGGGAGAAATGACAAAAAAAAAAACAAATTAGTGGATGGTAGCGATAACCGTGGTATGACAGAATGCCAGCGAGTTGTTTCGAGTGATCGCTTTATCAAGCCGATACGTGCCTGACAGTAGTGAGAGATTCCCGCAAGAAGGGCAAAAGTGAATTTTCGGAACATTTCGGGATCTGGGATCCCTTGAATCCAACGTAACCACGCCACTCAGTCGCGGGCTAAAGGTATTGTGCCCACCCCGTGCTTCTCTGTATCGAGGCGTTGCCGCAGCACACCCGTCACCATCGAAGCGAAACCATTTTGGAGTCAACGCCACCACGCCGCTCTACCGTGGGCAACACGCGATTGTCGCTTGCTTGTAACACCTGATCTATCGCCGCCATCGAAGCGAAGCTATTTTGGATTCACCGCCACTGTACAACACCCGATCGCTGCTCCCTTGTGCAACACCCGATCGTGGTTTGATTGCCGTGGGTCCATCACCATTAAATCGAAACCATCTTGATTTCTACGCCACCTCGACGCTCTGGTGTGGTCGTCGGTGGCCAGTATTTCTTCCGTCTCGGGCAAATTCGAAACCGCCGATTGTCCACAGTACGTCTGCTCGATCAAGCCTAAGCCACGCCGCCAAGCTGTTTGTTTGTGACCGCCAAATACTGGCAATTCCTGGTAAGCTGTACCATCGTTCTCACCTGTTTGGCACATGGTCAGAAAGATGGGTTGCAAACGCCTAGAACATTTGCTCTGCTGTGCACCGTGTCATCATCCCCGCCACCGTTTTGCCAGTTCCATATTCACCTGTGAAGTCACACCGCTGCCGTTGTTGACACTTACTTCTTCCAACCGCATCCGCACAGTAATGACTGCAACTATTTTTGTCCGATAAGAGCTTCCGTAAAAGCCTACAAGTGAGTTCCAAAGTTCGAAAACTAACCCCAACCCATACAAGGTCCGAGCCCCGACCCCTCCCACCGCATCCTCCCATTACGATCCTGGGATTCGGGCTTTTTGGCTTTTTGAGACTACCTCGTTGATTGCCTTTGGTCAGACCAGCAGTCTGAGGGTTTTATCAATTCCCCCTCTGGGAGTCGGAGAAGATTCCTCGAGGGCTAAGAGCAGCCGTACCAGAGAAACGGTATCACAATGGCTAAAGGAAGGGTTGTTGAAATGTTGAGCCTCTTAGGCATAATCCTTCCTCTTTGTTTTTCTTTAGATTCAATTATATATGGAAATGTCATAAATATAAATAAAAACAAAACAACACAAATTAAGCATAAGGCGCCATTGACCAAAAACCCGGAAAATTCGCATTGGAGGTGCTTCAAATTTTCCAGGATTCCAATTTCTTCTTGCATTGCGTAATAGGATTGTCAGACTCATAAATATTCTGCAAAACTTTTAACAGTTCGTGAGTGCCGCAGCGCAATAACCTTGTTTCACTGCTTTTCATGATTTTGATAAACGATCCCAAGTAACATTCAAACAGCTCTTTGGCATTCGATGTTATTTATTGTGGTTTTATTGCGACAATAGTCATGCTCTTTACCTTAGGAAAAGCATTTATCACACTTGAATTATGATCCATCTTCTGACTGTTTTCAAAACCTTTTGAAGAAGGTGATAATTTCGAATACTACAAAATTTTAAATATTAATTTATTAATTTATTATGATTAAGCCCATATGGGAGATAACATTGAAACTCTTCGATGCTTATTTTATTTGACATGTTAAAATACTTGTTAAAATCGTTTTGTAGGCATGAAAGTTACTTTGGCTTCACATGAGATCAATTGGCATATTATCTATTATTATTATTTATTTATTCATACTAAGGCCGAAGTGGCCTGTGCTGTATATAATAGTCTTCTCCATTCGGCTCGGTCCATGGCTACACGTCGCCAACCACGCAGTCTACGGAGGGTCCGCAAGTCATCTTCCACCTGATCGATCCACCTTGCCCGCTGCGCACCTCGCCTTCTTGTACCCGTCGGATCGTTGTTGAGAACCATTTTCACCGGGTTATTGTCCGACATTCTGGCTACGTGCCCGGCCCACCGCAGTCGTCCGATTTTCGCGGTGTGAACGATGGATGGTTCTCCCAACAGCTGATGCAACTCGTGGTTCATTCGCCTCCTCCACGTACCGTCCGCCATCTGCACCCCACCATATAGATGGTACGCAGCACTTTCATTTCGAAAACTCCCAATGCGCGTTGGTCCTCCACGAGCATCGTCCAGGTCTCGTGTCCGTAGAGGACTACCGGTCTAATGAGCGTTTTGTAGATTGCCAGTTTGGTACGGCGGCGAACTCTATTTGATCGGAGCGTCTTGCGGAGTCCAAAGTATGTACGATTTCCAGCCACTATACGTCTCCGAATTTCTCTGCTGGTATCATTTTCGGCAGTCACCAGTGAGCCCAAGTACACAAATTCTTCTACCACCTCGATTTCGTCATCACCGATGCCAACTCGCGGTGGGTGGCTCACATTGTCTTCTCTTGAACCTCTTCCTATCATGTACTTCGTCTTCGACGTGTTGATGACTAGTCCGATCCGCTTGGCTTCCCTCTTCAGTCTGATGTAGGCTTCCTCCATCTTCTCAAAGTTACGTGCCATAATATCTATGTCGTCGGCGAAGCCAAATAGCTGGACGGACTTATTGAAAATTGTATCACTCGTGTTAATCCCTGTTCTTCGTATTACCCCTTCCAAAGGCAGACACGAAAGACCTTCACCTTGCCGTAACCCTCTGCGGGTTTCGAAGGGACTCGAGAATGCCCCTGAAACTTGAACTACGCACATCACCCGATCCATCGTTGCTTTGATTAACCGTGTCAGTTTATCCGGAAATCCGTTTTCGTGCATTAGCTGCCATAGCTGGTCCCGATCGATTGTATCATAAGCGGCTTTGAAGTCGATGAATAGATGATGTGTGGGCACGTTGTATTCGCGGCACTTCTGCAGTACTTGGCGAATGGCGAACACCTGATCTGTGGTGGAGCGTTCGCCCATAAAACCCGCCTGGTACTGCCCCACGAACTCCCTTGCAATTTGTGCTAGTCGACGGCATAAAATTTGGGAGAGTACCTTGTAGGCGGCGTTCAGCAATGTGATTGCGCGGTAGTTGCTACAATCCAGCTTATCGCCCTTTTTGTAGATGGGACACACGACACCTTCCATCCACTCCTGCGGCAAAACTTCCTCCTCCCAAATCTTGGTAATGACCCAGTGCAGCGCTCTAGCCATTGCCTCATCACCGTGTTTAAATAGCTCTCCTGGTAGTTGGTCAACCCTAGGGGCTTTGTTGTTTTTCAGCCGGCCAATCTCCTCCTGGATTTCCTGGAGATCCGGAGCCGGTAGAATTATGTCCTGCGCGCGTTCTCCCAGGTCCATCACCATACCGCCATCTTCGTCTGCCACATCGCCATTCAGGTGCTCTTCGTAGTGCTGCCGCCACCTTTGGATCACCTCACGCTCGTTCGTAAGAAGGTTCCCGTTTATGTCCTTACACATATCAGGCTGTGACACGTGGCCCTTACGTGAACGGTTCAACTTCTCATAGAACTTTCGTGTGTTATTAGCGCGGTACAGTTGCTCCGTCTCTTCACGGTCTCGATCTTCCTGCTGACGCTTTTTCCTCCAGAAAATCGAGTTTTGTCTGCTCCGCGCCTGTTTATATCGTGCCTCGTTCGCCCTCGTGCGGTGTTGAAGCAATCTCGCCCATGCTGCATTCTTCTCTTCTACTAACTGCTCACATTCGCCGTCTTACAAGTCGTGCCAAGTGCAGTTGTTGCGGTGCTACCAATGGCGGATCGAATATCTCTCCAGCCATCTTCAAGAGATGCTGCGCCTAGCTGCTCTTCCGTTGGGAGTGCCACTTCCAGCTGCTGCGCGTATTCTTGGGCTAGTCTATCGTATTGTAGCCGCCCAATATTAAGCCGCGGCCTTCGACTCCGACGCGTGTTGTACACCGTCGAGAGTTTTGAGCGCAGGCATACTGCAACGAGGTAGTGGTCGGTTTCAATATTCGCACTGCGGTAAGTGCGGACGTTAGTGATGTCGGAGAAGAATTTACCGTCGATTAGAACGTGGTCGATTTGGTTTTCCGTTTCTTGGTTAGGTGATCTCCATGTGGCCTTGTGGATATTTTTTCGGGGAAAGAAGGTGCTTCGGACTACCATTCTGCGGGAGGCTGCGAAGTTTATGCATCGTTGGCCGTTGTCATTCGATACGGTGTGCAGACTATCCGGTCCAATGACCGGTCTATACATTTCCTCCCTTCCTACCTGCGCGTTCATGTCACCGATGACGATTTTGACGTCCCGCAGTGGGCATCCATCGTATGTGTGCTCCAGCTGTGCGTAGAACGCTTCTTTCTCTTCGTCGGGTCTCCCTTCGTGTGGGCAGTGCACGTTGATGATGCTATAGTTGAAGAAACGGCCTTTAATCCTCAGCTTGCACATCCTTGCGTTGATTGGCTGCCACCCAATCACGCGTTAGCGCATCTAACCCAGCACTATGAAACCGGTTCCCAGCTCGTTGGTGGTGCCACAGCTTTGGTAGAAGGTAGCCGCCCGATGCCCGCTTTTCCACACTTTCTGTCCTGTCCAGCAAATCTCCTGCAGCGCCACGACGTCGAAGTTGCGGGGATGAAATTCATCGTAGATCACCCTATCGCAACCTGCGAAACCTAGCGACTTGCAGTTCCATGTTCCAAGCTTCCAATCGTGATCCTTTATTCGTCGCCTAGGTCTTTGCCGATTATATCGAGTCGCATTATCTCTTATATTGTTCGTAATGATTGGTTTTCCAGGCGGCTTATTGGGCCTGCGCAAACCTCCTGTCTCGTTGGAGGGCCGTCGTGTCAGGGCTGTTTAGCGTCCCACCTAACACCAGGACTTGGGCCTGTGCGCTTTGAGCGGCACACGGTCGCTTTGGCGGAGCCTACTTGCGGATACATGCAGTTTTTTATAGAGGTTTAACAGGGCCACTGTCAAACCCCACCACATCCTAGGCAGGCGCCACAACTCGCAGATGGCCTGGGGAGGGATCGTCAAGCCCTTGGACATAGTCCCTGCTGCCCCAAATATTATCTATGCTTCAATTATTTTTATCGATTATTAAAAACATTTCATTTGAATTACAGTGTTGACCCGATTTTGTCACTCCCGGGTTTGGCTACCCCCGATTTTATCACGTTTTCGACCCGATTTTATCACGTTTTCGACCCGATTTTATCACGTTTTCAACCCGATTTTGTCACCCCAAAACATGTTGTCATTCTTTTTATTTTCGTAAATAATACCACAAACAACATTGATTTTCATGAAATAACTTTCATCGCCTGTAGTTTATTACGAACGACATCTGAGTACGTGGGAAATATTCTGTTAGCAATTTCGACAAGAAATAACGGGTACTGTTCACGCATTTGGCCTTTCCAAGACATACAATCATTCATAGTTGTGGAATGAATTATTTTTTTTTAAATAATTCAAAATTCACCATTCATAAAATCGGGATATTACTGTATTTGTTTATGGCATTTTAAGTTTCCATACACAATAAAATTTAATTTATTTTGTTGAGACTGTACGTTAGAGTGATTCAAATTTTGAGTTTTGTGCTCCCCGATGCTTGAAGGATTGCATCTGCCATTTTAATAATCCTCCTAAATTTTTAGCTAATTTGGATGTAATTTGAGTGAGCACGCGCGGTTTGTATTTTGTATAAAAATTACTATTAAAACAGTAACTTTTATTAAAAATCGTTCCCCAACGCTTCCCAATAAGGTCTAAAAACCATATGAGTGAAACGGCAACATAAGAAATTTTACAACGAAACAGGTCGTCTTTGTTGCGAAACGATTTGAAGCTCGCAAGGAAAGTTATTAAAGAAACACTGAATCGTGAGAAATTTAATATAACACGTACAAGAATAACATCAATATGAATAATGAGCATTTTGTTTTCTTCATAACATTGCTTCCAAACGACAAACCGCTTCGCAATAACAACTGCCTTTTAGCTTGAGAAGTATTCTGTGTGGTAAATTTATTGATTATATTTGAATAGTTCATGGGCCACCTCACGGAACGGTCTTTCACATAAGGGTCAGTTTTCATAGTAATTTCCCTACAAACTCTAAATGATGTGTGCACAATCAAATTACATCCAAATTTGCTAAAAATTTAGCAGGATTATTAAAATGGCAAATGCAATCGTTTAGGGGGCGTTTAGAGGGGCAAAAAAGTCAAAATTTGAATCTCTCTACTGTACGTATTTTATTAATTCATGTGATTAAGGGGCTGTCCATAAACCACGCAGACTCTTGCAAGGGGGGAGGGGTTTCGAAAAAGTCTACGATAGTCCACGAAGGGGGGCGGGGGGTATACCAAAAGTCTAAGTAGACTTTTTGATTTTAAGTTTTTTAAAAGCGATTTATTCAGCAGCTTCGGGCGAAGTTCACTTGTTTGAATTTTTAGGATGTTCCGGTTTTTTTTTGAAAGACTTTAGCGAAATAATCTCTTGCATTTCTCCTTAAAAATTTAATGAATTTTACTAAAGTCTAAAGTCTGAGCTACGGCCTAAAACTATCATGGATTTCATCAGGAAATTCTTCAGTGTTGAGCAGGAAAATTCTCCAAAGTATTCTATAAAAACCATCGATTTATCGATCTTTGCTTGGATTTTACTGCAGATTATTCTAGAATTTCGTTTGATTTTCGACAGGAACTTCGTTGCACACTATGGAAATTATGTCGTACTTCAACGGATTGTTTTTAATTGACAAAGGAAGTATTTTGGAATATCCAAGAAAAAGTCTTTGGAATGCTCAAAAGATGTTCTTTGGAACTGGTAAAGGGAATTCTCCGAAATTTCCGCGAGCAACCCTTCAGAATATTCACTTGAGATTTTCCGGGAAGTCCCCGAAATTTTCAGCCTAATTTCGGAAATTCTTCGGGATTTTCGCGAGGAATTCTTTGCAAATATGAGCAAAATTATTCGAAATGCCCGTGGAAAATTCACCCTCGTAAATTTCTTCGGTCGTTCTAATGCAAATTCTTTGGAATTATCGATGGAAAATTTTCGGAATTTCTAAATAAATTGTTGAAAACTTCCACGAGAAATTATTTGAATTTCCAACCAAAAACAGTTTGAGTCTCCACAAAAAAAAAAAATATATATTTGCAATTTTTGTAAAAAAGCCTTTCTAATTTTCATGAAAATTTATTCGATTTTTTTACGAGAAGTTCACAGAAAGTAAAACTGAAAATTCTTCATAATTCCAACCGAAAATTATTCAGAAAATATTTTTTGGAATGCACATAAGATTTATTTCAATTTCCTCAAGAAATTGCTACAAATTTGCAAAAGAAATTAAAAAATATCATAGGAAACCATTCTAAATTTCCACGGGAAATATTTCGGAATGTCCGTTTGCAATAAAAATTATCTCGGGAAATAATTCTAAATTTTCACAAAAGATTACTCGGGTTTTTTAACGGGGAAACTTTTAGAATTTAGAAGAAAAATCTTGGGATTTCAACAGATGATTATTCAGTGGGATATTGCATGGAATTTTTAAGAAAAGCATCGGAATTATCACGGAGAGTTCTTTGGAGTATTTCAAGGTTATCAATTGGGAAATTTTACGAAATTTCCACGCAAAGCTTATTGGATTGATTCCCATATTTTTCCAATCACATATGATGTTTTGTAAAATTTGGTAAAGGGAGGGAGGGAGGGGTTTTGAAAAAGTCTACGAAAGTCTACTAGGGGGACGGGGGGGGGGGTTTGAAAAAGTGAAATTTCGGTCTACGTGGTTTGTGGACAGCCCCTTACTTGAATAAAGTTAGATCTAGAGAATTCCGCAGGCATCGAGATTAAGTGGATTAGAAAAGGTTTTAAATGATGCCAACTTTCTTTTATAATGTTTTACAAATGTGTTTTGAAAGGTTTTAGGTGCCGAGTTAATGTTTTTGGTTTGTTATATTCCGATCTTGAAGTACGTCTAACATTTACCCTTTAAAACCATTGCAAGAGTGGACCAACTAGGCAGATACTACATTTCAAAAGGTTTTGGTGTAAGCGATGAAGAAGAAAAAGCATTAGCTATGGTTTTATTGTTGTATGATTCAAATACTCTTGTAGTAATTCATAAAATTAAGCTGTGTGCAGATATTCCATGCCAGTTGGATCACCTGAATAGAAACCATTTGAAGAATGTTCGTAAGATATGTACTTCATACACATGTGGCGCGACCCGATGAACCTGCCACCGTACGTGGAACGTTGCCGTTTTCTGAAAATAGAACCACTTCATGCGAGGCAAACAATTGTTCACGGTGCTTTTGCTGGGAAGCTGTTAAGGGAGATACCGACTGTCTTGATATGCTAACTGAGCCAAATCAGTTAAATTTTTTCCTCTGATAATATTCGAATCTGTTACAGATTTTCTGGACACACAATTTCCCACGGATTCTACGGATTCTATAGACGCCTAGCAATGCGGGATAAGTAGGCTGAATCCGGGACTGTCCAGCATAATCCGGGACGCCTGGTTACTTCAGCTCACGCCCTTCTCAAAAGTTGGGCTAGAGCAAAAATGGCAAACCAATTATTTTATTACGAAAATTATTTTGAGCTTTTTAGTGGAATGTCTTCACTTGTCATAAGACGAGTTTGTACAATCCCATTTAATTCCACCACTTAATTGTACCTTGACCGATGCGTATTTCGACCTCAACAGTAAGGTCGTCCTCAGTGTCTCGTACTTGACTCGACTTAAGTCGATTGTACAAACTCGTCTTATGTCAAGAAACCAGTTATGCAAATTATGTTTTTGGTCATAAAGAATGTATATGCAAAATTCCAGAGAAATCAAGAAACACAAAATTGGAATCTAGAAAAAAACCTTGATTTCCGGGAGATCTGCTCTACTGCAAAGGCCACTCCGGTCTCGGTCTAAGTTAATAATAAATATAACATATGTTAGGTCATGACTAAAATACTGCTGCATTGTGTTAGAGAAAGGAAAAAAGGTATGAAATTAATAGACTGCAATTTGGATGGATCATCCAATTACAAGAGAAAATGCTTTAGTTACTGTTACTTACAATGTACCATGCGCCTCCATCTGCTTAGTCAACGAGACATGTTATCAAACTCATTGCGACATTGACAAACTCTGAGGTTGCTTCAGATAACTGTGTTTGGTACGTGAGGTAAAACTACGCATGAAAACCACTGCAATTGCATTATTATTGCAGAACACTACATATTGCTCCCCATTCCCAATAGTCTGGTAGAAATTTTCCTCTGCAACAGCTCAGCACGAATAAATACCATAAAAGTAAGTTTCTCGCTATCCAATAGTTGAAAGTTATTATACACATAATTCATTGCCAATAAACTGAAGTGCAGCTTGTCCGTGACAGCTCCGTACTTTGGACGCGATCATTCCTCATCCACCAACAAATGAACGGGCGAAAAGCTCTATTAACAGCAGGAGATAACAGGCGAACAATTGCCGAGGTCACAAATCCGACCCAATGGAATGCCATTTCTGATGTTATTTTTCGATTTGGCCTAAAGTATGCCAATGAGATTATCAACGTCTAAGCTAAATTAAGTAAAATTCTACTGTTCAATTGCTATGGCATAGGTTTAGTCAATAAATCTCATATGTTTAGATCAATAAAATCAGAGGTTCATTCACGAATTAAGAAAAAATGTAAATGGTTTCACTATAGATTGTTAGGCCCTTATTTGACGTTGATATAGTTTATAGCCATCCCTTCTTTTTTTTAATTTGTTCTTCTCAGTGGGTTACCAAATTTATATCGTTGATGCTTGTGTACTGTCATTCGCTTAATCCCCTGTGCTTTATAATGATTAAACAAAAACTGTTTTATTGCTTCCATCTGGCGCACTAACTTGAACAAATGTTGAGTGGAGAAGCTCTTATCTGATTGTGGTGGAAAAAAAACTTTCATTCTGATTTTTTTTTGGCTCTTTAGCCTTAGTCTACCTCAGGAGACTTGACGACATTATTTAACAAATATTTGACGTTGTTGGTTTGGATGTCAATTATTAGTTATTGATCATTTAAGACTGATACAAATAAAACAACGAATTTTCTAAATATGAAACAGTATCGATCATACAACGTAAAGCGAACATTGTGCAAAAACTTCTAAACCATCTGTTCATCTAATCATTTCTCTCGTTTACTCCAATCAAATACAAAATCCAGTCCACTTTCCATTGAATGGATCCTCAAAGTCAAAACAAGCCAACTTTTTCCAAAATGAAAAAAAAAAACACATCGAAACAGTGCCAGGACTACGTGGAATGCAGTTGCACTTGATACGTTCTGAAATCAGAGAGACATGAAAAACATAAAAAAGGCACCATGGTGTAGCAGCGCAGCATCAACTTGACCCAATGCTTCTGGGGTTAAAACAAGTGAGTTGTCAGACAACTCTTCCCCTATATATGAATCTATGAAGATTGTGAGCTTTGTTCTGGTGGGGGCGTCGAATGGCGTTTGAAATCGAAGCAAAAGGAAATCGTTGCGCGATTGCTATAACCTTATCAGCGGTTATCCTCCATTGGTCTCGAGTTTTCCAGCCAATGATGGCACGAGATTAACGATTCTCTGATCTCGAAAATTTGATGACTGCCTGATTGCAGTTGAAATTGCGGAGATTTGAAAATAAGCTTTTTCGAATTTCATATGGATTACAATTCGATAAGATCAATAGAATATAATGATTTTTCATGAACTACAAATCTTTAAAAAACTTATATGGCGAAAGTCATAAATTTGAGAGTAAGAGCTGCAATATAGATCATATTTTTAGGTATTGCGGGCTCGTTATTTATTCTGAACCATTTAGGATATAATATTTTGGATTAAATATATTACTTTTCATTTCTATAATCGATATAAAACAAACGCGAATACTGTCAATAACAGAATGGTTCTAAGCAGAATAAACTCCTCGAAATTCACATTGACGTAACCACATACGATCTATTCCGAAAGCACTTAAGAACTGTTTTGTAAACGTCACCAGCAACTACGTACAAATCCGTTCTGCCAACATTTACAGCTCACACTTGGGATTAGTTGGTGCTGTCTTGCCTCCGGCAAGCTGTCATTTTCCGAGGCAGATCTCGGTGGATGTGAACCACAGACAAAAAACGCAACACGTAGCGTAACATTTTTTTTCACCGAACTATGCGAATATTGTTTGTTAGCAGTTGAAATCAACCCAACAAGAAACATGCTCGTAGATGTGTAAAACGACAGAGCAGAAGAAAGGCACAGCAAGTGCCGAGTCTGTTTGCCCATGTACGGACAGAAGGTCGAACAAACGAGCTCCCTTCGAGAGCGGCTTCCGCTGTGGACTCGAGGCTCAAAACAACTCCAACACCGCACAGCAACGCCGAACTGTTTTGTTGGGGATCCAGAGGGGCCGAAAGCGATTTTGGCATTTAAAGCTGTTGGTTCTGGGAAGGAACGGGTCATGAGTTTGAGTTTTGCTTTCTTTGCTTTCTATTTCCGGGAAAAGCCTCTCGGAATGACAATGTTTACATTATTTTTTTGCGGTCGAGTCACAAAGTGCGCGTCTTCTGATATGTGATTTGCCCTGGGATGTTGCTCTTTTTGGGACATATAAGCAGTTGCGGATCCGACACAATTTCCTGACAACGTTCAAATTAGGAAAAGAGAAAAAAAAACACAAGAAGTGATTGGCTTACAAGTGAGTTGGGGTTTTGTATGCAAATAGATCATTCGGATGCAAAACAAAACAACAAAGACTCAAATGGATAGACTGGAATTATCGATCGTGACAAATCGTTTACGTTTATAATTGGAAATAGGAATGCGTTTGTGGTTACCAAAAATAGTGTCCTCAAACAGTTTCCGTACGTACCGAGGAAAAAATAAATTAAATAGTTTTATGTTAGTTTACGGCAAAAGATACAACAATGCCAAATCTGATAGAATCGGATGGCTGACCTTACCAGTACTATCTAGAGGTGGAATCTAGCCATTGCTATATGGATTCAAAGGATGCAGGCAGAAGTTAAGTCAGTGAGGCTTAAATGTTTCTCTTTCCGTTGAACTGGTTGCCATGTTCGAAAGCTCCAATGAAGAGAAGCCTTACAAGCTTTGGATTAATTCCTCACGGATTGCAGATTTCGAATGAATTCCTCTCGGATTTTGGAATAATTCCTCACAAAATTCGGATTTATTCCTTATGGCATTCGGATGAATGTCTCACGGATTTCGGATGAATTCCTCACACATTTCGGATGAACTCCTCACGAGTTTCAAACGAAATCCTCTTGGCTTTCGGATGAATTTCTCTCAGAATTCGGATGAATTCCTCACGCAGATTTCAGATGAGTTACTCATGGATTTTGGATGAATTCTTTACGGATTTCGGATGAATTCCTTGCGGAATTTGGATGAATTCTCGCCGAATTCGAATGGATTTGTCACGGAATTTGGATGAATTCGGATGACTTCCTTTCGGAATTCGGATGAATTCCTTTCGGAATTCGGATGAATTCCTTTCGGAATTCGGATGAATTTCTTTCGGAATTCGGATGAATTCCTTTCGGAATTCGGATGAATTCCTTTCGGAATTCGGATGAATTCCTTTCGGAATTCGGATGAATTCCTTTCGGAATTCGGATGAATTCCTTTCGGAATTCGGATGAATTCCTTTCGAGAATTCGAAGAATTCCTTTCGAATTCGGATGAATTCCTTTCGAATTCGGATGAATTCCTTTCGAATTCGGATGAATTCCTTTCGAATTCGGATGAATTCCTTTCGAATTCGAATGAATTCCTTCCGAATTGAATGAATTCCTTCCGAATTCGAATGAATTCCTTCCGAATTGAATGAATTCCTTCCGAATTGAATGAATTCCTTCCGAATTCGAATGAATTCCTTCCGAATTCGAATGAATTCCTTCCGAATTCGAATGAATTCCTTCCGAATTCGAATGAATTCCTTCCGAATTGAATGAATTCCTTCCGAATTCGAATGAATTCCTTCCGGAATGCGAATGAATACCTTCCGGAATTCGAATGAATTCCTTCCGAATTGAATGAATTCCTTCCGAATTGAATGAATTCCTTCCGAATTCGAATGAATTCCTTCCGGAATTCGAATGAATTCCTTCCGGAATTCGAATGAATTCCTTCCGGAATTCGAATGAATTCCTTCCGGAATTCGAATGAATTCCTTCCGGAATTCGAATGAATTCCTTCCGGAATTCGAATGAATTCCTTCCGGAATTCGAATGAATTCCTTCCGGAATTCGAATGAATTCCTTCCGGAATTCGAATGAATTCCTTCCGGAATTCGAATGAACTTTTCATTGGCAGCCATTTCTTTGTCTTTGTTTGGTCCTCAATGATGTTATAATGGACAAATATACTTTTATCACTTTATTACTAATGAATGAAGGGGTCTGTAATTGGCTTAGATTTTATCTCTGCTCCGCGCTGAAGAAAGATAAACGATCTGTTCATCATAGCTTTTAAAGATTACCTGGAAGCTAAACGTTGTATCCTCTTGAAATTATTTGAGATCAAATTGAGATTGAGGCAATTATATAGCTGCTTAAAGTAAACGAACAATAGAACATTTGCTGCGCTTGAGACAACTTTCCTAACTGGGACACGGCAGGTATTTCCGTCCATCGTCATAGGGGCTAAAACCAACGAAAGCAACGTACATTTGCTAGAGCTCCACTATAGCAGAACGTTTCTCATGAGCTTACGATTTGGTACGTATGAGTTTTATAAAAGACCGTCTCTTTTATTGGTTTTCGAGACTATGACGAACAGACGAAAATACCTGCCGTGTTCCTATTGCTCAACTTTTTTCAGTTGCGGACTCAGGTTAAGCAAACGTTGAGCATCACGTAAGCATTTTTTCTGGGTTTTTCAACCCCTTCTCCCCCCATGTAAGATTTTTCCATACAAATCATTTTTTATTTTTATGGAATGTAAGAAAATGACAGACCCCCCTCCCCCATGAGGGCTAACGTAATTTGTGTATGACCCCTTAACAACTATTTTTACATATGAATGAAATCATTACGCACATATGAGTACGTTCTCACCAAACCATAACTGTTCTGTGACCCCGTAAACCAGTTAATCTTGTTTAACTGACCTTCTAACCAAAATTTAGAACCATTACTCCCCAACTGTTCGTTGCCCATTCAGATACAGATACGTGCTGCAGCCAAACTCACAAACAAGCCGTAGAAGAGTGCTCATTGATTTATTGAAGTGAAAATTTCGGAGCATGACAATTATTGCTCTAACTATTTTTAAAAGCCAGTAGTCAACCGTTCAACTAGCCGTTCCGACCCATGAACGTCGTACCCACCTCTGTGTTTGAAAGAACGATATGAAACAGCGTGCAAACACAGTCAGTACCAGAAACAGCAACTGGGTTGGAATATTGGATCGTGAAAGGGAAATTTTCTAAACGAGCCGTTCCCATTCGGTGCTATAACGGTCCTAAATTTCCACCGTCCTAGTCCGGATCAGGAAAATGATCGAGCGGGGGAAAGGTCACACCAGGTAGGGAGCGGATGGAGGGCGGATCCAACGACGACGACGACGACGACATTCGAGCGAGAGTGCATTCAACTGAATTCAATTTAACGGATGCTTGAAGGTAATTTATTTTGCAGCGGCGGATGGACGCTGAACTTCCGAAAATGTGTGCTCACTCGCATTACCGTGTGCTTGTGGTCCAGATTTGGCTCATTCCGAAATGGCACCGTCTCCACCTCTATTTTAGGGTGGATCAAGAAGGTGTAGGCAGAGAGTGGCATTTGAATTAATTGAATAATCTAAATGTCAATTAGTTTTGCTTAATGCTTTTAACTTTCCATAGTGACATACTTGTCCTATATAGATAAGAATTGAAATGACTGTGTCATGTACATTTAAGTATGTCGAACGACATAAAATGATGGCTCATCAAACCATGCTTTTATTATCCACCCTAAGCCTTAATCATATGAGTAGGATAAGGTTAGATGCGGTTTGGAGAATGTCATTGAGAATTTGATTCCAACATATGAAGGCAAATGACGTTGTTCGGAGACATGTAAAATTTACCTTTTCGCATTTCGATACTTCGAACTCCAAAGTATGGTATAGACAACTCTGTATCAACATTGACGGACACACCTCCCATGGAAACTATTTGAAATAGAAAGCAATTCAAACATGCCATTTGCTTGTTCTCGATCATGTCGTTCGGATGGATCTGAACGTGCAGCAAGTAAATAATTCTTTTCCTTCTCCTATCTATTAGAAAGGCACTCCATATTGCGAGAAGGATGCGCCTTCCAATAAGGATGAACCAAAGAAAATGTTGAAGCACTGTTGACATTATCCGTTCCTGGGTGGATGCTTATATTGTGTTTGCCATCCCATTTTTGCTTTTCAATTTATTTTGATTGACCCACATTGTTATTAGCTCTTTGAAGGCTATAAATCAACAAAGTCTCGTGTTTCAGATTGAAATTATTTTTATCAGGAATTCAATCCTTACAAAAAAGTCCGACAGTTTGAGAAGGACTAATATCAATACAAAAAGGAATCAATACGAATGGATTCCAACTAATCTGGTTTGATTCCAAAGAATCCGAAAATATTTCAATGAGTTCAAACCAATTTCAATTATTCAAGAAAGGTTCCAACGAATCCGAAATAACTTCAATTAAATATTTGACAAAAAATTATTTTTTAAATATCTTGAATTCTATAGGTTGTAAACTGATGACTATTGTACCAAACACGTGTATTTTGGCAATACAAAAAAGTTTGCGGAATATATTTGTACACTAAGCCTTCCGAGCCTCTTGGAAGGAGGCTTCCGAGCCTCTTGGAAGGAGGCTTCCGAGCCTCTTGGAAGGAGGCTTCCGAGCCTCTTGGAAGGAGGCTTCCGAGCCTCTTGGAAGGAGGCTTCCGAGCCTCTTGGAAGGAGGCTTCCGAGCCTCTTGGAAGGAGGCATCCGAGCCTCTTGGAAGAAGGCATCCGAGCCTCTTGGAAGAAGGCATCCGAGCCTCTTGAAAGGAGGCTTCCGAGCCTCTTGGAAGGAGGCTTCCGAGCCTCTTGGAAGGAGGCTTCCGAGCCTCTTGGAAGGAGGCTTCCGAGCCTCTTGGAAGGAGGCTTCCGAGCCTCTTGGAAGGAGGCATCCGAGCCTCTTGGAAGGAGGCATCCAAGCCTCTTGAAAGGAGGCTTCCGAGCCTCTTGGAAGGAGGCTTCCGAGCCTCTTGGAAGGAGGCATCCGAGCCTCTTGGAAGGAGGCATCCGAGCCTCTTGAAAGGAGGCTTCCGAGCCTCTTGGAAGGAGGCTTCCGAGCCTCTTGGAAGGAGGCTTCCGAGCCTCTTGGAAGGAGGCTTCCGAGCCTCTTGGAAGGAGGCATCCGAGCCTCTTGGAAGGAGGCATCCGAGCCTCTTGGAAGGAGGCATCCAAGCCTCTTGAAAGGAGGCTTCCGAGCCTCTTGGAAGGAGGCATCCAAGCCTCTTGAAAGGAGGCATCCAAGCCTCTTGAAAGGAGGCTTCCGAGCCTCTTGAAAGGAGGCTTCCGAGCCTCTTGAAAGGAGGCTTCCGAGCCTCTTGAAAGGAGGCTTCCGAGCCTCTTGAAAGGAGGCTTCCGAGCCTCTTGAAAGGAGGCTTCCGAGCCTCTTGGAAGGAGGCTTCCGAGCCTCTTGGAAGGAGGCTTGCGCCTTTTGGAAGGAGGCTTCCAGCCTCTTGAAAGGAGGCTTCTGAGCCTCTTGGAAGGAGGCTTCCTGAGCCTCTTGAAAGGAGGCTTCCTGAGCCTCTTGAAAGGAGGCTTCTGAGCCTCTTGGAAGGAGGCTTCTGAGCCTCTTGGAAGGAGGCTTCCGAGCCTCTTGGAAGGAGGCTTCCTGAGCCTCTTGGAAGGAGGCTTCCAGGCCTCTTGGAAGGAGGCTTCCAGCCTCTTGGAAGGAGGTTTCCGAGCCTCTTGGAAGGAGGCTTCTGAGCCTCTTGGAAGGAGGCTTCCGAGCCTCTTGGAAGGAGGCTTGAGCCTCTTGGAAGGAGGCTTCCAGCCTCTTGGAAGGAGGCTTCCAAGCCTCTTGGAAGGAGGCTTCCAGCCTCTTGGAAGGAGGCTTCCGAGCCTCTTGGAAGGAGGCTCTGAGCCTCTTGGAAGGAGGCTTCCAGGCCTCTTGGAAGGAGGCTTCCGAGCCTCTTGGAAGGAGGCTTGAGCCTCTTGGAAGGAGGCTTCCAGGCCTCTTGGAAAGAGGCTTCCAGCCTCTTGGAAGAGGCTTCCGAGCCTCTTGGAAAGAGGCTTGAGCCTCTTGGAAGGAGGCTTCCGAGCTCTTGGAAGGAGGCTTCCGAGCCTCTTGGAAGGAGGCTTCTGAGCCTCTTGGAAGGAGGCTTCCGAGCCTCTTGGAAGGAGGCTTCCGAGCCTCTTGGAAGGAGGCTTCCAGGCCTCTTGGAAGGAGGCTTGAGCCTCTTGGAAGGAGGCTTCCGAGCCTCTTGGAAGGAGGCTTCCGAGCCTCTTGGAAGGAGGCTTCCGAGCCTCTTGGAAGGAGGCTTGAGCCTCTTGGAAGGAGGCTTCCAGGCCTCTTGGAGGAGGCTCTGAGCCTCTTGAAGGAGGCTTCCGAGCCTCTTGGAAGGAGGCTTCCAAGCCTCTTGGAAGGAGGCTTCCGAGCCTCTTGGAAGGAGGCTTCCGAGCCTCTTGGAAGGAGGCTTCCGAGCCTCTTGGAAGGAGGCTTCCGAGCCTCTTGGAAGGAGGCTTCCGAGCCTCTTGGAAGGAGGCTTCCGAGCCTCGTGGAAGGAGGCTTTCGAGTCTCTTGGAAGGAAGCTTCTGAGCCTCTTGGAAGGAGGCTTCCGAGCATCTTGGAAGGAGGCATCAAAGCCTCTTGAAAGGAGGCTTCCGAGCCTCTTGAAAGGAGGCTTCCGAGCCTCTTGGAAGGAGGCTTCCGAGCCTCTTGAAAGGAGGCTTCCGAGCCTCTTGGAAGGAGGCTTCCGAGCCTCTTGAAAGGAAGCTTCCGAGCCTCTTGAAAGGAGGCTTCCGAGCCTCTTAGAAGAAGGCTTCCGAGCCTCTTGCAAGGAGGCTTCCGAGCCTCTTGAAAGGAGGCTTCCGAGCCTCTTGGAAGGAGGCTTCCGAGCCTCTTGGAAGGAGGCTTCCGAGCCTCTTGGAAGGAGGCTTCCGAGCCTCTTGGAAGGAGGCTTCCGAGCCTCTTGGAAGGAGGCTTCCGAGCCTCTTGGAAGGAGGCTTCCAGCCTCTTGGAAGGAGGCTTCTGAGCCTCTTGGAAGGAGGCTTCCAGCCTCTTGGAAGGAGGCTTCCAAGCCTCTTGGAAGGAGGCTTCTGAGCCTCTTGGAAGGAGGCTTCCTGAGCCTCTTGGAAGGAGGCTTCTGAGCCTCTTGGAAAGAGGCTTCCAGCTTCTTGGAAGGAGGCTTCCAAGCCTCTTGGAAGGAGGCTTCCAAGCCTCTTGGAAGGAGGTTTCCGAGCCTTATGGAAGGAGGTTTCCGAGCCTTATGGAAGGAGGATTCCGAGCCTCTTTGAATGAGGCTTCTGAGCTTCTTGGAAGGAGGCTTCTGAGCCTCTTGGAAGGAGGCTTCCGAGCCTCCTGGAAGAAGGCTTCCGATCCTTTTGAAAGGAGGCTTCCGAGCTTCTTGGAAGGGGGTTTCCAAACCTCTTGGAAGGAGGCTTTCGAGCCTCTTGGAAGTAGGCTTCCAAGCCTCTTGGAAGGAGGCTCTGAGCCTCTTGGAAGGAGGCTTCCTGAGCCTCTTGGAAGGAGGCTTCCAGCCTCTTGGAAGGAGGCTTCCGAGCCTCTTGGAAGGAGGCTTCTGAGCCTCTTGGAAGGAGGCTCCCGAGCCTGGGGGAAGGAGGCTTCCTCGCCTCTCGGAAGGAGGCGTAAGAGCCTCTGGGAAGGAGGCGTCCGAGCCTCTTGGAAGGAGGCTTCCGAGCCTCTTGGAAGGAGGCTTCCGAGCCTCTTGGAAGGAGGCTTCCGAGCCTCTTGGAAGGAGGCTTCCGAGCCTCTTGGAAGGAGGCTTCCGAGCCTCGTGGAAGGAGGCTTTCGAGTCTTTTGGAAGGAAGCTTCTGAGCCTCTTGGAAGGAGGCTTCCGAGCATCTTGGAAGGAGGCATCAAAGCCTCTTGAAAGGAGGCTTCTGAGCCTCTTGAAAGGAGGCTTCCGAGCCTCTTGAAAGGAGGCTTCCGAGCCTCTTGGAAGGAGGCTTCCGAGCCTCTTGAAAGGAGGCTTCCGAGCCTCTTGGAAGGAGGCTTCCGAGCCTCTTGAAAGGAAGCTTCCGAGCCTCTTGAAAGGAGGCTTCCGAGCCTCTTAGAAGAAGGCTTCCGAGCCTCTTGCAAGGAGGCTTCCGAGCCTCTTGAAAGGAGGCTTCCGAGCCTCTTGAAAGGAGGCTTCCGAGCCTCTTCAAAGTAGACTTCCAAGCCTCTTGAAGTAGGCTTCTAAGCCTCTTGGAAGGATGTTTCCGAGCCTCTTGGAAGGAGGCTTCCGAGCCTCTTGGAAGGAGGCTTCCGAGCCTCTTGGAAGGAGGCTTCCGAGCCTCTTGGAAGGAGGCTTCCGAGCCTCTTGGAAGGAGGCTTCCGAGCCTCTTGGAAGGAGGCTTCTGAGCCTCTTGGAAGGAGGCTTCCGAGCCTCTTGGAAGGAGGCTCTGAGCCTCTTGGAAGGAGGCTTCCGAGCCTCTTGGAAGGAGGCTTCCTGAGCCTCTTGGAAGGAGGCTTCTGAGCCTCTTGGAAGGAGGCTTCCAGCCTCTTGGAAGGAGGCTTCTGAGCCTCTTGGAAGGAGGCTTCCGAGCCTCTTGGAAGGAGGCTTGAGCCTCTTGGAAGGAGGCTTCCAGGCCTCTTGGAGGAGGCTTCCAGGCCTCTTGGAAGGAGGCTCTGAGCCTCGTGGAAGGAGGCTTCCGAGCCTCTTGGAAGGAGGCTTCCGAGCCTCTTGGAAGGAGGCTTCTGTGCCTCTTGGAAGGAGGCTTCCGAGCCTCTTGGAAGGAGGCTTCCGAGCCTCTTGGAAGGAGGCTTCCAGGCCTCTTGGAAGGAGGCTTCCAGCCTCTTGGAAGGAGGCTCTGAGCCTCTTGGAAGGAGGCTTCTGAGCCTCTTGGAAGGAGGCTTCCGAGCCTCTTGGAAGGAGGCTTCCAGCCTCTTGGAAGGAGGCTCTGAGCCTCTTGGAAGGAGGCTTCTGAGCCTCTTGGAAGGAGGCTTCCAGCCTCTTGGAAGGAGGCTTCTGAGCCTCTTGGAAGGAGGCTTCTGAGCCTCTTGGAAGGAGGCTTCTGAGCCTCTTGGAAGGAGGCTCTGAGCCTCTTGGAAGGAGGCTTCGAGCCTCTTGGAAGGAGGCTTCCGAGCCTCTTGGAAGGAGGCTTCCAGCCTCTTGGAAGGAGGCTTCCGAGCCTCTTGGAAGGAGGCTTCCGAGCCTCTTGGAAGGAGGCTTCTGAGCCTCTTGGAAGGAGGCTTCTGAGCCTCTTGGAAGGAGGCTTCCGAGCCTCTTGGAAGGAGGCTTGAGCCTCTTGGAAGGAGGCTTCTGAGCCTCTTGGAAGGAGGCTTCCTGAGCCTCTTGGAAGGAGGCTTCTGAGCCTCTTGGAAGGAGGCCTGAGCCTCTTGGAAGGAGGCTTCTGAGCCTCTTGGAAGGAGGCTTCCGAGCCTCTTGAAGGAGGCTTCCGAGCCTCTTGGAAGGAGGCTCTCCAGCCTCTTGGAAGGAGGCTTCCTGAGCCTCTTGGAAGGAGGCTTCCAGGCCTCTTGGAAGGAGGCTTGAGCCTCTTGAAGGAGGCTTCCAGGCCTCTTGAAAGGAGGCTTCCAGAGCCTCTTGGAAGGAGGCTTCTGAGCCTCTTGAAGGAGGCTTCCGAGCCTCTTGAAAGGAGGCTTCCAGGCCTCTTGAAAGGAGGCTCTGAGCCTCTTGAAAGGAGGCTTCTGAGCCTCTTGAAAGGAGGCTTCTGAGCCTCTTGAAAGGAGGCTTCTGAGCCTCTTGAAAGGAGGCTTCTGAGCCTCTTGAAAGGAGGCTTCCGAGCCTCTTGAAAGGAGGCTTCCTGAGCCTCTTGAAAGGAGGCTTCTGAGCCTCTTGAAAGGAGGCTTCCGAGCCTCTTGAAAGGAGGCTTGAGCCTCTTGAAAGGAGGCTTCCGAGCCTCTTGAAAGGAGGCTCTGAGCCTCTTGAAAGGAGGCTCTGAGCTCTTGAAAGGAGGCTTCTGAGCCTCTTGAAAGGAGGCTTGAGCCTCTTGAAAGGAGGCTCTGAGCCTCTTGAAAGGAGGCTTCCTGAGCTCTTGAAAGGAGGCTTCCAGCCTCTTGAAAGGAGGCTCTGAGCCTCTTGAAAGGAGGCTTCCAGCCTCTTGAAAGGAGGCTTCTGAGCCTCTTGAAAGGAGGCTTCTGAGCCTCTTGAAAGGAGGCTTCCAGGCCTCTTGAAAGGAGGCTTCCAGGCCTCTTGAAAGGAGGCTCTGAGCCTCTTGAAAGGAGGCTTCTGAGCCTCTTGAAAGGAGGCCTGAGCCTCTTGAAAGGAGGCTTCTGAGCCTCTTGAAAGGAGGCTTCCGAGCCTCTTGAAAGGAGGCTTCCGAGCCTCTTGAAAGGAGGCTTCTGAGCCTCTTGAAAGGAGGCTCTGAGCCTCTTGAAAGGAGGCTTCCTGAGCCTCTTGAAAGGAGGCTTCCTGAGCCTCTTGAAAGGAGGCTTCCTGAGCCTCTTGAAAGGAGGCTTGAGCCTCTTGAAAGGAGGCTTCCTGAGCCTCTTGAAAGGAGGCCTGAGCCTCTTGAAAGGAGGCTTCTGAGCCTCTTGAAAGGAGGCTTCTGAGCCTCTTGAAAGGAGGCTTCCAGCCTCTTGAAAGGAGGCTTCCTGAGCCTCTTGAAAGGAGGCTTGAGCCTCTTGAAAGGAGGCTTCCTGAGCCTCTTGAAGGAGGCTTCTGAGCTCTTGAAAGGAGGCTTGAGCCTCTTGAAAGGAGGCTCTGAGCCTCTTGAAAGGAGGCTTCTGAGCCTCTTGAAAGGAGGCTTGAGCCTCTTGAAAGGAGGCTTCTGAGCCTCTTGAAAGGAGGCTTCCAGGCCTCTTGAAGGAGGCTTGAGCCTCTTGAAAGGAGGCTTCTGAGCCTCTTGAAAGGAGGCTCTGAGCCTCTTGAAAGGAGGCTTCTGAGCCTCTTGAAAGGAGGCTTCCTGAGCCTCTTGAAAGGAGGCTCTGAGCCTCTTGAAAGGAGGCTTCTGAGCTCTTGAAAGGAGGCCTGAGCCTCTTGAAAGGAGGCTTCTGAGCCTCTTGAAAGGAGGCTTCCAGCCTCTTGAAAGGAGGCTTGAGCCTCTTGAAGGAGGCTTCTGAGCCTCTTGAAAGGAGGCTTCTGAGCCTCTTGAAAGGAGGCTCTGAGCCTCTTGAAAGGAGGCTTCTGAGCCTCTTGAAAGGAGGCTTCTGAGCCTCTTGAAAGGAGGCTTCCGAGCCTCTTGAAAGGAGGCTCTGAGCCTCTTGAAAGGAGGCTTCCAGGCCTCTTGAAGGAGGCTTCTGAGCCTCTTGAAAGGAGGCTTCCGAGCCTCTTGAAAGGAGGCTTGAGCCTCTTGAAAGGAGGCCTGAGCCTCTTGAAAGGAGGCTTCCAGGCCTCTTGAAAGGAGGCTCTGAGCCTCTTGAAAGGAGGCTCTGAGCCTCTTGAAAGGAGGCTCTGAGCCTCTTGAAAGGAGGCTTCTGAGCCTCTTGAAAGGAGGCTTCCTGAGCCTCTTGAAAGGAGGCTTCCTGAGCCTCTTGAAAGGAGGCTCTGAGCCTCTTGAAAGGAGGCTTCCTGAGCCTCTTGAAAGGAGGCTTCCGAGCCTCTTGAAAGGAGGCTTCTGAGCCTCTTGAAAGGAGGCTTCCTGAGCCTCTTGAAAGGAGGCTTCCTGAGCCTCTTGAAAGGAGGCTTCCTGAGCCTCTTGAAAGGAGGCTTCCAGCCTCTTGAAAGGAGGCTTGAGCCTCTTGAAAGGAGGCTTCCTGAGCCTCTTGAAAGGAGGCTTCTGAGCCTCTTGAAAGGAGGCCTGAGCCTCTTGAAAGGAGGCTTCCAGGCCTCTTGAAAGGAGGCTTCCTGAGCCTCTTGAAAGGAGGCTGGAGCCTCTTGAAAGGAGGCTTCTGAGCCTCTTGAAAGGAGGCTTCCTGAGCCTCTTGAAAGGAGGCTGGAGCCTCTTGAAAGGAGGCTTCTGAGCCTCTTGAAAGGAGGCTTCTGAGCCTCTTGAAAGGAGGCTTCCAGGCCTCTTGAAAGGAGGCTTCTGAGCCTCTTGAAAGGAGGCTTCCTGAGCCTCTTGAAAGGAGGCTTCCGAGCCTCTTGAAAGGAGGCTTCTGAGCCTCTTGAAAGGAGGCTCTGAGCCTCTTGAAAGGAGGCTTCCGAGCCTCTTGAAAGGAGGCTTCTGAGCCTCTTGAAAGGAGGCTTCGAGCCTCTTGAAAGGAGGCTTCCGAGCCTCTTGAAAGGAGGCTCTGAGCCTCTTGAAAGGAGGCTTCCTGAGCCTCTTGAAAGGAGGCTTCCTGAGCCTCTTGAAAGGAGGCTTGAGCCTCTTGAAAGGAGGCTTCCGAGCCTCTTGAAAGGAGGCTTCTGAGCCTCTTGAAAGGAGGCTTCTGAGCCTCTTGAAAGGAGGCTGGAGCCTCTTGAAAGGAGGCTTCTGAGCCTCTTGAAAGGAGGCTTCCGAGCCTCTTGAAAGGAGGCTTGAGCCTCTTGAAAGGAGGCTTCCTGAGCCTCTTGAAAGGAGGCTTCCTGAGCCTCTTGAAAGGAGGCTTCCGAGCCTCTTGAAAGGAGGCTTCCGAGCCTCTTGAAAGGAGGCTTCCGAGCCTCTTGAAAGGAGGCTTCCGAGCCTCTTGAAAGGAGGCTTCCGAGCCTCTTGAAAGGAGGCTTCCGAGCCTCTTGAAAGGAGGCCTCCGAGCCTCCCCGGAAGCCTTGCTACTTGGGGGACCAATAGTACAAGAAGGTCTCCGATCCATAATACTTCGATGCAGGACCAAACAGATCATGCTGGTGTCAGATGTGAAGAAAATGTTCGGCCAAGTCTTCGCTCATCCCGAAGACCACCCTCTACAGTGTATCCTCTGGAGAAAATCGCCATCGGAAGGTATCCGTACGTATGAGCTGAATACGGTTACTTACGGCACAAAGCCCGCGCCGTTTTTGGCTATCAGGACGCTGCAACAACTCTTGCAGCCCGTGCAACCATGGAAGACACCTACATGGATGACGTTATCAGGGGCGCAAACGATGTTGAATCAGCAACGCAGATGCAAATTCAACTGAATGCGATGCTTTCAAGAGGAGGTTTTCAACCTCGCAAATTGACATCCAACTGTCCAGCATCCCTACTGGGAATACCCGAGGAAAATTGAGCGATTCGCATTTCCGATGGGATCAACTTGGACCGAGATCCATCGATAAAAGCTTTGGGGTTGATTCCATCTTCGGACATTCTAAGGATCCAGTTCACCATTCCTTCGCTGGATGGCGATAAGGTTCTTACGAAACGCAGCGTGTTATCCGTAATTGCAACTTTATTCGATCCCCTAGGACTTCTGGGAGCGGTTATCACTACGGCGAAGATTTTTATGCAGCTTTTGTGGATAATACGCGATGGAAATCAACAATCTTTAGGATGGGATCAACCACTACCTCCAACGGTGGGTGAGGCCTGGAGAAAGTTCCACGAAAAACTACATCTTCTCAATCAAGCCAAGGTCGAAAGATGCGTTATCATTCCGGAAGCGGTTGCAGTTGAGCTACATTGTTTCTCTGATGCCTCGGAGAAGGCTTACGGTGCTTGTCTGTATGTTCGGAGCACTGATCCAAACGGAAGGGTGAAGGTTCGACTTCTTTCTTCCAAATCGAAGGTTGCTCCGTTAGAATGTCAGACTATTCCCAAGCTGGAACTTTGCGGAGCGGTATTAGCTGCCCAGCTCTACGAAAAGGTCCGAACGCCTATCCAAACAACAGTAAGCGGCTATTTCTGAACGGATTCCACATGCGTTCTACGATGGTTGCAGGCTTCCCAACAACTTGGACCACGTTTGTTCCACGTCATGTTCCAGGAACACAAAATCCGGCAGACCTAATATCCCGAGGAATACCACCTCAGGACAGGAAAAACCAATTTTGGTGGAGAGGTTCCACCTGGTTGGAGGAGAGCCCGGATCATTACTGCTAACATTACTAGAAATCCCAACATCTGGAGAGGAGGAGAACGAAAAACGGCTGACAATTATCGCAGCAGTTGCTCCTACAGTTGGCGAGTTCAACCTCGAGTATATCAGTAAATTTTCGTTGTATTCCGACCTTATTCGCCGTACAGCATATTGGTTGCGTCTAGTAAGGCTACTTCAAAAATCACGATCCGAAAAAAGCAACAAGGGATTTCTCTCTACAACCGATTTAAAGAAAGCGGAAAATACGTTTGTTCGTCTGGTACAGAAGGAAGTATTTACCGAAGATTTAACGGTCATTTCCACGGGAGCTAAAGTCCCAAACAGGTCTTGATTGCGCTGGTTCAATCCATTTATTTCCACGGATCAGCTGTTCAAACTAGGAGGACGATTGAAGCACTCATTGGAGACAGAAGAAGCAAAGCATCCCATTGATCTCCCAGCTCGACAGCATGTTCAACGCTCAACTGATTAATTTCACCAACCATAACCCGTCTAAAGGTCGCAACAACTTCATTTCTCTCGTACAATTGGTTCGCATTAATTTACTGTCCGCTTCAATCTACAAGCCCCGTTCGTTGTTGACGGGGATGGATTTTCTTTGCCTTTTTCCCACATGTGTATGAATCACTTCAAAACGAAGCCAGACAACAGCAGCACGAATCCTTTTTTTGTTGATGTTCGGTGCTGCGTACTTAATCTTCAAAATCCTTTCACCAGAACTCATAAACTCGAGCGTTCACGGGGCAGTTTTCCTCAGATTGAATTCATCTGAAGGAAAGGAATAAGGTTACTCTGGTTACTGAGAATGAGCTTAGTGCAATTCATGCTGACAAGTGGAAGTTTTATTTAGAGTTTATGTGGCTTTTGAAAACCATCGCTATCCTGTCCGAATAACACAAAATGATGACTAATCATCGCAGATATTAATTGTTGACCTACTGAAAGTGGGCTGGCACCGGCAGAGTAATACTTCAGTGGTGGTAGGAAATCAACCCTTCCCGGGACGCTAAACGGGACTAGTTTTATTCCATTTCAAACGAGGGCGGCAATGCGACCTTGCGCTTGCGGGGCTTCCCACTTACGGCAATCGATTGCTTTATTTTGTTCTACAGCGCGAAGTCTAGTAGCCGCCACGCCGGCCGTGGCTAATGCGTGACGCTATATGGGGCAAAAACAAGTTTATCGTTTCCGTGATGAACAGCAAATAAGTATGTGAATGGCATTACGTGACCTGTCGGCCGCCGCTGTTGTTAGACCACGGAGATTACGGATTTCGTGATTTCATTATTCCACCAAAAATATGGTTGACGGTTTTGCGGGATCGGTGAAGGAAGCAGTCCAATGTGCTTAACGATGTATTAATTTAGCTGTTGTGATTGGATAGATAAACTGTTTTCGACAGAAAACATTTCTAGGATTCAGTAAATTTCATTTTTCCAATTTGAAGTCAACGTTGTAAAGAATCATAGGAATTAGTTTGATAGAATTTCCGAGAACTCGTGCTAGCTGGGAAATTCATGAAGTAAAAAGAAAAGTTTCTCCTTTGACTGACAGAAATTTAATTCGTATGTGTTGGCTCACGGGTGAATTTGCGGGTAAAGTTTCGGATATCTATATAGCAAACCCGATTAATTTGATTGGGATTAGCTTTGAGCGGTAAATATTTAATCTCTAGTATTTTGTATATTTCATTTTTCATCTTACTTACAGATTTTATTCACTTAAATTCACCTGATTACCGTTATAGATTCTTGTACTTTTTCGTATCTAGATATATACAATTCATATTAGTTATTTTACAAACCATTTATCAATTTGTACTTGCATAGGATAAGATAACTATATTTTTAAGCCCAAACGAATGTAAAAATATTGATTTTAGGATAAGTTTTATAAACGATAAGTTTTATAAACGTTTGGATTCATATTTCACTGTTTTCTGTTTTGCTATCGTTCTTCTAACGAACTCACATTTCGCCTCAACAATGGTTTGACCATTCCGTTCTTCGGTATGAGTGCCAGCGCATTGTATACACACGGAAGGTAAGGACTATCGCCAACATTCCCCGACCCGTATTACCGGAGACTTGCTTCAGTTGTACCATTTTCGGCGATATCCAGAAGTGCCAACTTCGATGTCGCTCTTTGTAATATTCCTCCACTTGTTTGCACATCAGCAGCATAAATCCTACCGTCCTTTCCAGCGTACGTTCAGAGTACCTTACCAGCCATGTCGTATTCCGTTTCCAACGATGATTACAAGATCTCCAGATGGTAGTGGCTTCACATCGTTGAACCACTTTGTACGTCGACAGAAAGTCGGCGTATACTCTTGTATCCACCGTGCCCAGAATCTATCTAAAGTCTGTTGAACATGTCCTTAACTTGCAGGTAGGTGCTTTCGGTGGTTGAACAACTCCGCTTGAACCTAACATCGTCATTCTCAGCTGCTACAGGCATATAGGTCAGTGGTCTGGAGTTGACCATCGATTCAACCAGTATCGTATAAAATGTTTCCTCATTAGGGTTTTTGGAAAAAGACAGTGTATTCAGGCCGATCTTGACGGACCGAATCAAACGTTCCCACGAACCTCCCATATAGGGCGCCGCAGGTGGGTTGAATCGCCACGCAGTTTGTCGGTTAGTGAAGGTACTTGACAGAGTTTAGTTGATTTTTTGTAGCTCTTGCCTCAGTTCTTTACTAGCATCTTGAAAGTTAGTACCTTGATCACTATAAATCTCCTGCGGAGCACCTCTTCTAGCAGTGAATCGCCTCACTGCCAATATGCAAGAGTCGGTTGAGAGAGTATTAGCTACTTCAAGATGTACGGCGCGGATGGTTTGGCATACGAATAAGACTACCCATCTCTTAACATTCTTCTTCTTCTTCTTACTGGCATTACATCCCCACACTGGGACAGAGCCGCCTCGCTGCTTAGAGTTCATTAAGCACTTCCACAGTTGCGAGATTTCTAAGCCAGGTTACCATTTTTGCATTCGTATATCATGAGGCTAACACGATGATACTTTTATGCCCAGGGAAGTCGAGACAATTTCCAATCCGGAAATTGTCTAGACCGGCACCGGGAATCAAACCCAGCCACCCTCAGCATGGTCTTGCTTCGTAGCCGCGCGTCTTACCGCACGGCTAAGGAGGGCCCCTCTCTAAACATTGCTCCTCCCGATACGAATGAAATATGGGCCACAATAGTCAACTCCGACAAACGTAAATGGTCTAACGTACGTTGATAGACGACATTCAGGAAGCGGAGCCATTCGACGGGCGAAAACAGAAGATTTGTGCACGGTACACCATATACGGCTCTTTGCAACCACGCGAACAACATTTCTGAGGTTCGAAATGTGATACTTCTGCCTGACCTCATTGACCACGGTCTCATTATTACCGTGCCCGTACCGTCGTTGGTACCAGTCAATAATTAGATTGGTAACGTAGTGAGTTTTTGGAAGAATCACTGGAAACCCTGTATAGAATGGTACAAAGCGGGCTGCTCCAATACGCCCATCCACGCCAGCATCATCCATCTTTGGTGATAATTTGCGAAGAGGGCTAGAGTTGTCAAGTCGCGCTGCTTCATTCGAATTGTGTTTCTTTTGCCTGTGGATCTGAACTACCTCATCCGGGTACGCTTCCGATTGCATCCTACGAAATAGCAGGATCTCAGCTTTCTGAAGCTCACTTCGCGTTAAATGTGCACATTCTTTAGTTGACCCAAAGGACGTCTTTTTTGCATACTTCGAACAAAACCGGACTACGTATGCCACTGTTCGCTGGAGTCTTTCTCATTTCGAGAAACGCTTGTATTCGATGAACGGCTCGATGATGTGCATTCAGTATACCAAGCTCTTCGGTAGAATCCGGTTCCGGTAACAAATTACAAGGCCACTATGACTCTTCTTCGTACAGGAATTCTGGACCCACAAACCATCGTAAATCCTGTTTGAAGCATGGACCTGCGTCCCACTTTGTCGCTTCGTCAGCGACGTTAAGCTTAACGGGAACCTTTCGCCATTCTTCAATTTTCGTTTCACTTAGCATTTCACCAACTCTGACCGCTACAAATTGTCGATACTTTCGTTGATCCGACTGAATCCAGATTAAACGACGACGAATTGGTAGGGTGTGATTATCTTGTACAGATTTCACTAGACGGCTTCCTAGCACCGCTGCCTGGAGCTCCAACCCCGAGACTGAAAGTGGCTTCAAAGGGGCTACTTCGGACTTTGCAGATATAATCACACCTTGATCGATGATCCGGAAGTATGCTACACAGGAAAAGGCCACCAAGCTTGCGTCTACAAACACATGCAACTCTATGTTATCTAGGCTGGGTAAATCGTATCCTGGGAAGTAACACCGTGTTATCCTAACTTTTCCCATCTCACGGATTGCCCGGATCCATTGAAACCAAATCTTATAGATGTTGTCCGGAATTTCCTGATCCCAATCCACTTTGCTTCGCCAGACATCTTGTATCAAACACTTGCCATGAATTACGTAAGCAGCCATCAGCCCCAAGGGATCAAATATGCTCAAGACAACACGGAGAACTTCTCGTTTTGTCGGGATCTTTTTTCCGTTGTGTAAGAGTTCAGAATCTGCTCTCAAGCATAGCGAGAATATAAATTCATCTGTGTCAGGTTGCCACTGCATCCCGAGGACCCTCTCAATGCCTCAATGTGATTTATCAACCACAAAATTTTTGCTTTCGTTCATAGAACTTCCGCCAACCCGTTCAACAACTCTCACAGAATTCGATAGCCAATTACGAAGTTCAAACTCAGCTCTGGCGTGGGCTTCTTGCACTTCCACAGCAATACGTATGGCTTCCTCCTCTGTATCTCTACTATCAAGATAATCTTCAACGTAATAATTGTTTGTTACAGCGTCTACTGTTTCTGGAAAATGGATTCTCCACTCTTCTGCATTTCTATTTTTTATATACTACGCCGAACATGGCGAGCATGTTGACCCGAAGGTTGCAACATTAATCACGTTTACATCAATTGGTTTCACAAGATCGTCGTACCAGACAAAACATTGAGATTGTTGATCCTGTTGACCTGACGTTGGCGGAAGCGATATTAAAATGTTGTGAAGTGATGAAGTGATGTAAGGAGGTCCGGACCTATGAGCAGCATCGAATTGAAAGACACCCCTTCAACCTTCACTGTTGCATCCCACACCATACGGATTTTTCCCGGTTTATTCGGGTTCAGCACTAATGCAAGAGGAAGAAACCAGGTTCTCCGCGGATCAAAGGTGCCCAGCTCATCCTTGCGTATGTAGCCCTTTGCTTCCAAATCGTTGATATGCTTCTTTACCTTGTCGTACAATATTGAGTCCCCTATTAGCTTGCGATTGAGACATTTTAAACGGCGCTCCGCCATCGGCCGACTCACTGGAAACTCGATGTTATCGTACCGCCACAGTAACCCCGTCGAGAATCTTCCAGAAGTCATTCGATGCGTCGTTTTCTCCATTATTTCACGCGCTCGTCGGTCGTCATCGGCCTCGAGCACCGGTGCAAGTTTAACCTCAGTACGTTGTCCACTGCAAACATAACGATTCTACCTCACCGTTGATTCGAAGTTGATCTGCAATAGCTTGCTCCATCAGGGTATATGAAAAACCATCATCTAAGAAAGTAAGCACATCGATTGTTGTGTCTCTGCCATATAAACGAACCGGAATAATTCTAAAAAGCGTTGTCCGTGACCCTTGAGGATGTATGTTTATTTTGGCAGTAACTTGCGGCAGGCTGCCGTTGGTTGGTCGAAGACGGGTCTGGATTCTCGGAATGCGACAGTTGATCTGACTGTGATGCTTCAACTCGCACCCATTCAATTCACAGACTGGTGCCTTGCATGGCCACTTAGCAAGTGCTGTCAAACATCGTCTGTATAATTGTAGCTGATGCACCAACTTCCAACGCTCATCGATGCTACTTCTCTGGAACTTGAAGCACTCCCTGACTTTCTGGTCCAGGTTTTCACATACTGGACACGGCTTGGACTGGAGTGTTCCCTTTTTTACGGAGATGCTATCATTCTGCTGTTCGCAATTTGTGAGAGGCCCTTTTGCCTTCTCACCATCATCGTGTGCATTCAGAAACCCTTTTTCCTTTTGTTTCAGCTTTTCCAACTTCGATTCATAATCACTGTAATATGTAAGATTACTTGCAGCGGAGACGATGGAGGACATGAAAGCCCCGAACGTTCGTAGATCCACTTCAGTAGCTTGTTGTTGGTAGAGAGCCCAGCTCAGTTTCACATTTGCTGGAAGCTTGCCCACCATTTCCTGCAGTAGTATTGGGTTTGGAAGGTGATTGTCCATACCCAAGGATTGGAGATAGCCGCACAAATTTTGCGCTACAAGTCCAAAGCTGATGATAGCTTCCAATTTATCGGCCCTTGGCACAGGTACAGACCGCACTTTGTTGAAAAGACTATTCACGACCAGCTCTGGTCGACCATATAATGTTTGTAAGGTCCTCAGTATTTGAGGGACGGAGGAAGGATGCAAGGGTTGATAACCGACCGCGTTAAGAGCATTTCCTTTCAAACAGCGTTGTAGTCGCATGAGGTTCTCTGCGTCAGTATAACCACACATCTGGGTAGAGTTAGTGTAGCTACTAAAGAAGAGTGGCCAATCCAATGGTTTTCCATCGAAAACGGGAATATCTTTCGGTACAACATGCCGGGCTGCAAGTTGCTGAGCGTTCGGACCACTCCCAGGAACAATGGAAGGAATACTCTGCGATGCCGACGGACTTGGAATTGGATTAGGATAACTAGGGATACTTGTTATAGGAACATTAGTCACCGCCAGTGGGGGTTTAAGCTATTGTTGCGGGAGTCGAGTTCATAAGAGGTTTCTCGAAGCATGGGGGATCTATCGGATTTGACGAAAACGTAACTACAGGCTGTCGTGACCTACCTCCGTATGGTACCCTTTCAAATATCACAGTATCAGAAAGTGATGCAGATTGATTCCTTAGTGACTGATGTTTGCTCGTTGCTCGGAGGTTGTCCGGCTGACATTGCAGATCCCTGATTTGGTTCTCTAAACTCACTTCACTAGTCTCTACCGCTGACTTTACACGCCTGGTAGACCACCTTGCTTCGTTGCTGGTGGAGAAATTAATTCAGCTTCTGTTAACGTTTTCTCGGGAACAGCAACCGATTGCGAAGCAGCAGCACATTTGGGGCTTGGATGAACTCCAACCGGCGAAGGCATTCCCCGATGGCAATACTGTACAAAGAGATTTAATCGGAGTTTACATTTGTTGCGCGTTCCTTGATTTTATTAGGTTGAGCTTTCGTGACTGATATGCTACTGGTAACCATACTCTGTGCAGTGGTACATTTCGGGATCGTTCCAGAGCGCGACTTGGCGATCATCGGGACATATCCATTCCCGCTGTCTTCCAACTAGACCTGTGCGCCGAAGTATTTGTGAACGGCGGCGGCGTAAGGCCATTTTTATACCGGCGGCGGCGGCGTCGGCGGCGTCACGCCGTAAGCAATGTTCGGCGGCGGCGGCGGCGGCGCGAATCGGCGTGAAGAATTTTGAGCTGAGAAAAAAAGTTTCACGCAGCAAGCCTAGCTACAGGCAGACTGATGAGGTGAACATCCTATGTACAGGGGTTAGGCAAAATGATTGAGATAGGCAAAATTTGGCCCAAATTCAAATCCTTATAACTTTTTGAAAAATAGATGAAATTGGACAAAACCGGAAGCATTCGACGGAAAATTTAGTCAAGATTTAGGAACATGTGCGGTCACGAATACTGGCCATCGGACACCGGAGATGTTCCGGATTTTCGGAGGCCATGTCAAAAACACATTTTTTCTGCCGCTCGTTTTTTTGTGTGGTTTGAAGTTACATCGATAAACACTATTTTCCTAGAAACTAGATTTTATTGAAAATTGAATGCGGGCTGTTGCGCTAAGATCCGTTGAAAAACATCCGAGATATGGCCATTTCAGTAAACCTGGTTCCGGATACTATGGTCAATTATGTAATCACGTATATGTTATCCGGTACCATATCAATATTGGTATCAAACTTCAAGATTTTTCATGGATATGCTTCAGGAAGCATATGCAGGACGATCAGTTGCCCTGAAAACTCTGTAGTAGGTTCCAGATGCCCCGGGGGAAGTGGTCAATTTGAAAAACGTTCAGAACCCTAACAATATGGGTATCAAACTTCAAGATTTTTCATGAAAATGCTTCAGGAAGCATATTCAGGGTGATCAGTTGCTCTGACCACTCTGTAGTAGGTTCCAGGTGCCCCGGGGGAAGTGACCAATTTGAAAAACGTTCAGAACCCTATCAATATGGGTATCAAACTTCAGGATTTTTCATGAAGATGCTTCAGGAAGCATATTCAGGATGATCAGTTGCTCTGACCACTCTGTAGTAGGTTCCAGGTGCCCCGGGGGAAGTGGCCAATTTGAAAAACGTTCAGAACCCTATCAATATGGGTATCAAACTTCAAGATTTTTCATGGAGATGCTTCAGGAAGCATATTCAGGATGATCAGTTGCCCTGACCACTCTGTAATAGGTTCAAGGTGCCCTGGGGGAAGTGGCCAATTTGAAAACATTCAGAACCCTATCAATATGGGTATCAAACATCAAGATTTTTCATGAAGATGCTTCAGGAAGCATATTCAGAATGATCAAATGCTCTGACCACTCTGTAGTAGGTTCCAGGTGCCTCGGGGGAAGTGGCCAATTTGAAAAACATTCAGAACCCTATCAATATGGGTATCAAACATCAAGATTTTTCATGAAAATGCTTCAGGAAGCATATTCAGGACGATCAGTTGCTCTGACCACTTCGTAGTAGGTTCCAGGTGCCCCGGAGGAAGTGGCCAATTTGAAAAACATTCAGAACCATATCAATATGGGTACCAAACTTCAAGATTTTTCGAGGTGATACTTCTTAAATTAATTAATAATGCATTTTAGAACCAGCAGCTGTCATGACCACTCTGTAGTAGGTTCCAGGTGTTTTGGGGAAGTGACCAATTTGCAAAATGTTCGAAACCATATCAAATACTCAATACTCATTATCAAAGTTCAAGGTTTTTCATGGAGATGCTTTTGGACTCTCCTGTCGAATAGAGTTCGCCGCCGCACGAAGTTGACCGTCTACAAAATGCTCATTAGACTGGTCGGCCTCTATGGCCACGAAAGTTAGATGTTGCTGACGAAGGACCAACGCGCCCTTGGAGTTTCCGAATGGAAGGTGTTGCGGACTATTTATGGTGGGGTGCAGATGGAAGCCAATGGAGGTGGTGGTGGAGGCCAATGAATTACGAGTTGTAACTGTTAGGAGAACTACCACATGATACAATTTTGGCGGTTACGGTGGGCCGGGCATGTAGCCAGAATGTCAGACGACAACCCAATTGAGATGGTGCTCGATAATGATCCGACCGGTACAAGAAGAAGAGGCGCGATGCGGTTACGGTGGATCGACCAAGTGTAAGATGGCCTGCCATCAATGACAGCAGGTCACAAGCATGACTTAGCAGTTGTGTGGGGTGCTATATCTTGACATGGCCATGGTCCTATTATGGCACTTAAGGGCAAAGTGAAGCCTGCCGATTATCAAATTATTTTGGAAGACAAGGTATTTGTTGATTTGATGACAAATCCTGAATATGACGTCTGTTTTTCATTTTTGCGAAAGATCCGCAGGTCACGTTCCACTTGGTCGATCCACCGTGACCACTGCACGCCTCTTCTTTTTGTACCGGTCGGATTATTATCGAAGCATCATCTCAATCGGGTTATTGTCTGACATTCTAGCTTCTTGCCCGGCCCATCGTAACCGCCAAAATTGTACCGTGTGGGTAGTTCTCCTAACAGTTACAACTCGTGGTTCATTGACCTTCACCACAACCTCCATTGTCTTCCATCTGCACCCCACCATAGATGGTCCGTAACACCTTCCATTAGAAACTCCAAGGGCGCGTTGGTCCTTCGCCAGGAACATCCAACTTTCGTGGCCATAGAGGCAGACCAGTCTAATGAGCGTTTTGTAGATGGTCAACTTCGTGCATCTTCATGAAAAATCTTGAAGTCTGATACCCATATTGATAGGCTTCTGAACGTTTTTCAAATTGGCCACTTCCCCCGGGTCATCTGGAACCTATTACAGAGTGGTCAGGGCAACTGATCATCCTGAATATGCTTCCTGAAGCATCTCCATGAAAAAACTTGAACTTTGATACTCATTTTTATATGGTTTCGAACATTTTGCAAATTGGCCACTTCCCCAGGATACCTGGAACCTACTACAGAGTGGTCAGGGCAACTGTTCGTCCTGAATATGCTTCCTGAAGTATCTCCATGAAAAATCTTGAAGTTTGATACCCATATTGATAGGGTTCTGAATGTTTTTAAAATTGGCCACTTCCCCCGGGTCACCTGGAACCTATTACAGAGTGGTCAGGGCAACTGATCATCATGAATATGCTTCCTGAAGCATCTCCATGAAAAAACTTGAACTTTGATACTCATTTTTATATGGTTTCGAACATTTTGAAAATTGGCCACTTCCCCAGGACACCTGGAACCTACTACAGAGTGGTCATGACAGCTGCTGGTTTTAAAATGCATTTAAAAGTATCATCTCGAAAAATCTTGAAGTTTGATACCCATATTGATAGGGTTCTGAATGTTTTTCAAATTGGCCACTTCCCCCGGGGCACCTGGAACCTACTACAGAGTGGTCAGGGCAACTGATCGTCCTGAATATGCTTCCTGAAGCATCTCCATGAAAAATCTTGAAGTTTGATACCCATATTGATAGGGTTCTGAACGTTTTTCAAATTGTCCACTTCCCCCGGGGCACCTGGAACCTACTACAGAGTGGTCAGGGCAACTGATCGTCCTGCATATGCTTCCTGAAGCATCTCCATGAAAAATCTTGAAGTTTGATACCAATATTGATATGATACAGGATAATATATACGTGATTGGAAGGATATACATAATTGACCTTAGTATCCGGAACCAGGTTTACTGAAATGGCCATATCTCGGATGTTTTTCAACGGATCTTAGCGCAACAGCCCGCATTCAATTTTCAATAAGATCTAGTTTCTAGGAAAATAGTGTTTATCAATGTAACTTCAAACCACACAAAAATACGAGCGACAGAAAAAATGTGTTTTTGACATGGCCTCCGAAAATCCGGAACATCTCCGGTGTCCGGTGGCCAGTATTCGTGACCGCACATGTTCCTAAATCTTGACTAAATTTGCCGTTGAATGCTTCCGGTTTTGTCCAATTTCATCAATTTTTCAAAAAGTTATAAGGATTTGAATTTGGGCCAAATTTTGCCTATCTCGATCATTGTGCCTAACCCCTGTATCTCCATAGAAAAAGTTTACATCACATCCTCCACTAGGACATTGCCGCATCACAGCACATAATTCATTGGAAAGTAATTTGGATACAAATCCAGAAATTCGTTTGGAAATTCCTCAGAAAATTCGAAAAAGGAATTCTTAGAATTAATTAAGAATTTATCTAATGAATTCCTTTAGAACTTCCTCTAAGAATTTCTTGACAATTTATTTGGGTATTTCTTCGGAAATTCGTTCCGAAATTTCTTCAAAAGTTCCTTCAGGAATTTCCTTAGAAATTACTTTAGGGATTGCTTCGGAAATTTCTTTAAGGAGTCTTTTTGGCTTCGTGGCCGTGCGGTTAGCAACGTTATTCGTCTAGACGCATGGGTTCGATCCCCGCCCCGGTAAGGAGAAAACTTTTCTTGGTCGGAAAATTCTCCACCGGTCCACTGGGTGTTATGTGCCCTGTCCGTTGTCTAGGTGTTAAGTGTTCAGTCTGTACGACCTCTGGTCGAAGACGGTGTTCCTGTCTTTTTTGGAATTTCTTTAGAAATTCATTCGAAAACTTTTTAAGAGTTCCTTTGAAAATTCCTTTAAGAATTCTTTAGAAAATTCTCATGGGAAATCTTTTAAGAACTTCTATAGGCATACCTACGGACACTGTTTTAGGAATACATTCGGAAATCCCTTTTGGGAAAAACCTTTGGAATTTGATTTACGATTTTTTTCAGAAATTCCTTCAGGAATTTGTTTTTGTAATTTCTAATAAAAATTCTTCCAGTAATTCCTCAACAATTTCTTTTGATACTCTAGGAAGATATTTTTGCTATTCTTTCGAAATTTTCCTATGGACATTCCTCCGGAAATTCCTTTAGCAACTCTTCCAGAAATTCCTGTAGATCTGCGAAAATTTCTTTTAAAATCGGGAATCTCTTCTGAAATTTTTTTGGAAAATATTCGGAAATTTTGTTTGTAAATTCCTTATTTTTTTTAAATCGTTGTTAACGTGTTTTTTTTTTAATTGAAAATAAGTATAACACTTCAACTCCCTCAGGAGTTTCTTCGAAAATTTCTTTAAAAATTCCTCCATATTATGATTCGTTCCGGAATTTTTCCTGCAGAAATTTTATATAGTTTAATGACGGAATTTTCTAAGGACTTTCTAGAGGAAGTTCCAATAGAGTTTCCGAAAAAAAAATAAAACGCCTTTCCGGAAGGTTTTCTGAAGGATGAGTGTCCAAATTAATTCCTGTGGCTTTTCAAAAGAGAAGAAATTCCTGGAGGAACTTCCGACTCTATTCTTGAATGAATAACCAAAAGAACCTGGAAATAATTTCGAACAGAATTTAGAATGAAGGATTTTTTAGTGGATTTTCCAAACAAATAGATTTTGGAATATAAATAGAAAATCTTATATTTCTCTAACAATTTCTTTGAAAATCTGGACAGTAGTGAAACAAACTAAATTTTGACTCTAGAATCATATCGAGATTGCAAATATTCATATATTCTCGAGAATTCCCTGAGAATCTACTGCAGGAGCTCCTTCAAAAATTTCTACAGATTTTTTCGCAAATACCTTAATTATTTCCCTAGAAAATATATTCAGGAATAATTCGGTAAGACGTCAAGAAACTCATTCAGTATACCTTCAAAAATTCTGTCAGGAATTCCATCGAGAATTTCTCCAGGAATTCCTTCAAAAAACGTCCACAAATGAAACCAGCTTTTTCTTTGAAATTTCCCTCAGGAATTGCTTTGGAACTTCTTAGGACCTTAAGAAATATCGTAAGGAATTCTTCTGGAAAATCTTATAAAAATTCCTCTTTGATTGATTTTGACAATTGCATCAGAAATTCCTTCAGAAATTCTTTTTGAAATTGGAAATAAAAATTTCTACCCATGTAGATGTGTACACCTCCCCACAGTTGTAATGGATTTGACGCACCCTTCCTCAAAGAAGCCACCCCTCGAAAAGCTTAAAAAGGATTGCGAATCTATTAATTAGTCTGTTGGATTACACTGTTGAAAGGAGATTTTTTTCTATCCCGCGGGCTTCGCGTAAGTGTCTCATACAGCAGTGCATTGAAAGCAGAATGGTATTTGAATTCGACTGTAATATTGGGTGGAGCCGTATGCAGAGCAATACTTAAACCAGAATGATGAATAGCGTACATACACACATACTTTTGAGAAATTCATTCGGAAATTATTTTAACAATTCCTCTGGAACTTTTCCAGGTATTCCATAAGACATTCCATTCCCTCGAAATTCATCTAGTATTTCTTCCGGAATTTCCTCCGCCATTTTCATCCAAAATTCTAGGACGAATTTTCAGATATCAGATATAAATTCCAAAGGAGTTACCGACATTCCTAAATTCCTCCATGATTTTTTTTGGACATTCCTCCATGAATTCCTTCTGAATTTTCTCCAGCTATTCCTTCAGAAAATCCTCCAAAAATTACTACGAAGATGGATCCAGAACTTTCTCCAGGACTTCCTTCGGAAAATATTTCAAGAAAACCCAGAAATTTATTTGGGTATTGTTTATCAAAATAAAGTATTGCGTATTTATTTATAAGTCTGTTGGATTACACTGTTGAAAGGAGATTCTCTCTATCCCGTGGGCTTCGCGTAAGTGTCTCTACTCTGCCTCGGATATTCATCTAGTATTTCCTTCGGAATTTTTTCCGCCATGTGCTTCCAAAACTCTAGGACGAAATTTCAGATATCTCCATACCAATCCCTAGAGCAATTTCCAAGAGAATTCCTAAAGAAATTGCCGACATTCTTAAATTTCTTTAAGAAATTTGTTGGACATTCCTCCAAGAATTTCTCAGAATGTTCTCTGGGGATTCCGTCAGAAAACCGTCCAGAAATCACTGCGGGGATAAATCCTAAAATTCCTCAAAACGCTCAGAATTTTCTTTGGTTATTCCTTCAGAACTTCCTCCAGGATGTCCTTTGGACATTATGTCAGGTAAACCAAGACATTTCTTTGGGAATATTTTATCAAGTACAAGAAGGAGTGAAGAAAATGTTCAATTTGATGGGTCACGTGCCCCTTCGTGCTCCAGCCCCAGAAGGCAAGTTACCATTTTTGCATTCGCATGTCACTATCACAATCACAGGCTATCACAATGATACTCCATGCTCAGGGAAGTTTAAAAAATCCTACCAGACTGAGAATCCAAATCCATTTTTTATAGTGTTGACAAGTAGCAGCGAATAAAAGCACTAGACCAATTAATAAATGTAACATTCAAACCACAGACAAACAGACGTAAGAGCTGGAACATTTTTCTGAAAAATCCATCGCTCAACTTCTCTATCACCATCTTGCGAGTATGTTACACGAAACAATGATTCATATGACATTATCACCAGAAGGCACTGGAGTGAAATGTCAAACTCGAAGGATTACGACGCTAGCGCCTCTAGCTGTGAATCGCGCAATCAATCAAATTCAAATTGAACGTTGAAGTCATGATCGATGGTAATTACCCTAGTGCTACGTCTGTTTGTCTGTGTTCAAACCTTTGAAAAGATTCCTCATGAAGTTACATATGAGATTAGAAGCTCATCGCTACGCTCGTTGATTTGTAGGTATGTAGCCAAGAAGTTCTTGGATGACATAGGATTTAATACGCCAATGCCGGTAAAAATGACAGAGATAAAAACAAATCTGCTAAAGGTATAATAGCTATTTAATTAATGCCGGATAGGTTGCCTTGGTCCGGTAGGTGCAAACGCACTGCATACTGTGATTTTTGTGTTGGTCAATCATCGGCGTGAAATACGAAATTCGGCGGCGTGAAGCCAATCGGCGTATGGCGCGCCGCCGATACCTTGACCGGTGTCGGCGTACGTCAATAAGTGTCGGCGGCGGCGGCGTGGCGCGGCGGCGCACAGGTCTACTTCCAACGTGGCTGCTTAACTCTGGTTTTCCAACCACCGATGCACCGTGCTTCTAGTGCTTCGACTACTACGTAGACTTTTCAAACTCACATTATCTCTAGTTTCATCCGCGGTCCGCAAAATTTTGTACTTCTCTCTAATGAATTCCACGAATTTCACGATGCCATTTCTCCTGATTTGCCTTCCGCTTTTGCTCCAATGCACATGCAAGGCTCGATCACGTACCAACTTCTCGTGTTCTTCGACCTCATGAATCAACTGATCTTGAACTCGTTTTTCCTTCTCTATGCGTAGCAATTCTAACTCGACCATCTCATGAATGCCATCCGTGGTTGATGATTTCCCAGTGCGCGTAGAAGTTCTAGACGTACGTGGTAAGCATCGTACGCGTTTGAAACTATGTTCCTTCACGGAACCATCCACGCCCACGCAAGTAAAGTGATACCACACATCACATAAATCGCACTGCACCATCATACGATCTGCAACATCAGGCCGATCACAAGTAGGACAGTTGAATTCCTGAGTGGATTCTTCTTCAGTAAGCATTCGCACAGAGCAGCTAGCACGATGACGGACACTCGACATGGTTTATCAATAGGCTCCGCACAGTGATTATTGCTATGGTAGCTAACAGAAATTGTCCGATAACCTTAAACAGGTTGATAAAATTTCTTAAAGATTTGTTGGCTCACGGGTGAATTTGCGTGTTTCGGACATCTATATAGCAAACCCGATTAATGTGATTGGGATTAGCTTTATGCTGTAAATATTTAATCTTTAGTATTTTGTACAGTTCATTTTTCAACTTACTTACAGATTTTAGTCCAGTTTTAGCTTAAATTCACCTGATTACCGTTATAGATTCTTGTACTTTTTCGTATCTCCATGTTTACAATTCATGTTAGTTATTTTACAATTCATTTATCAATTTTTACTTACATAGGTTAAGATAACTATAAATTTAAGCCCAAACGAATGTAGAAATATTAAATATAGGATAAGTTTTATAAACCGATATTACGTTCTTCGGTATGAGTGCCAGCGCATTGTATACACACGGAAAGTAAGAACTATCACCAACAGTGTGCGTGATCAGAAAGCTGGTAAACTTAGTGAAATTTGGTAAAATTATTCTAATATATTTGTGCGCAATAACGACATTTTTTTTAAATTTTGCGTCGTGAATCTCTTTGTGAAGAAGGCGAATGAAATGCGAATATGGTGAATGAACAACATTAGCTGGTGGAAAAATCACTCATCGTTTATTGCGAAAACCGAATGACCGAGGTGGGATTGCTACGTAGCCGGAATGTCAGAAAATAACCCAGTGACAATGGTGAGTGATTTGACGGGTATAAGAAGACGAGGTGCACCGGTCTGCAACGATAAGTTATTGAACTGAAACAACTTCTATGTACTCCTCAGGCCACTCTGGCTCAAGTTTGAAAACAAATAAAAAATCGATTGTTGCTGTATAAAATAGATGCAAATTTGAAATAATCTAATCTTATTGCAGTATTTAGGAAATTGCTACCGGCGAAGGACGCTTCTAAAATATTTCACATTTGCCAAACTGCGGTAATAAAATGGTATTGCAATTTTCAACCCCCAAGTGCGCCTGGCAATATTCATGCATGGGTGCCGATGGGTGACGAACCAGGTGCAGCGAGTTTCAGTTTGTTTGCGGTTTTCGTCGTCCCGACCCGGCCGGTATCTAATTTAGGGAAGCTCATTTGCATATTCAAAGCAGTTCAGCAGAGGAAGCAGAGGAAGAGCTGTTTCGTTGGATTCCATCCCACAGAAAAGGTTCTTGGTTGCATTGTTTTACGATTTTCTGACTCAATTTGCATAGTGGAGTTGTGTGTGTTTGGTTGCTGTGAATGGTGAGGAAATCGTTGAATATAAAGCGAACCATATTTACTGAAGATGATAATGCAAAATTGCTATCGGTATGAATCAGTGAGATATGGCAACATCTGGTAATTTTCATTCAAATTCAAAGTTAGTCATTATTTTTTCATTAGACCCAATTATAGCGTAAATTGGATTTTGGTATATAAAATATTACCATGCATATTCTGAGCGCACTTTCGTACCATATTCAACAAATCATAACTTTTATCATAAATATTCAAAAATAATTATTTTATGCTCTGAGTAAAATCAATGAATTCCAATGTACCAAAATGATACTGGATTTATGGTTGCATAAAACCAGCGTGGGTTTCCATGTTTTATGAAGTAATTCTTAACCATAAGAGTTCTGCTTTGTCCAAAAACAGAACGCGCCACAAACTACAGGTCTGAAGCCAAAAACAGTTTCCATGATGAACCTCACGATCCTGGTAAAACAAAGGAAACAATTGACAATGTGTTTGGCTAATAAGAGGATTATTGAGATTGGTGCCATCAAATTTGACTTGACTAAAGAAAGAAAATTAGCAAAAAAAAATAATTTCATCGGTTTTTCCATGTTTGTGAACTATGAGATGAGGAACAGCAACGATACCCCTTTACTCCTCAACGCCCAATATTATTTAAATGTTTCCACCAGAATGATGAAATCCATGTTAGTCACTTCAAAATTTGCTTTATTTTATTTGAACAGCACTTACTGCTGTGAAGTTGGAAGTTTCCACCCAAGCCGCTCAAGCCATTTGGAATTATCCCCTGAGGACCTACGAGCAAACACCATCCGTCCCATCGCACTTACCTGAAACAAGAGGAAAAACATCGCATAAGCAAATTGTAAATATTCACATGATTCTTCACACGCACCAAACGCTCGCCTACAATAAGTATGGAAATGTGTGCCTGGAAGGTGAGAGACCGACGCGTCGCGGCCAAGTGCCGCTGACGTTGATGGTGCTGATGATGATGATGATGATGACGATGATGGGACCGAAAGATAAATATTTTTCTCGTGCCGAATAACGCCCAGAAGCGCCCAAAGATAAACAAACACGTTGATTGAGGTTTTCCCGCGAGGCACGGTGGCACTACCATGAGAAATGTTCGACGGACTCCTCATTGTGTGTAATATTTCTTATCTTTAAAAAAAAAATGGCATTATTCAAAACTCGTTTTTTAAATGAAAGTTTTTGTATCGAATAATCATGTGTAGATTGGAAATAACAGAATATAAAGCTCTAGATTAATATTTATTGAATGTAGGTTTTCGTTGATTGTTATTTAAATTATTCTTTTAGGTACATCTGTTTTGGTATCAATTTGTGAATTTGCCAATTTTTGCAGGATACTATTAATGATATTATTTAAACATAAAAAGTGGAGTTTTCCATACTTTCTTTGGTATTTGAACCAAAATTATTCAGCACCTGTTGTACATCACTGGAAAGTACAGCATTCAATGGAGATAATTTTTAACTTAACATGGAGAGCTCACTTCGCTCCTCAAACTTAATGTGGTTATTTTAATTTTTGTTTACTCAATTAATAAATGCAAATTTCACACTTCTCCAGCCGGGAGAGCCGGGATGATGTGGATGGGTTGAATAATTTTCCACAGACCTCGAGGTGTGGCAGTTTGATCCGGGCATGAGAAGGGATAATGCTTTCAATTTGGAATGTTTATTGAAGCAGTTGTAAATTCTGTGCCAGGGGTTATATGAATGGTTTGTGTTGCAACGAATAATGGACAAATGCAACGACAATTTAAAAAAAAAATTAACAAATAGGTTAAAGCTTGTGCGTAGTTAGATTACAGAAGAAAATCTTATTGAATTCTAGATGGAATTCTTGCTGGATACCGTAGGGAATCCTTATCGAATTTGGAAGGGAATCTTTTGTCGAATCTGAAGAATCCATGATAGACTCCGGAGAGAAACCGTGTCGGATTCCTTGAACTAGAATATCAGAACTGTTGTCGAAACCGGGATGGAATCATCGTCTGACTACGGTAGGAAACTTCGTGAGATTCTAAATAGAATTCTCGACGAACTGCAGATAAAAACCTCTTCAAATTTCAGATGGGATCCTTGTCAGATTCAGGATAAAATCCTTGTCGAATTCAGGATGGAATCCAAGTCATATTTTGGATAGAATCCTAGCCAGATTCCGGATGGAATCCTAGTCGGATTCCGGATGGAATCCTAGTCGGATTCCGGATGGAATCCTAGTCGGATTCCGGATGGAATCCTAGTCGGATTCCGGATGCAATCCTAGTCGGATTCCGGATGCAATCCTAGTCGGATTCCGGATGGAATCCTAGTCGGATTCCGGATGGAATCCTAGTCGGATTCCGGATGGAATCCTAGTCGAATTCCGGATGGAATCCTAGTCGGATTCCGGAATTTTTTTTCCGAAATTTTTTACCAATTTTGATACCAGCAGTGATAAAACACGTCGGTTAATTAACAACTTCAGTATACGAGTTTGTACAATCCCATTTGATTCCACCACTTAATTGTACCTTGACAGATACGTATTTTGATCTCAACAGTAAGGTCGAAATACGTATCTGTATAGGTACAATTAAGTGGTGGCATTAAATGGGATTGTACAAACTCGTCTTATGACAAGTGGAGATATTCCACTAAAAAGCTCAAAATAATTTTCTTACCTTTAGTATGTCATCATCAGCAGTATTTAGAACAATTTAATGTTGCTAATTTCCATAAAGAGCGCCAGTGGTGCTCACATAAAAGAGCTCCGTATGAATTATTGTTGTAAAATTTTCCGTCGTATTCCGGATGGTATCATCATCCTTTTCGAGATGGTATCTTCCTAAGATTCCAGACGAAATTCTCACCAGATTCTGGACGAAATCCTAGTCGGATTCTGGATATAATCCATGTTGGATTCCGAAAGCAATCTTGGTCGGATTCTCAATGAAGTCTTTGTCGGACTCTAGACGAAATTCTCGTGGGATTCAGGATGGAATCTTCATTGAATTCCGGATGAAATAATCGTAAGATTTTGGAAAGGATTGGTTTTCAGAATTAAACGTCGTCAGATGGAATCCGATGAGGACTCCAACCGGAATCAGATGAGGATTCCAACCGGAATCCAATGAGAATTCCATCCGGAATCCGATGAGGATTACATCCGGAATCCAATGAGGATTCCATCTGGAATTCGATGAGAATTCCATCCAGAATCCGATGAGGATTCCATCCGGAGTCCGATGAGGATTCCATCCGGAATCCGATGAGAATTCCATCCGGAATCCGATGAGGATTCCATCCGGAATCCGATGAGGATTTCATCCGGAATCCGATGAGGATTCCATCCAGAATCCGATGAGGATTCCATGCGGAATCCGATGAGGATTCCATCCGGAATCCGATGAGGAGTCCATCCGAAATCCGATGAGGATTCCATCCGGAATCCGACTAGGATTCCATCCGGAATCCGACTAGGATTCCATCCGGAATCCGACTAAAATTTTCCGTCGTATTCCGGATGGTATCATCATCCTTTTCGAGATGGTATCTTCCTAAGATTCCAGACGAAATTCTCACCAGATTCTGGACGAAATCCTAGTCGGATTCTGGATATAATCCATGTTAGATTCCGAAAGCAATCTTGGTCGGATTCTCAATGAAGTCTTTGTCGACTAGGATTTTATCCGGAATCCGACTAGGATTCCATCCGGAATCCGACTAGGATTCCATCCGGAATCCGACTAGGATTCCATCCGGAATCCGACTAGGATTCCATCCGGAATCCGACTAGGATTCCATCCGGAATCCGACTAGGATTCCATCCGGAATCCGACTAGGATTCCATCCGGAATCCGACTAGGATTCGATCCGGAATTCGACTAGGATTCCATCCGGAATCCGACTAGGGTTCCATCCGGAATCTGACTAGGATTCCATCCGGAATCCGACTAGGATTCCATCCGGAATCCGACTAGGATTTCATCCGGAATCCGACTAGGATTCCATCCGGAATCCGACTAGGATTCCATCCGCAATCCGACTAGGATTCCATCCGGAATCCGACTAGGATTCCATCCGGAATCCGACTAGGATTCCATCCGGAATCCGACTAGGATTCCATCCGGAATCCGACTAGGATTCCATCCGGAATCCGACTAGGATTCCATCCGGAATCCGACTAGGATTCCATCCGGAGTCCGACTAGGATTCCATCCGGAGTCCGACTAGGATTCCATCCGGAATCCGACTAGGATTCCATCCGAAATCCGACTAGGATTCCATCCGGAATCCGACTAGGGTTCCATCCGGAATCCGACTAGGATTCCATCCGGAATCCGACTAGGATTCCATCCGAAATCCGACTAGGATTCCATCCGGAATCCGACTAGGATTCCATCCGGAATCCGACTAGGATTCCATCCGGAATCCGACTAGGATTCCATCCGGAATCCGACTAGGATTCCATCCGGAATCCGACTAGGATTCCATCCGGAATCCGACTAGGATTCCATCCGGAGTCCGACTAGGATTCCATCCGGAGTCCGACTAGGATTCCATCCGGAATCCGACTAGGATTCCATCCGAAATCCGACTAGGATTCCATCCGGAATCCGACTAGGGTTCCATCCGGAATCCGACTAGGATTCCATCCGGAATCCGACTAGGATTCCATCCGAAATCCGACTAGGATTCCATCCGGAATCCGACTAGGATTCCATCCGGAATCCGACTAGGATTCCATCCGGAATCCGACTAGGATTCCATCCGAAATCCGACTAGGATTCCATCCGGAATCCGACTAGGATTCCATCCGGAATCCGACTAGGATTCCATCCGGAATCCGACTAGGATTCCATCCGAAATCCGACTAGGATTCCATCCGGAATCCGACTAGGGTTCCATCCGGAATCCGACTAGGATTTCGTCTGGAATCCGACTAGGATTCCATCCGCACTTCGTTGTTTATGCCATGCGGAATCCGACGTTTATTTTATACGGAAACCGACGTGGTTTCTGTTCGGAATCTGACTAGAATTCCATACGGAATCCGACTAGGAATCCTTCCAGGATTCCATGCGGAATCTGACTAGGATTTCATTCGGAATCCGAAGTGGATTCCATCCGGAATCCGACTAGGATTCCATCCGGAATCCGACTAAGATTCCATCCGGAATCCGACTAGAATTCTATCCGGATTCCGACTAGGATTTAATATGGAATCCCGCTAGGATTCCATCCGGAATCCGACAAGGATTTTATTCGGAATCCGACTAGAATTCGATCCGGAATCCAACTAGGATTCGATCCGGAACCCAACTGAGATTCCGTCCGGAATCCGACCAGGATTCCATTCGGAATCCAACTAGGATTCCATCCGGAATCTAACTAGGTTTCGATCCGGAATTCAACTAGGATTCAATTCGGAATCCGACTAGGATTTGATCCGGAATCCGACTATGATTTGATCCGGAATCCGATTAGGATTCCATCCGGGATCCGACTGGGATTCGATCCGGAATCTGACTAGGATTCCATCCGCAATCCGACTAGGATTCCATCCGGAATCCGACTAGCATTCCATCCGGAATCCGACTAGAATTTCATCTGGAATCCGAGTAGGATTCCATCCGGAATCCGACAAGAATTTTATTCGGAATCCGAAAAGGATTTTATTCGGAACCCGACAAGGATTCGAACCAGAATTCGACTAGGATTCCTTTCGGAATCCAACTAGGATTCCATCCGGAGTCCGACTAGGATTCCATCCGGAATCCGACTAGGATTCCATCCGGAATCCGACTAGGATTCTATCCGGAAACCGACTAGGATTCCATCCGGAATCCGACTAGGATTCCATCCGGAATCCGACTAGGATTCCATCCGGAATCCGACTTGGATTCCATCCGGAATCCGACTAGAATTCCATCCGGAATCCGACTAGTATTCCATCCGGAATCCGACTAGTATTCCATCCGGAATCCGACTAGGATTCCATCTGGAATCCGACTAGGATTCGATCTGGAATCCGACTAGGATTCGATCCGGATGGAATCCTAGTCGGATTCCGGATGGAATCCTAGTCGGATTCCGGATGGAATCCTAGTCGGATTCCGGATGGAATCCTAGTCGGATTCCGGATGGAATCCTAGTCGGATTCTGAATGGAATCCTAGTCGGATTCTGGATGGAATCCTAGTCGGATTCTGGATGGAATACTCATCGGATTCCGAATGAAATCCTCATCGGATTCCGAATGGAATCCTAGTCGGATTCCGAATGGAATCCTAGTCGGATTCCGGATGGAATTTCATCGTATTCGGGATGGAATCTTCAACGGATTCCGGATGGAATGCTCATTGGATTCCAGATGGAATACTCATCGGATCCCGGATGGAATCCTCATTGGATCCCGGATGGAATCCTCAACGGATCCCGGATGGAATCCTCATCGGATCCCGGATGGAATACTCATCGGATTCTGGATGGAATCCTTATCGGATTCTGGATGGAATCCTTATCGGATTCTGGATGGAATCCTTATCGGATTCTGGATGGAATGCTCATCGGATTCTGAATGGAATCCTCATCGAATTCCGAATGGAATCCTCATCGGATTCCGAATGGAATACTCATCGAATTCCGAATGGAATCCTCATCGGATTCCGGATGAAATCTTCATCGGATTCGGGATGGAATCTTCATCGGATTCGGGATGGAATCTTCATCGAATTCCGGATGGAATACTCATCGGATTCCGGATGGAATACTCATCGGATCCCGGATGGAATCCTCATCGGATTCTGGATGGAATCCTAGTCGAATTCCGGATGGAATCCTAGTCGGATTCCGGATGGAATCCTAGTCGGACTCCGGATGGAATCCTAGTCGGATTCCGGATGGAATCCTAGTCGGATTCCGGATGGAATCCTAGTCGGATTCCGGATGGAATCCTAGTCGGATTCCGGATGGAATCCTAGTCGGATTCCGGATGGAATCCTAGTCGGATTCCGGATGGAATCTCGTCGGATTCCGGATGGAATCTTGGCCGGATTCCGGATGAAATCCTGGTCGGATTCGGGATGGAGATCTGGTCGGATTCCGGATGGAACTTAGTCGGATTCCGGGTGGAATCGGATTCCGGATGAAATCCTGGTCGGATTCAGGATGGAGTTCTGGTCGGATTCTGGATGGAATCTTGGTCGGATTCTGGATGGAATCCTGGTCGGATTCCGGATGAACGGATTATGGTCGAAACTCTGCTCGAATTCCGGATGGAATCCTGGTCGGATTCAGGATGAAATCCTGGTCGGATTCCGGATGGAATCCTGGTCGGATTCCGGATGGAATCCTGGTCGGATTCCGAATGGAATCCTGGTCGTATTCCTAATGGAATCCTGGGCGGATTCCACATGGAATCCTGGTCGGATTCCGGATGGAATCCTGGTCGGATTCCGGATGGAATCCTGGTCGGATTCCGGATGGAATCCTGGTCGGATTCCGGATGGAATCCTGGTCGGATTCCGGATGGAATCCTGGTCGGATTCCGGATGGAATCCTGGTCGGATTCCGGATGGAATCCTAGTCGGATTCCGGATGTAATCCTAGTCGGATTCCGGATGGAATCCTAGTCAGATTCCGGATAGAATCCTAGTCGGATTCCGGATGGAATCCTAGTCGGATTCCGGATGGAATCCTAGTCGGACTCCGGATGGAATCCTAGTCGGATTCCGGATGGAATCCTTGTCGGATTCCGGATGGAATCCTAGTCGGATTCCGGATGGAATCCTAGTCGGATTCCGGATGAAATCCTTGTCGGATTCCGGATGAAATCCTTGTCGGATTCCGGATGGAATCCTAGTTGGATTTCGAATGGTATCCTAGTCGAATTCTGGTTCGAATCCTAGTCGGGTTCCGAATAAAATCCTTTTCGGATTCCGAATAAAATCCTTGTCGGATTCCGGATGGAATCCTACTCGGATTCCAGATGAAATTCTAGTCGGATTCCGGATGGAATGCTAGTCGGATTCCGGATGGAATCCTAGTCGGATTGCGGATGGAATCCTAGTCAGATTCCGGATCGAATCCTAGTCGGATCCCGGATGGAATCCTAATCGGATTCCGGATCAAATCCTAGTCGGATTCCGGATCAAATCTAGTCGGATTCCGGATTGAATCCAAGTTGAATTCCGGATCGAATCCTAGTTAGATTCCGGATGGAATCCTAGTCGGATTCCGAATGGAATCCTGGTCGGATTCCGAATGGAATCCTGGTCGGATTCCGGACGGAATCTCAGTTGGGTTCCGGATCGAATCCTAGTTGGATTCCGGATCGAATTCTAGTCGGATTCCGAATAAAATCCTTGTCGGATTCCGGATGGAATCCTAGTCGGATTCCATATTAAATCCTAGTCGGAATCCGGATGGAATTCTAGTCGGATTCCGGATGGAATCCTAGTCGGATTCCGGATGGAATTTCAGTCGGATTCCGGATGGAATCCTAGTCGGATTCCGGATGGAATCCACTTCGGATTCCGAATGAAATCCTAGTCAGATTCCGCATGGAATCCTGGAAGGATTCCTAGTCGGATTCCGTATGGAATTCTAGTCAGATTCCGAACAGAAACCACGTCGGTTTCCGTATAAAATAAACGTCGGATTCCGCATGGCATAAACGTCAAAGTCCGGATGGAATCCTAGTCAGATTCCGGATGGAATCCTAGTCAGATTCCGGATGGAATCCTAGTCGGATTCCGGATGGAATCCTAGTCGGATTCCGTATGGAGTTCTAGTCAGATTCCGAATAGAAACCACGTCGGTTTCCGGATAAAATAAACGTCGGATTCCGCATGAAATAAACGTCGAAGTCTTGAGGGAATCCTCATCGGATTCCATTTGAAATCCTCATCGGATTCCATTTGGAATCCTCATCGGATTCCAGTTGGAATCCTCATCGGATCCGGAATCCGATAGGGATTCCATCCGGAATCCGATAGGGATTCCATCCGGAATCCGATAGGGATTCCATCCGGAATCCGATAGGGATTCCATCCGGAATCCGATAGGGATTCCATCCGGAATCCGATAGGGATTCCATCCGGAATCCGATAGGGATTCCATCCGGAATCCGATAGGGATTCCATCCGGAATCCGATAAGGATTCAATTCGGAATCCGATAAGGATTCAATTCGGAATCCGATGAGGATTTCATTCGGAATCCGATGAGGATTTCATTCGGAATCCGATGAGGATTTCATTCGGAATCCGATGAGGATTTCATTCGGAATCCGACAAGGATTCCATCTGGATTCCGACAGGGATTCCATCCGGAATCCAATAGGGATTCCATCTGTTATCCAATAAGGATTCCATCCGGAATCCAATAGGGATTCCATCCGGAATGCAATAGGGATTCCATCCGGAATCCGACAGGGATTCCATCCGGAATCCGACAGGGATATCATCCGGAGTACGACACTGATTCCATCTGGATTCCGATAGGGTTTCCATTCAGAATCCGACAAGGATTCCATTCGGAATCCGACAAGGATTCCATTCGGAATCTGACAAGGATTCAATCGGAATCCTACAAGGATTCCATCCGGAATCCGATAGGGATTCCATCCGAAATCCGATAGGGATTCCATCCGGAATCCGATATGGATTCCATCCGGAATCCGATATGGATTCCATCCGGAATCCGATATGGATTCCATCCGGAATCCGATAGGGATTCCATCCGAAATCCGATAGGGATTCCATTCGGAATCCGATAGGGATTCCATCCGGAATCCGATAGGGATTCCATCCGGAATCCGATAGGGATTCCATCCGGAATCCGACTAGCATTCCATCCGGAATCGATAGGATTCCATCCGGAATCCGATAGGGATTCCATCCGGAATCCGATAGGTATTCTATCCGGAATCCGATAGGATTCCATCCGGAATCCGATAGGATTCCATCCGGAATCCGATAGGATTCCATCCGGAATCGATAGGATTCCATCCGGAATCCGATAGGATTCCATCCGGAATCCGATAGGATTCCATCCGGAATCCGATAGATTCCATCCGGAATCCGATAGATTCCATCCGGAATCCGATAGGGATTCCATCCGGAATCCGATAGGGATTCCATCCGGAATCCGATAGGGATTCCATCCGGAATCCGATAGGGATTCCATCCGGAATCCGATAGGGATTCCATCCGGAATCCGATAGGGATTCCATCCGGAATCCGATGAAGATTCCAGTTGGAATCCTCATCGGATTCCGGTTGGAATCCTCATCGGATTCCGGTTGGAATCCTCATCGGATTCCGGTTGGAATCCTCATCGGATTCCGGTTGGAATCCTCATCGGATTTCGGTTGGAATCCTCATCGGATTCCGGTTGGAATCCTCATCGGATTGCGGTTGGAATCCTCATCGGATTCTGGTTGGAATCCTCATCGGATTCTGGTTGGAATCTTCATCGGATTCCGGTTGGAATCCTCATCGGATTCCGGTTGGAATCCTCATCGGATTCCGGACGGAATCCTCATTGGATTCCGGACGGAATTTCAATCGAATTCGGTTGAAATTTCGGTTGGAATCATCGTTGGAATCCCAATAGAATTTTCGCCGAATTCTGGAGGGGATAGTTGTCAGATTCTTATTGGAGTTTTGGTAGTCAAACTACGGAAGGGAACGTTGCTGGATTTTTCCACCACTTAATTGTACCTTGACAGATACGTATTTCGACCTTAACAGTAAGGTCGTCCTTAGTGTCTCGTACGGGAAGTCGAGTCAAGTACGAGACACTGAGGACGTCCTTACTGTTGAGATTGAAATACGTATCTGTCAAGGTACAATTAAGTGGTGGAATTAAATGGTATTGTACAAACTCTTATACTAAAGTTGTTAATTAACGGACGTCTATCACTACTGGTATCAATATTGGTAAAAAATTGTCGTCGGATTCTGAATGGAATCGTGGTCAGGTTACGAACAAAATCCTCGTCGGATTCTGGGCGGAAACCTCGTCAAACTCCGGATGGAATCATTCCAGCTGACCCATTTTTGACTGCCTTGTGTTTCATGACCAGTGCAATGTCATTTTTGCGTACAATAAGCCCCGCATGCTTGATTGGGCTTGGTAGTCATATGGCTACTGCATCTGCCTCATACGCAGGAGGTCGTTGGTTCAATCCCAGGTGCAATCTTTTCTCCTACTTTGTATATTTATTAAATTTTCCATATTTTTTCTAAACTATATCTTTAAATTGGCAGACTACTAGAAATGGAAATGAACGAAAATACTCGTTTCCTGTATCCAATTCGAAATTTCATCAACTGCTTTCTTCTATCTATCACATTGCCAGCTCGTTAACCAAGATAAACCACTGCTTCTCGAACCTAACCCAAAGCTTCAATAAATTTAGCATAAACTCATAATAAGCGCAGATGTATATTCGGCTTGCAGTGGGCGAGTAATTGCATAATCTTTTCCTATCCCCTTCCCTACATTTAAACTTACATTCTGACATGGAAGGCGACAGTGTTCACCAGTCCTTGTGGGTGAAGATGAGTGCTAGTCCCAAGCAAACATCTTCTAGTTCTCTGTGCAAGAACAGCTGATCTGGTCGTTATGGAGTAGCAACTATGGACAGTCAATCAAGCTCAAGCTCATACTCAAGCAAAAAGGGTGCATGCTTATTCTGCCATTATCAATTTAATAATGGATCTATAAACAAACTTCCAGATTGTCTAATCCAGCAAGTATTCAGTTTTGGAAATAGGAATCATATTAAAAATATATAGAAACAATCTCACCAAATTAATCCTTTTTTGGTGAATATGTCGATCACGGGTTCTGTGAAAGCGAGACTCCCATCAACTATGGAGACTATTTCAGATGGACTTTGGTCATCGACAACCAACAAAAGACACCGTTCGATGCTGTCAACGTCGGAAATCGGATTCATTAAACGCCAGTTCAAGATTTTCCAATTTTCACGTAACAGCTAGTTCACGCTGGTGATCGTGAACGGACACCTTACATCCTTCTTTGCTATTTGAGCGTTATGTAGCCGGAAGCCGGAAGATGATGGACCACATCTCGACGAAGAGTTTGAAAAGGGAAGACCCATTAATTACGTAACGAAAAAATTGACCATTTTCAACTCCCCTGTCCCCTATGTCACACTTTCATATGAAGGATCTGAAAATTTGGTATGGGTCGTTACACTTCGGACAACTCCCTCCCCCTCCAAGCGTTACGTAATTTAGGGAAGATCCATTAATTACGTAACGCAAAAATTGGGCATTTTCAACCCCCCCTCCCCCCTATGTCACACTTTTTGTATAAAATATCTGAAAATTTTGTATGGATCGTCACACTTCGCTCAACCCCCTCTCCACCCTCTAAGCGTTACGTAATTTGTGGACGCTCCCTTATGGATGCTCCCAAATGTTTTTTTTTAAGTTTTGTGAAGAGCATCTGTATAACACAAGCAGTAAGCACTAGGAGATATTCTAAATCTGCAGCCCTTCAAAATCCACGAACTAAACATTCGCAAAAAACATGGCAGCGAAAATAAAATACGTTGATTCCCGGAAGGACTTACCATGATCCTTCAAATAAAACCTATTGCGTCCTCTCTAGCAAAATCAATTAAACTACAATTCAAATACCATTTGTCAGCTATGGCAATTTAAATTTTCTGCATTATCCACACACACATCTCACTTAGCTGTGAACTGTGGATAAACAATCAGCCCCCAACTTTCAACCCTCTCCATCAAAGCAGATATCGACCTAAACGTACCACTAGGAATACTTGCCTTTAGACTTCCCATCAGCTTCTTGTGCTCCCGCCGGGTGTGTGCTTTCCGGTATCAACCAATTTGGACAATGAATTTTTGATGCGCTCCGACTGGCTGTTCAACACCACACCAAAGGCCCAAAGCATCGAACGACGGAGGAGCAAAAGAGCAACAGCTGAGCAACACCCCCAAATGTATCCATAGCGAAAGTTATTTTCGTGCATGCAATGACTCCTCTATCCACCTCACCGAAAAAGCGTTCAATAGTTTCGTGTTTAGTGCACTGTGGTGAGGGTGCGATGCGACGGAGGGGTAAAATGGATCAGCTGCCACCAATTTAACCAACCATCAATTATGCAGTGGTCTGCGATGCGATTTCTGCATCCGGTTGATGCGCTTGGAATGGATATAGAATTACTATCCTTTCGGCGAAACCATTGATTGGATTAGGTTGGAATCTGACTAGGAATCCACGTCCTACTGTCTGGAATTAGTCCATCGAATGTCAAACCACTGATATGGAACGAGAGATAGAGAGTTGCTTATTTGCCCGTGTATTTATTACATGCGACTGGATTCGAACAATAACACTAATTATTCGCTTCGAGGGAAATATTGCACCCGTCAATTTGCCTTCAATCACGATTCGCTGCCGACATCAATAAAATCGCCTATTTAGCAAATTGTTTAGCTACGGAAAGTTATTGAACGGGACCTTAGCATTGATCGGGTTTTCAGATAAATCCAATTAGATTGCATTAGCAAAACGATTTACTCCAAATAGTTTCATTTTACCAGCTGTTGAAATTTGGTTTCCGGATAATTGGGCTATCAATTCGATGATTGATTTCGGTCACGAAGCCAAATTAAATCGGCCGTGCCCGTCGAGGTTGAACCGATGATGATCGTATTTTGGCACACGGCTCACATCGTCACCTCCTAGAAGGATTGGTAATTGTGCGATGCGGCAGTGTTTTTCAATCAACTTAGAATTGGAATAGAATTTTGTTGATAATTTTGATGAAATCAAAACAATCTTTTATGGAAAGAATTACTTGATAGAATATGTTTCAGGAAATACGAAATTTTACTCATTTGTAATTGGAAGTCATACTAGTTTGTTGGAACCTACGGTTGAAATTCAAAATCATTATACTGAAACTTAAAATGCTGGTAAAACGGGATGTAGTGAGCCATCTAAGGCACAAAAGAGTATCATGTGAGGCTTCTAAACGTTGTTACAAGAGACCAAACTAAAAAACAACGAAATACCGCAAACATTTGATGTGTAATGGATCTTGCTAAACTAGCTAAAATCAAAAACATTCCATTCGATAACCTACGAGGGTTTTATTTGAAATCTGATTAAAAATGCTTTGGAAATCCAAAGGAAATTCTACTCGGAATCTATGTAGGTTTACATACGATATCTAACAAGTATTAATTTCGAAATAAGACAAAAATTCCATTTGTGTTCCATTTGCAATCTTACGAGGATTCTATTGAAAATATGATGAGAAATTCGTCATGAATCCAACAATGATTTCGTTGGGAGTCCGAAAAAAATTCCATGAGGAGTCCGACAAGAAATGCCCTCAGAATGCAACGTGGCTTTAATCCAGGATGCAATAAAAATACCATTCGAGATACGGAAAATACTCAATTCAGAACCCTACAAGGATTTCAAGCAGAATCCTAAAGTCCATTATAAATTCGTCAAAAATTCCTTTCGAAACCAAAAGAGAATTCACTTCACTTCACACTTCACATCACTTTACAAAACACTATAAGGATTAAATCTGCAATTCGATAAGGATTCCATTCGGAATCCGATGAGAATTCCCTCTGGAGGACGATGGAGATTTCATCCAGAAACGGATGAGAACCAAACGGAAAACAACGAGGAATCCGTTAGGAATAAGATGAAAGTTCCATCCAGAATCCGATGAGGATTCCATCCGGAATCCGATAAGTTCCATCCGGAATCTGATAAGTTCCATCCGGAATCTAATGAGGATTCCATCCGGAATCCTATTAAGATTCCATCCGGAATCCGATGAGGATTCCATCCGGAATCCGATAGGGATTCCATCCGGAATCCGATAGGGATTCCATCCGGAATCCGATAGGGATTCCATCCGGAATCCGATAGGGATTCCATCCGGAATCCGATAGGGATTCCATCCGGAATCCGATAGGGATTCCATCCGGAATCCGATAGGGATTCCATCCGGAATCCGGTAGGGATTCCATCCGGAATCCGGTAGGGATTCCATCCGGAATCCGGTAGGGATTCCATCCGGAATCCGGTAGGGATTCCATCCGGAATCCGGTAGGGATTCCATCCGGAATCCGGTAGGGATTCCATCCGGAATCCGATAGGGATTCCATCCGGAATCCGATAGGGATTCCATCCGGAATCCGATAGGGATTCCATCCGGAATCCGATAGGGATTCCATCCGGAATCCGATAGGGATTCCATCCGGAATCCGAAAGGGATTCCATCCGGAATCCGAGAGGGATTCCATCTGGGATCCGAAAAGGATTCCATCCGGAATTCGATAGGGATTCCATCTGGAATCCGACAGGGATTCCATCCGGAATCCGATAAGGATTCCATCCGGAATCCGATAAGGATTCCATCCGGAATCCGATAGGGATTCCATCCGGAATCCGATAGGGATTCCATCCGGAATCCGATAGGGATTCCATCCGGAATCCGATAGGGATTCCATCCGGAATCCGATAGGGATTCCATCCGGAATCCGATAGGGATTCCATCCGGAATCCGATAGGGATTCCATCCGGAATCCGGTAGGGATTCCATCCGGAATCCGGTAGGGATTCCATCCGGAATGCGACAGGGATTCCATCCGGAATCCGAAAGGGATTCCATCCAGAATCCGATAGGGATTCCATCCGGAATCCGACTGGGATTCCATCCGGAATCCGACTGGGATTCCATCCGGAATCCGATAGGGATTCCACCCGGAATCCGATAGGGATTCCATCCGGAATCCGATAGGAATTCCATCCGGAATCCGAAAGGGATTCCATCCGGAATCCTAAAGGGATTCCATCCGGCATCCGATAGGGATTCCATCCAGAATCCGATAGGGATTTTATCCGGAATCCGATAGGGATTCCATGCGGAATCCGATAGGGATTCGATCCGGAATCCGATAGGGATTCCATCCGGAATCCGATAGGAATTCCATCCGGAATCCGATAAGAATTCCATCCGGAATCCGATAGGGATTCCATCCGGAATCCGATAGGGATTCCATCCGGAATCCGATAGGCATTTTATCCGGAATACGATAGGGATTCCATCCGGAATCCAATAGGGATTCGATCCGGAATCCGATAGGGATTCGATCCGGAATCCGATAGGGATTCGATCCGGAATCCGATAGGGATTCGATCCGGAATCCGATAGGGATTCCATCCGGAATCCGATAGGGATTCCATCCGGAATCCGATAGGGATTCCATCCGGAATCCGATAGAGATTCTATCCGGAATCCGATAGGGATTCCATCCGGAATCCGATAAGGAATCCATCCGGAATCCGATAGGGATTCCATCCGGAATCCGATAAGGATTTCACCTGGAATCCGATAAGGGAATCCGATGAGGATTCCATCCGGAATCCGATAAGGATTCCATCTGGAATTCGATAAAGACTCAATCCGGAATCCGACAAGGCTTCCATCCGGAATCCGATAAGGATTCCATCCGGAATCCGATAAGGACTCCATCCGAAATGCAATAAGGATTCCATCCGGAATACGATAAGGATTCCATCCTGAATCAGATAAGGATTCCATCCTGAATCCGATAAGGATTCCATCCTGAATCCGATAAGGATTCCATCCGGAATCCGATAAGGACTTCATCCGAAATCCGATAGGGATTCCATCCGGAATCCGATAGGGATTCCATCCGGAATCCGATAGGGATTCCATCCGAATCGATAGATTCCATCCGGAATCCGATAGGATTCCATCCGGAATCCGATAGATTCCATCCGGATTCCATCCGAATCCGATAGGATTCCATCCGGAATCCGATAGGATCCATCCGAATCCGATAGGGATTCCATCCGGAATCCGATAGGATTCCATCCGGAATCCGATAGGATTCCATCCGGAATCCGATAGGATTCCATCCGGAATCCGATAGGATTCCATCCGAATCCGATAGGATTCCATCCGAATCGATAGGATTCCATCCGGAATCCGATAGGGATTCCATCCGGAATCCGATAGGATTCCATCCGAATCCGATAGGATTCCATCCGATAGGATTCCATCCGAAGATAGATTCCATCCGGAATCGATAGGATTCCATCCGAATCCGATAGGATCCATCCGGAATCCGATAGGATTCCATCCGAATCCGATAGGATTCCATCCGAATCCGATAGGATTCCATCCGAATCCGATAGATCCATCCGAATCCGATAGATTCCATCCGAATCCGATAGGGATTCCATCCGGAATCCGATAGGGATTCCATCCGGAATCGATAGGGATTCCATCCGGAATCCGATAGGATTCCATCCGGAATCCGATAGGATTCCATCCGGAATCCGATAAGGATTCCATCCGGAATCCGATAGGATTCCATCCGGAATCCGATAGGATTCCATCCGGAATCCGATAGGGATTCCATCCGGAATCGATAGGATTCCATCCGGAATCCGATAGGGATTCCATCCGGAATCCGATAGGGATTCCATCCGGAATCCGATAGGATTCCATCCGGAATCCGATAGGGTTCCATCCGGAATCGATAGGGTTCCATCCGGAATCCGATAAAGTTCCATCCGGAATCCGATAAGTTCCATCCGGAATCCGATGAGATTCCATCCGAAATCCGATAGGGATTCCATCCGAATCGATAGGGATTCCATCCGGAATCCGATAGGGATTCCATCCGGAATCCGATAGGATTCCATCCGGAATCCGATAGGATTCCAGCCGGAATCCGATAGATATTGCATCCGGAATCCAATTGGGATTCCATCCGGAAGCCGATAGGGATTCCATCCGGAATCCGATAGGGATTCCATCCGGAATCCGATAGGGATTCCATCCGGAATCCGATAGGGATTCCATCCGGAATCCGATAGGGATTCCATCCGGAATCCGATAGGGATTCCATCCGGAATCCAATAGGGATTCCATCCGGAATCCGATAAGGCTTCCATCCGGAATCCGATAAGGATTCCATCCGGAATCCGATAAGGATTCCATCCGGAATCCGATAGGGATTCCATCCGGAATCCGATAGGGATTCCATCCGGAATCCGATAAGGATTGCATCCGGAATCCGATAAGGATTGCATCCGGATTCCGATAAGGATTCCATCCGGAATCCGGTAGGGATTCCATCCGAAATCCAATAAGAATTCCATCCGGAATCCGATAAGGATTTCACCTGGAATCCGATAAGGGAATCCGATGAGGATTCCATCCGGAATCCGATAAGGATTCCATCTGGAATTCGATAAAGACTCAATCCGGAATCCGACAAGGCTTCCATCCGGAATCCGATAAGGATTTCATCCGGAATCCGATAAGGACTCCATCCGAAATCCAATAAGGATTCCATCCGGAATACGATAAGGATTCCATCCTGAATCAGATAAGGATTCCATCCTGAATCCGATAAGGATTCCATCCTGAATCTGATAAGGATTCCATCCGGAATCCGATAAGGACTTCATCCGAAATCCGATAGGGATTCCATCCGGAATCCGATAGGGATTCCATCCGGAATCCGATAGGGATTCCATCCGGAATCCGATAGGGATTCCATCTGGAATCCGATAGGGATTCCATCTGGAATCCGATAGGGATTCCATCCGGAATACGATAGGGATTTCATCCGGAATCCGATAGGGATTCCATCCGGAATCCGATAGGGATTCCATCCGGAATCCGATAGGGATTCCATCCGGAATCCGATAGGGATTCCATCCGGAATCCGATAGGGATTCCATCCGGAATCCGATAGGGATTCCATCCGGAATCCGATAGGGATTCCATCCGGAATCCGATAGGGATTCCATCCGGAATCCGATAGGGATTCCATCCGGAATCCGATAGGGATTCCATCCGGAATCCGATAAGGCTTCCATCCGGAATCCGATAAGGATTCCATCCGGAATCCGATAAGGATTCCATCCGGAATCCGATAAGGATTCCATCCGGAATCCGATAGGGATTCCATCCGGAATCCGATAAGGATTGCATCCGGAATCCGATAAGGATTGCATCCGGAATCCGATAAGGATTCCATCCGGAATCCGATAAGGATTCCATCCGGAATCCGGTAGGGATTCCATCCGAAATCCAATAAGAATTCCATCCGGAATCCGATAAGGATTTCACCTGGAATCCGATAAGGGAATCCGATGAGGATTCCATCCGGAATCCGATAAGGATTCCATCTGGAATTCGATAAAGACTCAATCCGGAATCCGACAAGGCTTCCATCCGGAATCCGATAAGGATTCCATCCGGAATCCGATAAGGACTCCATCCGAAATCCAATAAGGATTCCATCCGGAATACGATAAGGATTCCATCCTGAATCAGATAAGGATTCCATCCTGAATCCGATAAGGATTCCATCCTGAATCCGATAAGGATTCCATCCGGAATCCGATAAGGACTTCATCCGAAATCCGATAGGGATTCCATCCGGAATCCGATAGGGATTCCATCCGGAATCCGATAGGGATTCCATCTGGAATCCGATAGGGATTCCATCCGGAATACGATAGGGATTTCATCCGGAATACGATAGGAATTTCATCCGGAATCCGATAGGGATTCCATCCGGAATCCGATAGGGATTCCATCCGGAATCCGATAGGGATTCCATCTGGAATCCGATAGGGATTCCATCTGGAATCCGATAGGGATTCCATCTGGAATTCGATAGCGATTCCATCCGGAATCAGATAGGGATTCCATCCGGAATCCGATAGGGATTCCATCCGGAATTCGATAGGGATTCCATCCGGAATCCGATAGGGATTCCATCCGGAATCCGATAGGGATTCCATCCGGGTTCCGATAAGGATTCTATCCGGAATCCGATAAAGAGTCCATCCGTCATTCAACGAAGTGTCCATCCGACAAGAATTGCATCCGAAATCCGATAGGGATTCCATCCGGAATCCAACGAATTTGACAGGAATCTGACAGGAATTCAATTCGGAATCCGATAGGAATTTCATCCGGATTCCGACAGGGATTCCATCTGGAATCAGATTAGGAATCCAATAGGGATTGGAATTCGTTAGGGATTCCATCTGGAATCCGTTAGGATTCCATTAAGAGTCTGTTAGGGATTCGATTCGGAATACGATTGAGACTTTATCCGGAATCCGTTTAGGGTTCCATCAGAAATCTGATTTGCATTCCATCTGGAATTTTATTTGCATTCTATAAAGAATTCAATGAGGATTCCATCTGAATTCATATGCTGATTCCATCCACAATCCGATTAGGATTCCATCCGGAATCCTCTGATGATTATATCCGAAGCGCGATGTGGAATCTATCCGGAATTCGATAATGATTCTATCGGAATCCGAGAAGGATTTCATACTTAATCTGAAGAAGATTCCACCCTGAAACCAAACTGGAATCCAATGGGCAATCTATCGGCAATTCGTTTAGGAATCAATCCAGAATCCGAAATTCCATCCGGAATTCGACGATTATTCCATCAGGAATGTGATAATTATTTCATACGGAATCCGATGAAGATTACATTCTGAATCCGAAGAGGCTGCATCCGGAATCTGATGAAAATTCCATTTATTCGGAATCCAAAAATGCCATTCGGTATTTTGGAATCTGACGAGAATTTCATTTGGAATCCGCCGAAGATTCCATTCAAAATCCGATTAAATATGACATTTTCAATACGGAGTCCGACAAGGATTCCATTTGAAATTCAACGAGTATTCCATTTGTAATGCAATGAGGATTTCATTCAGATTACGGGGAGGATTCGATTAGGAATTAGACAAGGGTTGAAATCGGAATCCGATAAGAATTCCATACGGAATTCGATAGGAATTTGAATTTTCCATTAAAGGCCAAAAAAATTTTTTTTTCATTGGCGTTACATCCCCCACTGGGACATTACCGCCCAGCAGCTTAGTGTTGATTCAGCTCTTTCACAGTTACTAATTGAGACTTTTCTAAGCCAAGTTACCATTTTTGCATCCGTATGTCACAATAGAGAAAATTTTCAACCCGAAAATTTCCTAGATCGGATCGGGAACCGAACCCAGCCAGAATTTGTTAAGTATCAGGATTTACCGTGTGTACCTTGACCTACCCTGCTTCACCAGTTTATAAAGGGTTTGATCTTGCATAAATCTCTCGAAACTAAAAAAAACAGTTGGTAAAAATGTGTATTCGTGTAGTCTCAAACGGAGAGAATATGAGTCTTTCAATCATTGGAATAATAAAGTTAGTTTTTGTTATATTTCAGAGACTGCGACAGGGACTAAATACAATGAATTCTTGAACTACCACTACTCATTATCCTTGCTTGAAAAATTATTAAACTAGGGCTTGAACTGGCATATATTTTGAAAATCGTCAGATGATGTTAGTTTAAAGTAAGCATTAAAAAATATCGGGACATCGTCTTCTCGCATGCGAAAATCTGACTACATGGGGTAAGGAAAAATTGTGGTACCAACAAACAGAAGATGTGTATATTTAACAACTCTATTTCTCCATATCGAAAGCAGTAGCCCCTCAAGGGCGAGTTCCGCCAAATATTATTTACAAGGTAGGTATGCTTATCACGTGTCGTTGTGAATGCAGATGATAACATTTTCACTATCCCGCCGTACTTCAGTCAAGTAAGAGCTCTGGCAAGACAATGTCGTAAAAATTCGGTTCCTCCGCTTTGGAGGAAGAACTCTATTTGGCTTATAAAACGCAAATCCGTCATGGTTACTTTCATCTAGTCGGTACCATCGTTCTTCTGATCACATTTCCATGTAATTTCTCGAGTGTACTTTCGCGACAAGATTCCATCATTTTTCATCCCCTGAAGTGGAGGCAAAATTTTTCATCTTCCGCGCTGTTACGTTGGTGGAAAAAAGGTTCATCGTGCAGTCGATCTTCATATTCACGGGCCGTGCCAAGTCTGAAGCTTATCGCGGACAAGCGAAGACGATAGCATAGTCTCTGTTTCCAGGCGTTGCCACCAAGAGTCCTACATCATCATCTTGCATGTCAACAAGAAACAAGTTTCTAAAGGAAAGATAACAACCGGGGCCCTGTTGACGGCAGCGATATTCAGTAAATTTTCCCGCCTTCCGGTACCTACTCCGAAACGAAACCCCTCCGGCGAAACGGGGCCCAGAGTTTTCCCCGTTGCCAAGCACGTGTTGGCAAAGATAAATGCGTATACAGCGAGCGACGACGATCCTAGGGCGAAAGTTTTCTCATGCTCCGCCAGCCCTTCGGTAGCTTTTCCACCAACGCGAATTTACTACGCCAAGGTTATAAAACGAACCATTAATCCCTCAACTCATAAAAAATCAAATGGGCTCGTTACCCTGCCCCTGAAGTTCGTCCTCCTTTCCTTCCTGGCCTTTCACGAGTGGATGATGTGTGTTAGGCCTCGACTTCCGTTACACGTAAACGCGTCAAAATTGAGTGAGGAAAAGAACCTTCTGACACCAACCGCAGGTTCTCTACCATATGATTTGAGCAACAAGCCAGCGAAGACATTGTTTTTAGAAGATTGCACACTTTAACGTTTCATAAAACTGTTATTAACTACAGGCGGTTGCTGGGGCGACAACTTGATCACAATTTGATTCAATAGAAGTATCGTTCGATACACTTCACTTAATTTGGTATTTGTATATACCAAAATCCACGATGTCTGCCATCTTCGTTGAAAACGGGTCATGAGTAAATCAGGTCAAGTGTGGTTGTTTCTGTTTCCCCGAGGATGAAATGTGCAAAAGTTCTACCCCACCTCTCAAGGATTGACGGAGGAAATTTCCACCCTACGAGAAGTGCACGTTGATTTGGTGCGAAGGTTTGCACTCGAACGATTCGTTCAAGGTGCAAAACAGGAAATAGTTTTCATGGCTGAAAGGATTGGAACGGGAAGCAGTTTCATCCTTCAAAGTTGAAAAACCTTCTAAGGAGTGTACGGAACGGAATTGATTTGCAGGTAGCTTTTTCTTTTGATTATAATTGAAATATACGTAAATTAGAGCTGTCCGTAATATTTTAAAATCCATTTCTAAAGAAAATCGTTAAAAAAGATTCAAGGCATAGGAGGTATTGGAGACTTTTGAGTACTAAATGTGTAATACGTAATATGTTATTTCAATGGAATTCTTTCGGTTTTCCTTTAAATTCTTAAAAGCCGTGTGAGATACTCAGATCTAGGAAAATTGGGATGTTCTAATAAAATTTACACAACAAAGGATTTGCATTACGAGAATAATTTCGATGGCGGCAATTAATGTCACACAATACATATATTCGCATATCGATCAAGCTTCAACTATTGAATTTTTCGACTATTTCCGTAGTACATAAGCAAAACAAACTACCTTCACAATGGATCCACCAACAGGTGGGATACAAAATCGACATTTTCCTTTGACACTGATTGGGAGGGCATCGTCCAATCAGTCCCTTATCGCAATCAATCGCTACCAAATAAATCGATCCAATTTTTGGTGGAGTCCATCTGCCCGCTTTGGTGCATAGTGAAAATCCTTGGCGCTGGTAAAAACGGCGAGGATAGCGCAAGAAACAAAAAAAAAATGATGCTATGAAAAAGGAAAAAAAAAAAACAATCGTCCCTGACGGGTCAGAGATTGACAGAATGTATCGATAGGTTTGGGTCGATCTACCTTTATCCTTGCAGGAATAAAATTATCTGAGAAAAATCCAGACTAATCCGCCTAGGGATGATGATGCTTTTCTAAGTCGCCCATAATGAATGAAAACTTGTTACAATTGCTTCGATTTTTTAGGACTAGTACTTGAATTGCATACTTTTCGAATAATATTTGTAGAAACATTTTTGTATTCTTGGTTGGTTGCGGGCTCGATTTGGTAATCTGAGTCGAGCTGACCCATGAAAAGTTGTGCACACGGCCTTTCGATAAACTTTGTTGTAAAAGTAAAAGCAAAAACTGAAACACACGGAAAATCGCAAATTGCGTCTGAATGAATTGGATTGGGTTGAACGAACCAGGACGCTGAATGCATACGAAACAGGATGGGTAATGGGTCAATAGGGTATGTTTGCTCTGATAATCTGACAACAAAGGAGTTCTGACGAGTTGTGAATGCGTTTTAACACATGCTAGAGGTCAGCGAATGATGATTTGCTGGGCGCGATATGTTTGGAAAATTATTTGAAGAAATTTTAAAAATCAATTGTTTTATACTTATCGCAAACTTGACGTAAACTTCCCCAATGTAACGTACCTGCAAGGAAAGAAAGAAAAATGGTAATAAGTCATAGTTTTTGTCAAATATTGTATAATGTGGATCAAGTATGTGTTTTATTTTATATGCTGAGCAACACATGGAGATGGTTTTCGACGAGTTTAAGAAATTTAAGCAAATAGAATTCAATGCATTTATACGCAAACTTGTCGATACATATTCGAATCGTCGTCTCAATTATAGTTTGCTTGTTACTGTAGCTGGAGCAAAATTCAGGATATCTAAATCGTTCTTTGCTTTCTATCAAAATTTTAATCTTTTCACATGGTTGCTCCGTCAGCATTTTTGATATACATCAATCGAGTCAAGCGGTACAAAACTTACCTTCAGTCTTAGAAACACAAATTCATTAATCGTTAGCAGTGACGGTTTTCTTACTGTCCGCTGCAACCAACATTTTTCAAAAGCGCTTACAGCTGACGCATAAACAAAGTAAGGAGGCGCATGGTACATAGCATAGTAAATGATTGAACTACAGAATAGATGGTTTGTTCTGGTTCGAAATTCCGTATGCAATAATTGAAACTAATAAGAAAAAGAGACACATTTTAATTCAAACAGTGTAGCATTATTCGCCCAAAATGGAAGAGTTTCAATACAATTGTAAGCGACAACATGGAACCAAAACAGAAAAAAAGGCATTGAAAAAAGGTATTTCTAGTTAATTCTAAAAGAGAGAAAAAAGAAGCGCACATATCAAGCCAGACAACTTATCGATTCCATAACATTTCGCGGAATGCATTTTCACGGTTGAACATTCCGCGAAATAACATTTAGCGGTATGTAACCTTCCGCGGATTGTACCATTTTGCCTTTCTTGTCATTGTTTTCTACTGAAAATTGGCCAGATCGGACTATGGGTTCAAAAGTAATGACAATAATACTATTTTATATAATGTACGAAAAACCATCACTGCTAGGTGGATTAATTACTTTTTTCATTGGTGTAACAAAATATTAACACTTTAACATTTTTGTGCCCCAAAATGCCCCATTTTTATGCCCCAACACCAGATAGAGTTGAAGAAAAAAACATTTCGCCCAATTCATCATTTTTGTCATGAAGTTCAAATCGCCATTCTGTTCGTACGAATCCCAGAAGTCAGAATACTTAGATTCGACAGAATAATATATAGAGGATTATATTAGAACTAAAGATGTTTGTGAAATCTGTTTCACGGATGGCTAGAAGCAGTGTTTAATCGATATGACTTTTTGGGAATTGGTACCAAAAAAGCCAATTCAATATTTTCGCTCAGAAAAAAAAAGTGTTGCACTCCCAGGGGAAACGATACCCGACCAGTAGATAGTAACCGATTTATATCAGAATTTGTTATTCTGTTACATCAGTTTTTTTATAACAGCGGTTGTTATAAGCCATGTATCATTAGTAGTTAAAATAACAAAAATTGTTACAAAATGTCTTCTAGTTTTAACAAAAATATTACTAAATATGTTATTTATTGAACAAAAATATAACTCGATGTGTTACACAAAAAGAGGTGAAAATAGCTTATACTATAACAAATAACACTATTGAAAGATTATGATTATCTATAATGTAGGCAGTTAACTTTTGCCAGCTGGTTCAACTTTGAATGCAGGTTCAAGTCATATTGAAGGTGGTACTTTCGTTTTTTTCCAATTCCTATTTACCAAAAATGTGGGCAATTTTTTTTCAGTAGAGATAAACGTAACACATGTAACCTTGCAAGTTCCAAAACAGTAGAGAGAATTTTTATTGCGATTTTCACTATTTGGATAGTATATGGAAACATCGGTGGAATGGTTTTAGAACCCTATTACGCGGGCATGTGCTACCAACGAATGGGGACGACAAACTCCCCAACAGATGGCTCTTGTTGGTACCTGAGTGACAGAATAGAAAGCTGGGAAATGACACGAATAATGTCGAGAATGGGGAGAAAAGACCAGGATGAATATATGGGTGGAGACAGGAGATTCTGAGTGGTGATTGCTTACCAGGAGTTTAATGTGAAGCATCTTAGAGAACGGTCCTTTTTTTCATGGAAGCAGAACTAAATAAGGGCGAATTTCAAAACGTGCGAGTGATTCCAACAATAGTGCGTTAGTCATTAAGGACAGTTTGGTTCAAGTTTCGGGAACCGAGTGGCAGCAATAGATTTCGGCTTCCGTTTATCATCCTGGCCGCCTACACGACACGCCGACTGTGTAACCGCTTTTCCGGTCCATTCCGTCAGCTGCTTGCCAGCGAGGCCATCGACTGTTTCCCCGCCGGCCCGGCTATCGTCGCAATTACGGTTTCTGTTGTTTCTGACCGTCGTCGTAGTTATCGCTAATCCTGCTCAGCGCTCGCCCTGGCCTCAAGCCTATCAACCTATTACGCCATCGCGAATGTCGCTGATCCAGCGCGTCGCCCAGTTAGCTTGGTAGTCTATAGTTGCTGTCGCCATCGCGATTCTCGTCGTGATATCAGCCGTCCAAGCCCTGCCACTGCCACCCTCAATAGTGTGTCATCTCCAACCTGTCAAGCTACGTTATTAAATCCCCCCTCTCATTAAAGGCTAGCGTTGCCACCACCCGCTCCGTCAATTAGGTCGAATTACTTGCCCTACGGCTCCAGCCATCTTTGACAGAGAATTTATAACAAAATTATTGCAAGAATTGATATTTGTACAACACATATTGATATAATTATGATAAAATTTTGTTATGTCTAACTGGTCGGGTAGGCAGGGATTTTGAAAACTGTTCAGCAGCATATCAGTAGAGGTGTGAGCCGGTCCGATATTCGTCGGCGGTGGCGTTTTCGGCGTCAGGCCGAAAGCCGTTTTAGTCGGCGGCGGCGTGAATCGGCGTGTCGATTTTTTAATTACGCTTCTCAAAAATAATGCATGTTTTCGGGATAGCTTTCATTTACGAAGGAAAAATCTTTTGAATCTCGCATGAAAAATCTAATGAACTTCTTCTTAAAATTCCTAGAATTGGAAATTATTTCCAGGTTTCCCACGGAAACGACTTTGAAGTTTCGAGAAATCTTCGGAATTATCAAGAGAAGCTCTTTAGAATTTCAGCATCAAATTAGTAGCAATTTACATGAGAAACTTAAGAGTTTCCACGAGAAATTGCTTTTAACTTCTACAGAACAATCTTCGGAAATTCACGGAAAATCCTGTTTAGTATCTCAGACAATTCTTCATATTTGTAGGAGAGTGCGGCTGGTAGAACGGGTGATTTAACGTTTGCTTTCTCGGTCTAGAATAATTAGGAATGCTAATTTAGTTTCACGGGACACTCCAAGAAGTTTTCAAGGAAAATTTTCTGGAATATTCACGGAATTTGAATGGAAATTTCTTTAGAATTTTGTGCGAAGGATTGTTCAAAATATAGATTCCAATAAATCTTTCGATTTCAATGGAAAATTGTTCAGAATTATTGGATTTCTACGGGAAATTTTTCGTACAGCAGACGTTCGATAACCGAATAAATTTAACTGCAATGCTTTTAACTGCAATTCGATAATTACATCAGTTTTGCAGTTTTCTGACAGCTGAACTTCAAAACGATTTAAAAGGTGATGATAGCTGCATTCCGGTTCACAATCCGTGCATTTCATTTGACGTCATCTGACAATCGATTGACGTCTAGAATATGTCACAGTTATAGAATGGCATTCGCTGAGTGAAACGAAAACATGGAAATTCCATTAGGCGAAAACGACATACGGCTGAATTGGTAATTTAGCCGGAAAAGTCGATTGCCCTAACGTCATCAGCCCGAAAATGCCGTTTGGTCGAAATGGTTGTTTGACAGAATGGGCCATTTGGCCGAAAATATCGTTTGGGCCAACAGGTCATACGATCAAATGTCAATAATTGAACGGGTAATTTAGTCAAAATTATCCACCCGTTTGGCCCAATGACATTTACGGCAAAAGGGCCTTTTTGTCAAACGACCATTGTACGAAATTTTGTAACCTCTCTACTTTTTAAGTCGATACTGGATTTTAAGCCAAAAGTCATCTAACTAAATCCCATTAAGCCGAAAAAATCATTTGACCGAAAAAGGCCTTTGGTCGTTTGGCCCACAACTATCCTTTCTGCAAAACAACCCTTTCGGCCAAACGGCATTTTCTGCCAAATGACCTATTCGGCTAAACGTCATTTCGGCAAAATGATCAATTCAGTCAAACGACACTTTCCAAAAAAGCTTGCAGAAAGGACATTTTTGGGCTAAATGGCTCTTTCTGCCAAATGACAATTCTTATCGAAAGCCATTTCTGTTCAAATGATCTATTTGGTCAAACGACTTTTTCGGCCGAACGGCATTTTCAGCCAAATTACCTGTTAGGACAAAAAACTTTTTACAAGTCCGGCCAAATGCTCCTTTTTTCTGTACGTCACTTTCGGCCAAACTACATTTTCGGTCAAATCTGTTTTTACTCGATAACAGTTTCCGTTTAACGTATAGTTTTGCTAAGTGATGCTTGGCTGGATGGTCCAAAGGACAGTATCGACATAAAAGTAGAGAGGCGCTAGGAAATTTTCTTTAATAGTCAATTGGGTCCTAAAGACCTACCTCGTTTATAGTTGCAAACGATAGTGCATCGGTCAAGAATACTTGAACCGATGTTATAAAAATTCTGGTAAAAGTCTGAATCAGTAAAAATAATATTTTTGTGTTTAAGACATTTTAAGGCAAATTCTGAGCTGGGTAACATTTCAGAACGAATCAACCAAAAACGTCAGGCCCATATAATAACTGTTAATGGTTGAGTCAAGTACCCGCGATGTTTTGCTAGTGCATTTGAATCATATATCGTACGTCAAACAAGACCAAAAATGTTGAGGAAGCATTTTTCAGCAATTTTTAAATTTCAAATTAAACACTGTTCTTTTCGCTTTTAAAATTAACGCGATCAGGATGATTAACTTCATCGATCCCTGAAAGAAAATCGAATATCGATTCTTTATTTTAGGACCCAATTGACAAAAAGGCCATTTAGCCAAACGAGTGGCCATTTTTTGACCATATTACCCGTTCAGCCCATTCTGTCAAAAATCCATTTCGGCTAAACGACATTTTCGGCCAACGATTGTTTCAGTCAGACGACCTGTTAGGGCAAATGACTTTTTCGGCCAAATTACCAGTTGGGCCGTCTGTCGCTTTCGGTCAAGAAGTTCTCGAAAATAGAAAGAATTTTCTGAAGAAATCCAAAAAAAAATCCTATAATTTCCCGAGCATTTTACCGTTGTTTTAAAGTTGGCTATGTCAAACTAGCCATATTAAATAATCTAGATTGAGGAAGTCAACGTTAAAGCATCCCTTTTACCAGTCACAATTTTCTGTGTAAATTTTAAAGAATGCTCAACAGAAACTCAATAGGAACTTTCCGTGGATATATTTAATATTTTCCTGTAGAAATTTGGAACAATTTTCCGTAAAAACTCTGAAAAGATTCTAATGTAAATTCTAAACAATTCTCCTTGGTAAATCCAAAGAGCTACTCTTGGTAATTCTAAAGATTTATCGAAACTTTAAAGTAGTTCCCGTGGAAAATTTGAAAAAAAAAATCCAAATGAATATTCAGTAAAAACTTGAAGAATTCTCTGGAAAAGTTCATCAAATTTTCGAGGTGAAATTCAAAAAATTCTCCTGTCAATGTCTTCAAAAGGGGTCCCGTAGAGTAGTTGGCTACACGTTCGCCTTATAAGCGAATGGCCATGGGTTCGATTCCCAGCCCCTACACCAAAACCCTCGTCAGTCGCTGGATGCGCAGCCTAGGCGGTGGCGTTTGGGGTGCACGCTTCACCGTCACGGCTGCCTGATGACGACTGACAACTTGTTCTTCTCGGAGGTATTCCTCCAACGTTACCCGGATAAATGGCAACCGGACAATGCAACGATCAATTGGATACACGACATGGCCAAAAACGAACACAATGGACTCACGATGAGATGGACCAGCAACGACAACAACAATGAATAATGGAAAAATCTAAAAATAGATTCTGTGTGGATTCTGGCTGCAGAATACCACAGTAGATGTCGGCACAGTACCGGTTAAATAACACAGAGTGCCTACGAAATAAATAAAAGAATAATAATAAAAAAAAAATATTCAAGATGTTCCATTCAGCCGAACGACACTTTCGACCGAATGCCTTTCGACCAAACGATTCGACTATTGATATATTTGGCCAACCGATTTTTCCAGCCAAAGGAACTGCTCGACCAAATGACATTCATGGCCAAATAACTTTGGGCACCTACCCTAGCAAAGTCTGAAAACACAATGAGAACATATTTTCATAGCATTTTGCTGTATATTAATAAATTGAATGATATGACTTATGTCAAACTGTGCACTTATTTTGTAGTCGGAAACCAATATCAAAATTAGTTTTCGATTTGATTTCATCGGCGGTAGGAATAGTTTTTAATTTGGTGTCACAGTAAGATTTTTCTGCTATCCGTTTTGTTATTTTAACCGTTACAAGATATCAAATTAAGGTCACTCCCCACGGAATCCAAGTTTCAAAGTGCTCGCGTTTTCGGGGGCACACCACTTGATACGGGGGCGGCGCACAACTGTCTAATTTTTGTTTTTTTTTCTCCTGCAAAGATTTTTGTACTGTCTCTGTCTCTATGTTCCGTAGATCTCCGTTACTACGGAACATAGAGACAGAGACAGTACAAAAAAACTTTGCAGGAGAAAAAAAACAAAAATTAGATTTTGATGAATCAGAATCACGAATGAAACTATAAATGGCCTGCATATAGACCGCTTCACGATCCCCCAAAACACCTCGAGTTTCCCTGAAGGGTTGTTTACCTCGGGCCACTAGGGTATCCAATAGTCGCTCTCTGGAGGCGTCATTTTCCAAGCAGAAACAAACTACGTGATCGATATCATCGTAACCGGCTCCGCACCTACATAAGTTGCTATCGACAAGGTTTATTCTGTACAGATGTGCGTTTAGTGAATAGTGATTGGACATAAGTCTCGACATCACGCGAGTGAAGCCTCGACTTGAGTCCTCACCTCTGAACCACGCTCGCCCAGAAACTTTTGGAACTATAGAAAATAGCCACCGTCCGAGTTCATTGTGTGTCCAATTCCTTTGCAAACTTTGAAGAGTACTCTGACGGACTAATGGGAAAAACTCGTTGCTCGAGAATTGTCTATGAGTCTGCCTTCTCATTGCTGTAGATTGAGCAGTGAGAAGGGACCCAAACAAAGCTAATCTTGAATGATCTTTCGACCAAAACACGCATCTGCTCTCTTATGTTTGTAAGAAAGTAAGATGCGTGCTTAACAGGTTTCATCGACCGGAGTGCCTCGATAGAACTAAGACTATCCGAGAAGATGAAATAATGGTCTACGGGCTGATTGGAAATTATCCCCAAAGCGAAGTTAATTGCTGCCAGCTCAGCAACATAAACCGAACACGGTTCCTGAAGTTTTCGGAAGGTGGTTGAAGTTACATCGAAAACACTGAAGCCAGTGGATCCGTTAATGCGAGAACCATCAGTGAAATATCTGTTGTTGCACTTGATATGTTCATATTTTTCAGAAAAAAATGGAGGGAATAGAAAGATTTTGAAGATGATCTGGTATTCCTTGAATCTGATTTGAGTTTAAATAAATAGCCATTTGGCTTTTGACCACCGCACGATACGGTCCTTACTTTACAGCAGCCGGGTCTTTTCCTTTTCATAAGTTCGAGTTCCCCAGTTTTCCGTGGCCACAGTCTACGCCGCGTGTGGAGATAAACGAAGAGTGAACCTAAAAGTGGTTCTTCGAAACGGATGCAACCGGTGGACTCTGTGTTGGACAAAAAAAAATGGTCTCCGTGGAGTGATCACAGAAAAGCGTGGAACTCGGACAAGTGTGCATGTGCTGTGTGAATGTGAAATGTACACTGAGCCTCGAATGATTTTGTGAACATTGTCATTGTCTTCATGGACTTTATGATCTGAAAGCAAATGGACATTTACTGAGTGATTTGGTTGCAAAAAGTGTTAATCAAATATGTGTGTCTTCGGACAAGAAAAATTGTACAGAGGGTGGATATCGTGCTGTGTTGGTCAAGCCTGCGGTATGGTGTATAATAAGCAGTTCCAGCTAGATCGCCGCGTGGTTTGATCGCTGATGTATGTATGTATGCCTTTCATGCCTTTCAGGTCGGTACTAGGTGGAATCGGTAAGATTATAAATCAGATAAGATCGTGCAAATGGGTGCGTTGTTTCCGGGAGTGAAGCTTATCCAGCAATGGCGCTGAGTATTCACGTATGATGGACAGCATTGGTTCCCGCACAAAAAAGCTGTTAATTTATGTGCGTTCGTTTGATTTCGAGAAGCAAGACAAATCTCTTCTCGAAGACAAGCTACAGAGATGCGTTCCTTTTTCCACGAGACATAGACCAAGCTTTATGGACTGTTGAAAGAAGATGAGGTAGAAGAGTGGCAAATGACCAGTGAACAAGTTGCAGACACGCTCGACGAGATCCGCCATCTTATTCGCAGTAAACTACGTGAGATTGATCCACCCAAGGCAGTTACCGCATAAATATCGGGGCCAACCCTCCAAGTACCTCATCCCAAACTGCCGGATATCCCCCTTCCCCGATTCAATGGCCAGTTGGAAGATTGGATCAGTTTTAAAAATCAGTTCAATGCCCTTGTGAAACGTGGTGTAGGTCTTTCGGAAAGTGAGAAATTGTTCTACCTCAAGGCACGCCATGTTCAGTCACCAGAAGACTTATTTGCGTCTTTTTGGAAAGCGCTTTGTTCTGAGTTTGAGAACAAAAGGATTCTGGTGGACAAGCACATTGCCCAGTTGTTCCAGATAAAGCCAACTACTCGCGAATCTGGTTCTGCGTTACGAAGCTTATTGATTGACGTTACCCGGCATATTCGAGATTTGGCCAATCTTGAATTGAAATTAGCACCCCTTTCGGAACCATTTTGGATCCATCTAGTCTGCACTCGCCTTGATGCGCGCACTCAGAAGGACTTTGAGCTGCAATTGACTGACAATGCCCTGCGGTCGTAGGAAAAATTGTTAGATTTCCTACAGTCTCGTTGTCGTTGTTTGGAGAACATCGAACAAGATGGAAAAGAAATGGTGTCAAATCAATTGCCTCGTTCTAAACCTGAACGATCTGGATCCCATGTCGTCAGAACCTTCCCCGCAAAAAACAAGTTCCCAAAAACCCACCTTCAGTAACATAAGTTGTTTCGTCTGCAAAGGTGCACATTTTTAAAACGGATGCTACCTATTTTTGAGTCTAGCAGCCAGCGATAGTTTTGCTGAAATCAAAAGCATTGGTCTTTGCTTGAACTGCTTCAGCAATAAACACTATATGCACGAATGTAAGGGCAGCTCGTGTCGGAAATGTGGACGTCGACACCACACACTGTTTCACGACTCCAATTCGTCTTCATCGTACACCGAAAATGAAAATAGCCAACCACCCGAAGCTAGTACTGGTCAACGCGTACCTACCAGGCAAAATACATCCTCGATTAATGCGTCTGTTTGATCTGTTTCTTCGTCTACCACCCGATCATGCCGATACGTTCTCTACACAGAAGTAGAGCTTGTTGAAGACACTCATGGGAACTCAATCGAATGCCAAATATTGGTTGATTGTAGTTCAATGCATAATTCGATCGCAGCACGACTCGTCATTGTATTGAAGCTTCCCAGATCAAAAACGAATGTAAATATTCTTGGTGTCACAGGGTCTACACAATTGATCAAAAGCAAGGTCAGAGCTACGATTCGCTCCACCTTTATGCATGGTACTTCGTTCAATTTAGAATTTTTGGTCATGAATAAAGTCACAACAGATCTCCCAGTCAGGTCACTTCAGGTAGATATCGATCGGATATCGTTGGGATGCAAATTTTCAATGAACTGTTCACCGGTCAAACATACTCGATACCAGATGATCACATGTTTTGGTGCAAGGAAGCTATTTTCGGTTAAGTAGTTGGCGGAGCAGTATACGAACAGGAAGCAGAGCAATCTTCTTCGAATATATGCGCAGTTGTGACCAATTAGGCATTGAGCGAGCAGGATAGCAAAATTTTGGGAAACGGAGTCCATTCCCGAGTCAAGACATTTGACTGAAGATTAGCAAGCTGTAGAATGGAGCTTCAAGGAAACATGTCAAAGACTTCCGAATGGGCGATGTGAGGTAGGACTACCAGTCATGAACAATATTGCGGAACTATGTGACAGTGTATCAATGGCATTTCGCAGGTTCGTGCAAGGTGAGCGGAGGATGATGCACAATCCAACCGTTTATGATCAGTACAGAGAATTTATGGCAGATTACCACAAGCAAGAGCACATGATCAAGACAAACGAATAGGCCGACGGCGCTTACTTTATGTCGCATCATGCAGTGTAAAACCCGACAAGCACTACTACGAAGACGCGGGTGGTTTTTGATGCGTCCGCTGATACCACGAGAGGAACATCTTTGAACGATCATCTCTTGTTGGCCCGGTAATACAACGAAAGTTGGCAGACACTGTTTTGCGATTCAGAATTCCGAAAATCGCATTCACTGCTGATGTTACCCATATGTTTCGACAGATCATTGAACGGGTACAAGATCGCAAATGGCAGCAGGTTTTTTTGGCGTCCTTATCCGGAAGTGTTTTTGAAGGTGTATCAATTGGCAACCGTCACCTATGGCATTGCTTGTGCGCCCTTTCTAGCGACACGTGGGCTACTATGTGAAGACGAGAGCGATCGTTTCCCCTTGGCGTCAAAGGCGGGAACCGAAGGTTATTACATGGACGATTTGTTGAGTGGAGCTGATACACTGGAAGAAGCGCTAACAATGCAATCAGAATTCTGTGAGATGATGGCAGCCGGAGGATTTGTGCTTCATAGATGGGCGTCTAACCATCCGGCGGCTCTGCAATCTGTTCCTAATTCAAGAACCGAACAAGTGGCCTTTTTTGAAGACGAGACGACTACGCGAGCATTAGGACTAACTTGACAACCCCGTAACGTTGCATTCATTACCAAACTACACGAGATTAAGTTTAACACTGGTCAGCCAACGAAACGATCGGTTTGACTGTATGATCCATTAGGATTACTTGGTCCATTGATATTCTTGGCAAAGGTGAGACTGCAAAGGCTGTGGCACCTCAAAGTCAATTGGGATGAAATTCTAAACAACGAAGAAACTGCGTTCTGGAAGAGTTTCCGAAATCAAATCATCCATATGGGCGAAATTTCCATGCTGTTCGAGATTGAAAGTGAGTTCAGAAAAATGCAACCGTAAATGGCATGGATTTTACGATTCATCAACCACATTCGACTTAGGTACAAAAGAGATACGGAGAGCTAAGCGCCCTCGAGCTGCAACAATCAACAGTTACCCTGATCAGCATTATCCAGAGAGAAGCCTATACAGATGACTTCAAGCGCCTACAATTTAGAGAGGTAATTCACAGTAAAAGCAAATTAATCACATTTTCTGTGTTCCTAGAAGAGTCTCGCTTCACCGTGTTGCGCGTTGGTGGGAGAATCCGTCATGTCACTCTCCTTGTGGATCAGAAGCACCCCATGGTACTATCGCCTGGGCATCCGTTCAAACTGGCCCTTATCAGATCGTACCACGTCGAAATGCTACATGCTCCGCAGCAAATGTTACTTGCAACTCTGCGGCGACGATTCTGGGTTCTACATGGTCGCAGTACGGTACGACGCGTCATCCGCAAATGTGACACCTGCTTTAAAGCGAAATCAGTTCCATTGCAACATTTGATGGGCGATCTACCGAAATATCGGTTGGAAGGAAGCTACCCTTTCCTCAATACTGGGGTGGGTGGATTTTTGTGGGCCAATTTACATCCATCAGCACAACAAGCGATCCACCGTCACCTACAAGGCATATGTAGCGGTGTTCGTATGTTTTGCGACCCGAGCGATAGATTTGAAGCTAGTGGGAGATTTGACCGCCGACGCCTTTAAAGCGGCACTTCAACGATTCATATCACGTAGGGGAAAATACGCCAAACTTTTTTCCGATAATGATCTTAACTTTGACGATAGTAAGAACAAGCTGGATTCAGCATCGTAGCGCTGCAGGAAGTTTGTTGGAAGGGATCAATGGTGCGAACGTTTAGAGGTAATCATACCATCTACCAGAGCTGCGGCAACAAACACGAGCTGGGAAGAGCTTTTATAGGTGCGTGATCGGGTGGTGGCCGATCAATGAGAGAATGCGCAGGTTGAGGATCAAAGGCCGGTTCTTCAACTTCAGCATAATCAACGCTCATAGCCCATACTCCGGAAGCACTGATGATGATGAGGACGCATTCTACGCGCAGCTGGAACGTGAGTACGATAGCTGCCCAAGCCACGACGTCAAAATCGTCATAGGAGATTTGAACGCTCAGGTTGGCCAAGAGGAGGAGTTTAGACCGACTATTGGGAAGTTCAGCGCTCACCGGCCGACGAATGAAAACGGCCTACGACTAATTGATTTCGCCGCCTCCAAGAATATGGCCATTCGTAGCACCTACTTGCAACACAGTCTTCCGTATAGGTACATCTGGAGATCACCACTGCACACAGAATCACAAATCGACCACGTTCTGATTGATGGACGGCACTTCTCCGACATTATCGACATCAGGAAATATCGTGGCGCTAACATCGACTCTGACCACTATCTGGTGATGGTTAAACTGCGCCCAAAACTATCCGTCATCAACAATGTTCGGTTTCGACGACCGCCGCGGTATGACCTAGAGTGACTGAAGCAACCGCCACTGCATACACGCAGCATCTCGAGCCAGCGTTGCCGGAAGAGGGTGAACTCGATGGGGCCCCTCTTGAGGACTGCTGGAATACAGTTAAAGCAGCCATTAACGACGCAGCGGAGAACAACGTTGGGTATGTGGGACGAAGTCGACGAAACGATTGGTTCGACGAAGAGTGCAGACAGATTCTGGAGGAGAAGGACGCAGCGCGGGCTGCAGCAAGGTACCCGGCAGAACGTAATAGACGGAAGCGGATACAGCAGACCCGCCTTTTTTAAGAGAAGGAACGCCGCCTGGAAGAAGCGGAGTGCGACCAGATAGAACAACTGTGCCGTTCTCAAGAAACACGCAAGTTCTATCAGAAGCTCAACGCATGCCGCATAGGCGTCGTGCCGCGAGCCGAAATGTGCATGGATAAGGATGGGAGCATCTAGACGGACGAACGTGTGGTGATCGAAAGATGCAAGCAGCACTACGAGGAACATTTAAATGGCGTTGAGAGTACAGGCAGTGAATGTCAAGGCAGCGGAGGAGATGACTACGTCAGTTCAGCGCACGATGGAAGCCAACTAGTCCCACCCTTAGGGAAGTTAAGAATGCCATCCAACAGCTAAAGACAAATAAAGCAGCTGGTAAGGATGGTGTCGGAGCTGAGCTCATCAAGATGGCCCGGAAAGACTAGCCACTTGCCTGCACAAACTGATAGTCAGAATCTGGGAAACTGTACAGCTATCGGAGGAGTGGAAGGAAGGGGTTATGTGCCCCATCTACAAGAAAGGCGACAAGCTGGAGTGTGAAAACTTTCGAGCGATCACCATCCTTAATGCCGCCTACAAAGTGATATTCCAGTTCATTTTCCGTCGTCTGTCACCATTAGTGAATGAGTTCGTAAGAAGTTATCAAGCCGGCCTCGTTGACGGCCGCTCGACAACGAACCAGATCTTTACTGTACGGCAAATCCTCCAAAAATGCCGTGAATACCAGGTCCCAACGCACCACCTGTTTATTGATTTCAAGGCGGCATACGACAGTATAGACCGCTTAGAGCTATGGAAAATTATGGACGAGAACAGCTTTCCTGGGAAGCTTACCAGACTGATCAAAGCAACGGTGGATGGTGTGCAAAACTGTGTGAAGATTTCGGGCGAACACTCCAGTTCGTTCGAATCGCGCCGAGGACTAAGACAAGGTGATGGAGTTTTGTGCCTGTTATTCAACATTGCGCTAGAAGGTGTCATCTCCTCATAACCCCGGGTGTAACAGCCGGGGTACGATTTCAACAGATCCAGTAAATTTATTTGTTCCGCGGGAGCTATGGACATTGTCAGCCGAACATTTGCAAAGGTGGCAGAACTGTATAGCCGTCTGAAACGTGAAGTAACAAAAGTTGGACTGGTGGTGAATGCGTCAAAGACAAAGTACATGCTTGTGGGCGGAACCGAGCGCGAAATGGCCCGCCTGGGAAGAAGTATTACGATAGACGGAGATACCTTCGAGGTGGTCGAGGAATTCATCTACCTTGGATCCTTGCTAACGGCTGATAACAATGTTAGTCATGAAATACGAAGGCGCATCATCTATGGAAGTCGGGCCTACTACGGGCTCCAGAAGAAACTGCGGTCAAAAAAGATTCGCCACCGCACCAAATGTTGATAAGACCAGATAGTCCTCTACGGACACGAAACATGGACAAGGCTCGAGGAGGGCTTGCAAGCACTTAGATTATTCGAGAGACGGATGCTTAGGACCATCTTTAGCGGCATGCAAGAAGAGGGTGTGTAGCAGCGAAGAATGAACCACGAGCTCGCCCAGCTCGCCCAGTATTCAGAAGGTAGCTAAAGGCGGAAGGGTACGATGGGCAGGACACGTTGCAAGAATGCCGGACAGCAACCCTGCAAAGGTGGCGTTCGCTTCCGATCCGGCAGGAACGAGACGGCGTGGAGCACAAAGAGAAAGGTGGGCAGACCAGGTGCAAATCGACTTGGCGAGCGCGGGGTGCATTGGAGAGATGCGGCCTCGAACCGTGTATTGTGACGTCAAATTGTTGATTCCAGTTAAAACAAAGTACTGCCACAAAAATCTCTATATTTATGAAAATACAACACACACATAGCTGCAACAGAAGAACAAGTTAATTCATTACCTTTACATAATACGGTAATACATGATGGAAACACCAGATTGGTTCTGTTCATCATTATACTAAGCTTTTGTGTTCTTTCCTCAATGAACTCGGCCAAATTAATACTACATGTTGGGTAGAAATAATTACGACAAAAACGATAAAGGCGTCCACTATCGGCAAACAAAAGAGAAAATATCCCAACAACGTACAGCACTAGGTGGACATTATGTTGATTAATTTTGTTTTGTAGTGCTTAGAATCTTTAAAACTATAAATTACTTGTTTCTTTTCAAATTCCTATTAATTCCTCCGAATGCCATCTTTTCTTTCAAATTCTCAAAATAATGTTTGGGTTTCCAACAAATACTTGGAAATTCTTTAAGTTTTGGAGAACAATGTTTTGGGAGCTTCAGTTTTGCGAGCGCTACGAAAAGCCAATAACAAAATTGTAAAATTTCAATCTACCCATCCTGTAAGTCACGGTCTGCGATCCACGAGATACCATTTCCACCTGAAGTAGCGCGTAATCGATACGGCACGCTTTTCCCAGGGCACACGCCAATACTACCTTCTGTATTTCAACCGGGGCGGTGGTGCGACGGGAAAAGTAAATTTAATTTCGTTAAGTACTGCGGCTGATAGGATACGGTTTGCCGTGGGAAATCTCTGCAACCGACTCACGCACGTCCTGTTTTATGCGGCAGTCGGGCGGCAAGCGACGAAGAAAGTTTGATTGCTCATTAATGGATTCTTACGTCCATAGCTAAAATCTACATGAATGAAGCGAAGGGAAATGCCAAAATTTGTTGCTGATGGTTTATTATGTGAAATGATGATAGCGAAATGATTGATGGTGCGTGATCGGTAAACAGTGGAACAGTTTTGGCGGTTCTGGTTGGGGGTGCCACAATTTCGCGCTCGCATTCGGCAAAAGAGGATACACATGTCGACCGATTTACCACCGTCAGCCGCACCGATGGCATATGAAGCAATCATATGTTGAGCCGTCATAAAAGAGTCGGTTTTATTATTATTACTTTTGGCAGGCCAACTGCCGCCCTACCGCCCCCTCCAATCTTTCTGTCGGCACGAGTGTTCTGCGAGATTTGGTCCTTTCACAATCGTGTTGCAAATCACACTCTTCACGGTGGGGTACTTTCTGATCTGCCTTGTCAAAACAATTCGGGTGGTTTAGATTCCACGTGCAAAATATTGAACACAAAATACGAAATTATCCACTTGTTAGCGGTACGTACTGAATGGATTTTCTGAGTTTTTCCTCTCTCGCTGCGTTTATTTTTTCTACAAAGTACAAGGAAATGTGCGAGCTATGTCCCCGCTATCCGATATGTCATCTGTGATTGGCCTCTAAAGTGGCTTAATACAGGCAATTAAACCGGATCAATTGTTTGAAATCTCTTAATCTCTTAATCTATGTAGAAGGAATCCTAGCCGTTAGTTGCTCATCCGAGTGAATCTAGAGAATAGAAGTTCAACATACCTATATGTTGGAACATACCTGACATTTAATAGCAAAGAATAAATGCTTTGTTTTGAGCCTTCCCCGACATCTGATTTTTTGTTTGATGTTGAAGTAAGCCCCAAGATTTCGAGTTTGACCAATCAAACTAAATGGATTAAAATCGTCAAACTAGAGACTACGGCTCCTCAATACAACCAAAGTAGCATTTATGTTGAGAGGTGTTTTTATACATCGCGAAAATATGTCTTCACATAATTATGCCTATTGACATTCCATAGCAGATTTTATATTCCTGTGTATTTAATGGAACACACATTTAGATATTAAATGAACGAATTTCGTCCAACCAAATTTAACAAATACCTGTCCACGGACACATTTGGTTCGCTTTCGAATGTTGAATGTCAGCGCTACTCGGTTGGTTACGGTTAGCAGTGGTGCAATGTGAGTAGTTTCACCTCATTAGGAGCGGATGTTTATGCGACGTGTAGCATTAAACAATTGTGGCCGCACATGGGACGTGGTCGTCGTCGTCGTCGGCGTTGTGGCCGTAATCGTAAAACTCGGTTGCCTGTTTGTGGTCGGTAGTCGGTCCGTCGTCGTCGTCAAAACTGGTGGGCTAACGAATGAAGGAAACCGAGGTTTTTCGGTTGGGGTACAAACAGACGATAATCCCACCGAGCATCCAAAGGCTTACAGATGAAATGCGGGATATAAATATTTTACTGTACCACTATTTAGAAAGTTTCTAATTTTACCATTCTCGCTTTCGGTACTTAAGAAGGGCATTCAGTGCAGATTGCTCATCAGTACTTTTTTTTAAATAATGATGTGATGCATGGTAGATCACTCTTTCACTTATTTAATTAGAGTAAGAAATCAATGAAGAAATGCAGATGTGTGACTGGATCAGGCTAACATCAACATCTAAAGCAATGAAAATGTTATCTCCTTTACTTAATTACTTATTATTTGTCTTAGAGATTGTTCGTTTATAATCTAAGCTCTTATTTCGCTATAGCAGTTGCATTAGTTGTTTACATTTTCGTTAAATACTTGCAATTGTCTAATTATATAATTATGGTATGGTGACAATAAACTTTTTCGAATCGAAAAACTCAATGACAAATGGACCGGTCAAATAAAAAAAATAAATGAACAAATCATCAAAAGACGGGTTGGCCACCAAAGACCAGTGGGAAATGCGACAGGAATTGACTTTATAGCTGTCATAAAAGCAATCACTTTTTTCCCGAAGGGTAATAAAATAGTGAATCCATGTCCAAATACCAGGACAACAAACAACCCTCTGTCAGTAGCATGTCCGTCACAGAAAATGCAGAAGCGGTCAATTTTTTGCAAGCCTGTAGTCTCAGTTGGATGTCAGTCGCCAAAGGGAACAAACTTCGACTTTCATCATCTCACATTTGCAAAAGGTTCATCCTATCCTTCGTCAACAGAATTAAATTGGAACGAGATCATTTATCGATGTTGCTTATGTTTTGTTCACAAATCGGAGGAATCAGTAATGTATTTCTATGGAAAATGAAATGGTGCGTTCCATTAAAAGTTTATTGCTGCTGAGTTGTTTCCATTAAATTTCTTTTATCTACCTATCTTTAAATTTCTTGACACATTTGAATGTAAAACATTTCTTATTTATATATTTAGCCGACAATGGCAGGCTTTGAAATTTGCTGGTTGATTCTTATGTAATCATCGCCGACTTGTCGGTGTTTAGTTCACACCTTCTCCAGGGCTGTGTGAACCAAACACCGAAGCGTTGGTAATGATTACAGAAGAATCAATCAGCAAATCTCAAAGACTGCACGCCGAAAACCCCAGTTAATAATTATTTATGTATCTATTTGAAGTAAATATTATTTCTCTGGCATTTATGTTTAAGAGTGCAGACTAAAATTACCGACCACAAGAAAAAAATTACGCAAATATAGTCCCAGATCATGCATAAAAGGCCTTAGACACACTCATATCTGAACGAAAAGGAATCGTCTATTGAGAATTCGCCAACAATCACACTGTTTAAAATTTATTAAAATTTATCAGCCATCGACGATCCGCTAACAAGGTTCCAGCACCCCTGGGAGTTAATCCTATCTGGGGCCTTAAGAAAGGAATTTTAGAAAACGTTCAACAGTCATCTCTGTATACTGTGCTTAAAATCTGAAATTGGCTTTCAGATAGAGATATACGTTGGCTAAAAAATACCGTTTTTGTCGTCACACAATGACTTTTTGTCGTCGCACAATGATCGAAGCCCGGATAAAACCTCAAGAAGTCATGTTTTAATTTTTGACAGATACATACATTTGTTAACAACTGCAAAATTACATTTCCATAAAGATTTAAAAAATTTAGAGAACTAGAAAATTGCCAATAAAGAAATCATGGAAGAAGTATTAAATAAATACGAAATATCTCTAAACAATCACAGTGGTCCAGGTAGCATACAAAGCGGTAATAAGTTGTTCAAGCCGAAAATGGCAGAGATAGAAAAAAAACTTTGTTCTACAAAGTTGCTCCTAACGGTGAGGGGCTTATTGAGGCTTTCATAAAAATTAGGGTAGACCACTTTTTCATTTGCAGAGATACGGCTATACAATGTAGCGCGAAGTTATAGTTCAGCCAGATTCCAATAATTTTGCTGAAAAAATATTTCTCTAGCTCTTAAATTGACTGATTTAGAGCAATTTTCCCAAGTTTACTTAGGGTGACCCTTGAAAAACAGTTTTTTTGCTCCAATTTTTTTGTTTCAAATTTCTCAGCAATGTGATGTTCAGACCACTTTTTGTGCTTTGCAGGGCTCAACTTTTAATGGACTTAGCGTTGCCATATCTCATGCGGATCAAAAGTTATTGAGGTTTTTCTTCAAAAAAACGTTTTTTTTTTTTCTAACGGCTGTATCTATGAATGGCGCAAACATTTTTTCAATCTGTTTTCTCGACCTTATTCTACTACTTCCAGGCTTCATTTCAGGGTGTTTAAATCGAGGGGATAATTGAAAATAACCCCATATTATTGCAATGAAAAAATAATAGTTTTTTTTTTTCATTTTCAAGCACTAATTTGCTATTTTTAAGTATTTTGCTTCCATAGTTTACTTCGTGATATGGCAAACGCCACACCATTTTGTTATAGAGCCTGAGCAGAAGCTAATATCTTGAAAACAGCAGTTCTTATGAACTTGATATGAATAAGAGGTAACATGACAAAAAATAATAACAAAAATTAATATCCAAAATAAATACTTTTGGCATAACATTATCAGATATTTTAATACAAAACGAAAAATAATTATGTTTTGCCTTTGATATTATAATAACAAAATATGTTATTCCTTGAATATTTTGTATATTACTTTTTGTTATTTCGTATCTTTATACATGTGAGTAATTCTCGCTGAGACCGGGCCACTATTTGCACGTGGTCTTTGAAAATGCCCAAATTTCTGTTCATTCGAATGTTTTCGGCGAGTTTATTAGGGATCCGAGTTAAATTTTTCAGAAAGATGGACCCCTCGTTAGTTATGGACGAAATCACTTTTATGGGCCCCATCAATTTTTGTCAATTCTTGATTCACCAAAACTGTCATAACTAAGCATATGCGGTATTTCGAAAAATTTCGTTTCAGGTGGTTCGAAACGAAATTCCGCGGAATTTCGCGGAATTTGAGCAAGGCGAAATCTGATTTATTCATTTCGTTTCGTTTCGTAAAATTACAAAAATCTCGCTACAAAAAGCAGCTTCTCACGAAATTTAACGGAATTCCGCGGAATTTCGAAACAAATTTAAGCTTAAACCATACTTTATATTATCAAAAATTTTGGCTGCGCCGCTGAACTAAATCATAAAACTATCTTCAAAACTTTATGTTAGCAATTTCTGACCTTTTTTACGACATCATCATTCTCACTGAAACATGGTTGGACTCACGCACGCTCTCCAGCCAGATGTGACCGGTCTGCGGATAATAGTCAAAAAGCAACAGGAGGCGGCGCACGCATACCAGTAATGACAATATTATAAAACTAAGATGAACCTCCGATCAATTTTCACACACATATAGGAAAATCCACTGAAATTTACGATAAAAATCATGCACATAAATGGAACGTCATTATTAGTGTAATTCCAGAACGGATATAGCCTAAATGTATACAATATTTGACGTGAATCGTCTATATTGCATGCAAGTTGTAAGCAATCTTGTTGGGAAGAGAGCCATTTCTGCGAAGAAAAGTGTAATTTTACGCATGGCAAGTTTTACGCGCTGTTTACTTTTCATATTTTTTTCTGTGCAGGGTTCTAGTACTAATCATCCCATTTCAGGAAATCATTCGATCAAAATATTCTATCGGCGAAAACTTAAGAAAATTAGGATTTAAGATTTTACAGGGGTTAGACATAAAGGTTGAGATAGGAAGAAAATTGTAGAAATTCAAATTAGCATAACTTTTCGTAATATAATTCACTTTTGGTAAAAATGAAATCATTGGATGCTAAATATTTCGGAATTCCGAGGCTGGTGGAAAATGCATTTATTCCACTGATGCTTTTCATTACAATGTATTTGAGACGTAAGCTTTGAATATTGTTTATGCCTTCTTCAGGAACTGGCACTAGTCCATTGCGGGCTATATGTCGATAATCCGCAAGGAATTCTCAGATATATGGTTGTCTCCGTGGAATTGATTAAGGGAATATGAAGCAATTGATAATCGAAATCATGGAAAGTCGTTGTTCAAGACGATGATTATACAGATTTTCAGGATCTGTATATCTGTGGACTGACTTCCTTAGAATATGTTGGGGAATTAGTTAGTTTTGGAATCAATCGGAACCATGTAAATATGGATTGGGTATCGTATTTTTGATTTTGTTTATGGGGCAGGCCAGATTAAACGCGACGAGCGATGCGACGCGACAGTGCAATTTGACAATGTGAGTCGCTTCGCATCGCATTTACTTTGGCTTGCCCCTAAGACGATGACTACGTCGAGATTCTCTAGACCGTGAGATTCAATAGCCAATCTGTAACAGGTTTTCGGTGCTCCGGAATTGTGACAATCGGTTCAAGGAATATGACCAAATTGCTAACGAACGAAATTATGTTAATATGGGTATCAAACATTATAGTTATACGAATCGATGACTATTCAGACATTTTCAAGATAATAATTATATCTGACTATCCATTAATTGATTCCAGATTCGACAAGAATGCCATTTTATGTTTTTTGATCACTAGTTGCATTCGCAACAAAAATATTATGACTGTTGCTTATAATTTTTTCATTTGGTAAGCAAATTTGGCAATGACTGATTTCACATTTCTATGGCACCTCTGGCAACTGATTAGTCAGTGAGTCTTACAGTCCTGAAAATCTAATTAAAACCAGAGCAAGAGGTAATAACATACATACATATGTCATAATTTGATATTAATAAATTATACTCGTCATAAATAAGTTACAATGACTGTGACACGACTTAATTTATATGAAAGTTGCTGTGACCAAATCGGTCTGAATTGTGTTGATAGGTTGATAAATACCTCAACCATGTTGTTATTGTGTACTATACTGCCGTCATACGCATATCTGTCCTATGTTTGCTGGGATTTCCTGTGTACATGGGACAATTATGCGTAGAACAGCAGTATATCCGTACTATAATAACTGAATTAACATGCATTTGATAGTCGTAGAACATGGTTGGGTTACTATTCCTGTTTTTTTTTTTAACTAATTTTATTTGCTAATTATCTAATACATGCATTCATCTCTTAGACTAGGTGTTCAGTGTTCTCTTAACACTATCATCCTTATTTGCTATGTTATATTTTTAGTTATTATTAATACATTTCAATTGCCTCTGGCAGTTAGAATATTTTCCTCTGGTTGAACTGAACCATGTAGGAATTACAATGTTTTCAACTTAAACTAAACTTAACCTATTTTATACTAAGGGTACAAGGAGTTAATCGTTGCAATAGAAGATTGCAACGATTTTTGTCTAAAATTGGAAATTATTTTGTTGGACATTTGTTGCAATGTCTCAATATTAGAAATTCTATGAAGTTCATTGGTACTATACCACGGAGGCAACTTCAGAATCATTTTCAGAATTTTATTTTGAATCCTCTGAAGTGCCTTCTTTCTGGTATTGCAGCAACTAGTCCATATTGGCACAGCATACAACATCGCAGGTCTAAAAATTTGTTTGTAAATCAAAAGTTTGTTCTTAAGACAAAGTTTTGATTTTCTGTTTATAAGTGGATATAGACACTTAATATATTTGTTACATTTGGCTTGAAGGCCTTCAATGTGATTTTTAAAAGTTAATTTTTGATCTAGCAGAAGTCCTAAATATTTAGCTTCGCTAGACCAATTAATTGGAACACCATTCATAGTGACAATATGTCTGCTAGAAGGTTTCAAATAAGAAGCTCTCGGCTTATGTGGGAAAATTATAAGCTGAGTTTTGGAAGCATTCGGGGAAATTTTCCATTTTTGCAAGTAAGTGGAGAAAATATCCATACTTTTTTTGCAATCTACTACAAATGACACGAAGGCTACGCCCTTTGGCTGAGAGACCTGTGTCATCTGCAAACAAAGATTTTTGACACCCTGGTGGTAAATCAGGTAAGTCAGAAGTAAAAATGTTGTACAAAATGGGCCCCAGTATGCTGCCTTGGGGGACACCAGCCCTTACAGGTAATCTATCAGATTTAGAATTCTGATAGTTTACCTGCAGTGAGCGATCTGATAAATAATTTTGGATCAGTTTAATAATGTACAGAGGAAAATTAAGATTCATCAATTTTGCAATCAAACCTTCATGCCAAACACTGTCAAATGCCTTCTCTATATCAAGAAGAGCAACTCCAGTCGAATATCCTTCAGATTTGTTGAGCCGAATTAAGTTCGTAACTCTTAATAACTGATGAGTGGTTGAATGCCCATGTCGAAAACCAAATTGCTCATCAGCAAAAATAGAATTGTCATTAATATGAACCATCATTTTATTTAAAATAATCTTTTCAAACAGTTTGCTTATTGAAGAAAGCAAACTGATTGGGCGATAACTAAAAGCCTCAGCTGGATTTTTGTCCGGCTTCAAAATTGGAACAACTTTGGCGTTTTTCCATTTATCTGGGAAGTATGCCAATTGAAAACATTTGTTAAATAAATTAACCAAAAAGGATAAAGAGCTCTCAGGAAGTTTTTTGATAAGTATGTAGAAAATACCATCATCACCCGGGGCTTTCATATTTTTGAATTTTCTAGTAATAGATCTCACTTCATCCAAATTAGTTCCCAACGAAGGGTCAAAAACATTATCTTGGTTGAGAATGTCTTCGAAGCTCCGTGTAACCTGATCCTCAATTGGACTAGTGAGACCTAGACTAAAATTATGGGCACTCTCGAACTGCTGAGCAAGTTTTTGAGCCTTTTCGCCATTTTTTAATAAAATTTTATTTCCCTCTTTAAGCACTGGAATTGGCTTTTGAGGTTTTTTAAGAATTTGTGTTAATTTCCAAAAGGGTTTCGAAATGGAATCCAACTTCGAGACATTATTCTCAAAGTTGGTATTTCTCAGAATAGCGAAACGTTTTTTAATTTCATTTTGCAAATCTAATAATAAATAACTTTCAACGCGGGATCGCGAGTTCTTTGGTATTGCCTTCGCCTCACATTTTTAAGACGGATCAGTAGCTGAAGATCGTCGTCAATAATAATGGAGTTGAATTTAATTTCACATTTAGGAATTGCAATGCCTCTGGCTTCGACAATTAAATTTGTCAAAGATACGAGAGCATTATCAATATCACTTTTGGTATCGAGAGGAATATCAACATCAAAATTCCTATCGATATACGTTTTATATAAATCCCAATCAGCCCTATGATAATTGAAAGTAGAGCTGATTGGATTATAAATGGCTTCTTGTGAGATTTCAAATGTCACAGGAAGGTGATCAGAGTCAAAGTCAGCATGAGTTACCAATTGGCCACACAGCTGACTTGAATCCGTTAAAACCAAATCAATTGTCGAAGGATTTCGAGTGGATGAAAAACAAGTTGGGCCATTGGGATATTGAATAGTATAATATCCCGCAGAACAATCTTCAAATAAAATGTTGCCGTTGGAATTGCTTTGAGCATTATTCCATGAACGGTGTTTGGCATTGAAGTCACCAATTACGAAGAATTTTGATTTGTTGCGAGTCAGAATTTGAAGATCAGCTTTCAACAAATTCTTTTGCTGCCCATTGCATTGAAAAGGCAAATAGGCTGCAATGAAGGAAAATTGACCAAAATTTGCTTCAACAGAAACTCCCAAGGTTTCAAAAACTTTGGTTTCAAACGAAGAAAATAATTTATGTTTGATACGTCTATTAATGACAATGGCGACCCCACCACAGGCGCTGTCAAGACGATCATTTCTGTAGATAAAATAATTTGGATCTCGTTTAATGGAGAGTCCTGGTTTTAAATACGTTTCAGCTATAATGGCAATATGCACATTATGAACTGTTAGGAAGTTGAATAATTCATCTTCCTTACCCTTTAGAGAGCGGGCATTCCAATTTAGAACTTTCACACAATTATTTAGATCCATTAAAACGGAGTCCGATAACAATTTTTTGTGTGTACTTTATACCAACCTGAACAGCTTCTGGTATGGTATTTGCTTTGAACATTGCATCAATCATGTGATGCAATTGTTCAGTTAAAAAATCAAAGTCGGAAGCAGTCATGCTACCTGAATCGGCAATATGACCATTATTTTCCGTTGGGACATGGGTGTAAACCTCATTTTGAGAAGAGAAATTTTGTCTACCAGCAGCGATGTTTGCATACGTAGGTACATTCGAAAAATTGGAATTTACTGAAGTGCTTGCTACCCGTTGACGAGCGGCAAAATTTGTTTGTGAATTGTGGTGGGTATGAATTGCTCGACCGGTTACTGGTTTCGAAATTTGAGCGTTTGAAAAATTTCTACCCGTCGAATCTGGGATCCGATTGGAATTTCCCGTCATCAATTTTGCACGGGAATTCAAAACTTTTTTGCGTGAAGGGCATTCCCAGAAATTGGATTTATGATTGCACATTTAAATTTATTTGCACATTTAAATTTATTGGAATCTTCTCTCACAGGACATGCGTCCTTGGCGTGAGAGGTTCCACCACAAATCATGCATTAAGCATCCATGTGACAATGTTTGGTTCCATGACCCCACTTTTGGCATTTACGGCACTGGGTGGGGTTTTAGAAATTTCCCCCAGGCCTGCGGAAATGTTCCCATGTAACACGGACATGGGACATAATACAGGCCTTTTCCAAACTTTTCATATTATTTAGTTCACTTTTGTTAAAATGAACTAAATAAAATTCTTGAGAAATGCCCCTCTGGGAAGTACCAGAGTGGGATTTCTTTTTCATCTTAATTAATTGGACTGGTGAAAATCCAAGTAATTGAGAAATTTCAATTTTAATCTCATCCAGTGATTTATCATCACTGGGGAGACCTTTCAAGACGACTTTGAACAATCGCTCAGTTTTGTCGTCGTATGTGAAGAATTTATGGCGCTTCTCAGTTAAATACTGAAGAAGACATTTGCGATCGTCAAAGGATCCCGGCAAAACGCGGCAGTCACCCTTCCTAGCAATCTGAAATGAAACCTTGATCCCCTGAAGGTTACTCAAAATCTCATTCCGGAAGCCAGAAAACTCGGCAACAGATACCACAATTGGCGGAATCCTTTGCTTTTTCGCATGAATCGAATCCCCTGGGCTAGAGGTATATTCGATTTGCTCAATTTCATCATTAATCAAATCGAACTGATTGCTCAGTTCGATTGGAGGAGAATTATTTCCGATATTAGAGTTAGAAGGAATATCTGAATTCTCCAGCTTCCTTCTATTTTTTCCGCGCTTAGGCAGGACGGTCTTGAAACCTTGTTTCTTTGAAGGAAGTGGAGAATTCAGAGACTCCCCCTTCCTCTTGTTTTTATTAATGCTCATGGCTGAGCGTAGAGACGTGACCTTCTAAGAGGTTTTTTCCCAGAACGGTGTCCCTGCAGGATTACCACCGCTTGTCGGAATTTTACTTCCGCAAACGGGTCCAACGTAAAACGAAGGCACGGGTCCTTGCAAAGATCGTAACGGGATAAGTGGGTACAAATAGCGCTAAGAAGCACCGTTGAAATTAAAATAGCTTCGGGTAGTATTAAAAACTTCCTTCCGCAAAGAGAGAAAGAACCGCACAGCACGAAAGCACGATGCGGTCTGACTCATCTTTTCCAATTTCTTATTTCTCACTTTCATAGTGAAAAGCGAGAAATGATGATTGCGAAGCGAGAAGTGAGACGTCAAATGGCCCGTTGGTTTGTTCGGCCTAGTGGTATGCGGCCAAATGGCTTTCGGACCTATGGGTTCCGGCCAAACGACCCTTCTCCGGTTCCGGAGATAGTTATGGGAGTACTGGGGTAGCCCCCCGTCCCAGAAAAATGGACACATCCTGATCGAGCTGGAAGCACGTTTTCTTACGAGTCAAACTTCATGATTTAGCAAAACAAGCTTAAAGGAAAGTGTTATTAGGATTATTAAAGAATTACTGAAAAAAACTGCCAAATGAAATTGCGTCGGAGTTCTTCAAGGAAAATTCCAAAGAGGTTATCAGAGAAATTTCCGAAGTTAGTTCTCAGAGAAATTTCCGTAGAAGCTGAAAAAAAATCCGAAATAAGTCCTAAATCAATTTCTGAAGGAATTCATAAAAAAATCCGTACGTGTTCCTAGATAAATTTCCGAAAGAGTCTCAAAAATATTTCCGATTAATAAAGGAATCTGAAGAAATCCTCAAATGAGTTCCTGAATGAATTCTCAAAAGAATTTACAAAAGAGTTCCTAAAGAAATTTCTAGAAGAATCTCTGGAAATTTTTAAAGAAATTTTCAAAGGATCCCTAAAAAAATCCCAAAGAGTTCCTGTAGGAATTTTCGCAGAAACTTCGGAAGGAATTGCCGAAGAAATTCTCAAATAAACATTTGGAAAAAATCTTTAAGGAATTTTGTACGGTATTTCTAAATGAATTATTAAAAAATTCCAGAGGGAAATTCTGAGCGGATTCTTTGAATGGCTTATTCGAGTTTTGGTAAAAAAATCTGTAGGAATTTTCAAAGATAGAATAATTTCTGAAGTAATTGGCAAAGGATTCCCTGAATAAGTTTTTGAAGGCATATCAAAGCAATTGACGAACAAATTTGAGAATGTCTCAAATTGGAATTCGGTTGAATATTCATTGAATTATTAAGGATTTCGTGCTACAGTTTTAAATGGAATTCCTGGTGGATTACCTGAATGTATTCCTAAAGAACTAAAGCAATCTTAGAGGGGGAATTCTTGGAGGAATTCGTTGAGGATTTACAGAGATTTGCACAGCCGAGCGCTCGGTTCGTGACTTTATGCTGATGTCTCTGAAAAAGCTGTAAATAGTTCAGTGCGTGTTGGCTCTTGTTTCGGACGGCAGAACGATCGCGTGATTTGCCGAAATTTTGTGTTTTGTTTTGTTCTTCCCTTAGGACGGTTCGTAAGTAAATTGATGAATATATTTTATTATTTTTACAGCATATACTGTTATTGACAAACGCTCTATATTGTCGAATAGAGCTCCCTATTATTCACCTTTCCCACTCACACAATTTTTCCTTCCCGAGACATCTATGAAGGTAGTATGGGTTCCCTGCATCTTCACTAGTCGATGTTGAACTAACATTCCTTCCCTTCCTTCCGTGATTGTAAGGACGTGGCCAGGTATACAACTACTACTGTATAGGAAAAGGTACTAATCCCAAGTACCAATTTGCGACAATATACAGTAGATTGCTCAATTCAAGCTCTGTCTGGTGGGGGTGTCGTGGGAGAGGGTTCTCTTCGTCGACTTTCCCTCATTTGAATGAAAGTGACAGGCAGGGAGTTTCTTTGCAGTTTATCACCTCAGAATGCAAGTTCGCATTGTTTTCTTTCGTTCTGAAGTGATAAACCACAGAGAGATCTGCTGCTTGTCACTTTTGTTTAAGGGAGGGGGGGAGGGCTCGACGGGGAGAGTCTTCTCTTGCGACCTTCGCCCTTATTCCAGATGGAGCTTGAATTGAGCATTGTATAGCCACCCACGATTTGTACAATCACATATGCTATGCTATGCTATGTATCTGAAAAAGCTGTAAATCAATTTGTTCACTGCGGCCTTCAAAGGAGCCCGGTAGTCATACTTTCATTCAGCCGCCGATAATTCAGCTAACGAACTTAAACCGAGATTTACACAGCTGAGCTGTGGAAAATTTGAAAAGTGAATGTCTGAAGGAGTTTCTTTTTAGTCATCAAAGTAGGAATTCTCGAAAGTATTTGCCTAAGATTTATTTAAGGTATTAATCACAAAAAAACTGTATGTTGGATTCTTTGAAGGAATATCTGAATATATTTCAGAAATAATATCAGGATAAAAATTTCAAAGAATTTCCGAAAAACTGATGATGGATCGAATGTTATCTCGATATTTTGGGTGTTTTTCTTGGCATACTAACATAATTCAAAAGTTACAACAGGGCTTGATTTCGCTACTGTCCTGGACAGTACTCAGGCATTAGTAGTCAAAATTGACTCTGGAATTTAGATCGAATGCCAAGAAAAACACCAAAAATATCGAGGTTATAACTTCTTCGATTATTTTCAGGAATATGAAGTTTTTGGAGGAACATTTTGAAGAATTTTTGGACACTTTTCCAATAAATTACTAAATAATTTCAAGACGAAACAAAACAATTAAAATTTCGTAATATTGAATGATGGATTGGATAACACTTTGATTAATTGTTCGTAGGAAATAAATAGACGTAAATTCAAAATCGTTGTTAACCTTCCGGGGCACGCCTTCGTAAAAGCACACTTGTCGTTCACAAGAATGACGGGACTCCGTGAGTGATTCAGGATCATGGTGGTCTCGGAAATTTAACAGCGATTTCGAATTTACGACTATTTCTTTCTTACCACAAAAACAAATTTTTAATCTAGAGAAATTTATTAAAACCATTTCGAAAATATTTGAAAACAAGTGTTGGGTTCTTGATTTGATTGAAAAAAAAATTTTGTTCATTTGAACAAAGTCGATCCAAAATCGTCGTCGGTGGCGGGCGGCGTGAGCTCTAAATCAATGCCTCAAAAATGATAGAAATTTTGTGATCGATTGCAGAAATCAGAACCAAATGCCGATGCAAGACTGCTGAGAATCATCATTTTGAAAATCAAGTACGGATGTAATTTTAGGTATTTTTTTGTCCCCGCTTGCAAAGGGACACCTTTTATGCTATTTTGGTGCTAGTGAGTAAATTTATGTTATGTTATGTACAATTGACAACCGTTTTTCAAAAAGTCTAAACAGATTGACTACAGACACTCCTAAAGAAGCAAAACTCGATCAACCAGCCCCGGTCTTGGAAATATGTATACACAATCAGATGGAGACGCATGGTTTATGACGAGGACTGTTTCGTGAAAATTTCAAAGAATTTCGCTTGGACATTGTTTGTTTCGGATAAGCCTTGAGTAGCTCTAGAGATTTACTGAATGACTCTTTATTGGGTGGAGCCATGCTATTCAGTCTCGTTCTCCAAATCCCGAAGCCTTTCATTATTCCAGTAGCCGATAACAAAAAAGTCTTGATGTGTGTTCTCGACCAAGCTTATTGGATCATACCACGCTTCAACAACTTCAAGCCAATTCAGGATTATGATCACGACGGGAATTAATTTGTTTGAGGAAAATAACTGAAATTCTTTATGGAGTTCATTTAAACTTGTGACAAAAAACGCTCACTATTCCTGAACAAAATTTGCCACGTTACTTTTGTTCAACTATAATAAACCACAACTTGTTAGACATTTAGCTATAAACAAAAATGTAGCGACAACACCAGAACATATCACCGTGCATTATGTTATGCCAAGCAATAAGAAAATATTTTATAGCAGGGATCTCTTTCTTGGCACATTTTCAGCCCAATAATTTCTCCTTCAATACCTACGCTCGAGCTCCGAAAAATATTTCTTCTACAATCTAGAGAAAAGTTTTACGGAATCGGCAAAGAAGAACCTATCATAGGGCTGAGCTCATCTCTCATCCAACTTGTGTCAAATACTTGTTGCAGAAATAAATCCTTTTGAAAAGAAAAAAATAGTGTTAAAGCTTATCTTCCAGAATGTTAATCTGCATTCCTTTGATTTTTTCAAAAAAAAAATTAGACAGCAGCCCGGAGACTGGCTGGAATGCTTGCATTCTTTCTTAGATGCTTTCATTCAATACTAGATTGAATATCGATTTTCCCATACCGTTGCCAGTTCATCGTACTACTTCATTCCGTTTGTGCAAGCGACTCAAGCCTGTAGGCAAAGTTTGTTCAATGGTCTGTACTGCACGAGTTCGGTTCGTGATCAAATCACTCACATAGCAACCGCAAACCGTAACCGCATCACCAACAGCCAACGAAAGAACAATCATCCCATCGAAGCCTACGTTGCACCGCACTCCCGAGTGTGGTAGAAGATTGCTATCTCCGAATGGGCCAAGTTCGGAACTTTTCCCATCCATTCCGGCTTTTTTCTTCTTTTATTTCCTTTTCGATTCAGGCGCTGGCTGGAGATGATGGCCGTTCCATGCGGCATAGTTCACACCACCCACACGCCTATTGCCTATCGCCAAAGTGCCAAGTTGTATTCTGACACTGGGGAAAAGTCGTTCCACGGGCATCGAAAGAGACAACCAGACCGGAGATCGTTGCCTGGAAACGAGAAATTACGACCCCCAAGGAATGGGAAATTTTATTTACGGCGTTTGCTGCTTTCCCATGGACTATGGGAGCTTTGTGAAATATGAATTGGAAACATTTTTCACCTGTAAAAATTACCTTGAAAATCAGATCAATTATTCTTCAAGTGCTTCTTAGTCATTATCATATCAATCTTTTTCAAATATTCTGAATTCCAAATTGAGGCACAATGCGGTGTTTATTTCTTCGTTTACGATTTCTGAACTTTTGACCGAAAGAGCTTCAATCGAGCAACGTAGTGCGCAACGCACATCAAGCCCCGTGAAAGTGAGTATAGAATGCGAAAACTGCGAATCGAAGAACATTGAAGCGGAGACGCCCCTTCTCACTGCAAATGCCCTTTTTTTCCCAGTATGGGGCCTCTCGAGAATTCACACTGGGTAGGTCAGAATGTGCCGGTAATTTATGCTTCCTTTAGCCTTAAAGGAGCGCTCACGGTTGGAAGATAAGTGAACGGTGCTTCTGCCAGAAGTGGAATAAATTATCATGAACAAGTGCAGGTAAAAAGGGAAAATCAAATGGATTGTGATACCTTTTCATTCAGACAAAATAGAAAGTTATTGAATTTGTCTCAAAGAACGTTTTCCGCATGATAGATTTCGTTTTTATTATCGATTGCATGAGCCTTTTTAATAGATATGAGGGATTCAGGTTATTGAGCTATCGAGATATTTATAACTATTTTTCAGGATTACATGAACCAGGCAGAATCAGATTGCCGTATTTAGAAGAATCAGACTTTTATGCAGAGTAAACTTCGCTTCTGTTTGTATATTGCTTGACTTAAACTGGTTGCATACGCCATGAAAGTCTCGTTCACAGCGCAGCAGCAATACGTCTTTTCACTTCACGGGAAACTTCATCGTTATATGTTACAAGCGTTCCAAGGAAAACAAATTCTTCAACAATTTCAACCATATCCCCACTACCTTAGCACCAACACCACTTAGTCTACTTCTGCTTCTACGCGCAATCATTCATTTTCATTTATTTAGTCTACATCTAAACAGATAACACTGAATCAACAATTTGACGCCACAATACACGGTTCGAGGCCGCATCTCTCCATCCTCGAATACGCCCCACGCTCGCCAAGTCGTTTTGCACCTGGTCTGCCCGTCTCGCTTGCTGCGCTTTACGTCATCTCGTCCCTGCCGGATCGGAAGCGAACACCATCTTTGCAGGGTTGCTGTCCGGCATTCTTGCAACATGCCCTGCCCATCGTACCCTTCCGGCTTTAGCTACCTTCTGGATACTGGGTTCGCCGTAGAGTTGGGCGAGCTCATGGTTCATTCTTCGCCGCCACACAACTCAGAGTGCTTGCAAGTCCTCCTCGAGCATTGTCCATGTTTCATGTCCGTAGAGGACTGCCGTTCTTATAAGCGTTTTGTACATGACACATTTGGTGCGGTGGCGAATCGTTTTCGACCGCAGTTTCTTCTGGAGCCCGTAGTAGGCCCGACTTCCACAGATGATGCGCCTTCGTATTTCACGACTAACGTTGTTGTCAGCCGTTAGCAAGGATCCGAGGTAGACGAATTCCTCGACCAGGCTCGGTTCCGCCCACAAGCATGTACTTTGTCTTTGACGCTTTCACCACCAGTCCAACTTTTGTTGCTTCACGTTTCAGGCGGGTGTACAGTTCTGCCACCTTTGCAAATGTTCGGCCGACAATGTCCATATCATCCGCGAAACAAATAAATTGACTGGATCTGTTGAAAATCGTACCCCGCCTGTTTCACCCGGCTCTCCGCATGACACCTCCTAGCGCAATGTTGAACAACAGGCACGAAAGTTTATCACCTTGTCTTAGTCCCCGGCGCGATTCGAACGAACTGGAGTCTTCACACAATCTTCACACAGTTTTGCACACCATCCACCGTTGCTTTGATCAGTCTCGTGCATAATTTTCCATAGCTTTACGCAGCCTATACTGTCGTATGCCGCCTTGAAATCAATGAACAGATGGTGCGTTGGGACCTGGTATTCACGGCATTTTTGAAGGATTTGCCGTACAGTAAAGATCTGGTCCGTTGTCGAGCGGCCGTCAACGTAGCCGGCTTGATGACTTCCCACGAATTTATTTACTAATGATAACGGACGACGGAAGATGATCTGGGATATCACTTTATAGGCGGCATTAAGGATGACTATCAATTTGTGCAGGCAAGTGGCTAGCTTTTCCGGGCCCATCTTGATGAGCTCAGCTCCGATACCATCCTTACCAGCTGCTTTATTGGTCTTTAGCTGTTGGATGGCCTCCTTAACTTCCCTCAAGGTGGGGGTTGCACTGACGTGGTCATCTCCTCCGCTGCCTTGACTTTCACTGCCTGTGCTGCTACCACCTTTGGATCACCACACGTTCGTCCGTTACGATGCTCCCATCCTTATCCCTGCACTTTTCGGCTCGCGTCATGAAGCCTTTGCGGGATGCGTTGAGCTTCTGATAGAACTTGCGTTTTTCTTGAGAACGGCACAGCTGTTCCATCTCCTTGCACTCCGCTTCTTCCAGGCGGCGTTTCTTCTCTTGAAAAGGCGGGTCTGCTGTCTCCACTTCCGTCTATTACGTTCCACGTTCTGACGGGTACCTTGCTGCAGCGCTCGCGCAGCGTCCTTCTCCTGCAGAATCTGTCTGCACTCCTCGTCGAACCAATCGTTCCGTCGACTTCGTCCCATATACCCGACGTTGTTCTCCGCTGCGTCGTTAATGGCTACTTTTACTGTATTCCATCAGTCCTCAAGAAGGGGCCCATCGAGCTCACCCTCTTCCGGCAACGCTGCCTCGAGATACTGCGCGTATGCAGTGGCGATATCAGGTTGCTTCACTCGCTCTAGGTCGTACCGCGGCAGTAATTGTTGATGACGGATAGTTTTGGGCGCAACTGCTGCTGAGCTCGCTGCTCTTGTGTCCTCTTGGTAAGGGCATACCGTCCTGCATACACTGGGGCCAAGGGCGTAGCCAAAGGGGGGCAGGGGTGGGGCGTCGCCCCCCCCCCCCTCTATATGGTGGTAAGATTGAACGGGGACTGGAATTAATTCCCTTAATATGTGCACTTTACAATTCAATCATATTCAGACATAGGTGGTTGAAATTCAAAAGATTCCCAAAAACTTATTAGGGTATCCAGGATCCATAATACATATGAAAGTTCAAAACAGCTCGAAACATTTCGGGGTCATAAATTCATCTTGAAATCCTTTTAGAAGCTCCCCTGGGAACTTCTCAATTCTTCCGGGTAGTTATCCACAAATTCCTTTTGAAAATCCTTCTCATGTAATTGTAATTCCTTGTTATCTAGAAATCCCTCACTAATTTTTTTTTTAGGGAATTCATGAGCAAATTCCTTGAAGATTTTTTACTTCTTTTTAAGTTTTACTTCTAGACATTTCTTCGGCTATTCTTCCAGCAAAATCTCCGGCATTTCTTCTGGAATGTATTCGAGAGTTCCTTCAAGAATACATACGGAATTTTCTCCCGAAATTCCACCAGAAGTTTCTTCAAAAATTTATGACAGAAATTCTCCGCATTTCTCCAGGAGCTCTTCCTTCAATTCCTCTGGGATAAAACCGTTATAAACTTGATAGCGGAATCCTCTAGGATTTCATTCTAGAATTCTTTTCGCAATTACTTCAGAATATCCTTCAGGAATTCCTCTACAAATTTTTTTGAGAATTTCTCCAGAAGTTCGTCCAAGTAATTCCCCGGAAATTCTTCCAGGTATTTTTCCGGGAATTCCTTCAGGTACTTCTCCTGGAATTCCCTCAGGAATTACTTCTGGATTTTTTTCGCAGAATTGTCCTAGAATTCTTTCCGGACTTCACTCGGAATATACTCCAGAATTTCATTCGGAAATTAATTTGAGAGTTCCTCCAGGATATCTTCCATTGAGTTCTTCCAGGAATTTCTCCATGACAAACGCCCGGGAATGCATCCAGTAATTTTATCAGCAATTCATTTGGGAATACTTTCAGGATTTCATCTGGGAATTTCGGCATTAATTCCTCCTGGTATTTTATCCGGGAATTACTTCTGATATTTCTCCGGAAATTCCTTCAGGAACTTCTCCAAGAATTATTTTAGGTCTTCCTTGTGGAAATTCCTCCGGAAGTGTTTGTGGGAGTACCTCCGGGAGCTCCTCCAGGAGTTTTACCAAGAGTTCCTTCGGGAATCCCTCCAGGAACTTCACAGGGAATTTCTGGAATCGAGGTGAGCTAGCCTTGGACTGAAAACTTCCCAAATAAAGATAATAATAATATTTGAGGTTATGGCTTTCAGTCTTCTTATGCTCAAAAACGGGTTTTATGTTTTTATCCGACGTTTCGGTTACATATATTGTACCTTTATCAAGGAGTTAACTAATTCCGGTTTTATTTTTATATTGTTTTAGCAATTCCTAATAAAATGAGACTTAGTTAACTTAGCGACTTAGAATTCCTCTGATAATTTCTACGGAAATTCCTCCGGATGTTCCTCCGGAAATTACTCTGGGAATTCCTCTTCTGAGGTGTATCTCCCGGAGGAGTTCCTGGAGGAACTGCCAGAGGAGCTCCCGTAAGAACTCTCGAAAGAATTTCAGGAGGAACTCCTAGAAGAATTTCTCGAGGACCTCCTGGAGGAACTCCCACAGAAACTATCGGAAGAACTTCAGGAGGAATTTCCATTTAAATTTCTGAAGAAAGCCTAAATGATTTCCTGAAAAAGACTGAATGAGTTCCTGGCAGAGCTACTGGTTGAATTCCCGAAGGAACTCTCGGAGGAATTCTCGTAGGAACTTCCGGAGGAATTTTTGAAGAAACTCCCGGGAGAATTTTCAAAGGAATCTCCGGAGGAAATGCCAGTGAAACTATCAGAAGAATCCTCGGAAAAAATCGTGGAAAATTCATCTTATAGACAAATCTCGTCTAGCTGTAACCTTTGTAGGGGTATATAGCTGGACCATCGTAATCGTCAGAGGACATCCCGGAGAACTCCCTGAGGAGCTCCCAGAGAAATTCTCGGAGGAGCTTCTGGGTGAATTTCTATATAAATTCTTGAAGAAATCTAAATGAATTCCAAATGAATGCCTGAATGAATTCCCAGAGGAAATTCTGGAGAATTCCCCGAAAGAATTTTCAGAGAAACCCACGTAGGAACTGCCGATAGAACTACTTGAATAATTCTCGGAGGAAATCCTGGATGAATTCCCAGAGGAAATTCTTGAGAATTTCCCGGAAGAATTTTAAGAGAAACCCCCGTAGGAACTGCTGGTGGAACTGCTGGAAGAATTCCCGGAGGAGTTTTTGGAGAAACTCCAGGAGGATCTCCCAGTGGAATTCTTGATGTTTTGACCTGAATTCTTTCAGGACTACTTAGGGGCTGTCCATAAACCACGTAGACTCTTGAGGGGGAGGGAGGGGTTTCGAAAAAGTCTACGATAGTCTACGAAGGGGGACGGGGGGTATACCAAAAGTCTACGTAGACTTTTTTATTTTCTATTTCTTTTTTAAAAACAATTTATACAGAAGCTATGTGCAAAGTTCACTTGTTTGATTTTTTTTGCTAGATTATATCGAAATAATCTGCATTTCACTTAAATAATAGTCTGAACTACGACTTAAAACTATATGGATATTTCCAGGAAATTATTCTGTGTTGAGCAGGAAAATTCTCCGAAGTATTCTATTTTTATATTTATTTATTTTACCTTCAAAATTTCCATTTGGATTTTATTACAGATTCTACTAGATTTGTTTTATTTTCGTCCGGAACTTCTTTGGAAATTGTCGCGCTTCAACGAAGAGTTCCGCGAAATTTCCACAAGAAACCCTTCAATGGAGATTTTCTGGGAAGTCCCCGGGAATATTTTCTTAATTTCGGAAATTCTTCAGAATTTTCGCGAGAATTTGTTTTTTGAATATATAAGCAAAATTCTTCGAAATATCCATGGGAAATTCTTCGTATATTTTACGGCAATTTCTTCGGGAGTACTAATGCGAATTCATTGGAATAATCAATGGAAAATCTTAGGAATTCTTCGCTCATCTATATATTCCACTATCTATAGGTTTCAGGAGCTGTGGACAGAGGATTAAATTTGATTTCGATTTTGATTGTCCAATCACATATGATATTTTGTAAAATTTGGAAAAGTCTACGTAGATATCAAGGGGGTGGGGGAGGGGTTTCGGAAAAGTCTACGAAAGTCTACTAGGGGGGAGGGAGGGGGTTGAAAAGGTGAAATTTCAGTCTACGTGGTTTGTGGACAGCCCCTTAGGGAATTAATCTAGGAATTCCTCCGAAAATTTCATTTTCGATATAATTTCTGTACAAATGTTCGGTGGAATTCCAGGAGAAATTCTTTGAAATTTTCACAAGAAATTATTTGACACTTTCAGGGAAAATTTTATGGAATTAACACAAGAAATTCGAAGATTTTTTTGCGAAATTCTCAGGAATGTTTACTGGCAGTTCTGCGGAATTTCCACGCAATATTTTTAGGAACTTCACGGTGCAATTTTTCAGAAATTTTTATGAGAAACAGCACGAAGAATTGAATCTATGACAAAAAATCGAAAGACAAAAGGTCGAAAGGACAAAAGGTCGAAAGACAAAAGGTCGAAAAGACAAAACGTCAAAAGGGACAGAAGGTCGAAAGGACAAAAGGTCGAAAGGGACAAAAGGTCGAAAAGGACAAAATGTCGAAAGGGACAAAAGGTCGAAAAGAACAAAATGTCTAAAGGGACAAAAGGTCGATAAAGAACAAGTTGGGTGTATTCTATAGGAATTTGTTAAATGCATTTATTTTCAAGCAGAAATAACACACTCATCTCATCAATCAAAGCTGAAGAATGAGCAATTTTCAAAGAAGGAGTAATTACTATAAACCAATATTATGAATATCTAGATAGTTCTGTTAGAGATAATTTAGGAAATGAATAAAACTTGTTTTTTATTTTCCACTATTTTTAAGAATAGCAAATAAAATCATTGAATGAGTGCAAATAATAGATGGAGATCTAGATTTTCTAAATGTCACTTCAATCTGTCTAAATAGTGCACGCCGCAGCCACGCAAGTGCGCGCATTAAAAATACACCGGTGTGTAAAGGCTCCCCCAGGCCTAAGCAATTTTATTGCCGGGACAGCGATAGCTTGATGCCACGATTCTATCGTTGGGTGGATGCTCGCAATGCACCATTTACGCTTCCATACCAACGGCGACAGAATCGCAGTCGCCAGGCAATAGAATCGCGTCAAGATTGTCTCGTCGCGAGTGTTTGGGGGAACCTTAATACATGCCGGTGTATTCAATGTGCGGCGTGCGCCATTGTCAGAGAACGATGCTACATTTTGAAAACTCAAACATCCATCTGTACTCATTGAATGAGTTTTATTTAATTATTAATAATTGTTAAAAAATAAAAAAGCAGAGTTTTGCAAATTGTGTAAGGCAACTCTGGTGCGGGATTGAACCTCCCCGTTTCAGTTTCTTGTCTATTTCGACCTTTTGTGCCTTTTGATCTTATTGATCTTTTATTTCTTTCGGCCTTTTGTCCCATACGACGTTTTGTCCTTTTCGACCCTTTGTCCCATTCGACGTTTTGTCCTTTCGACCTTTTGTCCCTTTCGACCTTTTGTCCTTTTCGACCATTTGTCCCTTCAACCTTTTGTCTTTCGACGTTTTGTCTTTCGACCTTTTGTCCTTTCAACCTTTTGTCTTTCGACCTTTTGTCCCTAACCCCGAAGAATTATCGGAAGAATTCCCTGCAGAACTTATAAAGGAGCTCGTGGAAGATTTCTTGGAGTAAATAATGGTGAATTTTTTGGATTAAATCCCGGCGAAATTAATGGTAAAATTCCTGAAGACATTGCCGAAGAAGTTGCTGGAGGCATTCTTAAAGAATTCCTGATAGAATTTCGGATAGAATGACTGAAGCAATTGTCGAAGGAATTCCTGGAGGAATCTTGCATATTGTTTTTTTCTGCCTATTTGATAATAAATATTGTGTGGTACCAGAGTCTATTATATATAGAGTTACGCAAAGAGTGAAGCCAAATCTACCTATTGAACTGTCAAACCGTCTACCTATCGAGCAAAGTAAACAAATGCTTGTTGGTAAGGCGGAAGTATTGTTATCGCCTAATGATTATTATGGCGAACTAAAACGCATGAATTGAAAAGTATTAGATTTGTTCTATAAACAGCTTCAAAAAACTTCAATACACCCCCCAATAAAGTAGCAACAAGAAACTCACGTGTTTGCATTGCACTCTGTGGATGACTTGGTTATCGAATTAAAAAGCTTTAGTAATGAACACTCCCGTGAAGTCACTTAACGGGTTGAACAAAAATGAAAGTTGCAAACAGAATAACAAGAAGATCATTCAGAATAAGTGTAAGAAGATCCTCTTTGCGCAACTCTATATATAACTAGTTTATTTGTGGACGCAGTGGCGCCCATGGAAAGTGTTTTTTTTTTGCAATATAAACGGTTCATTAATTCATGCATTAAAAAATCAAAATTTTCACCATCTGTTGTCTGTGATTTTTCCATCAAATTCTGTGTCTGGTTGTCTAAGGTTGTCACTGGTTTTGTTTTTTGCATCTAAATTGAATTGAATTGAAGAATTGAAGTGTCAAATATTTTATTTTTTGTGAGAATTTCCCCGCGTGCTGCGTCTGGTTGGCTAGTCACCGGACAGACAAACAGGGCTATTATATATATGATAGATGATAGACTCTGTGTGGTACTAGCTCAGAATGAATGAATGAATAACTTGAAGGAACACTCACCGTGAGACTCGCCATAATCATCCATATTGCTTGGATGTGTTACCTTACGTCAATCAGTTTCTAAACGTCAAGCAGACAAGACGTACATAAATAGTGTCGGCCCAGAGTGATTCCTTTTCGTTGGTATATTTAGGCACACACAATGGCGATCCTGCCAGGAGTTGCTTTTTTTTACGACAGCAACTCAAACTTAGAACCTTTAGAGAAATAAAAATGAACAACTGAAAAGGGATCACTCTGAGCCAAAGTGTTATTATAAGTGTGACACAAGACAAGTTTGGTTTGATTTATAGAGTTGACTGGAATAAACATTCATAGAAAATGTTGAAAATAATGTTTATAAGCGATAGTATCAGCGGGCCGTCAGCACGGCGCACATTGCGGGACGATGAGGACCGCGCTGAGAGCGGGTCGATTAGGACCGTGCTCATAGCAGATCGACTAGTTCCGCGCTGAGAGTGGGTCGATTAGGACCGTGTTGAGAGCGGGTCGATAAGAACATTGCTGAGAGCCGGTTGATTAAGACTGAGATTGCGTGCTGAGATTGGTTGATAGTTAATAGGAAAAGGAACAGCGGGAGTAAATGTAGAACTGTATACAGTAAAGCTAGCCATCATTGTCGTGCACAATCCACTGCGTAATAGAACCGAGAAAAAAAACTGAGTTATCAATCTAGCCGATGTTGGTACCTTACCAACGATTTGAAGAAGCTAAAGAAGTGTTCGGTTATCCATTGCTGTAGTGATGATAAGAGTTAATACTTAGATACACTGTTATCAACGGACTAGCCAAATGAAAAAATCTCCTTCATACTGTTGATTAAGCATGTTGTCTGAATATCAAAACTCCGAAGCACAAACCTCAATATAGAGAAAATAAGCAAAAGTAGACACAACATGTTCATGCTTTTAGTTGTGCTAATTGACTGTTTTTTGCCCCATAAGAAAAATGAAGAAAATTGCGTTTGATACAAACGGATTACAATTGAATTGCAGACTGAGAAAAGTCAATGACTGGAGATGTGGATCATGAAGATTGGGACTAAAAAGGTACACTAACCTGGCAGTTTTGAACAAGGCAGAACTTCAGAAGCACTCTTCGTAGATAAAGGCAGCGATTTTAGGAAAAGCCGTATTGTATGCCTTGGTACTTGTCCATTGGACAATAAGAAAACACATAAATAAAGAAAACAAAACAAAACTGCACAATCCATATTTTAGTTTTATTGTAATCGTGTTTATAGAACCCGCATTACGTAGTCTAGGGCGTAGTCAGCTTTTCGTCAAAGAATCTGTGTGGATAAAGTCTCAACAGATACATAGCAAAAGAGGAAGCACTCAAAGAAGAAGAGAAGGTGATTGTAGAGCAAAGAAGAAAACACTGCGAACATAAGGTTAGCTAAGATTGAGAAAAAGAAAGAGTGAAGTTTGTGTCACGGGAAAATTAACCACCGACGTAAAACGTCAATCCACTGACCAAAAATGGAAATCAAGATTTAGACTTTTCAGAGCGAAGGATTTCAGATAAGCGGAGGGTTTACGCAAAAAAAAATATCAGAGCCTCAGATCGCAGTCCAACAAAAGGTGAATTATTGTAAGCGATTAAAATAAATACTCCCCCTAAAAAATTAGAAAATTCCCATAAAAAAATAGAAAATTGCCGATAAAGAAATCAGGGTATGAGCAATAAATAAATAAAAAAATTTCACAAATAAATCAAAATTTCCATAACCAATTAAGAATTTTTCACAAAACAAAAATAAATAAGCACTTTTAAGAGCAAAAATTGCAATTATAAAAGAAGAATTTTAAATAAATATTTTTTTCCATAAAAGAATAACATTTTTCCACAAAATGATCAATAAAGAGCAATAAAAAAATAAGAAAATGTCCATAATGAAATAAAAAAAAGCAATCAAACAAATATTTATTTTGTGGAAAATTTTGTTATTGTTCATTGCTAATATTGATTTATTTATGGAAATTTTGTATTTTTATCGTGGAACATTTTCATTTCTTTATGGAAAATTCTTCTTTTATAATTGCTATTTTTGCTTTTAATAGTGCTTATTTATTTTTGTTTTGTGGAAAATTCGTAATTGCTTATGGAAATTTTATTTTATTTTTGGAAATTTTATAATTATTTATTGCTCATACCCTGATTTCTTTATTGGCAATTTCCTAATTGTTTATGGAAAATTTCTAATTTTTAATAGAAATTTTATTTTGCTGCCATTGTAAGCCCACTCTGAGAGCGCCAGTTTTCGTGTTCCTGGGTTGGTCGGTTGGTGTCAGTATGAGGCACGGTGTCTCTATGGGGAGATGTTATTTTTCAAAAATCAGTATCTCTGAAACACCCACCACGCGAAAGTATATGCTCTCCTCTTTCATATAGTGGGTAAACTAAAATGTTCTATCGGAGGATCTAGAACAATTTTTATTTTTTTCACTATTTTTGGTGCAAACTCCATAGAAATATCAAATGATAGCCGATTTAACCCCCCTAAAAATGTATGGAAAAATGACCCCCGATAGAACATTTTAAAAATGCACCTACGTGAATGAGGAAAACCTCTACTTTCGTGTAGTGGGTGTTTTAGAGATACTTATTTTTTTGAAAATAAGCCTCTTCGGACAAAGACACCGTGGAGGAAACGATGCTAGCAAAATCAGTAAGAAAAGCCCCTCCAGCTGACCTTGTTAAGATAGTTTAGGAGCAGAGGACTTACAATTCGGGTTAGGGTGCCGGGTAGCCTGGTAACTGGGAGGAGGGACTTACAACCCTGGAATGACCAGGGAGGCCCGCATACCTCAGTGGGTGGAACTTACACCCGGGTTGGAATACCCGGAAGGCCCTGTATAGTTTGTTCGTCTTTAAATGAATTTGATCTCAGCATCCAACAGATGAAAATGCACAACTGCACGATTCAGCTTGTTGATCGAGCCAGCCTGGGGCTGAAAGTCTCGATAGTAAAGACATAAAAAAAAACTTGTTGTTTTTTTTCGAAAAGTTATAATAATTACTAAGTACACCATGGTAAGGTAAATGCAGCGTATGCGAATTATTGTGTTATGAGCAGGGTTTTTTTTCGTTTCGATAGGTTTCGATGAGGTGAAATCCAGCGATTTTCGGATCGGGGGAGAATCTGTTCTGTTTTCGGAATGTGTAGTGAATTTTTTTCTTCTACCCTCTTTTCTCTAGAGCAACGGGAACCTAGAACATTCTCGAAAACGGCGATGGGATGCGGTCACTAGAGCCATACCATCCCCTTCGGGTTAGGTTGTTTGTTCCATAAAGGCTACTCTTCATGTAATTGGTGATGGCATCTCTCATCAGACCTTTTTTTGCAAATTCTCGGCGAAAATCAGCGTGAGGGAGCATTCTCTGCTCGTGAGAATGAGTGAGAATTACGGTCCCTGGTTATGAGTTTTTTTACCGACCAACTTTATTAGTTACGATATAATAGCTACGGGGTCTCCAGTTAGCCTTGCGAATAAAGACGCAGGATTACTATATGTTGTAAATTATGTTGCTCTGTTAGAGTGTTATGCACATAAAACGCAATTTAACCTCTACACTGTTTCAAATATTGGCTGATTAAAAACCATGTAGATATCTGCCCAATGCAATTTTTAGCGGGAGACAATCTCCGAGAAAAAAAAAGTTGGTTAGGTTTCTCTTTTTTTAGCGAGAATATTACCGCGGATAAGTAAATTCACGAAAGTGTGTATACCCTGAGACAGCTGATCATGAGAATCTCGAAGGTGCTTCGGACAGGGTCCGAATTGATAAATCATTAACCAGCAACCCAATGAAGATCAACTATGAATGAAATGCTGGACATATGCTTATTCGATTAAATTGGTTTTTGAATCACAAAAAAAGGAAATAATTTCACATGAATATCAGATTGTAACCGTGACGAGAGGAAGGTGGATGTGTGGTACTAGCTCAGAATGAATGAATGAATAACTTGAAGGAACACTCACCGTGAGACTCGCCATAATCATCCAAGTAATCTATGTGTTACCTTGCCTCAATCAGTTCTTAAACGTCAAGCAGACAAGACGTACATAAATAGTGTCGGCCCAGAGTGAGTCCTTTTCGTTGATATTTGGGCACACACAAATATTATTTCAGAGCGGATTTGTTTTGAAATTAAAATATCATTATTGTTGTTTAATAAACGCAAAACGTGAACGTTGCATTGTGGGCATGAATGCGTCACGTTTATTGGCGTTGCGTTCTAGTACAAAACGCTGACTTCAACGCCCAGCGCAACGTGCTATTGTGATCCAGCCTTTACTGTTGGTTGTGGATTTCGTTTCAAAGCTTTTGGAACTTAGAAGGAAATAGTGCCAAGCACTAATATTCATGTGTTTTCATAAAACCACTATTATACTACGAATTAGAAGACCCAAAAAAGTTGCCCCCTCTGCTCGAAATCCTGGCTACGCCCATGACTGGGGCGATTGTTGAGCAAACAAACAATGAAAGTTATATCAAAATTGTAACTTTTGGTATTTTTTATTATGTAATACCAAAATACTTCACATTTACATAGTATGATGGTTTAACAAATATTTAAAGGTACCATCTGGTTTTTACTCTTGATTAGTTATAGTTTTCTAGAAATCAAACATGGGTGTTTTGGTCAGGTGGGGCGCATTATACCGTCTTACCCTACTTATCTTGCACAAGATTCCATAGATAGTCTGACGGCTGGTGACGTGGTGTGGTATAAAAACCATAAACCGCATCAAAAATTGCGATGGTTGAAAGCAGTGTTTCTAAAACATTTTTCCAAAAATACATTCCAGGTGGAAATTGGAAGCGTACGACTAATGGCCCACCCGAGCAAAGGCAGATAACTGAAATGATATCAAACTGATAACACGATTAGTTATCCTTATTATCATTTTGATATTTAGTTATCAATCATGTGATTAACTGATAACTGAATAATAACAAATTTTATTATCAATACAAATTTTCTTCTAAATTTCGCGTCGTTCAGAAATGGGACTAAGCATTCTACCCTTGCCAACATACTACTTCTGTTAAATGTAGCCGGTCTATGCTATGAATATTTTGACAAGAACTGTTTCCAAACACTGAACGTAAATTTTCGTCTAAGCAGAGAGTGATTTTCCCCGTTACCCTCGATATCTATTGATTTGTTTATTTCTCTGTCAACAAAGGGATTTACACAAGAGTTGAAATTTTCTTATTTGTTTTATGCTATGCTTATTAACTTTACTTTCATTTCAGGTGTCGTTGAATAATGAAATATGTATCTGAGAACCAATTAAGCGTTGAAGTTTATTAAGTACTTAAAATGGCCTTGCAGCTCCCGGAACATATGATCCAAGGGCATGTGCTCATTCAGGAACGGTGAATAATCTTGACTAACCGCCAAGCTAACCGCAACATAATTCATCTTGGGATCCACAGTGCTTATATATATGGAGAAGCGGAAATTTTAACTGGAAATGTCGGATAATCAAGAAATTGCAACGATCTGGTCTGTTGTGGAGAAAACAATCATGGTCGCACTTTAGTCGATCTAGCAATGGGCTCAACTATTGACAGTTTAAACCTAGGTTTGGACGCAAAAGACAAACCAGAGCTAGATCATCTGCAGCCAAACCTTCAATAGTCGATGTTGAAAGGACGTGGAATATTGAGATGTGAAATAGAAAATCCTTTGGAAGGTGTTTTGTCACAGTAACCCAAAAAATATGTTTTAACTAGTCGACCCGGCAAACCTGACAGACATTGTAGGTTAGAATGCATGTTGTGGACTCGGTACCCATACGAATCCTAATTTTAGTTTTCCAGAATTTACTCAACCTTACTCATGATTTTCGCATGAGCAAATATCATATAAACCCGCCGGAAACGATAAAAACATATCTGCAGAAGGAATTAAGTCATAGAACATTGACTGACCTGATAGATTTGACTTTATATAAATAAAAACTACTTGAGGTTGATTTGACTAGCGAGAGGATTCACTCATGGCCGGATTGAGGAAGAGGGGGGGGGGGCTTTGAGTCATGACCCCGGGCCCTCACATAACCGTATGTACCAAAATCAACCTTTTTCGTACATTTAGGAGCTCCCGAAAACTGTCGACTCCGACCCTGGATTCGCCAAATGGCAAAATTTTTCATGGATTAATTCTTGCTGGGATCAGCAGTGTTGCTGTTTATATATGCATATGAAAACATGAAACGTTTCACTGCGAATTACAAGGTTGTGGTTTAGTTAGAATAAAACTAGAACCGAAATCGATCTACAGCATGGCGCTGCTAGTAACCTAATGATTGACAATTAGAGAGAAACTAAGCTAAGCCTATTATTTGGCCTATTATTTATAAACCTATTATACTGAAAAAATCAATAAAAAGTACGATAAACCGTATTTATTCTAATTGATTGCTGGTTCGCTATTTTGAGTTAAATTCGGTTATCATTTTTTTTTATGTTGACTGGTAATTCAACCAAAATGATAACAATTCTAGTTATCAATATAACTGGATAATAAAGTTTGTTATTAATAAGTTATTCTGCTCTCAACTCTGTACAGCTGACTGTTATTTATATAAAATGGTCATATGGCATCATGATTTGATTATAAATAGTTTTCAGTAAATGCAAGATTGTAGAAAGCGTATTGCTCTTCTCTTCTGCTCCTCAAGAAAGCGTAATTGGGTGAGTGCCTAGAGACGACGCCGTGCAATCACTCGATTCGAGTTCGAATCCCAGTGAATGGCAGCTTGTGGTTTCAATGCGTAACGAAGTCGGCAAAGAAGATTCAACTATTTTGGTCGATAAAACAGTGATGGCTGATAACTAAATAATAACTAAATTAGTTATTTGAGTAAATAACATGTATAACAAAATGTGTTATCAATTTGGTATCAGTGATAACTTAATTTGTTATCATGTAGTTATTTCACGAATAAAATTCTGGTATCATTTTTGTTATGTTGGCTGTTAAGTCAGCCAAAATGATAACAAGTTCAGTTATCAATATGTCCGATAACCGGATAACAGAATTTGTTATCAATTAGTTATTTATTTGTGCTCGGGCATCGGACGCAGCTTCCTTGTGCTAAGGAAAGCAATCTTTCACGACCTAACGTAACGATGGCGGCTTCGGTGCCTGTGGTGTTGGAGGACAGGAAGGACCCAAGAGGATGATGAAGAATCGTTCTACGGTTTTCCTGAAAAACCTGCGAGCAGAAAACTTAAGGACATAGTTGGAAGAGTACCACGATGGCAGTCAATATGGCACCGGACCTTCCACGGGTCAAACCCACACCTCCCGCACTCCTCTCCCACCAACATTCGGATGCATCGAACAGCATCGAACAAAAGTCTAATATTGAAATTACTAACCTGTTCACAGCATATTTATTCACTTCCCATGATAATGAACATGTTTATCCAAAGAGTCCTATGTATTTCGGCTCAAATATTATCATTCATCAGCAGTTTCGTGCCAATTTGATAGCCGTTCGCGATTTGGTGGGTTTATCACTGCACTTCACTTCTTCTCAAAGGGCACGGAAAAAATCAATTTTTTACTCACTTCTCCGCACACGAGCAGCCCGAAATGTTGATGGAATGCACATTAAACATCACTTTTCGAAATCAGTCACTTGTTTAAACCGAAAACTTAATATAAACTGATATTTTTGCCCGAAAAAAAAACGATTAAAAACTGATCGCGGAGCGAATGTAAACACCGCGGTGCACCGGCACCGGCAGCAGCAAACTAATAAGTAGGGTGGCCCAAAAAATAATTTTGCTCCGCCACGCTTAGTCGATTATGATTTATAATTTGGGTGTCATCCAATGGTTTGGGTGGTTTTGAATAGAGGCTTACCGTGCACAAGCCGTTTCAGGTTTGTATGACAGTTGATATGGCGAGGTTGAATTTAATATTATTCTGATTCTGGCACTCCGTCATTGGGCGCTAGCGAGTGGTATCTATCGCACCAGGGGGTGATACTTCTAGTCTAATCTAGTCTACACTATCGCACCAGGGCAGATGCTTCATACAAAAGTGTGATATTGGGGTGAGCGGTGTATGAAATCCCATTTTTTGCGTTACATAAACTATGGATCTTTCCTGCGGTGCGGTTTTCGTTCAGTGAAGTCTCTGGGATGTTGCCTTCAGCTATGTGGGTTCTCTTTTCGCCAGCGTTTGGAGGGGAGGCGCCGTAGCCAGTGTAATAAAAGGTTTAGTTTCCCTTACTAGTTTTCATACAAATTTGAATCGGCTTACGCTCAACCAGTTTTTGTTCAAATCGGTTGTTTTAGGACACTCGGAGCATGGGACGGAATCGAGTGAGCGTGGTGGAACTGGGTCGTTTTTTGAACCACCCTACTAATATTCTTTGTTATTTTATAAATACGACACCAATACTACTACAGTATATAATAGTTTTTATTGTACCAATACTTTCAAAGCTTTGTTTTGGTACTCAACCCACCTTCACCTTAAGCGAAAGCACCAAGATACAGTAGTTAAATCAAACCTGAATCCAAGGCGTTTAAAGCGAAGAAGGATCGCCAAGAAAGACAGTGATTTTGAGTATAATTGAATTCAAGTGTTTGAAGTTATTTGTGATCTATGAAAGCTGGTAAAATTTTCGATTTGAACTCGGAAGAAAACAATCGAATTATTAGAGCAAGTTTTCGGAACAACAAGATTCGAGTGAATTTGATTAAAGTCTGTTTGAAATGGAATTGTTATAAATTTATTTAAATTTAATAATAAACCAATTGTGCTGATTATAATTTAGCTAAGGAAGAATAATTGTAACGTATTATAAAAGAAAAGTTCTTATATGATTAGACATCGCTCAATGTTAATGTACGTGTATTGTGCGAAACGATTAGTCTCTTTTTTCACAGCAAACCATCAAGTCTAGTTCTTCTCTTTTTTCAAACAAGAATATATTAGCAACCCGGACACAACGATTCATAGAATTCAGAAGCGCACTCAATCCGGAATAGTGTGGAACTGGATCAAAAACATAGATAGATTTAACACTAAAAAATCACAAAAAATGCAGCACTTTTTATCGTTGCTGAAGCAATGGCAAAAAATACTGTACACTATTAAATCCGAGCCTGTTCTCGTTCAAAAAAAAATCTCGACCTGAGGTGGAACATACAGCTTCTAATTATCTGTTAAATTGTTAATTCCCGTTAAGATTTCATACCACATAAATTGCTTCTTATCACTAATTGGCCAATTATTACCAATGTTGTATTCGCTTCATATACATATTAGAGTTGTAGTTAGCAATATTTTAGAAATGATTACCTTATAAAAAAGTTTTAAGGAATAAAACTACAAGCAGTGGTAACGATTGCAAACATTGGCACAGTAATATGATTCTCGATATAACCATCATGGAGTGATTTCAAATGAAATCATTGAAACAGTTCTGAAAAATATATTCGTGAACGATCTAACGGATTCTTTGCAACTCTTGATTTTTGAGCGATATAGTCGATGAACTAGATATGTATGCCACAAGTTGCTAATTAAGCATTCTCTAACAACAAGTTATACGAATATCGCCTTATCAAATATCGCCAATCATAAATAATACCGTTTAGCTTACTTCATGTTGAAAAAGGCCAAAAAGAAAGCCAGTAGATAATTTATTTCCAATTCAGAATACTGTTCACTGGTAAACAAATGTTTTGTACATAAAATACTGGCTCATAACTGCGAATAAATTCTTGAGATGACAGCTGGATTACATGTTTGTAATAGCAATACACACATGAGTCGTTCATGACACCAGAAAACATCTCAATGACGAAATAGCATAATACATCACGTGCACAATTTCGCCTCGAAAAAACCGAAGGAAATTCATCACGGCTCAAAATTCCATTATCGAGTTACAATTGGTAGCTTTTCGGTGATCGAAATGGAAAAATCATCGCTAAATTGACTCTCGTTCAATTTTCTCATTCACCGACATCGAAATCCTTTTTGATTGTATTTTGTTTCGCCGAAGAACCGGAAAAACCATCTCGTTCGGTGCCGCTTGATGAGCTGCTCGAGTCCGTGTCCGAGTAATAAAAATTGATAGCTTACCGGACGGCGATGCTCTTTGGTTGTGATTTCAGTTTATCGAATGACCCGTAGGCGAACTTTCTTCCACCACAAAAGCTCGGTGTGGGCACAGAGGATATCTCGCTGCATCGAAAATGAGGCTACGTTAAAGATTCAGCATTTGGAAATGTGGATACATTCACCTAATAGGTATCGATGAACGCAAGGTTTTTTGTCTATACTTTTAAAAGTCAAATCCGTTAAACTTTTCTGTGAGCACACCTTCTTTCATACAAATTTGTTTTGGATGGATCTTTTGGAGCTTTTTCAGTGTGATGTGAATCCACAACTTGAATGGAAATTTATGAGCTGTGCTACAAGACTACAAAGTGATTCCCTGATTCTGTATTTTTTCTCCACCATTAGGTAGCTTTCACAAAATTCTGCCTGTAACGCAATATCATAGCCTTTCGGTTTGACACTCAGCTTGGCGAACGAAGGAATGCCAGGAAAAGGTCCATGGCACCACCGGTTGAATACATTTTTAACGATGTGACTTCCCACGCTTTTTCACAGCCAGTGAAGCCTAGCACGATAGGAGATTTTCTTTTTTATTTTTCGTTTCCCCGAAAACGAAAAAATAAAGAACAACAACAACCCGCTCCCGATAATGGAATGTGAATCTTCATGAATGGGATTAATGTGATGGCTCGTGCCGCAAAAACCGAGGACGTGAAAGTGTAGCTCACCGGCAGACAGACAGACAACAATAATGGCAGTGTTCGGCAATAGGATTTATCCGGCGTTTTAGGACAGAGAAAAGCGTCTAATGGGGCCATTTCGTTGGAAAACACTTCTATTAAAATGGAGATTCGTGTCCATTAAGGGTACATTTACCGCATAAAAGCCATATTTTCGTAGTTCATTATTTCGCGTATCGGTCGGTCGCAAAAGGTGTAGAAATTGGACACGCTCGTTGTTCACCGTTCTGATACATTCTTCTTTGGATTTCCATCACGGTCGGCCGCTGTGTTCAAATATTGTGTTTGGATCAACGATACTTATCTAGGGGTTAAATAGTAAATTCAACTATTTATACAACTTGGAATGATTTTGTATAAAAATATCCGTGGTACTGCCACACGTCTGCAATTCACAAATCACGATGCACTATTCATCAATTACCTACCTATCGATATTTTGCGAGACTTCCAGTTCATTGCTTTGAACGGTGAGCTGGCAGAAGACAGCTCTTCTACTAACAGAAATATCCATAATTTGCAATTAATCATCCCCATCTGTATTGTCAATTCCCTCTTCATTCGAACAATTACCGCAACCCATCTATTAGCATTCTATCATCAACCATCATCCACCGGCAATCAGCTTCAAATCAGTAGTGCAGCTGGGCCATATTCGCGGTGACTTCCACATCCACAACACAGTAGCTTGACCCGTTTGATGTTTAGTTTGTAGGCAACGGAACCGCGCTATCAATCATTCGCCTTATCTATCACAAGCCGATGTCATTGGATCAAGCTGCCGCACCTTTACACCCAGAATCAGCTTTGACTGCGGCACACGCCTCCAAGAGTGCGAGAAGGGCGGGGACCTTAACAAGTGATTTGACTACTTTTGATTAGTCCCTGTTTGATTCGCGTACCGTGGTTCGCAGAGAGATTGATTAGTTTAGTTTACTCTAACGTTATAAAAATCAACGCTGCACAAATTAGTCCAGAAAAGAATGCTGTATTTTGGAATTTTAAACCATCTAGGGGTAAAAGATTGATGGAGATATTGCCAAAAGTGAATTTATATTTTGACAAATAAGTGATCAGTTTTACCTCGTTGATCTATTTGCTACAATTTTGTATTTAATTTTCCCATCGCCTAAAAAATCTGTTACTCGTTAGTGATTATAATCAAAACCGGAAAATTGTATTGAAGAAACAACATATCACAACCACAACTCATCATTGGATTTTGCGGTTTTCGTTTTGTTTTTCAACAAGCTTTATTAAACTGTGATGCTTCTGAGCTGGGCCGGTGAAAGACCAATTGGCATGCATATTGAATTGATCTTATCGCTTCCAGAACCCACAACCAAATCCGACCTATCGTCAGCAGCATCATCATCATACAGGATTTTCTCTGCTGAAGGGGGTTTGCTCGCTTGTATACATTGTTGCACACGGGCGCCAGGCCCCACAATGGGACAAGATATTCAAAGCATATACCCCAAATAATAAATATACCCCAAAATATAAAAATATAAAAATATGAAGATATTTCGATGTTGATATAAGTCTGGGGAAAATGGTTGCAATATATATAGTAGTCCCGAATAAGTAAAATTCGACCCAAGCACAGAAATCGACCGATTTTGGAGCTGTGGATGATGGGTGGTTCTTGGAAATTTTCTCGGCTTCTCTGGACATAGAAGTAACATTCTTCCATACTGTGGAGAATTCCTCCAGGAATTCTGTGAAGAATTCCTTCAAGAGTTCTGTGGAGAATTCCTTCAGGAATTCTGTGGAGAATTCCTCCAAAAGTTCTGTGGATAATTCCTCAAGGAATTCTGTGGAGAATTTCTTTAGGGATTCTGTGGAGAAGTCCTCCTGGAATTATTTTCAGGAATTATGTGAAGAATTCATCCGGGAATTCTTTGGAGACTTCCTTCTGAAATTCTGTAGATTATATGTATATTTTTTCTAGGAGTTCCAAAAGCGGAGCGAGCCAGCCTTGGGCTGAAAGTCTCGATAATAAAGACATAAAAAAAACTTCTCCAAAAATTTTGTGCAGATTTCTTTCAGGAATTATTTTCTTCCTCCGGGAATTCTAAGGAGAATTCTTCTGGAAATTATGTAGAGAAATCACCTGAGAATCCTTTTTAGAATTTCTGCGAAAATGTGTAGAGAATTCCTCCGAACATTCATTAGAGATTTCTTCCAGTAAGTATGTGGAGATTTCCTCCGACAATTCTGCGCAGAATTCCTTCGTCAATTATGTGGAGATTTCCTCCGACAATTCTGCGCAGAATTCCTTCGTCAGTTCTGCGCAGAATTCCTTCGTCAATTATGTGGAAAATTCTCCCTGGAATTGTGTGACAAATTCCTCCAGGAATTGTGTGGAGAATTCCTCCAGGAATTGTGTGAGGAATTCCTCCAGGAATTCTGTGGAGAATTCCTCCAGGAATTCTGTGGAGAATTCCTCCAGGAATTCTGTGGAGAATTCCTCCAGGAATTCTGTGGAGAATTCCTCCAGAAATTCTGTGGAGAATTCCTCAAGGAATTCTTTGAAGAAGTCCTCCAGGAATTCTGTAAAGAATTCTCCCAGGAATTCTGTGGAGAATTCCTCAAGGAATTCTGTGTAGAATTCCTCAAGGAATCTTGTGTAGAACTCCTCCTGGAATTTTGTGAAGAATTCGTCCAGGAATTCTGTGAAGAATTCCTCCAGGAATTCTGTGAAGAATTCCTCCAGGAATTCTGTGAAGAATTCCTCCAGGAATTCTGTGGAGAATTCCTCCAGGAATTCTGTAGAGAATTCCTCCAGGAATTCTGTAGAGAATTCCTCCAGGAATTCTGTAGAGAATTCCTCCAGGAATTCTGTAGAGAATTCCTCCAGGAATTCTGTAGAGAATTCCTCCAGGAATTCTGTAGAGAATTCCTCCAGGAATTCTGTAGAGAATTCCTCCAGGAATTCTGTAGAGAATTCCTCCAGGAATTCTGTAGAGAATTCCTCCAGGAATCCTGTAGAGAATTCCTCCAGGAATTCTGTAGAGAATTCCTCCAGGAATTCTGTGGAGAATTCCTCCAGCAATTCTGTGGAGAAATCCTCCAGCAATTCTGTGGAGAATTCCTCCAGGAATTCTATAAAGAATTTCTCCAGGAATTCTGTGAAGAATTCCTCCAGGAATTCTGTGAAGAAATCCTCCAGGAATTCTGTGAAGAATTCCTCCAGGAATTCTGTGAAGAATTCCTCCAGGAATTCTGTGAAGAATTCCTCCAGTAATTCTGTGAAGAATTCCTCCAGTAATTCTGTGAAGAATTCCTCCAGAAATTCTGTGGAGAACTCCTCAAGGAATTATGTGGAGAATTCCTCCAAGAATTCTGTGGATAATACCTCAAGGAATTCTGTGGAGAATTCCTCCAGGACTTCTGTGGAGAATTCCTCCAGGAATTCTGTGGAGAATTCCTCCAGGAATTCTGTGGAGAATTCCTCCAGGAATTCTGTGGAGAATTCCTCCAGGAATTCTGTGGAGAATTCCTCCAGGAATTCTGTGGAGAATTCCTCCAGGAATTCTGTGGAGAATTCCTCCAGGCATTCTGTGGAGAATACCTCCAGGAATTCTTTGGAGAATTCCTCCAGGAATTCTGTGGAGAATTCCTCCAGGAATTCTGTGGAGAATTCCTCCAGGAATTCTGTGGAGAATTCCTCCAGGAATTCTGTGGAGAATTCCTCCAGGAATTCTGTGGAGAATTCCTCCAGGAATTCTGTGGAGAATTCCTCCAGGAATTCTGTGGAGAATTCCTCCAGGAATTCTGTGGAGAATTCCTCCAGGAATTCTGTGGAGAATTCCTCCAGGAATTCTGTGGAGAATTCCTCCAGGAATTCTGTGGAGAATTCCTCCAGGAATTCTGTGGAGAATTCCTCCAGGAATTCTGTGGAGAATTCCTCCAGGAATTCTGTGGAGAATTCCTCCAGGAATTCTGTGGAGAATTCCTCCAGGAATTCTGTGGAGAATTCCTCCAGGAATTCTGTGGAGAATTCCTCCAGGAATTCTGTGGAGAATTCCTCCAGGAATTCTGTGGAGAATTCCTCCAGGAATTCTGTGGAAAATTCCTCCAGGAATTCTGTGGAGAATTCCTCCAGGAATTCTGTGGAGAATTCCTCCAGGAATTCTGTGGAGAATTCCTCCAGGAATTCTGTGGAGAATTCCTCCAGGAATTCTGTGGAGAATTCCTCCAGGAATTCTGTGGAGAATTCCTCCAGGAATTCTGTGGAGAATTCCTCCAGGAATTCTGTGGAGAATTCCTCCAGGAATTCTGTGGAGAATTCCTCCAGGAATTCTGTGGAGAATTCCTCCAGGAATTCTGTGGAGAATTCCTCCAGGAATTCTGTGGAGAATTCCTCCAGGAATTCTGTGGAGAATTCCTCCAGGAATTCTGTGGAGAATTCCTCCAGGAATTCTGTGGAGAATTCCTCCAGGAATTCTGTGGAGAATTCCTCCAGGAATTCTGTGGAGAATTCCTCCAGGAATTCTGTGCGAAATTCCTCCAGGAATTCTGTGGAGAATTCCTCCAGGAATTCTGTGGAGAATTCCTCCAGGAATTCTGTGGAGAATTCCTCCAGGAATTCTGTGGAGAATTCCTCCAGGAATTCTGTGGAGAATTCCTCCAGGAATTCTGTGGAGAATTCCTCCAGGAATTCTGTGGAGAATTCCTCCAGGAATTCTGTGGAGAATTCCTCCAGGAATTTGAGTGAAAATTCCTCCAGGATATCTGTGAAGAATTCCTCCCGGAATTCTGTGAGAATTTTCTCCAGGAATTCTGTGGAGAATTCCTCCAGGAATTCTGTGGAGAATTCCTCCAGGAATTCTGTGAGAATTCCTCCAGGAATTCTGTGGAGAATTCCTCCAGGAGTTCTGTGGAGAATTGCTCCAGGAATTCTGTGGAGACTTGCCGCAGGAATTCTGTGGAGACGTGCCCCATGACTTCTGTGGAGAAGTCCTCCAGGAATTCTGTGGAGAATTCCTCCAGGAATTCTGTGAAGAATTCTCCAGGAATTCTGTGGAGAATTCCTCCAGGAATTCTGTGAGAATTCCTCCAGGAATTCTGTGGAGAATTCTCCAGGAATTCTGTGGAGAAATCCTCCAGGAATTCTGTGTAGAATTTCTTCAAGAATTCTGTGGAGAATTCCTCCAGGAATTCTGTGAAGAATTCCTCCAGGAATTCTGTGGAGAATTCCTCCAGGAATTCTGTGGAGAATTCCTCCAGGAATTCTGTGGAGAATTCCTCCAGGAATTCTGTGGAGAATTCCTCCAGGAATTCTGTGGAGAATTCCTCCAGGAATTCTGTGGAGAATTCCTCCAGGAATTCTGTGGAGAATTCCTCCAAGAATTATGGGGAATTCCTCCAGGAACTATGTGGAGAATTCCTCCAGGAATTATGTGGAGAATTCCTCCAGAAATTATGTGGAGAATTCCTCCAGGAATTCTGTGGAGAATTCCTCCAGGAATTCTGTGGAGAATTCCTCCAGGAATTCTGTGGAGAATTCCTCCAGGAATTCTGTGGAGAATTCTCCCAGGAATTCTGTGGTCAATGCCTGCAGGAATTTGTGGAGAAATCCTCCAGGAATTCTGTGTAGAATTTCTTCAAGAATTCTGTGGAGAATTCCTCCAGGAATTCTGTGGAGAATTCCTCCAGGAATTATGGGGAATTCCTCCAGGAATTATGTGGAGAATTCCTCCAGGAATTATGTGGAGAATTCCTCCAGAACTTATGTGGAGAATTCCTCCAGGAATTCTGTGGAGAGTGCCTCCAGAAATTCTGTGGAGAATTCCTCCAGGAATTCTGTGGAGAATTCCTCAAGGAATTCTGTGGAGAATTCCACCAGGAATTCTGTGGAGAATTCCACCAGGAATTCTGTGGAGAATTCCTCCAGGAATTCTGTGGAGAATTCTCCAGGAATTCTGTGGAGAATTCCTCCAGGAATTCTGTGGAGAATTCCTCTAGGAATTCTGTGAAAATTCCTCCAGGAATTCTGTGGAGAATTCCTCCAGGAATTCTGTGGAGAATTCCTCCAGGAATTCTGTGGAGAATTCCTCCAGGAATTCTGTGGAGAATTCCTCCAGGAATTCTGTGGAGAATTCCTCCAGGAATTCTGTGGAGAATTCCTCCAGGAATTCTGTGGAGAATTCCTCCAGGAATTCTGTGGAGAATTCCTCCAGGAATTCTGTGGAGAATTCCTCCAGGAATTCTGTGGAGAATTCCTCCAGGAATTCTGTGGAGAATTCCTCCAGGAATTCTGTGGAGAATTCCTCCAGGAATTCTGTGGAGAATTCCTCCAGGAATTCTGTGGAGAATTCCTCCAGGAATTTTGTGGAGAATTCCTCCAGGAATTCTGTGGAGAATTCCTCCAGGAATTCTGTGGAGAATTCCTCCAGGAATTCTGTGGAGAATTCCTCCAGGAATTCTGTGGAGAATTCCTCCAGGAATTCTGTGGAGAATTCCTCCAGGAATTCTGTGGAGAATTCCTCCAGGAATTCTGTGGAGAATTCCTCCAGGAATTCTGTGGAGAATTCCTCCAGGAATTCTGTGGAGAATTCCTCCAGGAATTCTGTGGAGAATTCCTCCAGGAATTCTGTGGAGAATTCCTCCAGGAATTCTGTGGAGAATTCCTCCAGGAATTCTGTGGAGAATTCCTCCAGGAATTCTGTGGAGAATTCCTCCAGGAATTCTGTGGAGAATTCCTCCAGTAATTCTGTGGAGAATTCCTCCAGGAATTCTGTGGAGAATTCCTCCAGGAATTCTGTGGAGAATTCCTCCAGGAATTCTGTGGAGAATTCCTCCAAGAATTATGGGGAATTCCTCCAGGAATTCTGTGGAGAATTCCTCCAGGAATTCTGTGGAGAATTCCTCCAGGAATTCTGTGGAGAATTCCTCCAGGAATTCTGTGGAGAATTCCTCCAGGAATTCTGTGGAGAATTCCTCCAGGAATTCTGTGGAGAATTCCTCCAGGAATTCTGTGGAGAATTCCTCCAGGAATTCTGTGGAGAATTCCTCCAGGAATTCTGTGGAGAATTCCTCCAGGAATTCTGTGGAGAATTCCTCCAGGAATTCTGTGGAGAATTCCTCCAGGAATTCTGTGGAGAATTCCTCCAGGAATTCTGTGGAGAATTCCTCCAGGAATTCTGTGGAGAATTCCTCCAGGAATTCTGTGGAGAATTCCTCCAGGAATTCTGTGGAGAATTCCTCCAGGAATTCTGTGGAGAATTCTCCAGGAATTCTGTGGAGAATTCCTCCAGGAATTCTGTGGAGAATTCCTCCAGGAATTCTGTGGAGAATTCCTCCAGGAATTCTGTGGAGAATTCCTCCAGGAATTCTGTGGAGAATTCCTCCAGGAATTCTGTGGAGAATTCCTCCAGGAATTCTGTGGAGAATTCCTCCAGGAATTCTGTGGAGAATTCCTCCAGGAATTCTGTGGAGAATTCCTCCAGGAATTCTGTGGAGAATTCCTCCAGGAATTCTGTGGAGAATTCCTCCAGGAATTCTGTGGAGAATTCCTCCAGGAATTCTGTGGAGAATTCCTCCAGGAATTCTGTGGAGAATTCCTCCAGGAATTCTGTGGAGAATTCCTCCAGGAATTCTGTGGAGAATTCCTCCAGGAATTCTGTGGAGAATTCCTCCAGGAATTCTGTGGAGAATTCCTCCAGGAATTCTGTGGAGAATTCCTCCAGGAATTCTGTGGAGAATTCCTCCAGGAATTCTATAAAAAAATCTTCCAGGAATTCTGTGAAAGATTCCTCCAGGAAATATGTGGAGAATTCCTCAAGGAATTTTGTGGAGAATTCCTCCAGGAATTCTGTGGAGAATTCCTACAGGAATTCTGTGGAGAATTCCTCCAGGAATTCTGTGGAGAATTCCTCCAGGAATTCTGTGGAGAATTCCTCCAGGAATTCTGTGGAGAATTCCTCCAGGAATTCTGTGGAGAATTCCTCCAGGAATTCTGTGGAGAATTCCTCCAGGAATTCTGTGGAGAATTCCTCCAGGAATTCTGTGGAGAATTCCTCCAGGAATTCTGTGGAGAATTCCTCCAGGAATTCTGTGGAGAATTCCTCCAGGAATTCTGTGGAGAATTCCTCCAGGAATTCTGTGGAGAATTCCTCCAGGAATTCTGTGGAGAATTCCTCCAGGAATTCTGTGGAGAATTCCTCCAGGAATTCTGTGGAGAATTCCTCCAGGAATTCTGTGGAGAATTCCTCCAGGAATTCTGTGGAGAATTCCTCCAGGAATTCTGTGGAGAATTCCTCCAGGAATTCTGTGAGAATTCCTCCAGAAATTCTGTGGAGAATTCCTCCAGGAATTCTGTGGAGAATTCCTCCAGGAATTCTGTGGAGAATTCCTCCAGGAATTCTGTGGAGAATTCCTCCAGGAATTCTGTGGAGAATTCCTCCAGAAATTCTGTGGAGAATTCCTCCAGAAATTCTGTTGAGAATGTCTCCAGGAATTCTGTGGAGAATTCCTCCAGGAATTCTGTGGAGAATTTCTACAGAAATTCTGTGGAGAATTCCTCTAGGAATTCTGTGGAGAATTCCTCCAGGAATTCTGTGGAAAATTCCTCCAGGAATTCTGTGGAGAATTCCTCCAGGAATTCTGTGGAGAATTCCTCCAGGAATTCTGTGGAGAATTCCTCCAAGAATTTTGTGGAGAATTCCTCCAGGAATTTGAGTGAGAATTCCTCCAGGATATCTGTGAAGAATTCCTCCAGGAATTCTGTGAGAATTTTCTCCAGAAATTCTGTGAAGAATTCCTCCAGAAAAGCTGTGAAAAATTCCTCCATGAATTCTGTAGAAAATTCCCCCAGGAATTATGAAGAAAATTCCTCAGAATTTCTGTGGAGAATTCCTCCAGGAATTCTGTTTTTCTCTAGAATTTGGTGGAGAATTCCTCCAGGAATTCTGTGGAGAATTCCTCCAGGAATTCTGTGGAGAATTCCTCCAGGAATTCTGTGGAGAATTCCTCCAGGAATTCTGTGGAGAATTCCTCCAGGAATTCTGTGGAGAATTCCTCCAGGAATTCTGTGGAGAATTCCTCCAGGAATTCTGTGGAGAATTCCTCCAGGAATTCTGTGGAGAATTCCTCCAGGAATTCTGTGGAGAATTCCTCCAGGAATTCTGTGGAGAATTCCTCCAGGAATTCTGTGAGAATTCCTCCAGGATATCTGTGAAGAATTCCTCCAGGAATCTGTGGAGAATTCTCCAGGAATTCTGTGGAGAATTCCTCCAGGAATTCTGTGGAGAATTCCTCCAGGAATCCTGTGGAGAATTCCTCCAGGAATTCTGGGGAGAATTCCTCCAGGAATTCTGTGGAGAATTCCTCCAGGAATTCTGTGGAGAATTCCTCCAGGAATTCTGTGGAGAATTCCTCCAGAATTCCTCTCTGAAAAATTCCTTCAGGAATTCTGTGTAGAATTTCTCTAGGAATTATGTGGAGAATTCCTCCAGGAATTCTGTGGAGAATTCCTCCAGGAATTCTGTGGAGAATTCCTCCAGGAATTCTGTGGAGAATTCCTCCAGGAATTCTATGGAGAATTCCTCCAGGAATTCTGTGGAAAATTCCTCCAGGAATTCTGTGGAGAATTCGTCCAGATCTTCTGTGGAGAATTCCTCCAAAATTTCTGTGGAGAATTCCTCCAGGAATCTTGTGGAGAATTCCTCCAGGAATTTTGTGCAGAATTCCTCCAGGAATTCTTTGGAAAATTCCTCCAGGAATTCTTTGGAAAATTCCTCCAGGAATTCTGAGGAGTATTCCTCCATGTATTCTGTAGATAATGGCTCCAGGATTTCTGTGGAGAATTTCTTTAGAAATTCTTTGGAGAATTCCTCCAGGAATTCTGTGGAGAATTCCTCCAGGAATTGTTTGTAAGATTCCTCCAGGAACTATGTGGAGTATTCCCTCAGGAATTCTGTGGAGAATTCCTCCAGGAATTCTGTGGAGAATTCCTCCAGGAATTCTGTGGAGAATTCCTCCAGGAATTCTGTGGAGAATTCCTCCAGGAATTCTGTGGAGAATTCCTCCAGGAATTCTGTGGAGAATTCCTCCAGGAATTCTGTGGAGAATTCCTCCAGGAATTCTGTGGAGAATTCCTCCAGGAATTCTGTGGAGAATTCCTCCAGGAATTCTGTGGAGAATTCCTCCAGGAATTCTGTGGAGAATTCCTCCAGGAATTCTGTGGAGAATTCCTCCAGGAATTCTGTGGAGAATTCCTCCAGGAATTCTGTGGAGATTTCCTCCAGGAATTCTGTGGAGAATTCCTCCAGGAATTCTGTGGAGAATTCCTCCAGGAATTCTGTGGAGAATTCCTCCAGAAATTCTGTGGAGAATTCCTCCAGGAATTCTGTGGAGAATTCCTCCAGGAATTCTGTGGAGAGTTCCGCCAGGAATTTTTTGGAGATTTCCTCAAAAAATTCTGTGGTGAATTCCTCCAGAAAATTTGTGGAGATTTCCTTCAGTAAATCAGTGGAGAATTCCTTTAGGAATTCTGTGGAGAGCTCCTCCAGGAATTTTGTGAAGAATTCCTCCAGGAATTCTATGGAGAATTTCGTCAGGAATTCTGTGGAGAAGGAATTCTGTGGAGAATTCCTCCAAGAATTATGTGAAGAAATCCTCCAGGAATTCTGTGGAGATTTCCTCCAGGAATTCTGTGGAGAATTCCTTCAGGAATTCTGTGGAGAATTCCTCCAGGAATTCTGTGGAGAATTCCTCCAGGAATTCTGTGGAGAATTCCTCCAGGAATTCTGTGGAGAATTCCTCCAGGAATTCTGTGGAGAATTCCTCCAGGAATTCTGTGGAGAATTCCTCCAGGAATTCTGTGGAGAATTCCTCCAGGAATTCTGTGGAGAATTCCTCCAGGAATTCTGTGGAGAATTCCTCCAGAAAACCTGTGGAGAATTCCTCCAGGAATTCTGTGGAGAATTCCTCCAGGAATTCTGTGGAGAATTCCTCTATGTATTCTGTGGAGAATTCCTCCAGGAATTCTGTGGAGAATTCCTCCAGGAATTCTTTGGAGAATTCCTCCAGGAATTCTGTGGAGAATTCCTCCAGGAATTCTGTGGAGAATTCCTCCAGGAATTCTGTGGAGAATTCCTCCAGGAATTCTGTGGAGAATTCCTCCAGGAATTCTGTGGAGAATTCCTCCAGGAATTCTGTGGAGAATTCCTCCAGGAATTCTGTGGAGAATTCCTCCAGGAATTCTGTGGAGAATTCCTCCAGGAATTCTGTGGAGAATTCCTCCAGGAATTCTGTGGAGAATTCCTCCAGGAATTCTGTGGAGAATTCCTCCAGGAATTCTGTGGAGAATTCCTCCAGGAATTCTGTGGAGAATTCCTCCAGGAATTCTGTGGAGAATTCCTCCAGGAATTCTGTGGAGAATTCCTCCAGGAATTCTGTGGAGAATTCCTCCAGGAATTCTGTGGAGAATTCCTCCAGGAATTCTGTGGAGAATTCCTCCATGAATTCTGTGGAGAATTCCTCCATGAATTCTGTGGAGAATTCCTCCATGAATTCTGTGGAGAATTCCTCCAAAATTTCTGTGGAGAATTCCTCCAAAATTTCTGTGGAGAATTCCTCCAGGAATTTTGTGGAGAATTCCTCCAGGAATTTTGTGGAGAATTCCTCCAGGAATTTTGTGCAGAATTCCTCCAGGAATTCTTTGGAAAATTCCTTCAGAAATTCTTCGGAGATTTCCTCCAGGAATTCTGAGGAGAATTCCTCCATGTATTCTGTAGAGAATGGCTCCAGGATTTCTGTGTAGAACTTCTTTAGGAATTCTTTGGAGAATTCCTCCAGGAATTGTTTGTAAGATTCCTCCAGGAATTCTGTGGACAATTCCTCCAGGAATTCTGTGGAGAATTCCTCCAGGAATTCTGTGGAGAATTCCTCCAGGAATTCTGTGGAGAATTCCTCCAGGAATTCTGTGAGGAATTCCTCCAGGAATCCTGTGAAGAACTCCTCCAGGACTTTGGTGAAGAATTCCTCCAGGATTTTTATGGAGAATTCCTCCAGGAATTTTGTGGAAATTTCCTCTATGAATTCTGTGGTATATTCTGTAAACAATTTATCTTCCAAATCTGTGGGTAATTCCTCCTGGAATTCTTTACAGAATCACTAGAGAAATTTTGTTGGGAATTCATCCAGAAAGTCTGTAGAAAATTACTCCGAAAGTTATGTGGAGAATTCCTTTGAAAGCTCAGCGATGCATTCCGCCGGAATTCTATGGATGAACCATCCCAAAATGATGTGAAGGATGCTTCCGGAATTTTCATGGAGAATTCCTTCTCCAAAAGTTTTACGGAGAATATCTCCCGGAGCTCTGTGCGGAGTTCCTCCGGAATTCTGTTGAGTATTGTTCTGTAAGTTATTTTGCGATAAGATGCGCGGCTACAAAGCAAGACCATCCTGAAGGTGGTTAGGTACAATTTCCGGTCCGGTGTAGGAAATTTTCGAGTTGGAAATTTTCACGACCTTCCAGGGCATATATTTAAGTATCATCGTGTTGGCCTCATGATATACAAATGCATAAATGGTAACTTGTCTTAGAAACTTCGTAGTAAATAAAAGAAAGTAGTAGAAAACTTAAGGAACATTGAGCTATGAGGCGGAAATGTCTCAGTGGTGTATGTAATGTCAATGGAAAAAAGATAATATTCTGGAGAATTCCTTCGGAAACTTGAGAAAACTTCTGTTGGTGAAAAATAGCCGATTTAGATGTTGCCATTTATCACAATTTGAATGCAATTTAGTGCTGAATAGATCGAAGCTATTGAATCAACATTTCAAACACTGTTTATTCTTGCTCTAATCTTGCACTATGCGCTCCATAGTGTTCCGCTCAGCTCCATCAGAACCCGGCATGACAGAAACGTGGCAATTTGCACGCGGGACTGCGTGCCAACGTGCGTGCAGGTTTTGAATAATTAAAATTCTGCCATTTATCTTTCCGCACGGGAGGTAGTTATCCACTAATTGAATGGTAATTTCCGCGGATGATGATTGTTTACGACAGCGGTCGCTGTTAAACATTGATTGACTTTTTTTTTCTGACCGATGCATAATGGAATTGTGATACGGTCCTGTGGTGCTGTTTTGTTTTGCTCGCACGGCATAGTGTTGATGGGTTGTTCAGATGATGACTTGACTTACCTGTAAAAAAAAAACAGAGAGAAAAAATCTCGATTAGTTGAATGTTTTATGTTTTGAACAACTAAAATTTGAGCACTGAGTTAAATATATTTGAACAAGCAAATCGTGAGTGAGTCTGTTTTACAAAGTCTTTCAATTCAGCTTGTCAAAAAGCATAATATTATTTACATGCGTTCAAACTTCCCAAATGTTCGAAAACTCCAATCTGTTTGGAAAAAAATGTTTTTTTGTATTCTTTATTTGTGTGAATTAGAAATAAAAACTAGTTTTTCACTACCATGTGGTAGTGAAATTGATTGAAAAACAGCAGGAAAAAGTTCCTACCAGTGGCGGATTGTAGCGAAAACAAACTAAAATATCATAATGTTGGCTTTGTGTATGAAGCTTAACATCCTGGGAATGAGTCCGTTGGCCAAACAAACTACCATCGTTCTACTTAGCTGGTTTCCCACTTAGTTCCCAGACACAGGCGGCGATCGTCAAGTGCGAACTTATTCACGCAAAAATAATTATTGCCTCATTCAGAACATGGATTACAATATCGACTGAAAACTTTGAAAATACGTAAAATCAAATTGTCCATATCAAACAATGTAGGTGAAGTACTGTCCATGTCCGGAATAAATGCAGTGCTGACCGACGTTCGAATTGGTGAGATCCGACCACGTTGCGTGGATTCAAAGGTGGAAGTTCGAAAGATAGGCTCTCCCCCTGTCTTGAGGCTTTTCAGCATGGCAATTTATGGATTCCGTTGTACTTCCCTGTTTCCCAAAAATCAGTATTGCAAAAATAAAGTAAACGCCAATTAGTTCAGAAAGCGATTCAGTTCGATTACACATTTATTCATTATTTTGATGGTACTCATTCTTCCAAGTTTCAAATTGTTTATAATGAAATGTATTTCCTTTTATTCAGAGGCAGGGAAATCTGTTCATCAATCACAATAGCCAATAACGTTTGTGTAGCAACATGATTCCCACTTAAGGGCACCATAAATCGAATCGACGGACGTCCCAAACCGTTCATCCATCAACCTCATCAGTGTCCAAAAGTGAGCTTGAGCGTGCCTCCAACATAACAGCCAAACCAGTGAAGTCAGCGGAAAATCAAGCTAGCGATAAATATGAAGTGACTTTTTGTATCCAACGAATTTGTAAAGCTTGCTGCTAGAGGGTAAATGCGCTGACAAAACATGCCAGCTGCCGGTCATCATTCCTTCTACTTTTTTGCCCTGGAATTGACAGATTGTTGCTCCGCAATAAGGAAATGCTCCAGCGAACAACCGACAAACTTCTCCAACATCATTTTATTACTCGGATCACGTATCATTCAATTCGAGCTGATCATTATTAGTGTGCTTCAACTCATATCGAAGGTAAAGGAAAATGTTGCCAAGAGGAAGTTTTTTCTTTGTGAACAGACTGAAGCGATGGATGCTGATAGAAAAGAAAAAAACCAAATGGAAGTAGTCGAAGTGTTATTGAAGCAATTCGTGGGGAACCATTGGATTCAATTTCCGAAGTTCAACTAACGGTGAACTTTGACCATGGTACATTAGGATGTGTTTTTTGTCTTTTCTTCAGATCTTTATGCGTTCTTGTCTGCTTATAATAAAAAAATTAAAAAATCTCAAAATAAGAAAATCGATTGAAAATTCTCACAGTCTACGGAAGAAATGTGATAATTTAAATATTCACACATAATTTTCATATCGTGAAAGTAATGGCCACCTCCGACTAACAGACGAAAGGATGCAAAATGTCACGCCATCATGATGTCATCATCAACATATTCTCGTTACTAATTTCTCCCAAGGCTGCCGCTTGTTTGACGAAAACAATGACATCGCAGTGACAACGACGAGCTGAACAAGTGGATGGTACTTGGACTTGCAATGCGTTGATATGATGGCTGCCAAGTGTGAAAGCGTTTGAAGTGTGCAGATAGACAAGATCTAGAACCACTTGTGTTGTGTAAAGCGATCCCAAGTTGCATTAGCGGGCAATAAAACTGCACCACAGCTGCATCTTCGTTATTTCTCAATAGTTGTTGTCTGTAATTTTAAACATGGTGAAGCGGAAAATCGTCAGCATTTATTTAGAGGTGATAAGTATGTTTATGCATTAAAAAATGTATAATTGAGTGTTGGCAAACAACATCAAGCCAATATTTCTTTTTTTTTCATTCATATATTAGATGATTTAGAATTCAACTTTGTGGTTTGAGAGATATACACGGCATTTTTGATTTTCATTATAAAAGAAGTAAACATTATCCATACTTTGTTGAGGTAAGATAACGAATAGATAGTTCAGGAATTTGAAGATACAGATTTGGGCAGTTGTCCGCTACTGTACCATTGTTCGACCACGCTTGAACAGCTTTTCTGCCCTAATCTCATTAGCCACTGTCAACTTTGTTAACTGATGTTTCCTTCGTGAAAATTCAAAGTAAATGGTTTAATTCTGATCGATAGACAAAGTCAGAATTTGAACAAAATTTCAAAGCAGTCTATGATTACGAGTGATTAAATCAAATTCCACCCACCGAAATATGGCACAACTATGATAAAGATACAGATCACGGAACTGTTTCCACAACATGTCTTGAGCACGAAGTAGGTATTTTTTGCATCAAAGCAAGTTAGTTTTATTTAATTAAATGATTAAATTGTTGTAATACATACGCAGCTGTGTTATGATTGACCGCACCTGCCACCTACTATAGTAAAAATCAACTTTCTTGAACATCACAATAAAAAGATCACAATTTATTTTTTCTCCTTCCACTACAATGTTCGTATCAACAGATACGTATTTCGTTCCTGGTTTGAAAACTTCTTCAGTGTTTTGTTATCGATGATTGCTATCGATATCAAAGTACTGACGAAGTTTTCATGAAGGAAATGAAGTACGTAGCTGTTGCTGTACACTAATTGTAGTGGTTGTAAAAGGAGGATGACATTGTGCTCTTACAAAAATATCAATTTAGTTTGCTGATAGGTATCGTATGGAATCGAAAAAGGCTAGCCCAAAGGTACCATTGGGTAAGTAACCCGGAGTCAGTGCAGCCAAATAATTGAAGACGCAGAGACCTTAAATCAATTATGGATTTAATAAGTACCATAATGGTACTCATATCCACGTAAATAGGGGTGACGACAGAGGATTTTCAAGTGCTAAATTACTCAATATGGTCAACCAAAACATGCAGCATGGATGCAGACCGCTGTTAGTTAGTTAGTTAGTTAGCGATGATTTGGAAGTTCTATGAAATCCGCTGAGTTGTTGAGCGCTTTGGGCTGGCATCTTTTTGAGTAGCATAATACTTAATCATGATATTTAAAATAAATGGGTCAAAATAGCAGTGGAATTCAGAAGCAGAATAAAAAATTAAGAGTAGCTTAAAAAATCTTTCGAAAGAATTTCCTTTGAAGATTTAAAATGATTTCAAGTGAAAAATTTAAAATAACTTCCGGTGGATATTTGGAAATATTTGTTATTAGCGGAATCTTAAAATATTTTCCAGCGGAAATACGAAAAATCTGCCAGAAAAAAATCTGTAGAAAATTCGATTGTTTTTTCGCAGGAAATCCAATGAACTTTCAATAGCAATTCGAATTAGTTCCCACTTGAATAAACTTTCGAGGCAATTTAAATAAATTTTCCGAAGACCTTTGAATAAGTTTTCCGAAGAAATTCGAATGAAATTCCGGATTTTTTTTTTAATGAATTTAAAAAAAAAATAAATGAAGTTTCCGAAAAAGTTCGAATAAGTTCCCAAAAAAAAAATTATTACCTGTCGCAAAAAAAATCAAATATAAATGAAATAAGCGTGAATTTTGCGAACAAATTTGAATTTATTTTCCGCTGAGATTCGAATGAACTTTCCGAAGAAATTCGAATACAAATCAAATTTTTGACGAATTTAAATAGATTTGAAGTAATATCGATTGAATGTACCGAAAAATTTCAAATGAATTCTCCGAACAAAGCTCGAATTTGAATTTCCTTGGAAATTTCATTCAAATTTCCTTGGGAAATAATTTCGAATTTCATTGGGAAATTCATTCGAATTTCCTTGGGACACTCATCCGAATTTCCGTGGGAAATTCATTCGAATTTCCACGGAAAAATCATTCGAATTTCGTACTTTGGGAAATAAATTCGAATTTTCTTGGGAAATTCATCCGAATTTCCACGGGAAATTCATTCGAAATTCCACGGGAAATTCATTCGAAATTCCACGGAAAATTAATTTCCGTGGAAATTCGAATGAATTTCCCGTGGAAATTCGAATAAATTTCCCGTGGAAATTTGAATGTATTTCCCGTGGAAATTTGAATGAATTTCCCGTGGAAATTCGAATGAATTTCCCGTGGAAATTCGAATGAATTACCCGTCGAAATTCGAATGAATTACCCGTGGAAATTCGAATGAATTTCCCGTGAAAATTCGAATGAATTTCCCGTGGGAATAAGAATGAATTTCCCGTGGAAATTTGAATGAATTTCCCGTGGAAAGTCGGATGAATTTCCCGTGGAAATTCGAATGAAATTCCCGTGGAAATTCGAATGAATTTCCCAAGGAAATTCGAATGAATTTCCCAAGGAAGTTCGAATGAATTTACCAAGCAAAATTGAATGAATTTCCCGTGGAAATTCGAATGAATTTCCCGTGGAAATTCGAATGAATTTCCCGTGGAAATTCGAATGAATTTCCCGTGGAAATTCGAATGAATTTCCCGTGGAAATTCGAATGAATTTCCCGTGGAAATTCGAATGAATTTCCCGTGGAAATTGAAATGAATTTCCGTGGAATTGAATGAATTTCCGTGGAAATTGAATGAATTTCCGTGGAAATTGAATGAATTTCCGTGGAAATTCGAATGAATTTCCCGTGGAAATTCGAATGAATTTCCGTGGAAATTGAATGAATTTCCGTGGAAATTCGAATGAATTTCCGTGGAAATTGAATGAATTTCCGTGGAAATTCGAATGAATTTCCCGTGGAAATTCGAGTGAATTTCCCGTGGAAATTCGAGTGAATTTCCCGTGGAAATTCGAATGAATTTCCCGTGAAAATTCGTATGAATTTCCCGTGGAAATTCGAATGAATTTCCTGTAGAAATTTAAATGAATTTCCCGTGGAAATTCGAATGAATTTCCTGTGTCAATTCCAATCACTTTCCCGTCGAAATTCGAATGAATTTCCAGTGGAAATTCGAATGAATTTCCCGTGGAAATTCGAATGAATTTCCCGTGGAAATTCGAATGAATTTCCCGTGGAAATTCGAATGAATTTCCCGTGGAAATTCGAATGAATTTCCCGTGGAAATTCGAATGAATTTCCCGTGGAAATTCGAATGAATTAGCCGTGGAAATTCGAATGAATTAGCCGTGGAAATTCGAATGAATTAGCCGTGGAAATTCGAATGAATTTCCCGTGGAAATTCGAATGAATTTCCCGTGGAAATTCGAATGAATTTCCCGTGGAAATTCGAATGAATTTCCCGTGGAAATTCGAATGAATTTCCCGTGGAAATTCGAATGAATTTCCCGTTGAAATTCGAATGAATTTCCCGTGAAAATTCGAATGAATTTCCCGTGGGAATAAGAATGAATTTCCCGTGGAAATTTGAATGAATTTCCCGTTGAAAGTCGGATGAATTTCCCGTGGAAATTCGAATGAATTTCCCAAGCAAAATTGAATGAATTTCCCAAGGAAATTCGAATGAATTTCCCAAGGAAATTCGAATGAATTTCCCAAGGAAATTCGAATGAATTTCCCAAGGAAATTCGAATGAATTTCCCAAGGAAATTCGAATGAATTTCCCAAGGAAATTCGAATGAATTTCCCAAGGAAATTCGAATGAATTTCCCAAGGAAATTCGAATGAATTTCCCAAGGAAATTCGAATGAATTTCCCAAGGAAATTCGAATGAATTTCCCAAGGAAATTCGAATGAATTTCCCAAGGAAATTCGGATGAATTTCCCAAGGAAATTCGAATGAATTTCCCAAGGAAACTCGAATGAATTTCCCGTGGAAATTCTAATGAATTTCCCGTGGAAATTCGAATGAATTTCCCGTGGAAATTCGAATGAATGTCCCGTGGAAATTCGAATGAATTTCCCGTGGAAATTCGAATGAGTTTCCCGTGGAAATTCGAATGAATTTCCAGATGAAATTAGAATAAATTTCCAGATGAAATTAGAATAAATTTTCCAAGGAAATTCGAATGAATTTCTCAAGGAAATTCGAATGTCTTCGAATTTCTTGAAGAAATTTGAATATATTTCTGATATTCTTCTTCTTTTATGACTCTACATTCCAACTGGAACTTGGACTAATTTTCGAATTCCGTTGGCATTTCCTTAGTTATTGAATTAAAGCTTTTCTATGCCCGCCATCACCTGAGTATGTATCTTTGGCCTTCACTTCAAAAAGAAATTCTTTACCCCTGCCGTATCCAAACGGAATGTTCAAATCTATACTTTCACCTCCAACTCTTTTCTGAAAATCACGTCTTAATTAGGAAGGTGATATTGGCATATCTATACAATTGTGGAATGCGTTTTACTTCAGGTTTTTAGATTTGACCAACTGCTGGTATCAATGTTGTACGACAGATAAAACTACTTTAAATATCATGTAGTGCAACAAGAAAATAATCAAATAAAATTAAATTTAACTATCGATGACGTAACAAAGACGAATACAGAACTAAGTATTTCAACCCATTTTCCATTATTGATGGCCCATCAACAACCCGATGGAAATTTAATCGATTATGATTCGCTAATAATTGAACCATTTTTCTCATAATCGACAACAAATGGAAAAAAGGTCACAGCAAATAAGAATCAACATTAAAGTTTCCGGGAATTGCTTCGGACACCCTTTATGAATAAAACAAACGTCATGCTTGGACTTCTTTGTGTTACGGTGGTCAAGTTCATGTAATGAGCGTTCTATTGTTTCAAAGCAGGTCCCCACCTTATTACTGGAAGTAGTACCGGAAAAGTTAATGCACCGAGGGAAGCAAAACAGTCGAACACACACCGACGACGACAAGTCGTGGTACATTCATGGAGCACAATAGACCGACGACGAGTACGAGCCTATGAAGCACCGCGCCGCTATGAAGGAGAAAGGCATCAAAATAGGTTGACATGTTTATATTCATTTCCTTTAACTCCCTCCATTCCACTACCCAACCACACCGATGTCGTGCAGGTCTACGCACACTGGGGTAGTTGTTTCCTATTCTAAGAATAAACTTCATGGTGAGTTTCAAAAATGATTCACAATTTTGTTTATAGATCTTTTGTTTTTCAGGAATAGACACTAAGTTCAGAAAAACAAGGACGATGTTCAAATCCGAAATTTCTCGAAGAAAGTACCCTAATATTTAGTCAAAAATAAAATGAAATTATGAATGATGTAACAAAAACGAACCCAATTATTTATTAGTTTTGTTACGAAATTAAAATTTGGCATGATTAACATTGAACTTTTCTAGAGTAACCAAACACCATTTTTGGGTTGTTTTATTTGAAATTTGTATACGAAAATCATCGTTGTTTCATTTTTTAGTGCTGTGACAGCTCCACTTTAAAACTTTGCCCAAGATACCTTTGGTCCATCTCTTTATCCGAGAGTTAGATGTTTATTCCCCGTTTGGGAAAGGACTACTCCAATGTGCGTTGGTTGTTCGGTCGGTCGGTCGGCGGCGATAACCCGACGATGTTATTTGATGAGCCAGAAGCTTTCGCAAACCCCCTCTGGGGGTAAGGAACGATTCGCTTCGAGCGCTCTGGCTTTGAGCTTCCAGACGTTCGCCACACCGAACGGGGGTCTATCATCGTTTGATGACGCGATGGGGAATTGTGAGGGGACTACGAGGAGTTGACTTGCACAAGAAGACTTCTTGCTTGGGGGTAGTTGGTTCTTTTCGGCGACGCGACGAAGTACGATGATCCGAAAGGGATGAAATGCATGTAACCATAGAAGTGCGTCAGCTTGGATTTAAGATTCCTCAAACAACACACTCGACGTGACTGTTGCTGACGATGTCGCTGGGTTGCCAGGTTCCATAAGTCACCCAACAATAACGAAAGACGTATGTGTTAATGGGAACCTTTGGCAAATTTTTGTAACACAGCTTACTATCAACTTTGTCACTGTGTACGAAAAAAGGCAAGCATAGCTTAACTTCGGGACCGCAGAAACAATTCGACTAAACATAAATAAGCATTCATGGTAGTCTGAATTAAATTGCTCTCCGTTTTAAGCACTCTCGGATCACCGTGTGACCCAACTCTACTCGTTTGTTGCTTTTTCTTTCCAATTGTTGTAGATGTTCTGCATAAGCAGACACAGGATTTTTGTGTTTGCTGTTGGTGTTGTTGTTGCCATTGTTGTGTGGCATTACTACTGTGGATTCGAGTGTGTTGTGTTTGCACACAGAAAATCCAACGAAATGTGGGTTAAGCTTGAGACGGTCGGTCGGTGGTCGGAGATATCGATCGTTGAGCTCCCCCGTTTTATGGCGGTGCCTGATGATTCGGAGCGGAGGGTTAGTCTGATTATGGGGGTTAGGATTTTCATGCTTCAGATTGAAAGTTCTGCTTTGAATAAATTGTGGCAATTTAGTGCAACACAGAAATTTATTGGAAACATTATTCTAGACGAAAAACGAGAACATTATTTCGGTATGTGAAATTATTTTCATAATCATATTGTAGAACAAATAATGCCAACCGGATGTAAACTTGAAGCATCGTCATTTGAAATGTTCTATCTGGAAGGACGGGATTTTATTTTTCATGTTAGTTTTCAAAATTGCCCGACCAACTTGATAAAAGAAAACATTTTTTGCCTTTGCCGTACAACAAAGTTGTACCGAAAAGCTATCATTTCACTCCATAAACGAACTTTTCATAGAAAGCTCGGAGACGGATGATGTTATATATCAATTGATTCAGCTCGACGAACTGAGCAAATGTCTGACTGTACGTGGGTATGTGTGTGTGCTCGAAATCCGAAAAATATTAGCCAACATTTCATATAGTAATCCATATCCGATTTTCTCGCAACAAGAGACGGGAGATAAACACTAATTGATCACTATTTAATGTAACAACGATCGGTGTTCAAGCCACACAAGGTTGATACATTTGGGCAATTATTTTTGGTATCACACAAATCGAAATCAAATGAAGGCACCAAGAAAATCATCAACACCGCTAGGTTGAATTTATCTGGGCTGGGTTTCAAAGAATTTTGTTTTTTTTAAATTGAAGCTGCAGGACAGTTGATAATCAAACAAGGCATTTTCCCCGGCCTAGTTAAATTGTCAATGATTTTCATATATCGACGCTTTGTCTAATCCTGAACGGGATACTTGTCGAATCCTGAATAGGATTTTATTCGAATCCTGACCAGGATTCTTGTCCAATCCTAAACAGGATTCTGGTCGAATCCTATAAACAGGATTCTTGTCGAATAGGATTCTTGAAGAATCCTAGAAAAAATTCTGGACGAATCCTGAAAAGCATTCTTTTAGATTCCTGAACAGGATTCTTGTTAAATCCTGAATAGAATTCTTGTTGAATCCTCAACAAGATTGTTGTCGAATCGTGAACAGGCTTCTTGTCGAATCCTGAAAAGGATTCTTGTCAAATCCTGTACAGGACTCTTGTCGAATCCTGAACAGGATTCTTGTCGAAATTTGAACACGATGCTTGTCGAATCCTAAACAGGATTCTTGTCAAATTTCGAAATGGACTCTTGTTGAATCTTAAACAGGGTTCATGTCGAACCCTAAACAAGATTATTGTCGAATCCTAAACATGATTCTTGTCGAATTCTACACAGGATTCTTGTCGAATCTTGGAAAGGTTTCTTGTCGAATCAAAAATAGGATTCTTGTCGAATCCTAAAAAGAACTTTTGTCAAATCCTGAACAGGATTCTGGTTGAATCTGAACAGGATTCTGGTTGAATCTGAACAGGATTCTGGTCGAATCCTGAACAGGATTCTGGTCAAATCCTGTACAGGATTCTTGACGAATCTTGAGCAGGATTTTTGTCGAATCCTCAACAGGATTCTTGTCGAATCCTAGACAAGATTTTTGTCGAAGCTTCAACAGGATTCTTGTTGAATCCTGAACAGGATCCTTGACGAATCCTGAAGAGCATTCATGTCGAATCCTGCAAAGAATTCTTGTCAAATCCTGAACAGGATTAATGACGGATCCAGAACAGCATTATTGTTTAAACCAGAACAGGATTCTTGTTGCATCCCTAACAGGTTTCTTGTTGAATCCTGAAAAGGCTTCTTGTCGAATCTTGAACAGAATTCTAGTCAAATCCTTAACAGGATTATTGTTGAATTCCTAACAGGATTCTTGTCGAGCCCTAAACAGGATTCTTGACGAATCCTTAACAGCATTCTTTTCGAATCCTGAACAGGATTCTTGCCAAATCGACAACACGATTCTTGTCGAATCCTTAACACGATTCTTATCGAATCCTTAACAGGATTCTTATCGAATCCTGAGCAGGATTCATGTCGAATCCTGAGCAGGATTCTTGTCGAATCCTGAGCAGGTTTTGTGTCAAATCCTGAGCAGGATTCTTGTCGAATTCTGAACAGGATTTTTGTCGAATCCTGAACAGGGGCTTGTTGAATCCTGAACAGGATTCCTGTCAAACCCTGAAGAGGATTCTAGTCGAATCCTATACAGGAGAATCCCGACAAGAATCCTGTTCAGGATTCGACAAGAATCCTGTTCAGAATTCGACAAGAATCCTGTTCAGAATTCACGAGGATTCGACAATAATCCTGTTCTCGTCGAATCCATCCGGATTCTTGTCGAATTCTGAACAGGACTCTTATCGAATCCTGAACAGGACTTTTGTCGAATTCTGAAAAGGATTCTTGTCGAATCCTGAACAGGATTTTTATCAAATTCTGAACAGGAGAATCCCGTTCAGGATTCGACAAGATTCCTGTTTAGGATTCGACAAGAATCCTGTTCACAATTCGACAAGCATCTTGTTCAGAATTCGACAAGAATACTGATCAGGATTCTACAAATATCATGTTCAGAATTCGACAAGAATCCTATTCAGGATTCGAAAGAAATCCTGTTCAGAATTCGACAAGAATCCTGTTCAGAATTCGACTAGAATCCTGTTCAGAATTCAACAAGAATCCTATTCAGAATTCGACAATAATCCTGTCCTGTTCGACGAGCATCCTGTTTAGGATTCGACAAGAATACTGATCAGGATTCTACAAGTATCATGCTCAGAATTCGACAAAAATCCTATTCAGAATTCGACAAAAATCCTGTTCAGAATTCGACAAGAATCCTGTTCAGAATTCGATGAGAATCCTGTTTAGAATTCGACAACAATCCTGGTGGATTCGATGAGAACAGTATTATTGTCGGAACCTTGTGAATTCTGAACAGGATTCGTGTCGAATTCTGAACAGGATTCTCGTCAAATTCTAAACAGGATTCTTGTCGAATCCTAAACAGGAATCTTGTCGAATCCTGTTCAGGATTTGACGAGAATCCTGTTCAGAATTGGACAAGAATCCTGTTCAGAATTCGACAAGAATCCTGTTCAGAGTTTGACAAGAATAATGTTCAGGATTCGACAAGAATGCTGTTCGGGATTCAACAATAATCCTGTTCAGGATTCGACAAGAATCGTGTTCAAATTTCGACAAGAATCCTGTTCAGAATTCACCGAGAATCCTGTTCAGGATTCGACGAGAATCCTGCTCAGGATTTTTGTCGAATTCTGAAAAGGATTCTTGTCGAATCCTGAACAGGATTTTTATCAAATTCTGAACAGGAGAATCCCGTTCAGGATTCGACGAGAATCCTGTTCAGGATTCGACAAGATACCTGTTTAGGATTCGACAAGAATCCTGCTCACAATTCGACATGAATCTTCAGAATTTGACAAGAATACTGATCAGGATTCTACAAGTATCATGTTCAGAATTCGACAAGAATCCTGTTCAAGATTCGACAAAAATCCTGTTCAGAATCCGACAAGAATCCTGTTCAGAATTCGACGAGAATCCTATTCAGAATTCGACAAGAATCCTATTCAGAATTCGACAATAATCCTGTTCAGGATTCAACAAAAATCCTGTTCAGAATTCGACAAGAATCGTGTTCAAATTTCGACAAGAATCATGTTCAGGATTTGACAAGAATGCTGTTCGTGATTCAACAATAATCCTGTTGAGGATTCGACAAGAGACCTGTTCAAATTTCGACAAGAGTCAAGTTCAGGATTCGACAAGAATCCTGTTCAGGATTCGACAAGAATCCTGTTCAGGATTCGACAAGAATCCTGTTCAGGATTCGACAAGAATCCTGTTCAGAATTCAACAAGAATCCTGTTCAGAATTCTCAAGGATTCGACAATAACCCTGTTCTCGTCGAATCAAACAGGATTCTTGTCGAATCCTGAACAGGATTCTTGCCGAAACCTGAACAGGATTCTTGTCGAATTCTGAACAGCATTCTTGCCAAATCTTGAACAGGAATCTCGTCGAATTCTGAAAAAGATTCTTGTCGAATTCTGAACAGGACTCTTATCGAATCCTGAACAGAATTCTTGTCGAATTCTGAAAAGGATTCTAAACGAATCCTGAACAGGATTTTTATCAAATTCTGAACAGGAGAATCCCGTTCAGGATTCGACGAGAATCCTGTTCAGGATTCGACAAGATTCCTGTTTAGGATTCGACAAGAATCCTGTTCAGAATTCGACGAGAATCCTGTTCAGAATTCGACACGAATCCTGTTCAGACTTCACAAGGTTCCGACAATAATCCTGTTCTCGTCGAATCCAACAGGATTCTTGTCGAATCCTGAACAGGATTCTTGTCGAAACCTGGAAAGGATTCTTGTCGAATCCTGAACAGAATTTTTGACGAATCCTGAACAGGATTCTTGTCGATTTCTGAACAGGATTCTTGTCGAATTCTGAACAGGATTCTTGTCAAATCTTGAACAGGAATCTCGTCGAATTCTGAAAAGGATTCTTGTCGAATCCTGAACAGGATTTTTATCAAATTCTGAACAGGAGAATCCTGTTCAGGACTCGACGAGAATCATGTTCAGGATTCGACAAGATTTCTGTTTAGGTTTCGACACGAATCATGTTAGGAATTCGACTAGAATCCTGTTCAGGATTTGACAAGAATGCTGTTCGGAATTCAACAATAATCCTATTCAGGATTCGACAAGAACCATGTTCAGTATTCTACAAGAATCCTTTTTAGGATTCGACAAAAATCCTGTTCAGAATTCGACAAAAATCCTTTTCAGAATTCGACGAGAATTCCATTGAGAATTAGACAAGAATCCTTTTAAAAATTTGACGAGATTCCAGATCAGTATTCGACAAGAATCCTGTTCAGAATGCGACAAGAATCGTGTTCAAATTTCGACAAGAATCCTGTTAAGAATTCGCCAAGAATCCTGTTCAGGATTCGACGAGAATCCTGCTCAGGATTTGACAAGAATGCTGTTCAGAATTCACAAGGATTCGATAATAATCCTGTTCTCGTCGAATCCAACAGGATTCTTGTCGAAACCTGAAAAGGATTCTTGTCGAAACCTGAAAAGGATTCTTGTCGAATTCTGAGCAGCATTCTTTCCAAATCTTGAACAGGAATCTCGTCGAATTCTGAAAAAGATTCTTGTCGAATTCTGAACAGGACTTTTATCGAATCTTGAACAGGAATCTCGTCGAATTCTGAAAAGGATTCTTGTCGAATCCTGAACAGGATTTTTATCAAGTTCTGAACAGGAGAATCCCGTTCAGGACTCGACGAGATTTCTGTTAAGGATTCGACAAGAATCATGTTAGGAATTCGACTAGAATCTTGTCCAGGATTTGACAAGAATGCTGTTCGGAATTCAACAATATTCCTATTCAGGATTCGACAAGAATCATGTTCAGTATTCTACAAGAATCCTGTTTAGGATTCGACAAAAATCCTGTTCAGAATTCGACAAGAATCCTTTTCAGAATTCGACGAGCATTCCATTGAGAATTAGACAAGAATCCTGTTCAGAATTGGACAAGAATCTTGTTCAGAATTCGACAAGAATCCTGTTCAGAATTTGACAAGAATAATGTTCGGGATTCAACAATAATCCTGCTCAGGATTTGACAAGAATCCTGTTCAGAATTCACAAGGATTCGATAATCATCCTGTTCTCGTCGAATCCAACAGGATTCTTGTCGAAATCTGAAAAGGATTCTTGTCGTATCCTGAACAGAATTTATGACGAATCCTGGACAGGATTCTTGTCGAATTCTGAACAGGATTCTTGTCAAATCTTGAACTGGCATCTCGTCGAATTCTGAAAAGGATTCTTGTCGAATTTTTAAAAGGATTTATGTCGAATCCTGAACAAGATTTTTATCAAATTCTGAACAGGAGAATCTCGAATTCGTGAATTCGACGAGAATCCTGATCAGAATTCGACGAGAATCCTGATCAGAATTCGACGAGAATCTTGATCAGGATTTGACAAGAATCATGTTCAGAATTTGACAAGAATCCTGTTCAGAATTTGACAAGAGACCTAATCAGAATTCGACAAGAATCCTGTTCAGGATTCGACAAAAATCCTGTTAAGAATTCGACAAGAATCCTGTTCAGAATTCGACGAGAATCCTGTTCAGGATTTTAAAAGAATGCTCTTCAGAATTAGACAAGAATCCTGTTCAGGATTCGACAAGAATTATGTTCAGGATTCTTCAAGAATCCTGTTCAGAATTCGACATGAATCCTGTCCAGAATTCGACAATAATCCTGTTCAGGATTGGACAAAAATCCTGTTAAGAATTCGACAAGAATCCTGTTCAGGATTCGACAAGAATCATGTTCAGGATTCGACAAGAATGCTATTCTGGATTCAACAATAATCTTGTTTAGGATTCGACAAGAATCGTGTTAGAATTTCGACAAGAGTCTTGTTCAGAATTCTACAAGAATGCTGTTTAGGATTCGACAAGAATCCTGTTCAGAATTTGACAAGAATCTTGTTCAGATTTAGACAAGAATCGTGTTCAGAATTCGACGAGAATCCTGATCAGTATTCGACAATAATCCTGTTCAGAATTCGACAAGAATCCTGTTCAGATTTAGACAAGAATCCTGTTCAGGTTTTGACAAGAATGCTGTTCTGGATTCAACAATAATCCTGTTCAGGATTCGACAAGAATCGTGTTCAAATTTCGACAAGAATCTTTTTCAGGATTCTACAAGAATCCTGTTTAGGATTCGACAAGAATCCTGTTCAGGATTCGACTAGCATGGTGACCAGCGAACCGGGAAAACCGGGAGAACCGGGAAAAAACCGGGAATTGAAAATCACCGGGAAAATATCGGGAAATATGCGGGAAATTTAATAACCACCGGGAAAATTTTCAAATCTGCATTTGTCTCTTTGTAAAAAATAGTGCAGTAATCTCAAACATAATGAGAGAATTGGTAGACTCATTTGCTCATTTCATTATATTTCAGAGTTTACAAATTTCTAAAGTAGGTCATGTATTTATGAAGACCCTAGATATCCCATTCAATCAAGTTGGCTAAAGTTGAGTTTCAGACATAGTAATTGTATATCATAATAAGTAACGCCGGGTTACTTTTACCCGGAACTAGAGCAATCAACTTTGATTGCACCGATTTGTTTGTATTAAATATGATTTGAACTTTCCTTAATTTTTAATTATCTCAATCGATCCCGTTTAGGTTCTCCAATTTGTCCAAATAAATATATTTGTTATCCCTCCTCTTTTATTTCAAATATTGAAACATTTCAAAGCCATTCAAAAAAGTTGAAAAGATCTTCGTTTTCAACAATAATCTTGTAATCAACAAAAAAAAAACAAATTTGATTTAGTTTCGGTATTCTCGTTAACGGACAAACTATACTTTCAAACGTTAACAAGAATATGGACTTTCGATTTATAGAACATTGTACACATGTTCTTAAAAATAAGGTTTATTATCAAATTGTTGAATGGTTTGAATAAATGCGATACAGAGGAGATGTTTGAACATTTTATTTTTTTATATTTTTCGATATTTTTCTGCAGAATCGCAATGTCTAAATAATTTGTCATGAGTTCATACTTACTAGAATAAAGAAATCAAACTAATTAAGTAAAACAAATAGTATTCTTTAGCCAGCAAAAATCACTATTCTAGATTTAATTTTGCAGTTTCAGTATAATTGTCTATATGGAAATTATTTCTATTTTCAATATTTATGAATTCGTGGGTTTTTGTTTTGTTTTCTAATACTTATATATATTTTTTTTGTACAGGGAATTTTTTCATAATACCGGGAGAAAACCGGGAAATAACCGGGAATTTGAAATTCAAAATTCACTGGCCACCCTGGACTAGTATCCTGTTCAGGATTCGACAAAAATCCTGTTCATAATTCGACAAGAATCCTGTTCAGAATTCAACGAGAATCCTGTTCAGGGTTCGACAAGAATCCTGTTCAGAATTCACAAGGATTCGACAATAATTCTGTTCCCGTCGAATCCAACAGGATTCTTGTCGAATCCTGAACAGAATTATTGTTGAATCCCGAATAGCATTCTTGTCGAATCCTGAGCAGGGTTCTTGTCGATTCTTTAGCAGTATTTATGTCGAAGCCCGAATGGGATTCGTGCTACTTAATAAAAAGGGTTTCTGTTGAATCCTGACTAGGATTTTTGTCAAATTCTGAACAAGATTCTTGTCAAATCCTGAACAGGATTTCTGACGAGTCCTGAAGAGGACTCTTGTTGATTCCTGAACAGGATTCTACACAGGATTCGACAAGATTTATGCTCAGGATTCTAAGAAAAAGAACGGTTCAGAACTCAAAACGAATCCTGTTTGGAACTCGGAAAGAATCTTGTTCAGACTTCATAATTGATACGAATCCTGTGCAGGATTTGATAAAGGTCTGATGAAGAATGTGTATAGCCGCCAGACATTCTAAATACTCACGCTCCTCTAATGTGGACGTGGGAATTCCTAGTTTTCTTCATGTTTCTATCAAAGTTTCTACCGTAACACGGTAGATCACTTTGACGTAGTGTGTTGCGGTGTAAGATCTACCAAACAGAGCCCTAACTTAGTCCATTTTTCTAGCTAGGGCAATAAGTTGTGGTAATTAAGGATTCATCGTATTTAGTCCCCGCTACCAACAGCAGTCTCAGAAATAAAACATAATAATTATTAATGTTACCTTGCAGAGAGTTGAAAGGCTCGAATTCCTCTTGTTTGAGGCTAAACTGTATGCAGCGGAAACAACTTTTCAAGCAATTAGTTAAAAAACCTCGGTACCCGGTCCTATGCTGAACTGACTGCTGGAAAAATCGAGTTAGGGGTTTAAATACGTACTAACTCTCTTGAACTGGTGAACAATGGTTGTTCAGTTCATTCCCAACCGAACTGAATGTCTAGCCGCAACATCAGATGAAGAAGACCAACGAGGCTCCGCCCATCAGGCTCCGCATCACACGAGGCTCCGCCCATCAAAATTGTCCACATCGAGAGCCCACCCGTTCCAGCGTCACCGGCAACTTTTCGTATACATATACGGAGGCACGACAACAAGCTGGCGTTCAGTTTTCATTCGACCACGGAAGCAACAGCAGGACGAGCAGCAAGCGAACATCGAAGTATCGAGACCAACGGAGTGAGCTGAGCGCGAGCGAGACGGCTTGATCGCAAGCTGACAGCCGACCGGGTGCTGACGAGGCCGCGACGAGCCTAGCCGTCGCTCGAGTAACAGTAGCATCAATAGAAGAAGAAGAAGCTGCCTTCTGGCAGTTAAGTGTTGTAATATTGACCCTGACGAAAGCGAGAAAACAAAGTGGGGGCCGGCTGATGCTTTTTTATTTCACCCAGCAAGGGATATAGGACGTCAATTTTAAAATGCTTATTAAAGCGTTAAAACACATTTTAGCCTAAAATTGTTCACTTTATTGGGTTAGAAATTTGATTTACTTTCATATAGGTAACACGAAAGTTGAATTATTTTGATTAAAAAAACATGTGTAGCTAAGGAGCCTAACATGTAGTTTTTAAAAATTCTAATCCTACGTATTAAAAAGTTTTCAACATATCACTGTTAACAACATTTTAAAAGCATTTTAAAATATACTTCCTATACTTCACCATGTTGAAAAACAGTGATTTCACGCACACGTCCGTCGCCGCTAGATGGCTACAGCGCGGCTGCGTCAAAGCGAATTAAGGAAGAAAAGAGGAATGAATACAGTAGTTTGAAGTGTTTTCCCGTGTTTGCTTCCACCCACTGCCCTTCCAGTCCCACAAACAGAGTTAATTTAAATAAGCAGCCTTTTTCAAGGCTCAAAGAGTTACATTAAAATAGTTTTCGGTTGCTGCCAGCCAGGGCGCTAGTCCAGCTCAACCCACCCCCGTGGCTTCATGAGGCGAAGCCATCCCGGGAAGGAACGCAAGGGTCCTGCTCCCACCCGCTCGGTTCCCGAGAGGAACGCGAGCAACCACCGAGGCACATCAGCGCAGTACAGTCCGCTGCCATCCTCAACAATGGTAGTGAGAGGAACACACGGAAGTTCTTATTACCGAACAAATTCTCTTGCTTGAAATGGTCTTGTAGACAGAGCTAAATCCCGGGTTTTCAGAGTTTCACTGGTGATATTCTAGAAGCAAGACAAGGATGTGGCTGGGGCTCCGATGCATGGCCAAAAACAGTATTACTGTTCTGTTTTCTCAAGAAAGGATTGATTTCCTATTGATAAGGGGCGCGCCTTCAATGGGATTGCTCTCCGTGAAGGGTATAAATAGCGGGACCTTGTCATAATGCTCTTGAGAAAACAAAACAACATCTGTATCGAAACCGATACTGCATTGCTTCTCAATAGCACTGGAATAATTCGACATGCACTTAAACACTAAGGATACGGGTAACGCTACAATAGATCTAATAACTGGTCGCAATGGCACACCCGAACAGGAAAAAAAAATGTGGACGTGTACAATACACATGTGGAAGTATTGGCTTGAGAAATGGATTGCGAGTGATTTGACTATGCGTCCAATTTGGGAATCTCGAGCTCATTCAGTAGCCTCTAGGTTGCGAAGGCCGACGGAGGTCCTTCGTAGCTTAGTTGGTTAAAGCACCAGTCTAGCGTACTGTAGGGTCATGGGTTCGAGTCCCATCGAAGGGAAAGTGGTTACCTCCAATACATTTTCCAAATCAATATCTTCCACATAACGTACATATTCACATATGAGTTTTCATAACATTGTAAATTAACGTCCAAGTCGGGTGGTTTAATCCCCGGAAATAGGCAATTAACTTTGATTGAACCAAATAAAGATCTTGTTTATGATTCGACAGGAGTCCTGTTCAGGTTTTGTCAAGATTTCTGCTCAGGATTCGACTCATGTATTATAAAATGTAATAAGAAAAGCACGTAAGAGAGGTCAGAATTACATTTTAGGGAGATAGATTCACGTATTTCCATGCCCGTAACGCTGGGTAGACACCTTTACGTGGTGCGTTACGGGATAAGATCTACCTAGGTTACTTAGGTCACATTGCCAGCTACAGGCAAATCCTGACGCAACGAATACCTTCCCATTACCCAACTCCGTGATACTTTATGAGGGTTTCGCTGAGTGGAGAGCCTCTCTTTAAGTATCACATCAACATTTCCTTTCCATAATCTAGTTGTGGTACAGATGGGCGTAGTACGGAGTTGTAACCCAAACGCTTTTGTAATTTTTGTCTTAGATTGAAATCAAGGACTACACACCTACCTTGATTTCTGATAGCAATCTGGACAGTTTCTTTTTTTACACGTGGGATGCGTTTCTTGTAAAAAAAGTTTTCAGTTCAAAATTTGAAAATCCGTGTAAAAAAAAGTTTTATGATTTCTCGACAAATCATGCAAAATGGAGAAACTTTGCAAAAGTTTTGTATGGGATTTTTTTTACACGGCCGTGTAAAAACAGAATCGGGTGTATTTATGTTTTCATTTATTTATATTTTCATATATCTTTATTTTCATATATTTTTATTTTCATATATTTATTTTTTCATATACATTTATATTTTCATATTTTTATACTTTTGTTTTCTCATATTTTTATTTTCATAGCATGTATATATAATAGTGTGAAAGTGTGAAGTTATTTTCATATTTTGTACTTTCTTATTCTTATCTTATATATAAAAATGAAATGGTCTGTGTTCGTATCCGCATAACTCGAAAAAAGCTGGATGGATTTTTTTCATTTCTTAGCAGAAACATTCGTTATAGTTTCCGACGGGTTTATATGATATTTTCATGGGAAAATTACGAGTAAGGTTGAGCAAACCGTGAATAACTAAATTTGTGATTCCTATGCGAACTTTGCATAAGCAGTTCGGAATGCACATTCTCGCCTACTATGCAGGACAACGTCTGCCGGGTCAACTAGTGCTTTCATGTGTTATATTCTCATTATTGTGCTTGTTTAAATGTTTATCTCTTATATTTCATATTTCAGTTATATAACATATTTCCATATGTTCATGATTTATATTTTAATATACCCGTATTGTCATATTCTGCTTCTTTAATATTTTTAAATTTTCTTATTTTCAAATTTATATATTTTCATTTTGTTATATATTCATATGCTTATGTTTTCATTCTTTAATATTTATTTTTATTATGAATGTACATGTTTTTTTTTTAATTTTTTTCATATTTTCATATATATATTTTTATTCCCTTCATATTGTCATGTTTTCTAATATCTATTTTTCCACATTTTCATATAAATTTTTATTAAAAATTTACTAAAACTGGTTCACTAAAAAATACAGGAAGATTGAGAGGGCATCATTTAACTGGGTCGTTATTATCTGACAAAACTTTGATAGGTTCGGTGATATAAAAACGGGAAGAGCTGACATGATACAAAGGAAAGGTAACATTTCCAATACAATAGAAGAAACATATTTATTTTAATAATTTTTACCATATATTTTTATTGACACACGGTAATCTGGTGACGCTGATTTCTTGAAGCTGAGGTCCTTCGGTCAGGGACACTGTGAACTATTTTTCAAATAATTTAATCCCAATCTAAACATTAATATTTCCTTTCCAGCTGAAACAAGTGTCGCTGGTGAAGTTTATTCCACACCAAGGATCAATTTGCTCTCCTTTGATTTTCATAAATTTCAACGTTTTTTCTATATTTATTCTAAATATTTCCATACCACGGAGCTCCATATATTTTAAATAATTTCGCATAAAAATTTATAAACAGTCATCTTGTCAACGATTTACCTAACCAAATGAAACATTGGGTGCTGACGAAGATTCTGATTCTACAATTTATTATTGCAGAAATATGACGCAGATTGCAAAATCAATACAATTGTTTTGTCAAAATCTATTTATTCATATTAAATTCAAGAACAAAGCATCACCTTTTACAATATGAATACCAATAAAAATATAATATTTACGCTTTTTCGCCAAGAAAAGCACCCCTTAATAACCCATCCAAACTCCAACTCCAGATACCTATGAAGGTCGCGCGAGTTCTCCGCATCTTCTTAAGTAGTTATCTAATCAACACTTCCCACCCAAATCCCCACTGATCGTACGGACCTGGCCAGGTGTTGAACAAAGGGATCGTTGAATGAAAAACATGCCAAGCCCCAGGCTGTTTTTCTGGCGCATCCAACGTCCCTATCGACAGCCAACCCAGGATAGTGTGCGGTCAGATATGCTATGCTATAGATTCACGTATTTCCATCAATTCACATAAATTTCCGTTCGCGTTCATTTGAAAGCATTGAAGCAGATTAGAAAAAAATCGGTTTTGATTTTTGTTCCTTGGGAAAATATGGGGAAAACATTTTTTTAAACTCCGGAACGCAATGGCCGCTAATTTTTAATAGCGAAAACCCTGTAACAAGCAAATCGGATAAGGCTAAGTACAAAAAAGTGTGTCTAACATTTTTCTGCACACAAGCACACGCACAAACACACACATACATACGCACACACACATGCACACATACATACATACAGACATCACATCACCGCAATTCGAAGAGCTGAGTCGATTGGTATATAACACTATGGGTCTCCGAGCCTTCTATCAAAAGTTAGGTTTTAGAGTGATCCTATAGCCTTTATAGCCACTTAAATAAAGAATAAAGAGAAGTATACTTTACTTAGTATACGCGAAAGGCAAAAACATATGTTCAGGATTTGCCAAGAATCTTGTTCACTTCGAGTTTTTTTTTGCATAAACTAGAATGACTATAATCGAATGATCGGGAGGGCATTTATACGATGACAAGAATTAAATCTGTTATGGTAATTAATGATTTATTTAATATTTAATTAATATTTTTCTGTTTTTGACTAAAGAAGACTTACGGTTGGATTGTTTGGTCAGTGTCAGAGATCTGGTGGCTTCTATTCACAAACCAATATTGCCACAATTCCCTTCATTAGAATTGAGATTTTTCTTAGTTGGATCTAGACCATAAAATTCCAATGGTTACGGGTGTTCAATTGTCATTGCCCTTTTTACCAAATGATGCGCAGAAACGCTATCCCGTTTTCCTCTCTACCACATACTGCACTATGTGAACCTCCACCACACCCAGTTGATGCGACTTGCTGTGCCACCGCACCGGTGAAACTTATCGCAGATTTGGAAACTACGGTTTCGGGCTCACTGCAATGGCATCGGGTATGAACGGAGAAATTAAATGAACCAAAGGACACATGGCTCTGTGCTCAGAGGCATCACAACTGTCCGATTCTTTGTCCTATGTACCGAAAGTGAGCTTATCAGGATCAGGAAACAAAGCAAACGAGAATACGGAAGTTAATGAAAACCGAATGGTTTCCCAGGCCTCGACGAAGAGCGCTTATTGGAAGAAATTAAATATATTTTTTAGGGATCGGTCCATTGAAGTGGAAAATGATTCTCGAGAGGGAATAAACGCTTACGGGGACGGGGAAATATTTTTAAAAGGGGGGGTGGCGCTGAGAAACTTTTTTTCTCGAAGGAAGTAGAGCATTGTGATCGAACAATATGGTTTTAAATTAATTTACAGGAAATCTGAAAAAGGATGTTGGATCAAAGTTGATCGCATCCGGACCATTTTTTAAGTTAAAATTCAAAGTATTTGATCAATTATGTGGAGCTTGGTGCTGCAAAAAAAAAACATGTTATGATTCTACTGCAGAGTTCGGCAAATCCCTGTCTTCTTATGAATCCATGGCAATAAAAATACCTTTATCCTCCGACCGCATTATGTTCATGACAATACGCGTGCAATTTGCGAGTGGATTTTTCTTCCGTAACGCTTTGGGCTTTTCACTTCGTTGGTTTCGTTGGGCATTAATCGAAGCAATAATAATTCGCAGTATACTGTGGTTAATATTGTCTGCTGATGGCAACGAATCGGATGGTGAGTGGGGTTTAAGTGAGCCTTGTGCTACATATTGCAGATGGTGCTGCTTATAATTCTATAAAAAAAAGGACAATCAGTAAGACGTCTCTACCAGAACAGACGTAATAGAGTCATCGCTAAATGTGAGTTTTAGGGTGGGTCAACTAGGGTTAGGCACTTTTTTTCTTACAGGTGCGATACGGTACTATGGTACTGAAATTTTGTCTCAAAGTATAAATAATGAAGCATTATAGAACAAAATTTTATTGACATTTCTTACCTATTAATAAAACTGAATGTCAAATTGACACACCGTATGGTGTGCACGTATTTGGCTGCTCCTGGGTTGGGATCAAATTTGTGCTTTTCCGTGAAACGATAGCCTAATCTTGCTGAATCCTTTCGGTGCTCGTTTTCCTGTAAATGAAGACATGATGGAGCAACGTGTTCATGTGGAACCATTCGTGCGTGCAGTGATGAAGGAACACAAAATCCGAACGTGACGTTACCGGTTAGGCTTTCGGTTTAATCCATGTGAACATTCCCTGCTCAAAAGCATACTACATGACATGATTTGAAGGCACGTGTCACAGTTTTCTGTTCATGGAAAGAATTTGTATATTCAAATCGGTAACAATTTGTAGATTTTAGTACCAAGCCAACTATAAACCAGCCAGCAGTTGTCAAATAATGCAAAACAAATCAGATAAATTTTATTTTAGATTTTGCATCCAACTTATCCAATATTTTACAGATTAAGACCGATGGATCTTGTTCTGGTAAACTTTGGAATGTTGGACGCCATTCGGCATGATTCACAAACTCAAACAAAACGGCCCCTTGTGTTTTGCTTCTTAATCTTGTGCTTGTATCATATTGCACTTTTCTCTGTAATAGAAATATATTGCCTGCTACTTCACTTGTCGACAGATGAGTAAGTACTTTCCTATTTAAATTCACCATTTGAACTAGGGTTTTTAGTACCGGCCCTTTTTGGCGAATTCCGGTACTACGGTACTGAACCCCTCAGTACCGGGAGTACCGGGAAAATATCAATGTTTCGTCAGACATACGGGATCGTATTTTAAGCTTCCAGAAACAGAGAAAGCTTTTTCTGGGTCTACAGAAGTAGGGCGAACTGTTGCTAGTGAATCATGAAGCATTAACAAGTATTTTCCTTTCAGCTTTTTCTGAGTCGTTGTAAGTTAACTCTTGTCTTATAATCTTTACGAATCCTGGTGCAGTAATCTAACTTACAGGAACACTCTTGCCTCAAGCGGGGAAGATTAGGAAAAATACTGATGAAGTGTGACGATTTTTTTTTGGATGTGACGATGTCGTTGCGGTTTGATTGTCTTGAGGTACGTCATCGGACGCCTGACGTTTGTCCGGCGAAACATCTTTTGCTGGTAAGGATAGGGCACTAAATGTCAACGAAGGAATAATGAGTACGTTTTGACAGATAGGTAGCCAACATGTTTGGGGACGATAACAAAAGGAACCGCAGCGTCAATCGTCCTCTATAGTTTATTACCTCTATTGTCAGGTGTTTGAAATTTTAGAAAAAAAAATATCTTTCTTACTAGCTGCTGCATTCAAATAATGTGGTTTTAACCATCGGAAGTTTTAACCAAAACTTTTTCCTTAGTAGGTACCGAAAATACCGGTACTTTCATTAAGCCACACAGCAAATAATTTTGAAAATTCAACGACTTGTAAAATTGCAGCTAGTCCCAACAAACGAATTAACACTTGAAATTCAATTAGATTTGATTGAATTTTAAAAGCAAGCACGGTTTAAATTTATTTCGATTTAAAAGAATAGTAAGATCGATGGAATGTATTTAAAATATTCAGATACACAAAAAAAAGTTCCTTTGTTTAGTTGAAGTGTAGTCAACTTGTAGGGAAAACAGGGTAGAGCAGTTAATTTTGATGATAGTCCAGATATCGATTATTTGTTATCATATAATAATTTGGTGGTAGAAACTTGTACTAAGTGCCTTTCCAAGGTAGGTGAGTAAGTTGATTACACTGTACTCTGTTTATACACGATTAACATTTTCTCTATTTTGCACTCATCCTATATGTTCAACGCCTATTAATCATCACGAGATTGTTCTTTGATTTTTTTCAGGATTTTTTGAAACATGTTGCAAAGATTTTGGTGGTAAATTGAAGTAACATGATAAAAATAGGAGCAAACATAAATCCTGTTCAGGAGTCGACCAAAATAGATTTCAGGACTTGACCAGAATACTGTTCAGCATTCGGGAAGAATCCTGCTCGAGTATTCGAGTGAAACCCTGTTAAGGATTCAAGCAGAATCCAGTTCAGGATTCGAGCAGAATCCAGTTCTGGATTCGAGCATACCGTTTTGACTCGAAGTCCGGACACCTAAGTACTGCTGAATTTTCAGTTCAATATTCCAAACGGAATTAAGTACTTGACACTGAATGATAACACACCCTGTCAAGATTAACTTATCAAATTTGCTGTAGTGTACTTAAAATGACATTTTGTATGCACGAAATAGCTAATATAATCGAAAACATTGAACATCGCTTGTTTCGAAATCCGGACACAGTATAAGGGATGCTTCAAATACCGGACAATTTTGCTTCGAATTTCCGGACACATCGAGTTTGGCTATATTGATTCTCAAATAGCCAATTTAATCCGTTCAAAGACAACTAGGATATAGCATTCATATTTCTCGATTAATATAAATCCGTACGGTAAGGTTTCTATACACATTTGTATGGAAATCTGGCATCCCCCGGTTGTGTGTTCCATCCGAAGTTTCTACTACGAGATTGACCAGGACTACAAAAAAAGGTTTTGAAACCAAGCAGGAGCATTTTACTGGAATATACAACTTTGGAAATCTAATAATTTCAAACAATCTCCCCCCTCTCCTATTTCAAGGTAGAACGCTTTTTTGACATTTGACGTGTCTGTGGGTAATGAAATATTACCTACCTCTCAAATTGACCGTGGGTAAGCTGCAATTAGTGGTATTTATGTGTCTTTTGAAAACCGTTTCAGTTTGCTTTTAGAAATTAAGGATTGAAAGGAGCGAATTCATGAGGATTGATAAATCCGGACGTGTCCGAGAAATGTTGATTTTTTTTTTATTTGACGGGAGTCGTTCACAACGTGTCTTTTAATACAATTCTGTTAAAAAATCTAGTTTTACGATCTAGCAACTCAAATCTAATGAAATTCTTACTATGATTGCTCATTATGAATCATTTGATTTCAATTAACTTAACTGATAAACAGTTATTTAACATCATTTCAGCATGTCCGGAAATCGAAGCAACTGTAAAAACTTGCCTCGAAGTCCGGACATACAGAAAATGTAATAAAAATTATAAAGCTATGAATTCCCAAGCAATTTCTCTAATTCATGACAAAGAGTGCTATCATACTATGTTAATAAATTATTACACCCGGTTCTTTTTTTACACGGGTGGGTTTTAGCTGATTACGACCTTCACCGTTGATGAAACTATGAGTTAACCCCATGAAAAAATTCACAAAAAATCAAAGAAAATTCAGGTGGTGTTTCAAAAGCTGTTAAAAATCAGGTTAACCGGGAAATTAAAGAATACCAACCGTGTAAAAAAAATATTGGGTGTAATACCCCTTGCAAATGATAAAATATAGAAAATATGAGCTTAGTTTTTTTAATGTTGAGTCTTAAGCTGCATTCTAAGAAAAACGAAATTGACCGTTGATTATGACATGCTTTCAACTTTCACCTCTAATTTTCAAGTTTTTACCTCAGATCACGGATTACTTACTTTTGTTAAAATGGTTTCAAGTCCAAGAATCGTTCTCTGCATTGGTAACCCAAAAAATACTTGTTGAGATGGTAAATAAAGTCAAATAACAATTGAAGTGTCCGGCTTTCGAAGCGTCCGGCAATTCGAAGCAAAACGGTAGCTCTATTCAATATTCGTGCAGAATCCTGTTCAGGAATTTTTGTCGAATCCTGAATAGAATTCTGATCAATACCCGAAAAGGATTCTGCTCAAATCCTTAAAAGAATTCTGCTCGAATCCTTAACAGGTTTCTGCTTCAATCCCGGACAGTATTCTGCTCCATTTCTGAAAAGGATTCTGGTCGAATTCTGAACAAAATTCAGGTCGAATCCTGAACAGGATTCTTGTCAACTCCTGAACAGGATTCTGGTCAAATCCTGAACAGGATTCTGGTCGAATCCTGAACAGGAATCTGGTCGAATCCTGAACAGGATTCTGGTCGAATCCTGAACAGGATACTGATCGAATCCTGAAGAGGATGCTGGTCGAATCCTGAACAGGATTCTGATTGAATATTGAAAAGGATTATCGTCGAATCTAGAACAGGATTTTGCACGAATCTTGAACAGGATTCTGCTCAAATACTAAACAGAGCTATGGCCGAATCCTGAACAAGATTTCGGTCTAATCCTGTGTAGGATTTTGGTTAAATCCTGAAAAGGATTCTGGTCGAATCCTGAAAAGGATTTTTGTCGAATCCTGAAAAAGATTTTTGTCGAATTATGATTAGGATTCTGGTCGAATCCTGAACAGGATACTGCTCGAATCCTGAACAGGATACTGCTCGAATCCTGAACAATATTCTGCTCGAATCCTGAACGAGTTTCTGCTCGAATCCTAGACAGGATTCTGCTCGAATCCTTAACATAATTCTGCTCGAATCTTGGACAAAATTCTTTTCGAATCCTAAACAGGATTCTGCTCGAATACTGAACAGGTATCTTCTTTCATTCTGAACATGATTCTCCTTCAATCTTGAACAGATTTCTGCTAAAATCCGGAACAGGATTCTGCTCGAATCCTGAACAGGATTCTGCTCAAATCCTGAATAGGATTCTGAATGAAACCTGGATAGGATTCTGGTTGAATCCTGAACAGGATTCTTGTTGAATCCTGAACAGGATTCTTGTTGAATCCTGAACAGGATTCTTGACGAGTCCTGAACAGGATTGTGATCAATACTTGAAAAGGATTCTGCTCAAAAACTTAACAACATTCTACTCAAATCCTTAACAAGTTTCTTCTTTAATCCTGAACAGGATTCTGCTCCGTTTCTGAACAGGATTCTGGTCGAATTTTGAACAGGAATCTGTTCGAATCTTTAACCGTTGTATGACCGGCAAAAAAACACCCTTAACAGGCCGGCAGGGTACCCGGGTACCCACGAAACTAAAATGCTTATATCTCTGGAAATTTACAACCGATTTCATCAATTCTGGGCTTATTCGATTCAGAATTTTCTCTTCTATAAAGATGATACCAAGATTAACCGATCTGGTCAACTCGATTCCTGAAAAATCCGGATTTCTAGGAACATGTCCTGCATAAATGATACTGATCGTGGATTTCAATAGCTAATCAGCCATACGGGTATTAAACTTCTAGATTTCATCAGTAGATTGATTCTTATCGATTTGGGTTTATCAGAAGTGCCGATTTTCGATTGGCCAATCCAGAACAGGTTCCTCGAGGGGTCATAGGTGGCCATGAACATTGTTGAATGGAACATCAACAATATGGGTATCAAACTTCATGAAATTAACTCTTGCGTATGTCCTTCGTGATCCTAGGCTCACCAGACAAGTTGACTCAGGAGTGGCCATTCTGGAACAGGTTCCCCGGGAGCCGGGGTTGGCCAAAATTATTTCTCATTGGAACTCCAACAATATGGGTGTCAAACTTCTTGAAATTGTCTCAAGCGTTTATTTCTGATCTATTTGGGTTCATCAAACAAGTTCACCCTGGATCTCCAATTCCGGAATAGGTTCCCTGAGGAGTCAAGAATGTTCATTAACATTTTCAGAGCTCATTGTTTTAAATCAATTTATCTAGCAGTGTGCAGTGCAGTGCAAAATAAATACAAGGACCACTCATGGACGCCGGGTGACCAGCAGGAGACCCACCATAAGACTCCGGACACTCGGAGATATGATCGATTCCAGAAATTCTTCTAAACAGATGTGACTTTTCATACACCGTTTGTTTTAACATTAGGGGTATTCACTAAACGGCGTAGGTTGCTGCGTATCTGTTTATAGAAATGTTTCATGGGCGATTTGAAATATGTCCCTTATGATTGTGCGTGAAACATTTCTATAATCAGATACGCAGCAACCTACGCCGTTTAGTGAATACCCCTATTGTCACATCAAAACCAATACATGCACTACTCTTCGATCGTAGGTGGCCTCTGTCTGATACTACGAAAGTTTGTTCTAGAAATTTGCAATCCGTTGTAAAGTTATGTCCAGGGCCATTAATTGACTCCAGGTGGATACTAAGTTATCCTTGGGTAGCTCTGAATCATCCGGAACAGTGGTTAATTCTTGAAATTCGTCATTTGTTGTGATAGCAAAATTAATGCAAGGGCTACCTGGTGGTCCCCAGATGGTGCTCCAGAAATGCAGAGGCATCCAGAGCAGTGGTCAATTATTGCAATTCGTTCTAGAAACTTTCGAAAATCGTTTGATCGATTTCTCTTCATCGATTTTATATTTGCTTCAGGTAGAAGATGTAATCATCCTTCATTACAACCATGAACCTTCGGCAAACTACCGCAATTCACTACATTGATAAAAGGAAAATATCGTCGAAGATAATTCGATCAATACAGTTACGCCCTTATGGTTCTAAGCGCCAGATTGCGAATATCATTCATTGATCGAGTGGCCACCAAGAAGTCCTCCTGAAATACCGGAATTCCCGAAGCAATCGTCATTTCTTACATTTTGTTTTCAACAGTTGCGTAATCGTAAACAATTTTTTTTGTAACAAAGTCTGACTCATATGCAGGAAGTCGTGGGTTCAATCCAAAGTCCGTTCCATTCTCCTACTTTGTATCTTTCTTTATATTTATCTCTAGCAATAGCTAGAACTGGAAATGGACTTCCATGGACTTCTAGCCGTTTCTGCTAGAATTGAAAATGAACTAAAGAGCTCGTTTTATACATCCAATTAGAAATTCGATCAGTTGCTTTCTATCTATAACATTGACAGTTAACCAAGACGGACCTCTGCCTTTCGAACCTTAACCCGACAATTCCAATAAATTCCGTACGAACAGAGGTATATTCGGCTTGCAGTGGGCGAGTGATTGCATCATCATTTCCACCCCTTCCCTACATTGACTTGCATTCTGAATCCACTGATAATCTGTGTGAAACAAGAATATGTAATTAGATGCGCTCCCTTAGTAGATGAAGAAACTGGCTAGTCTAATCAGTATCGTCGTTCCAGTTTCAAAATCTACCTGTCTGGCCGTGAAGGCCGATTAGATGTCGACGGATGAGATGTTTAGCCTGAAGATGATCCTTTATGAATTTCGGGAGTACAGTCCATCTGTCTATTGATTTCAAAGCAGCGTACGATTCAGTGAAAAGAAATTAGCTGCGGCAGATAATGTTCGAACACGGTTCTCCGGCGAAGCTGATTACAATGATAGTGCAAAGCTTGATGGCTCGAAATAAAATATTCGGGTTGCAAACGACGTATCAACCGCGTTTGTGACCGTGGAGAGATTGAAGCAGAGTGATATGCGCTTTAAAATTTATTGTAAATATTGTACTCGAGGGGGTGAATAGGAGATCTGGTGTGCAAAAGAATGGCACTATCATCACATGGTCGCATATGCTCCTGATCTTTGCGGATGACATTGACTACATTGGTAACGATCACAGGGCATTAGTGGAGGCTTTTGCCCTTATGAAGAGGGAGCAGACGAAGATAGGCTAAATCATCGACTCTACCAAGACGGAGTACATGGTTGCGGGTAAAGATAAAGGTAGGCCTATTGGTGTTAGTGCTGAGGTAGTGCTTGATGGGGAAGTTGTTGAAGAATTTGTTTATCTTTGAACACATGACATGTGACAATGACGTTTCCTGTGAAGTGAAAAGAGGTATTGCTGCTGCGAATAAGGGCTTCATCGAATATTGGAAACGAAATTTGCTCTGATTCGTAAGGATGTAAAAAGAGGTGGACCGGAAAGATTTTGGGATTTTCGAGCGAAAAGTGCTACGTACAATTCTTGATGGGAAATTATAAAAAAATGTGTGGCGCAGACGCATAAATCACGAGCTGTATCAAGTGTATAAAGAAGAAAATATTGTGAATCTTATACTTATACATACGGCAAATTCCAGTGGGCCGGTCACTTAGTGCGAATGTTGGAAGAAAGAATAGCGAAAACAATATTCACCAGAGATCCGGATAGAGGCCAGCGACTTCGTGGCTACTGCACGCGGTGGAATCGGACCTGGGAACCCTAAACGTTTATGAAAACTGGAGGAACATTACCCAAGATTGACAATTATGGAGCTCTACAATACGTTAGTCAAAGGTTGTTTAGAGCTTCTAGTGGAGTGTCTTCACTTTCGAACTATCCCATTTTATTCCACCACTTGAAGTGAACGAACGATTTATTGAAAGTCGCAGCATTATTGGATGTATTGTGGCTATCCGTTTAGATTGCATCAATTATGCTCTCATATTTCTCAACAAGCGATTTCTAAAAACTCACAACTTTCTAGGACGACTTAAAAATTATCACATCTTCAAAAGTTCCGAAGCTTCCAGATGCTTACCTAACGGCCACACGGTGTCAATGAATGATCCTCGAATTCATTTTGATCGCACACAACTACAAAAAAATCGCAGCTTTCTAGGGCGAGTTTCTAGAATTGATTACCTTTTCGGCTATTCCGGAGCTTCTGGAGCACCACTTAGTGGCCTCCCGGGGTCAAAGTTTGGTTCTTGAAATGATATTGCTCTCATTTTGATGCATAAATCGTTTTGTGAAACAGTACGGATTACGAGGATGAATTTAAAAATTGGCCCTTTTCTCAGAATGTTCCGGAGTTCCCGGAGGACCACTTAGCAGAGTTTTGCTCTCACATTCATAACAAACCACTGTATTCTAGGACGATTTTCAAGAATTTGTCTTTACTGTGGGTGTTCCGGACATTCAGTGCCAGATGACCAATGGTAGTCAATGCGTTGGTCATGCAATGATTTAACTCTCACAATGCTACAACAAGTAATAGTTTTTAGGATTTCCAGAATTGGCATTACGTCAACAATAGATTAAAAAAAATCGCAACTTCAAATTATAATCATCTACACCTGGTAATTTCTCCTGATGTTCCAGAACTTTCTAAAACCACTTAGTGGCCATCCGGGATGAATGAGTAGTCCTTGTATTAATTTTGTTCGCTCATTTCTACAACACTAAAATTCTAAACAGTCTCAGTTTTCTAGGATAAACTTCCAGAATCGGCAACTCCTCCGGATCTTTCGGAGCTTTCGGTGGTCCACTTAGTTGCCTTCTGGTGCCAAAGAGTGGTCCTTGCAATGATTTGGCTCTCAACACACGGGTTACAAAAAAACTGCAGCTTTCTATTTTTTTATTTATATTTATTTATATTGAAAAGTATTTATGGCCACTTAACACCCTACGGGGACATGTCCTGCAATGGAAACTATAAAGTCAGCACGTCTGGTGGCTCTAAAACAATCAGAAACACACTGCTGAGGCAATTTCAAGGAGTTTGATGCCCATATTGTTGAGGTTCCATTGAAAAATGTTTATGACCATTCTTGGCCCCACTGGGAACCTGTTCCAAAATAGCCACTCAAATTTTCACACATCTGTTGGAACCAAGATAGTAAACAACAGCCTGCTGTGGAAGTTTCAACATCCTTATTGTTGGGGATCCAATGAGAAATGTGTTAGGCCAACCTTGACCAAACAACCCCCGACCCCCCCTCCCCTCCCCACACGGGAAACTTGTTCCAATGTGGCCACTCCGGACTCAACTTGTCAAGAAAACACGTTGGAAAAAATTTCAAGAAGTTTGATACCCATATTGTTAATGTTCCCTTGAAAAGTGTTCATGTCCACCTATGACCCCTCGAGGAACCTGTTCTGGAATGGCCAATTGAAGATCTGCACGTCTGAGTGACCTAAATCAATAAAAATCAACCTGCTGGTGAAATATCAAGAAGTTTGATACCCATATTGCTATTTACCTATCGAAATTCACGATCAGTGTAATCTATGCAGGACATGTCCCTAGAAATCCGGATTTCCCGGTGATCCGACGGTCCGTACCGATCCAATCCTAAAACAGCATGATTAAGGACAAAATTTTGAATCGAATGAGCCCAAAACGATTGAAAACGGTTAAAAATTGCCTAAGATATAAGCATTTTAGTTTCGTGGGTACCCGGGTACCCAGCCGGCCATTTAAAGGGTAAAAAAATGTCGGAACCCCTCCCTCCAACCCTCCTTAATCAAAATTTCAGTTAACCCGTACAATCGATTTTGGCCGTCATTATTGTGGATATGACAGAGTTTCAACCCCCTACTATGAAAATTCATTTAGATATCGCGAATTGAATTCCAAAAAGGTACCCGGGTACCCAGCCGGCCACACAAGGGTTAAAAGGATTCTTGTCGAATTCTGAATAGGATTCCAATCGATTTATGAGCAGTTTTCTGGTCGAATTCTTAACAGTATTCTGGTTGAATTCTGAACGAGATTCTGGTTGAATTCTAAACAGGATTCTGCTTGAATTCTGAACAGGATTCTGGTCGAATTCTGAACGGAATTCTTGTCGAATCCCGAACAGGATTCTGGTCGAATCCTGAACAGGATTCTGGTCGAATCCTGAACGTGATTCCTGAACAGTATTCTTGTCGACTCCTAAACAAGACTCTGGTCGAATTCTAAACAGGATTCTGGTCAAATTCTGAACAGTATTCTGGACGAATCCGCCACGGGATGCTAGTTAAATTCTGAAAAGGATTTTAGACGACCCCTGAACAGAATTCGACCACAATCTTGCTCAGGATTCGACAAAAATCTTTTTCAGGATTCGACAAAAATCCTTTTCAGGATTCGACCAGAATTGAACAGAATCCTTCTTAGGATTCCACCAGAATCCTGCTCAGGATTCAACAAGAATCCTCTTCAGGATTCGACAAGAATCCCGTTTATTTTTTGTCTTATTGTTCTGTGTAATACGAAGCTATGGCCATCCGGAAGATGCTCCCTGACGAACCACAACTCGAGCCCGACGCTACGCTATACCGTTAATGACGTCAAATACCCGGATGAGCAGTTGTAATACCTCAAACCTAAATCCCACCCTAATCCGTCCTGAAATTACGCAATCTAACCTTGAGTCGCCACGATTATCTTGGTCTATACCCTTTCCCTTTACTAACTGTTGATAATAAGATGATATCGATTGTAAATATCATAAAGTCTCGGCTCCGTTAAGTGTTATACACGCCTGAGGATTCGACCAGAATCTTTTGTAGGATTCAACCAGAATCCTTTGTGGGATTCAACCAGATTCCAGTTCAGGATTCTGGTCGAATCCCTAAAAGGATTCTGGTCGAATCCCCAAAAGGATTCTGGTCGAATCCTGCAAAGGATTCTGGTTGAATCCTGATTCAAGATTCGACCATAATCCTGTTCAAGATCCGACCAGGATCTTGTTCAGGATTCGAGAAGAATCCTGTTCTGGACTCGACCGGAATCCTGTTAAGGACTCGACCAGGAATCGTCCAGCTGTTCAGAATTCGAGCAGAATCCTGTTCTGAATTGGAGCTGAATGCTGTTCAGAATTGGTGCAGAATCCTGCCCAGGATTCGATCAGAGTCCTGTTCAGGATTCAACCATCATCCAATTCAGCATTCGACCAGAATCCTGTTGAGGAGTAGACAAGACTCCTGTTCAGGATTCGAGCAGAATCTTGTTCAGAATTGGAGCAGAATCCTGTTCAAAATTCAAGCAGAATTTTGTTAATGATTAGAGCAGAATCCTGTTCAGGATTCGAGCAGAATCCTGTTCAATAGCAGAAGCCTTTTCCGGATTCGAGCAGAAGCCTGTTCAGGATTCGACCAGAATCCTGTTCAGGATTCGACCAAAATCATGTTCAGGATTCGACCAGAATCATGTTCAGGATTCGAACACAATCCTGTACAGGATTCGACCAGAATCCTGTTTAGGATTCGACCAGAATCCTATTCAGGATTCGACCAGAATCCTGTTCAGGATTTGACCAGAATCCTGTTCAGGATTCGACCAGAATCCTGTTCAGGAATCGACCAGAATCCTGTTCAGGAACCGACCAGAATCCTGTTCAGGATTCGACCAGAACCCTGTTCAGGATTCGACCGGAATCCTGTTCAGGATTCGACCGGAATCCTGTTCAGGATTCGACCGGAATCCTGTTCAGGATTCGAGCAGAATCCTGTTAAAGATTCGAGCAGAATCCTGTTCACGATTCGAACAGAATTCTGTTCAGGAATCGAGCAGAATATTGTTCGGGATTCGAGCAGAATCCTGTTCAGGATTCGAGCAGAATCCTGTTCAGGATTCGAGCAGAATCCTGTTCAGGAGTCGAGCAGAATCCTGTTCAGGATTAGAGCAGAATCCTGTTCAGGATTAGAGCAGAATCCTGTTCAGGATTCGAGCAGAATCCTGTTTAGCATTCGACCAGAATCCTGTTCAGGATTTGAGCAGAATCACGTTTAGCATTCGACCAGAACCCTATGAAGGATTCAACCAGAATCCTATTCGAGATTCGAGCAGAAGCCTGTTCAGAATTTGAGCAGAATCCTGTTCAGGATTCGACAAGAATCCTGTTCAGTATTGGAGCAGAATCCTGTTCGTGACTGGACTAAAATCCTGTTCATAATCCAATTATAATTCGTTCAAAATCCTATTCAGGTTTCGTTGAATTCAGGATTCGTTCAGAATCTTATTCAGAATTCCTTCAGATTTCTATTAAGTAGTCCTCCAGAATATTATTCAGGATTCGAGCAGAAACCTGTTCAGGATTCGAGTAGAAGCCTGTTCAGGATTCGACCAGAATCCTGAACAGAATTCGACCAGAATCGTATTTAACGGGTGGTCATCTCTGAAAACGGGAAATTCAATACTTTAATACTTTTCTATGAGAACGTTAATGCTTTCAGAGAAATATTTCCTTATGTTAATGAATCCTCAGAATATTCAAAAAATTGTCGCCCACACACTTTTACTCCAACATGTTCAGTTGTTTCAAACATGCCATCAAAACAGGAAGGATGCGCACCGCATTGTACATTTTTTTTTCAAGCGTACAAGATCATGGGAAAAGTACACGGTGGACAAGTTTAAACGTGAAAGTGTTTCAAAAACTGTTAAATGATTTTAAGTAGACCGAACTCCATTGTATTCCTAGAAGATTGGATGGCCAAAGCACGAAATAACTCATCAATAGGATAAGAAGCCTCATCCGGAGAAAGTCGCCGTCCAACCGTGTTGTGATACCTGCAAGATTAAACTACGCCGCATGGCGGACCACGGATCATATTCTTTTATTCATTATTCTAAGTTTAAAAACTAAGGCCAACTCTGTAAATAAGGTGAATCAGATTGAACTGTACTTCTTTGTAGTTTTCTTCCCGAGCCATTCTTTCCATTCCCGCTATTTAGTGGCCACCCGTTAGGATTCGTCCTGAATCCAATTTAGGATTCGTTCAGAACCCTTTTCAGGGTTCGTTTAGAATCATATTCAGGATTCCTCCAGGATCCTGATTGTGATTCTAAACGATTCTGAACGTCTCCTGAAAAGGATTCTAATCGAATGCTAAACAGGATTTTAATCAAATCCTAAACAGGATTTTGGTCAAGTCTCCCACAGGGTTCTGGTTGAATCCAGAATAGGATTTTGGTCGAATTCCGAACAGAACTATTGGCCATAATCGTATCAGATCTGAGCAAATGTTCAGTTCAAGATTTGGCAAGAATCTTGTGCTTCTGCAAGAAGCTCTCCTTTCTGATTTTGTGAATTGGTATGAACCAGAACCCCTGGATTTAGCGAGTGTTCTCTAGTGAAAGATTGAGAGCCAACGATTGAGAGCAATAGACGATTAACTTTTTCCTGAGAGAAGAAAATAAATTTTAAGATACATGCTACAATAATGGATTCATTATTCGTTAAAGGAACAGCGAAGTAAACAAATTTTCCCAGCTTCAGCAAACAACGCTGCCTAAATCTCATAAAATCCACATGATCGCTCCAACTTATATGACGGCTTTCCATCGCGTCAAAGTGCCGTTTGGTTGGTCCTTAGCGAATGGCAGTGACAATATCATCGGTTTCATTGCTCTTCCACGCCCAGAGAGACAGCGCATTAAAATCTTTCCTCGTCTCCAGCGAAGCATAAAATAAGTTGAGATTCTTGAATTATGTGTACGCATCCACTTCAAGTTGTTTGTCTTTGTCTGCCGACACACCAACTCCGAAGCTCATTCTTTTCACTTCCATTGCGTCGCTAATACGACTCCATCAAGTGTGCAGATTTATGGGCTAAAATCCATCAGAAGGTGAAGACAGCTATGGTCGAAAACGGACGCTTTCTTCCTGAAGAGAGATTTCCTGTTTGGAATATTTTTTGTTTGGTATAATGTTTCTACCCTGATCATCGTAAATTGGAACCGCATATCACGGCTTGAGTTGCATTTCGGTATGCTACGTTTATTAATCGTGGTTTTGAAGTACTGTAATTAATTAAATAAGCACAGTCAAACTCGATATCAGACGAATTTATGTCACAACTACAAACAAAACACCAAGATGGAAAATTCAACTAACAATCACGATTTTGCAACCACATCAAAAACGACCATCACTCAGAGCGAAGATGGATGGAGTCCATCAATCAGAATTTGTCCGAGTCTGGCACTCACGTGTGGTTAGACCGCATCACGCGCTTTCATCGTTTGATTGAGGTCATTTTGGATCGCTGATGTGCTCCGACTGACCAACAACGGTGGCGTCCGTTTAGCTCACACTATCCGGGGTCGCGCTACCGAGCGGGTGTTCCTGAACGGATTATCCGGCGAAATAATCAACACAGTGGCAATTAGACAGGGATTGTGGGTGTTTTGTTGATGATAAATAATTTTATGAAAGCAAGGCGAACTGGATACATCCATTAGAATAGTTTTGATGAAATGTGGGCAATTTGCATTTGTCCGACGAACATCGCATGAATAAAATGTTTCCATCGAAACCACTCCACATTGCACAACTCGGGTCCATAATCCAACAATCCGATTGTAGAAAGGTACGTCAACCGGTGGCGGTGGGTAGAATTGAGGTTGAGTAAATCACCGTGGAAAATTTCCCGGAAGTCATTCCGAGGTGCTGCGGTTGGAAGATTTTCTCAATTAAAAAGTTCTCGGAATATAAATCAATCCCTAGAACGAGTCGGTTGTTGCATGGCTTAGGTGCGAACAATCGCACCGCACAGAACGGTAAATTCTTTCGAAGGAGACTTTCAACAAAGTTGAACGGGTGTGAGAAGAAAGGTAGACCGAGTAAAAGTTTGCGGTTCATGGGAAGACGTCTGTGAATCTATTGTTCCATTGAGTTGCTCCTTTTCTACGGAACCACGGTTCAATTCACACTTCGGAAACCTGATTAGCATCGATTATAGGAAAGTTGATTTCGACAAAAAGGAGAAAAACCGTTCCATGGCGAGTGCAGTTTAGAACTTTTAAAAAACATGAAACAAACTTGTCTTCTGTCTGAGTCCGGCCACAGATAAAATGATCATACAAATTTTAATCCGAATAAAACTAAGATCATTGCGATGATAATCCGAATCAATTTCCAATGCTTTGTTATGTGTTCTATTATCAGATTTTCTCTGGCTTTCTCGAACTCTGATATTGAAGTAAACATATTCTATTCGGTTTGTTCTTCAATGAGGAAGTAAATGTGCCCTACCAGTGTATATGAGGAGTTCTCCGCAAATGGTTCCACTTACCTGCAAAAAATGAAAAGAACATAAATTAATTGGCATAAAGTGAAAAATGCGTAAGTTTGAAGTAAACAGAAATAAATATTTTAATTGAACTGACAACTCAAAGAACTCAACAAACTTAAGCTTTTAAAAAAGACGCGATACATAAATATAATAAATCTGCAAAATAGATCGTCAATAGAAATCATCAATAGAATGTTCTCTATTCTACATAAGGTGAATTCTCGTTTTTTCGTCGTAGTTTTTACAATCGATATATTATAAAATTTCACCAAATTCGCGGGGTGTTTATAAGTCTTGCACATATTTAATTCTATTTTGTAATCAATAATAGGCTGCCGTCAATGACACTGATAAAGAAGTACGCGGCATTGCGGCATTTTTTTAATCTCACATTTGACAACTGACCTACAACAAAGTAATCGGAACGAAATCAGCCAAATTATGCGCTGACTGGTACCTATGTCTCATCCGTTATCGAAATCATTGCGGTCTGCTAGCAGTACCGCAACCAAATCACAATGCGACACCCGGAGAATGATGTTGGCGGCGACGCGACGGTGACGTCCACACCATCGAAAAGCATGAGGCGTGACAAAGTTCCTTCATCAGGCTTTTAGTCCGGCGATGGAACAAGGTGTGACATTGCACAATTCGATAACGGCGATGCCGATGCCGGGTGCTATCACATTAGCGCGCGTGGTCGATGATTTCGTGCCGGGATTAAGAGTTTGACGGTGCACTGTCATTATGAATCATCTGATGGTTTTAATGTCGAAGCTTATTATGCTTGATAATCAAAACTTGCGTTGAAATTTGAGACACCCAATTTGGCAGCCAACACGGTTTGCCAGCAGAGATTTTTATGAGAGTTGAATAACAACGGCAGCCAAAAGTACTCATTTTCTTAGAGGAAGCATATCCGTAATACAAACTTATTAGTCATTGATTTTTTTCGGTTACTTTCAGCTAACAGATGCTTCTAATTGACATATAACAGCACCCGCGTTTCGATAGGTGACCGATTCCTCTTGTTGATTAATATCTCCTCTTGAGGGTTTTATTAAAGTCTCTAATTTCAGTTTGAGGCTGGTTCGTCACTTTTCGTATGAAGTAACAAATTACATGCTAGTGTTTACATAAAATAAAAGTTCAAACAATTATGGGTATCCATTGAAGTTTTAGCCAAGGCATATCGTTCGCAGGACAGTTTGAAGAGTCGGGGTCCAGGGGAATAGTTCCTTGTTCGGATCGGGTAAAGTATGTAGGACTAATTCTTAGCTCCAAGCTCTCCTGGACACCTAACATTGAGTTCAGAGTCAAGAAGGTGTGTATGGCTTTAGGCCAATGTTGGTGAACTTTTGGAAAACTTGGGGTCTTAAATCCAAATATATCAAATGGATTTACACAACAGTTGTACGACCAATTTCGGCTTATGGATGCCTTGTGTGGTGGCAAAAGGGTGAAGTGAGGACAATTCAGTCTAAATTAGGCCATCTTCAAAGAATGTGCCTAATGGCAAAGACTAGTGCGTTCTCTTCAACTCCCACGGCTGCTCTCGAGGTTCTCTTAAACGCAGCGTGGACCCACTATACATACATCTCAAACAAGAAGCACTTTCTTGTATCTACCGATTATGGGTTCTCGGTTTCACGGAAGAGAACCCTGTAAACCGCAGATCTACACACGCTTTGTTGTTACAGCTCATGGTTGATTGGGATAGTACTGTCCTCGCTCCAAGTGATCTCACACTCGCTAGTAGTTTTCCTTATAGGACATGTTCAGCACAACTCCCCTAGCTGGATGAGTGAAACATCGGGCTATTTGGAGAGAAGTATGTCGGACAGCATTGTTTGTCACACTGACGGCTCCCTCTTCGATGGTAGAGCGGGTGCAGGTGTCTACTCGCGTGAGCTGAGATTGCTACAGTCCCACTCACTGGGTAGACAATCCACTGTCTTTCAAGCGGAAATGTTTGCCATTATGTGTGGAGTGCAATCCGCACTGCAGAAACACATTATAGGCAAAGTAATACAAATCTGTGCAGATAGCCAAGCAGCTATCAAAGCCCTCGCTCCGGCCAACCCAAGGTCAAAGTTAGTAATCGCAAGTCGAACTCAAATTGAGGAACTGAAATCAGTGAATACGTTACACCTTATGTGGGTACCTGGCCATTCTTCCATAGCTGGAAACGAATTAGCTCGCACTGGAGCATCACAAGACTTTATTGGTCCTTGGCCAGCTATTCCATTATCCAAGTGTTGGGTAAAGCGTTTCGAAATATTCCTTGGGGAATTCAGAATGAATTCCTGGAGGAATTCAGAATGAATTCCTGGGAAAATTTAGATTGAATTCCTATAGGAATTCAGAATTAATTTCTGGGAGAATTCTAAATTAATTCCTGGAGGAATTCAGAATGAAACTTGCTGAAGGAGGAATTCAGAATTAATTCCTGGAGGAATTCAGAATGAATTCCTGGAGGAATTCAGAATGAATTCCTGGAGGAATTCAGAATGAATTCCTGGAGGAATTCAGAATGAATTCCTGGAGGAATTCAGAATGAATTCCTGGAGGAATTCAGAATGAATTGCTGGAGGAATCCAGAATGAATTCCTGGAGGAATTCAGAATGAATTCCTGGGGGAATTCAGAATGAATTCCTGGGGGAATTCAGAATGAATTCCTGGGATAATTAAGAATGAATTCCTGGGGGAATTCAGAATGAATTCCTGGGATAATTAAGAATGAATTCCTGGGGGAATTCAGAATGAATTCCTGGGGGAATTCAGAATGAATTCCTGGAGGAATTCAGAATGAATTCCTGGGGGAATTCAGAATGAATTCCTGGGGGAATTCAGAATGAATTCCTGGGGGAATTCAGAATGAATTCCTGGGAAATTCTGAATGAATTCTGGGAATTCAGAATGAATTCCTGGGGAATTCAGAATGTATTCCTGGGGAATTCAGAATGAATTCTGGGGAATTCAGAATGAATTCCTGGGAATTCAGAATGAATTCCTGGGAATTCAGAATGAATTCCTGGGGAATTCAGAATGAATTCCTGGGAATTCAGAATGAATTCCTGGGAATTCGGAATGAGTTCCTTGGGGAATTCAGAATGAATTAATTCCTGGGGGAATTCAGAATGAATTCCTGGGGGAATTCAGAATGAATTCCTAGGGGAATTCAGAATGAATTCCTGGGGGAATTCAGAATGAATTCCTGGGGGAATTCAGAATGAATTCCTGGGGGAATTCAGAATGAATTCCTGGGGGAATTCAGAATGAATTCCTGGGGGAATTCAGAATGAATTCCTGGGGGAATTCAGAATGAATTCCTGGGAGAATTCAGAATGAATTCCTGGGAGAATTCAGAATGAATTCCTGGTGGAATTTATAATGAATTCCTGGTGGAATTCCTAATGAATTCCTGGGGGAGTTCAGAATGAACTCCTGGTGGAAATCAGAATAAATCCCGTTGAAGAATTCAGAATGAATTCCTGAAGATTTCAAAACGAATTTCTAGGGAACTCAGAATGAATTCCTGGGCAAATTCAGGATAAATTGTGGGAAATCCCCTTGGAGCTCCTTCAGGATTTCTTCCTGGAGTTTCTTCAAAAATTATTATTGGAGCTCTTACAGAAATTACTCCTGAAGATCCTCTTTTATTTCTTCCAAATATTTCTCCTTTGGTTTTTCAGGAGCTTGTCCAGGGTATCCACGTGAAGTTCTTTTAGGATTTTTTGTGTTCTCCAGAAATTTTTCTTCTAGTAATTCTTGAATAACTCACGTCAGTTACAACTTTTAGTGACAAATGTGAGAAAGAAATTTATTCAGCAGCGATATTTTGAGTTTGGAAAACTTCTGGAGTAATTTCAGGAGGAAATCAAAAAGGATATGCTTGTGGAACTTCAGGATGGTTTCCTAGAAGAGCTTCAGGAGATATTCCTGAAGGGTTCTTCTTCTTGTTATTAGCATTACACCCCCCACTGAGACCAGGCCAGGCTAAGGAGGACTCCATTCCTGAAGGGTCTCGAGGAGAAATTTCTGATGGAATCAAAGAAGGAATCACTGGAGAAGCTCCAGGAGGATTTTCTGAAGGGACATTTAAAAAATATCTGGGTGAAGTTATCGTAGGAACTCCAGGATGAATTTCTGGTGAGATTCAAGTAAGGATTCTTGGAAGAATTTATGACACACTTGTAGAAGAACTTCAGAATGGAATTGTGCAGGAAATGCAGGGGAAATTTTGGGATAAACTTCAGGAGATGTTCGTGGAGGATTTGCAGAAGGAATTTATGTAGCAACTCTCTAAAATCTCTTTGTATAGCTCTTTCTAGTACTTGCAGTGTTATATCCCTGCCATTTCTAGATGGATTTTCATTTTTTTTAAATTTGGGTGACGCTTCTTTGTATTCATCAAAAAATACAGATTTTTTACTATTTATTATCGATAATTGGTAAAAAGTTTAGAAAAAGGTAAACCAATTAATCACGCACATGCATCGCAAGCACAGACATCAAAATCAAGCATCTTGCGGGTTTGGATCTCATCCTCAATTCGAACGAGATTTCACGCAGTGCGGACACAGTAGAGCGGACACAACAGCACGAAGGCGCTGGTAGCATTTTCAACGGAAAATCATCGCATTGGTGGTCGTCGCCAGCATGGTTACTGCAGACCAGTTAGCCTCAACGAACCAGCATTTTAGGTATAGAAAGGGTTGAATACAAAAATGATGTCTGTTGCAATCCCGCGCCACCAGTGGCGATGCCGAAAATGTATTCCAAATGGTGGAGTTTTGGCGAAAAGCCAAAAATCGTCTCCAGGTTCTATGTTGACTATGGAGCTCTCGAGGGCGGAGCAATGGCTTTGCATAAGCTGACACATCAAACAGTATTATGGTTGGTGATTAAACTTCGGTTGGCTTTAGCATTGACTCAGTGGAGCTCAATTGTATGTACTTAGGCGGATTTTTCTCGCAAATGGGCAAGCAATCAACTGATAAACCTCTGGAAATTGAAATATTCTCTTGCCGAAATCATCCTAGACACGACTGAGTATTGAACTCGCCATCTCTGGAATCGCAGTCCTACGCCTTTACTCGCAAGGCTACTGTAGACCAATTCACAAAATGTATCTGCATTAAAATAAATCATTGACTAAAAGCTACATCCGTAAAACAATAAATCATCTACAAATTATAATATTCCACTAGCTCACACCCACTGCTGTCGGTTGAAAAAAGCAGAGTAAATTCTAAACAAACACCTTGCACGCTATACCCATGGCGGAAAGGTATTTACCACTGCAGCAGCACAACGTTGCGTCTATTTTTGTTCCAAAGTCACTCGGCTCGGCTGCTACACCATCCGTACCCTTTGCACACACATGAACTCTGTTTACCAGCTTGTTTTCAAGCTTTAATCTTATCGATTTTTGTTCGTTACCGCTTTTTTACTCGCTGCACAACGTTTCCTAATCAGTTTTTTTTTTCACAATCGGTTTAGCAACCGATTAGTCCTTATTCATGGATTTAGACGTACGCTCCAAGGGTGCCAGAATGTCGGGCCTCTAAACAGAAGGTGGACAAAGCCAGAAAAGTGAATTGCACTTTCTTTTTTTTTTGCATATGACGGCGTTCAAAAATTATGTATTTAATTTTGAGGAACACAGAGATATTTATAACTCGTCGATCATCCAGGGCAACATGCAAATTTTAATTCGAGAACCTAATAGAAACAATATGAAATTTTGACATATACAATTTCGGAGGTTTTCAATACAATCATTATATTGAAATCAAACAATTTTGTATTATTTCAAAACAGTAAGTATCTATATAAAATGCTTACATTTACGGTATACCTTGCGGAATTGTTTATGTCAAGATTTTATACAATAATTGTAAATTTTATTTTAAAGGTGAGATTTTTTATTTCAATATAGTTGCGACATGAAAGCTCTCCTATTAGTTTTGTGAACAAAAAAAAACTGGATTGCCAATCCGATGACGCTAGGTCAAAGTTTCGACAAAGTAGATCTCAGCAGTCAATTCACCAATTATTGTTGTTTTTTACCGAGTTCTTTAGAATTTAAACATTGTTGCTACGACTCACGAATGCTCAGTTGGCAGACAGATCAATTTCTAGTGAGGATGTACATAGAGCCATGAGGCGATCCAAATATGTTTGCTCACACGTTGACCGAAGCCCTTGTCTAACCCCGTTTCCGTAGTTGATTGATCATCTACAGATGAGTACCGGATCCCATCAATTACGGACCCCCATGACGTCAATCGGGCCCCATCAAGTGGAAAAGTTAAATTGCCACCGAAACAAATAACAAACTTTTCATTGCCCCATGCATGCAATGAATGATGGTAGCGCTGTAGAAGCCGCTTCGGATGAGACATTGTTTGCCACCTTTGGCCGCCGCCGCCGCGTGTATGCGTTTGACCGCATCGATTACCCCACGACAACGACGACGACGACGACGACAGGCTAGAATTTATTTTCGTCGGGAAAAGTGCGGTGGAGTAAGTTTAAACCTAGACGGACGCGAATGCCGTATATTTTTAGTACCGTGCGCTTGAGAAATGCACATGACTCGCCGCACTGGCTGGTTCGGAATCGTGTTAAAGTTGCGTTGTGGTGGTCAATGTTAACGTCATGAGGAGAACCAGCATTTCGCTATCGAAGACTGTCGTTAAATTGACATAACTAACGCGATGCATGACCTAAGCATACATCATGATATACCGTTCAAAATCATGTAAGCATTGCCTGCTCTAAACAGATGCTTTGTGAATTCCTTCCCAAACAGCACAAGATAGACAAAAATAGTTGCAGCCACTTCATTGTGACTAAATCTGGTCTCATATGAATTTTAGTAACCTATATGAAACATGTGTGCTGTTAGGGTTTGAGAAATCGCCATGAGTTGTTTGAAATTGTGTTTTTAAATATTTCTCTTTTTTTCATATCTTAATATTCAAATCGATCAACAAGAAGATCTTCGATGTCCCCATTATTTTAATGAGTTGAATAGCTCCACGGTACCTCGTAACACCATTACAGACACACTACATACTTCGCTCGACATCCGTGACTCTGCAAACTATCTTTGAGTACAAATCCTAATTTTCAAATCAATAAACATGAAAAAAAACATGTATATAGTATCATAGATATTCTGGAAATGTTATGATTTATATATACTGGTGTAATGATGTCCCATAGACCACCAAGATCTGAATTCAATAATGGTTTGGAGTACCGTAATTATTCTGGGAACAATATATTTTGTATATACTGATGAAATGGTGTCCCATGGGACTTCACACACTAATACACAAGCTCGGAAACCTATGAATCACTCTGCTGGTATTGAAGACCTCAAATATCTGAACTCAAGAATGATTTGGAGTACCAAAGGAACTCTGGGAATGTTGCAATTTATATATACTGGTGTAATGATATCCCATGGGGTTGCTCCAACTAACACACAAGCTCAGAACCGTATTGATGTTGTAGACTTTCAATATCTGAACTCAAAAAAGGTTTGGAGTACCGTAGCTTTTCTGGAAATGTTGAATTTTTCAAATACTGATGTAATGATTCTGTGTAATGAATGTATGTAATGTGAATGTAATGATTCTAATAATGTTCCTTGGAATTTCTACAACTAATCCCGGGAGCCTACGACTCTGTTGATCTTGTAGACCTCAAAGATCTGAACTTAACAATAGTTTGGAGTACCGTTGATGTTCTGATAACACTGCGATTTGATAAAAATAGTTTAATTATGTCTCAAGTACCTTTGCCAACTTCATATTAAGATTGAGGCCCCGTAAAACGCTTTGTCGTCAAGATCTTGGAAGCCCAAGAAAATATTAAAAAAATTTCCCCCATATTTCTACTTTTTTATGGTTTGCATCAGTTTTTGAAGCATTGTGTCCAAAATTTATGTTGAAATACGACGAAAAAAAATCCGTGTTAAATCGGTTATTGCAGCGGTTCTCAACCTGGGGTACATGTACCCCTGGGGGTACCTTCGTTGGTCCCAGGGGTACCTCGGACAAGAAAGTTTAATGGCGGCTGTATTACAATTTGAATAAAAACTTGTTGATAAAGTTTTAATAATTGTGTAATTTTTTTATTTCAAAACTATTTTTTATACGATGCTGGGTCATTAGGCCGAAGGCCGTTAGGCCGAATGATCATTAGGCCGAATGGTCATTAGGCCGAACGAGAACTGGTGAGTGAGAAGTGAGTGGTGCGAAGTGAGGAAGAAGTAGAACGGATGAAGAAATAAGAAAAAAGGTTGAAGAATTAAGAAGGAAGAAGGAAGACGGAAAAAGGAAGAAGGAAGAAGGAAGAAAAAAGACGGAAAAAGGAAGAAGGAAGAAGGAAGAAGGAAGAAGGAGGAAGGAAGAAGGAAGAAGGAAGAAGGAAGAAGGAAGAAGGAAGAAGGAAGAAGGAAGAAGAAAGAAGGAAGAAGGAAGAAGGAAGAAGGAAGAAGGAAGAAGGAAGAAGGAAGAAGGAAGAAGGAAGAAGGAAGAAGGAAGGAGGAAGAGGGAAATAGGAAGAAGGAAGTAGGAAGAAGGAAGAATGCAGTAGGAAGAAGGAAGAATGAAAAAGGAAGAAGGAAGAAGGAAGAAGGAAGAAGGAAGGAGGAAGAAGGAAGAAGGAAGAAAGAAGAAGGAAGAAGGAAGAAGGAAGAAGGAAGAAGGAAAAAGGAAGAAGGAAGAAGAAAAAGTAAGATGGAAGATGGAAAAAGGAAGAAGGAATGAAGAAAGAAGAAGAATAAAGGAAGACGGGAGAAAGAAGGAAGAAAACGAAAAAAGAAGAATGAAGAAGGAATAAGAAAGAAGGAATAAAGAAGAAGGAAAAAGGAAAAGGAAGAAGGAAGAAGGAAAAAGGAAGAAGGAAAAAGGAAGAAGGAAGAAGGAAAAGGAAGAAGGAAGAAGAAAGAAGGAAGAAGGAGAAGGATGAAGGAAGAAGGAAGAAGGAAGAAGGAAGAAGGAAGAAGGAAGAAGGTAGAAGGAAGAAGGAAAAAGGAAGATGAATTAAATAAGAAGGAAGAAGGAAAAGGGAAAAAGGAAGAAGACAGAAAGAAGAAGGAGTAAGGAAGAAGGAAAAAGGAAGAAGGAAGAGAGAAAAAGAAAGAAGGAAGAGGGAAAAAGGAAGAAGGAAGGAAGAAGGAAGCAAGATGCAGAAAGATAGAAGAAGAAAGGTGCAAGAAGGGAGAAGGAAGAAGGGGTAAGGTGAAGAAAGAATTTCTCATTATTCACATTTTGCTAATTCGGCCTAAGGAGCTGTACACATATTACGTTAGCACTTATGGGGAGAGGAGGGGTTCGACATTTTCTTACGCACCATATAAATAAAAAAATCATTTGTATGAAAAAACATTTACATGGGAAGAGGGGCGTCAAAAAACCCAGAAAAAATACTTACGTAATATGTGTACGACCCCTAATGTCCATTTGGCCTAATGACCATTCGGCCTAAAGACCTTCGGCTAAATGGCCTGACACCGTTTTATACATAATATGCATGGCGATAAGTAAATCAAAGCCTATTGAATCCTGTCCTCCAAAACCAACACAATTTAATAAGCAAATTAAAACAAACTTCAATGCAATCTACCTTTTTGAAACAAAATATTGTATAATGCTTCTTAAATCTTCTTAAAACTTAAATCTAACTCTAGCTCGGAAGCCTCCTTTCAAGAGGCTCGGAAGCCTCCTTTCAAGAGGCTCGGAAGCCTCCTTTCAAGAGGCTGGGAAGCCTCCTTTCAAGAGGCTGGGAAGCCTCCTTTCAAGAGGCTGGGAAGCCTCCTTTCAAGAGGCTCGGAAGCCTCCTTTCAAGAGGCTGGGAAGCCTCCTTTCAAGAGGCTGGGAAGCCTCCTTTCAAGAGGCTGGGAAGCCTCCTATCAAGAGGCTGGGAAGCCTCCTTTCAAGAGGCTCGGAAGCCTTCTTTCAAGAGGCTCGGAAGCCTCCTTTCAAGAGGCTCGGAAGCCTCCTTTCAAGAGGCTCGGAAGCCTCCTTTCAAGAGGCTCGGAAGCCTCCTTTCAAGAGGCTCGGAAGCCTCCTTTCAAGAGGCTCAGGGCCTCCTTTCAAGAGGCTCAGGCCTCCTTTCAAGAGGCTCAGAAGCCTCCTTTCAAGAGCTCAGGCCTCCTTTCAAGAGGCTCAGGCCTCCTTTCAAGAGGCTCAGAAGCCTCCTTTCAAGAGGCTCAGAAGCCTCCTTTCAAGAGGCTCAGAAGCCTCCTTTCAAGAGGCTCAGAAGCCTCCTTTCAAGAGGCTCAGAAGCCTCCTTTCAAGAGGCTCAGAAGCCTCCTTTCAAGAGGCTCAGAGCCTCCTTTCAAGAGGCTCAGAAGCCTCCTTTCAAGAGGCTCAGAAGCCTCCTTTCAAGAGGCTCAGAAGCCTCCTTTCAAGAGGCTCAGAAGCCTCCTTTCAAGAGGCTCAGAAGCCTCCTTTCAAGAGCTCAAGCCTCCTTTCAAGAGGCCTCAGAAGCCTCCTTTCAAGAGGCTCAGAAGCCTCCTTTCAAGAGGCTCAGAAGCCTCCTTTCAAGAGGCTCAGGCCTCCTTTCAAGAGCTCCAGCCTCCTTTCAAGAGGCTCAGAAGCCTCCTTTCAAGAGGCTCAGAAGCCTCCTTTCAAGAGGCTCAGCCCTCCTTTCAAGAGGCTCAGAAGCCTCCTTTCAAGAGCTCAAGCCTCCTTTCAAGAGCTCAGAAGCCTCCTTTCAAGAGGCTCAGAAGCCTCCTTTCAAGAGGCTCAGAAGCCTCCTTTCAAGAGGCTCAGGCCTCCCTTTCAAGAGCTCAGAAGCCTCCTTTCAAGAGGCTCAGAAGCCTCCTTTCAAGAGGCTCAGAGCCTCCTTTCAAGAGCTCAGAAGCCTCCTTTCAAGAGGCTCAGAAGCCTCCTTTCAAGAGGCTCAGAAGCCTCCTTTCAAGAGGCTCAGGCCTCCTTTCAAGAGGCTCAAGCCTCCTTTCAAGAGGCTGGAAGCATCCTTTCAAGAGGCTGGGAAGCCTCCTTTCAAGAGGCTGGGAAGCCTCCTTTCAAGAGGCTGGGAAGCCTCCTTTCAAGAGGCTGGGAAGCCTCCTTTCAAGAGGCTGGTAAGCCTCCTTTCAAGAGACTCGGAAGCCTCCTTTTAAGAGGCTGGGAAGCCTCCTTTCAAGCGGCTGGGAAGCCTCCTTTCAAGAGCCCTCGGAAGCCTCCTGTCAAGAGGCTGGGAAGTCTCCTTTCAAGAGGCTGGGAAGCCTCCATTCAAGAGGCTCGGAAGCCTCCTTTCAAGAGCCTCGGAAGCCTCCTTTCAAGAGACTGGGAAGCATCCTTTCAAGAGGCTGGGAAGCCTCCTTTCAAGAGGCTGGGAAGCCTCCTTTTAAGAGGCTGGGAAGCCTCATTTCAAGAGGCTAGGAAGGCTCCTTTCAATAGGCTCGAAAGCTTCCTTTCAAGAGGCTCGGAAACCTCCCTTCAAGAGGCTCGGAAGCCTCCTTTCAAGAGGCTCGGAAGCCTTCTTTCCAGAGGCTCGGAAACCTACTTTAAAGATGCTCGGAAGCCTCCTTTCAAGAGGCTCGGAAGCCTCCTTTCAAGAGGTTCGAAGGCCTCCTTTCAAGAAGCTCAGAAGCCTCCTTTCAAGAACCTGGGAAGCCTCCTTTCAAAGGCTGCGAAGCCTCCTTTCAAGAAGCTGGGAAGCCTCCTTTCAAGAGGCTGGGAAGCCTCCTTTCAAGAGGCTGGGAAGCCTCCTTTCAAGAGGCTGGGAAGCCTCCTTTCAAGAGGCTCGGAAGCCTCCTTTCAAGAGGCTCGGAAGCCTCCTTTCAAGAGGCTCGGAAGCCTCCTTTCAAGAGGCTCGGAAGCCCCCTTTCAAGAGGCTCGGAAGCCTCCTTTCAAGAGGCTCAGAAGCCTCCTTTCAAGAGGCTCAGAAGCCTCCTTTCAAGAGGCTCAGAAGCCTCCTTTCAAGAGGCTCGGAAGCCTCTTTTCAAGAGGCTCAGGCCTCCTTTCAAGAGGCTCAGAAGCCTCCTTTCAAGAGGCTCAGAGCCTCCTTTCAAGAGGCTCAGGAAGCCTCCTTTCAAGAGGCTCAGAAGCCTCCTTTCAAGAGGCTCAGAAGCCTCCTTTCAAGAGGCTCAGGCCTCCTTTCAAGAGGCTCAGAAGCCTCCTTTCAAGAGCTCAGAAGCCTCCTTTCAAGAGGCTCAGGAAGCCTCCTTTCAAGAGGCTCAGAGCCTCCTTTCAAGAGGCTCAGAAGCCTCCTTTCAAGAGGCTCAGAAGCCTCCTTTCAAGAGGCCTCAAGAGGCCTCCTTTCAAGAGGCTCAGAAGCCTCCTTTCAAGAGGCTCAGAAGCCTCCTTTCAAGAGGCTCAAGCCTCCTTTCAAGAGGCTCAGAGCCTCCTTTCAAGAGGCTCAGCCTCCTTTCAAGAGGCTCAGAGCCTCCTTTCAAGAGGCTCAGAAGCCTCCTTTCAAGAGGCTCAGAAGCCTCCTTTCAAGAGGCTCAGAAGCCTCCTTTCAAGAGGCTCAGAAGCCTCCTTTCAAGAGGCTCAGAAGCCTCCTTTCAAGAGGCTCAGAAGCCTCCTTTCAAGAGGCTCAGAAGCCTCCTTTCAAGAGGCCTCAGAAGCCTCCTTTCAAGAGGCTCAGGCCTCCTTTCAAGAGGCTCAGAAGCCTCCTTTCAAGAGGCTCAGAAGCCTCCTTTCAAGAGGCCTCAGGCCTCCTTCAAGAGGCTCAGCCTCCTTTCAAGAGGCTCAGAGCCTCCTTTCAAGAGGCCCGGAAGCCTCCTTTCAAGAGGCCTCGAGCCTCCTTTCAAGAGGCTCAAGCCTCCTTTCAAGAGGCCTCAGCCTCCTTTCAAGAGAGCTCAGAAGCCTCCTTTCCAAGAGGCTCAGAAGCCTCCTTTCAAGAGGCTCAGAAGCCTCCTTTCAAGAGGCTCAGAAGCCTCCTTCAAGAGAGCTCAGGAAGCCTCCTTTCAAGAGGCTCAGAAGCCTCCTTTCAAGAGGCTCAGAAGCCTCCTTTCAAGAGGCTCAGAAGCCTCCTTTCAAGAGGCCTCAGAAGCCTCCTTTCAAGAGGCTCAGCCTCCTTTCAAGAGGCTCAGAAGCCTCCTTTCAAGAGGCTCAAGCCTCCTTTCAAGAGGCTCAGAAGCCTCCTTTCAAGAGGCTCAGAAGCCTCCTTTCAAGAGGCTCAGAGCCTCCTTTCAAGAGGCCTCAAGCCTCCTTTCAAGAGGCCTCAAGCCTCCTTTCAAGAGGCCTCAGAAGCCTCCTTTCAAGAGGCCTCAGCCTCCTTTCAAGAGGCTCAGAAGCCTCCTTTCAAGAGGCTCAAGCCTCCTTTCAAGAGGCTCAAGCCTCCTTTCAAGAGGCTCAGAAGCCTCCTTTCAAGAGGCTCAGAAGCCTCCCCTTTCAAGAGGCTCAGAAGCCTCCTTTCAAGAGGCCTGGAAGCCTCCTTTCAAGAGGCTCAGAAGCCTCCTTTCAAGAGGCTCAGAAGCCTCCTTTCAAGAGGCTCAGAAGCCTCCTTTCAAGAGGCTCAGAAGCCTCCTTTCAAGAGGCTCAGGCCTCCTTTCAAGAGGCTCAGAAGCCTCCTTTCAAGAGGCTCAGAAGCCTCCTTTCAAGAGGCTCAGAAGCCTCCTTTCAAGAGGCTCAGAGCCTCCTTTCAAGAGGCCCGGAAGCCTCCTTTCAAGAGGCTCAGAGCCTCCTTTCAAGAGGCTCAGAAGCCTCCTTTCAAGAGGCCTCAAGCCTCCTTTCAAGAGGCTCAAGCCTCCTTTCAAGAGGCCTGGAAGCCTCCTTTCAAGAGGCTCAGAAGCCTCCTTTCAAGAGGCTCAAGCCTCCTTTCAAGAGGCTCAGAGCCTCCTTTCAAGAGGCTCAGGCCTCCTTTCAAGAGGCTCAGAAGCCTCCTTTCAAGAGGCCTCAGAAGCCTCCTTTCAAGAGGCCTGGAAGCCTCCTTTCAAGAGGCTCAGAAGCCTCCTTTCAAGAGGCCTGGAAGCCTCCTTTCAAGAGGCTCAGAAGCCTCCTTTCAAGAGGCCTGGAAGCCTCCTTTCAGGAGGCCTCGGAGGCCTCATTTCAAGAGGCTCGGAAGCCTCCTTTCAAGAGGCTCGGAAGCCTCCTTTCAAGAGGCTCGGAAGCCTCCTTTCAAGAGGCTCGGAAGCCTCCTTTCAAGAGGCTCGGAAGCCTCCTTTCAAGAGGCTCGGAAGCCTCCTTTCAAGAGGAAGCTTACTTCCTAGAAGCTAGGAAACCTCCAAAGGTCATCAAATTTTTATAAAGCTTGATGAAAAAAATTAATTTGAATTGCAAAGTTTCACAGAATAACAAAGATTTTAAACAACATTTTGGAGAGCCATATATTGCGGTAATTTTTGGGGCTGTTTTCATATATCTTATGAGCAATGCTTATTAACATTTACAGCAAAAAACAATAGGGGTACCTCAATGAAGTTGAACGTTCGAAGAGGTACCTATCAAAAAGATTGAAAACCGCTGCTCTAAATGATTATTAAAAAAAACCTCCGAAGATTAATGCATCTGAGGTTTACCATCTGGCTGTAATCAGAAACTTAACAATCATGCTTTGGTGCACAAATAATAGTTTTTAGAATCGCTGCCAAGTTTTAGACTACTCATGCGGAATCTGGTTCCTTATCCCTTTGTTTAATCAAATAGTGGCTTTGTAGCTACAGTGACCGGCATAATAAAAAGCCCACTTGCCGTTTTTTTTAATACAAAATGGTCAACTTTGGATATCTAGATCTCGATTGCGTGTGAACCAATTTTGCTGAAAATTTGACCAGATCTCAGATATAACTTGAATTTTACCACACCTGAGTTTCGACCATATTGATTCATAGGGTAAAAAATTATTCCGGTAATATCAAAATGAATTTTTTTGGCATAATACTATGGAAGATGAAGGGCTAAAGGACGGAACACTCAACATGAAATAAAACATGTTAAAACACTAATATGAAGGAAAATAAATACAAAAAAGACGTACCCAACCGTGCTTCAACACAGCTCACTATATTAATTAAACGACTATGTAGTTGGGCTCTCATCACATCGTTTTTATAAACTTCAAATTTTAAACAAAGGATTTACGTAAACGTAATCCTCAACCTTCCCTTCAGTGCCTGCAAGGGCAACATTCTATCTACCCCTCCACGGATCACACTTCCCTATTATTATCATTACTGTCTGCATCCAGATAATCACACTTAAAGTGAAAGATGAAATAATTTATGCTCCACTACGTTGAAGCTGTTCGAGCGTAACACTATCTAAGCCATTAGCGAGAAACCCTCTCCAACCCACCAGCCCAGGACAAGACGGAATGGGCTTAGCCTTAAGCGGCCACACTTCTGAGCGCTGCTGGTGGATGTTTCTGTTGCGGTGCAGCAGCGTGCAGGCAATGCAATGGAATGGAAACAACCACCCACTTGATGACCTAGGCACTGGTACCTGATTGTTCGCCGCCGCCCTTTTCCTGCGCTTCGTCGTGGAGTATCAAAGTTCATACAGAAGGCACATTAACCCTATCGATTCCTGGCAATATTTTTTTACGAGTATAAAGGTTATGTTATGCGTCATTTATTATCGTTATTTATTACCAACTTTGGGCGGTTTGTTTTGTTATTGACTAGTGGTCCAAATTTTACTAATTAGTTCCTATAAATTTCCTAAGATACATTTTCCTAAAGATACATTTTCGGTTTTATTCAGTATTGTATTTTATTGCTTCATCCATCGATCGGATGGCAAATTTTGATATAGTTCTGCATTAGAGCCGTACATAAACTGTAAGTAGAAGGTTGAGGGTTCGAGTCCCTCCAAGACACGTAGATTCTTTTTTGCAAATTTCATATCAATTTGTCCATTTCGAAACATGTGCTGCGCATATGCACAGCCAAGATATTCAACAAAAAAAATGGTTTTCGTACGGCCGAGTTGCCGAATAATATGCAATTAAGTGTATAAAACTTTGAAATATTCAATCTCGGACTTTTAATGCAATCGTTGTTGACATTGACATCTTGCAATTTTGTATAATTTTAATACAGTACCAACTCGTATAAAAAAATACATTTTTTTGTATCAAAACCTTGCAGAATTGTATATGCCAAGTTTTAATAATAATTGTGAAATTTGTTTTTTTGGATGTTCAAATAATATTTTCATTGTTTGTTTGACCCATTTATTAAGCCCATGATAAATCAACTATGACTCAATGAGCCGGAAAGGGTTCGACTAAGCGGTAATCAAGCTGGACCATAGCTGAGTGCACCCAGCGATGTGCTTACTTAGAGCAAGGTAGTTCCAGAATGCACACCTTATCGGAACGTCTGCCGTGTGTGATGGATATATGATGGATTGCGGCGGTACATGTGGGAAACCGGCCGGCGGACGAAAGCGAAGGTTAATCGTCGATCAGTAAGCAAATCTTACCCCACTTAATTGCAGCGTGGCGGTGGATAATGATAAGGAGTGGCAATGTAGGGTCAGTGTTTACGTTGCAATTATTTTTGATTGGAAGCATGGTCGAACGGTTAGTAGTACAAAAAGGTAATTTATTCGAGGTAAACAAAAATTATGCATTGGAAAAAAGAATCGATTAGGATTTTCAGCTATATTATTTGTGCTTAACTATGAATGTTTTAAATTCTGAAATATTAAAGACTCAAGGAATCAAATCTTAACAAAATTGAAAGCATCGAATAATAACTGCGAATAAATTTATCAAAGTGGTTCAACAAAGGCAACAACAATACTGCCGGAAGGATTTCTTCCAGAATCCTGGAAGGATTTCTTCCAGAATCCTGGAAGGATTTCTTCCAGAATCCTGGAAGGATTTCTTCCAGAATCCTGGAAGGATTTCTTCCAGAATCCTGGAAGGATTTCTTCCAGAATCCTGGAAGGATTTCTTCCAGAATCCTGGAAGGATTTCTTCCAGAATCCTGGAAGGATTTCTTCCAGAATCCTGGAAGGATTTCTTCCAGAATCCTGGAAGGATTTCTTCCAGAATCCTGGAAGGATTTCTTCCAGAATCCTGGAAGGATTTCTTCCAGAATCCTGGAAGGATTTCTTCCAGAATCCTGGAAGGATTTCTTACAGAATCCTGGAAGGATTTCTTACAGAATCCTGGAAGGATTTCTTACAGAATCCTGGAAGGATTTCTTACAGAATCCTGGAAGGATTTCTTACAGAATCCTGGAAGGATTTCTTACAGAATCCTGGAAGGAGCTTAGCTAAATAAGCTAAGGAATTGACGGAGACAGGAATTTTTTTTTTGACGTTTATGTAAATTCTGTCAAGATTTTTTAAGAATCCTGACGGATTCCCATTACAAAGTCTACCTGGATTCTGTCAGAAATCCTTCCAGGATTCTGTCAGGAAAAATCCTTCCAGGATTCTGTCAGGAAAAATCCTTCCAGGATTCTGTCACAAATCCTCCCAGGATTCTTAAAAAATGTTGACAGAATCTACATAATTATTTAGGGTCAGATTTGCTGAAGATATCCAAATTTATTAAGCCACTATTTCGAAAATCTAAAACCACAAATTTCTGCAGTGTGAGCAGGTCTGGAAAATTGGCCTGATGTTGGTCCAAAATCAGGGGAATATAAGGCTTAAACTAAACTCTAGCATCCTTTGGATGTTTGGTTCTAAATATTGATAATTGTTAAAGGGTAGAAAATATGGCTTCTTTGGAACAGTTGACCTGAAATATGCAAAAGAACCGACTGAGCAAGTCAGGTCAGTGCCCCATGAGCAACGTTTTTAGATGTTATAAAAATACATTTTGTATATTATGCTCAAACTCATGAAAAGTTTGAAATGCAAATGGTAGGTTCGACATAATACTATTTTGATGAAACATGTTGATGAATTCAAATATCGAAAAGCATCTGCATATTCATTCATGATCACGAGGAAGGATTTATTTCCATGTTTTTGAACACTTATTTTAAAGGACATTTTCAATTTTCCATGGCCATTTATCATCACATCATTAAACACAGCGAGGCACCTGGAAACAAGTGTAATTGTGTTCTTCTATTACAAATAATACAATCTTGTACAGCAACAACGAGATTTAGGGCGAAGTTTCGCTGAAAAATAAATACCGCTTCTGCGAACCAATTACGGCAAAATAAAATCTCTCTTCGTGGGATGCGGCATTCGTTATACAAAAACATTTCGATAAGGTACATCGTTTGGCCTATCTATCCGTCTCGAATTTCACAAGCAAACGTGCATGCATAAACAAAATATCCAAGAAAACGTATCAAATGAAATATTTACAGAATATGATGTCTAACTACCGATGTACCAACAGGCGGAAACTTTGTTGCCATCTTGCTCGAAGCGTCTTCCGAATCCGAGCCCAAGTGCACGCCACCAACACACTTTGAACCGCACACGTGAATCGACTACTTTTTCCTACCGATAATGTTGTCATATGCATACGAAACCACCGACACGGATATTAAAGAAGCTACCCCCAGCACATCACCTCCTCGGGAGGGGGGCCCACTAGCTTGGCGTTGCAGGAGTATTCTCCCTTTCTGGATGTAACACGACAGAAACGCTACACATTTACGTCGAGGGAAATCAATTTTATAATAGCATTATCGGTGGTTCCTGGCATGGGCCCACTGACTGACTGAATGACGCGGACGGCATCGACGGGTTGTCTGATAGTTGACGACTAGTACGCCCGAGGCCGCAAGGTGAAGTTCTTCGGGGCGATTATGCCGCCACCGACCGTGGCGGCCACCACACCACATCACCCTTTTGCACTGCCAATACCCGGATCCGAAGGCTGACGTTACGCAAGGATAACACATGCACTTTTCCTGTAAGTGGTTGTGTGTTGTTCGTTTCCACTACTGAAAGCTTGAATCAGTTGATTGCAAGGAGCCAGGTGAATATTCGAAAGAAACTGAATTGAATACAAAGTCATTTGATACCGTATGGAACGTTGTGGCGAAGGAAAAACACAATTTTCATAGAGAAAGTTTTCACTTCAAATTATTATTTTCACAACGGCGCCTGTGTGTGGTACAATATATAAAACAAAAGGAAAAGTTCAAATTTAATATCAAGGGAGTTGATCCCTGTTTTGTGGTTGCTCAAATTGTTGGCTGTCATCCCCGTTAAACCTTTAAAAAACTTCCGCATGGTGTAGCAGACCTTAAATACAAAGTATTACAGGATTGATTTCAGCACCATCCACAATCCACATTCAAATTGATGAAACTGAGCATCTAGAAAATGTTGCAAATAAACAAAATACTCTCGTTATCGATGTGCTGCACAAAAAAACTTAAAGAATTGTCGGAAAAATGATTCCTCACTAGATCGAATCAATTCTAAATCCAATGAAAATCAAATACTTGAGAATGTCAATCCAAATCCATTTCAAAGCCAAATCAAATTCAAATCCAAATCCAATCCAAATTCATTTCAAAGCCAAATCAAATCCAAATCCAATCCAAATCCAATCCAAATCCAATCCAAATCCAGTCCAAATCCAATCCAAATCCAATCCAAATTCAATCCAAATCCAATCCAAACCCAATCCAAATCCAATCCAAATCCAGTCCAAATGCAATCCAAATCCAATCCAAATTAAATCCAAATCCAATCCAAATCCAATTCAAACCCAATCCAAATCAGTCAGGATCCAATCCAGGTCAAATCCAAATCAATCCAGATCCAGGTCAGTCCAAATCCAGTCCAGTCAGTCAGTCAAATCAATCCAGTCAGATCGGTCAGGTCCAAGTCAGAGTCCAGGTCAGTCCAGATCCAGTCAGATCCAGTCCAGATCCAGTCAGGTCAGTCCAGATCCAGTCCAGATCAGTCCAGGTCAGTCCAGATCCAGTCCAGGTCCAGTCGATCAGATCAGTCCAGGTCAGTCAGGTCAGTCCAGATCCAGTCCAGATCCAGTCCAGATCCAGTCAGGTCAGTCAGATCCAGTCAGATCAGTCCAGATCAGTCAGATCCAGTCAGATCCAGTCAGTCAGTCCAGGTCAGTCCAGGTCAGTCAAGTCAGTCCAGATCCAGTCCAGGTCAGTCCAGGTCAGTCCAGATCCAGTCCAGGTCAGTCCAGGTCAGTCCAGATCCAGTCCAGGTCAGTCAGTCAGTCGGTCAGTCAGTCCAGTCCAGGTCAGTCCAGGTCAGTCAGTCCAGGATCAGTCAGATCCAGTCAGGTCAGTCCAGATCCAGTCCAGATCAGTCCATCAGTCAGGTCAGTCAGGTCAGTCCAGATCCAGTCCAGGTCAGTCCAGATCCAGTCAGTCCAGTCCAGTCCAGTCAGGTCCAGTCCAGGTCAGTCCAGATCCAGTCAGTCCAGTCAGGTCAGTCCCAGTCCAGTCCAGTCAGGTCAGTCCAGGTCAGTCAAGTCCAGTCCAGATCCAGTCCAGGTCAGTCCAGTCAGTCAGTCCAGTCAGTCCAGTCGGTCAGGTCAGTCCAGTCCAGGTCAGTCAGATCCAGTCCAGGATCAGTCCAGATCCAGTCCAGGTCAGTCCAAGTCAGTCCAGTCCAGGTCAGTCAGATCCAGTCAGGTCAGTCCAGATCCAGTCCAGATCCAGTCCAGGTCAGTCCAGGTCAGTCCAGATCCAGTCCAAGTCCAGGTCAGTCCAGGTCAGTCCAGATCCAGTCCAGGTCAGTCCAGATCCGGTCCAGGTCAGTCAGATCCAGTCCAGGTCAGTCCAGATCCAGTCAGGTCGGTCCAGGTCGGTCAGTCAGGTCGGTCCAGGTCAGTCCAGATCCAGTCCAGATCAGGTCAGTCAGATCCAGTCAGATCCAGTCCAGATCCAGTCCAGATCCAGTCCAGTCGGTCAGTCGGTCAAGATCCAGTCCAGGTCAGTCAGGTCGGTCCAGGTCAGTCCAGATCCAGTCAAGGTCAGTCCAGATCCAGTCCAGATCCAGTCCAGGTCAGTCCAGGTCAGTCCAGGTCAGTCCAGATCCAGTCAGGTCAGTCCAGATCCAGTCGGTCCAGGATCCAGTCAGAGTCAGTCCAGATCCAGTCCAGGATCAGTCCAGATCCAGTCCAGGTCCAGTCCAGATCCAGTCAGTCCAGATCCGAGTCCAGATCCAGTCCAGGTCAGTCCAGGTCAGTCCAGATCCAGTCCAGGTCAGTCCAGATCCAGTCCAGGTCAGTCCAGATCCAGTCAGGTCAGTCCAGATCAGTCAGGTCAGTCAGGTCAGTCCAGATCCAGTCAGATCCAGTCCAGGTCAGTCCAGATCCAGTCCAGATCAGTCCAGATCCAGTCAGGTCAGTCCAGATCCAGTCCAGGTCAGTCCAGATCCAGTCCAGATCCAGTCCAGGTCAGTCCAGATCCAGTCCAGGTCAGTCCAGATCCAGTCAGGTCAGTCCAGGTCAGTCCAGGTCAGTCCAGATCCAGTCCAAGGTCAGTCCAGATCCAGTCCAGATCCGGTCAGATCCAGTCCAGATCCAGTCAGGTCAGTCAGATCCAGTCCAGATCCAGTCCAGGTCAGTCCAGGTCGGTCAGGTCCAGTCCAGGTCAGTCCAGATCCAGTCCAGGTCAGTCCAGGTCAGTCCAGATCCAGTCCAGGTCAGTCCAGGTCAGTCAGATCCAGTCCAGATCGGTCAAGTCAGTCCAGGTCGGTCCAGAGTCCAGTCCAGGTCGGTCGTCCAGTCCAGATCCAGTCCAGGTCAGTCCAGATCCAGTCCAGGTCAGTCCAGATCCAGTCCAGTCAGGTCAGTCCAGGTCAGTCCAGATCCAGTCAGATCCAGTCCAGGTCAGTCCAGGTCAGTCCAGGTCAGTCCAGATCAGTCAGATCCAGTCCAGGTCCAGTCCAGATCCAGTCAAGTCAGTCCAGTCAGATCCAGTCAGTCAGGTCAGTCCAGGTCGAGTCCAGATCCAGGTCCAGTCAGATCAGTCAGATCCAGTCCAGGTCAGTCCAGATCCAGTCCAGGTCAGTCCAAGTCAGTCCAGATCCAGTCAGTCAGTCCAGATCCAGTCAGGTCAGTCCAGATCCAGTCCAGATCCAGTCCAGATCCAGTCAGGTCAGTCAGGTCAGTCCAGATCCAGTCCAGATCCAGTCCAGGTCCAGTCCAGGTCAGTCCAGTCAGTCCAGATCCAGTCAGATCCAGTCCAGGTCAGTCCAGATCCAGTCAGATCCAGTCAGTCAAGTCAGTCCAGGTCAGTCCAGATCCAGTCCAGATCCAGTCCAGGTCAGTCCAGATCCAGTCCAGGTCAGTCCAGATCCAGTCCAGGTCAGTCAGATCGGTCCAGATCCAGTCAGGTCCAGTCAGTCAGGTCAGTCCAGGTCAGTCCAGTCAGTCCAGGTCAGTCCAGATCCAGTCAGGTCCAGTCGGTCAGGTCCAGTCCAGATCAGTCCAGGTCAGTCCAGGTCAGTCCAGATCCAGTCAGGTCAGTCCAGATCCAGTCAGGTCAGTCCAGTCAGTCCAGGTCAGTCCAGATCCAGTCCAGATCCAGTCAGGTCAGTCAGGTCCAGTCCAGATCAGGTCAGATCCAGTCGGTCAGTCAGATCCAGTCCAGATCCAGTCAAGTCAGTCAGGTCAGTCCAGATCCAGTCCAGTCGGTCAGTCCAGTCAGATCCAGTCCAGATCAGTCCAGATCCAGATCAGTCCAGGTCCAGTCAGGTCAGTCCAGATCCAGTCCAGATCCAGTCCAGGTCCAGTCCAGATCAGTCCAGATCCAGTCAGATCCAGTCCAGATCAGTCAGTCCAGGTCAGTCCAGTCAGTCAGTCCAGGTCAGTCAGGTCAGTCCAAGATCCAGTCCAGATCCAGTCAGGTCAGTCAGTCAGATCCAGTCCAGGTCAGTCCAGATCCAGTCCAGGTCAGTCCAGTCCAGTCCAGATCCAGTCCAGATCAGTCCAGGTCCAGTCCAGATCCAGTCCAGGTCAGTCCAGGTCAGTCCAGATCCAGTCAGGTCAGTCCAGGTCAGTCCAGGTCAGTCCAGATCGATCCAGGTCAGTCAGTCAGATCCAGTCCAGATCAGGTCAGTCCAGATCCAGTCCAGATCAGTCCAGATCCCAGTCAGGTCAGTCCAGGTCAGGTCGGTCCAGGTCAGTCCAAGTCCCAGTCAGTCAGTCAGTCAGGTCGGTCAGTCGGTCAGGTTCGGTCATTCCAGTCCAGATCGGTCAGGTCAGTCCAGATCAGTCAAGTCAGTCCAGATCCAGTCCAGTCAGTCAGATCCAGTCCAGTCAAGTCCAGTCCAGGTCAGTCCAGGTCCAGTCCAGATCCAGTCCAGATCAGTCAGATCCAGTCAGATCAGTCGAGTCCAGGTCAGTCAGGTCGGTCCAGATCAGTCCAGATCCAGTCCAGATCCGGTCAGGTCAGTCCAGATCCAGTCCAGGTCAGTCCAGGTCAGTCCAGATCCAGTCAGTCAGGTCAGTCCAGATCCAGTCCAGTCGGTCAGTCAGTCCAGGTCAGTCCAGATCAGTCCAGGTCAGTCCAGGTCAGTCCAGATCAGGTCAGTCCAGATCCAGTCCAGATCCAGTCCAGGTCAGTCCAGTCAGTCCAGATCCAGTCCAGGTCAGTCCAGATCAGTCCAAGATCCAGTCAAGATCCAGTCCAGGTCAGTCCAGATCCAGTCAGATCCAGTCAAGTCCAGTCAGTCCAGATCCAGTCCAGATCAGTCAGGTCCAGTCCAGGTCGGTCCAGATCCAGTCCAGATCAGTCAGGTCAGTCCAGATCAGTCCAGGTCAGTCCAGTCGGTCCAGGTCCAGTCCAGATCCAGTCCAGGTCAGTCAGTCAGTCAAGTCCAGGTCAGGTCAGGTCAGTCAGGTCAGTCCAAGTCAGTCAGGTCCAGTCCAGGTCAGTCAGATCCAGTCCAGATCCAGTCCAGTCAAGTCCAGGTCAGTCGGTCAGTCCAGATCAGTCCAGATCCAGTCAGGTCAGTCCAGGTCAGTCCAGGTCAGTCCAGTCCAGTCCAGGTCAGTCCAGGTCAGTCCAGGTCAGATCCAGGTCAGATCCAGTCCAGATCCAGTCCAGATCCAGTCCAGGTCAGTCCAGGTCAGTCCAGTCCAGTCCAGATCCAGATCCAGTCCAGATCCAGGTCAGTCCAGATCCAGTCCAGTCAGGTCAGTCCAGATCCAGTCCAGATCAGTCCAGGTCAGTCCAGGTCAGGTCCAGTCCAGATCCAGTCAGATCCAGGTCAGTCCAGATCCAGTCCAGGTCAGTCAGATCCAGTCCAGATCCAGTCCAGATCAGTCAGATCCAGATCAGTCCAGGTCAGTCAGATCCGGTCAGATCCAGTCAGGATCCAGTCAGATCCAGTCCAGATCCAGTCCAGAGTCAGTCCAGGTCCAGATCCAGTCAGGTCAGTCCAGGTCCAGTCCAGATCCAGTCCAGATCGGTCAGTCAGGTCAGATCCAGTCCAGGTCAGTCCAGGTCAGTCCAGATCCAGTCAGGTCAGTCCAGGTCAGTCCAGATCCAGTCAGATCCAGTCCAGGTCGGTCAGGTCCAGTCCAGGTCAGTCCAGGTCAGTCCAGATCCAGTCAGGTCAGGTCCAGTCCAGTCAGGTCCAGTCCAGTCAGATCCAGGTCAGTCAGTCAGATCCAGGTCAGTCCAGATCAGTCCAGTCAGTCCAGGTCAATCAGTCAGATCCAGTCCAGGTCCAGTCAGATCCAGTCCAGATCCAGTCCAGATCAGTCCAGGTCAGTCCAGGTCGGTCCAGGTCAGTCAGGTCAGATCCAGTCCAGATCCAGTCCAGATCCAGTCCAGGTCGATCCAGGTCAGTCAGTCCAGTCAGATCAGTCCAGTCAGTCAGATCCAGTCAGGTCAGTCCAGTCAGTCAGATCCGGTCCAGATCCAGTCCGGTCAGTCCAGTCCAGTCAGGTCCAGTCCAGGTCAGGTCAGTCCAGGTCCAGTCCAGTCAGATCAGTCCAGGTCAGTCCAGATCCAGTCAGGTCAGTCAGATCCAGTCCAGGTCAGTCCAGATCCAGTCCAGATCCAGTCAGGTCCAGTCCAGGTCAGTCCGATCAGTCCAGATCCAGTCCAGGTCAGGTCCAGGTCAGTCCAGGTCAGTCCAGGTCGATTCCCAAGTCAGTCCAGATCCAGTCCAGGTCCAGTCCAGGTCAGGTCAGGTCCAGTCCAGATCCAGTCAGGTCAGTCCAGATCCAGTCCAGATCCAGTCCAGGTCAGTCCAGATCCAGTCCAGGTCGGTCAGTCCAGTCAAGTCAGTCCAGATCCAGTCCAGTCCAGTCGGTCAGTCAGATCCAGTCCAGTCAGATCCAGTCCAAGTCAGTCAGATCCAGTCAGGTCAGGTCCAGATCCAGTCCAGATCCGGTCAGATCCAGTCCAGGTCCAGTCAAGTCAGTCCAGGTCAGTCCAGATCCAGTCAGATCCAGTCCAGATCCAGTCCAGGTCAGTCAGATCCAGTCCAGATCAGTCCAGATCGGTCAGGTCAGTCCAGGTCAGTCCAGGATCCAGGTTCCAGGTCCAGTTCCAGGTCCAGTCAGGTCAGTCCAGTCCAGTCAGGTCAGTCCAGTCCAGTCCAGGTCCGGTCCAGGTCCAGTCCAGATCGGTCAGGTCGGTCAGGTCAGTCCAGATCCAGTCCAGATCCAGTCCAGATCCAGTCAGGTCAGTCCAGATCAGTCCAGATCAGTCCAGATCCAGTCCAGGTCCAGTCCAGTCAGTCCAGGTCAGTCCAGTCCAGATCCAGTCCAGATCCAGTCAGGTCAGTCCAGGTCCAGTCCAGGTCAGTCCAGTCAGTCAGGTCAGTCCAGATCCAGTCAGATCCAGTCCAGGTCAGTCCAGGTCAGTCCAGGTCAGTCCAGATCCAGTCCAGATCCAGTCCAGGTCAGTCCAGATCCAGTCAGTCCAGTCAGGTCAGTCCAGATCCAGTCCAGGTCCAGTCAGGTCAGTCAGATCCAGTCCAGGTCAGTCAGGTCAGTCCAGATCGGTCAGGTCAGTCCAGATCCAGTCCAGGTCAGTCAGGTCAGTCCAGATCCAGTCCAGGTCAGTCAGTCAGTCAGTCAGGTCCGGTCCAGGTCAGTCAGTCAGGTCAGGTCGGTCAGATCGGTCAGGTCAGTCAGGTCAGTCCAGATCGGTCCAGATCCAGTCGGTCAGGTCAGTCAGGTCCCAGTCCAGGTCAGTCCAGATCAGTCCAGGTCCAGTCCAGTCAGTCAGTCCAGTCCAGTCCAGTCAGGTCCAGTCCAGATCCAGTCAGATCCAGTCCAGGTCCAGTCCAGATCCAGTCCAGGTCAGTCAATCCAGTCCAGATCCAGTCCAGGTCAGTCCAGGTCAGTCAGTCAGATCCAGTCAGGTCAGTCAGATCCAGTCCAGATCCAGTCCAGATCAGTCCAGGTCAGTCAGGTCCAGTCCAGGTCAGTCAGGTCCAGTCCAGGTCAGTCCAGAGTCCAGGTCCAGTCGATCCAGTCGAGTCCAGGTCAGTCCAGGTCAGTCCAGGTCAGTCAGATCAGTCCAGGTCAGTCCAGGTCCAGTCCAGGTCAGTCCAAGTCCAGTCAGATCGGTCCAGTCAGTCCAGGTCAGTCCAGATCAGTCCAGGTCGGTCAGTCCAGTCCAGATCCAGTCCAGGTCAGTCAGTCCAGGTCAGTCCAGATCCAGTCCAGGTCAGTCCAGATCCAGTCAGATCCAGTCCAGATCAGTCAGGTCCAGTCCAGGTCCAGTCCAGGTCAGTCCAGATCCAGTCCAGATCCAGTCCAGGATCCAGTCAGATCAGTCCAGATCAGTCAGTCAAGTCAGTCAGTCCAGATCGGTCAGTCCAGATCCAGTCCAGGTCAGTCCAGGTCAGTCAGATCCAGTCAGAGTCAGTCCAGATCCAGTCAGGTCAGTCAGATCCAGTCCAGGTCAGTCAGTCCAGTCCAGGTCAGATCCAGTCCAGATCCAGTCAGTCCAGATCAGTCCAGGTCAGATCCAGGTCCAGTCCAGGTCCAGGTCCAGTCAGGTCAGTCCAGGTCCAGTCAGGATCCAGTCCAGTCAGTCCAGATCCAGTCCAGATCAGTCAGATCCAGTCCAGATCCAGTCCAGGTCAGTCCAGATCCAGTCAGGTCAGTCCAGGTCAGTCCAGGTCCAGTCCAGATCCAGTCCAGGTCAGTCCAGATCCAGTCAAGTCAGTCCAGATCCAGTCAGTCCAGTCAGGTCAGGATCGGTCAGGTCAGTCCAGATCCAGTCCAGGTCAGTCCAGGTCAGTCCAGTCCAGGTCAGATCCAGGTCCAAGTCAGGTCAGTCCAGATCAGTCCAGATCCAGTCCAGATCCAGTCCAGGTCAGTCCAGGTCAGTCCAGGTCAGTCAGATCGATCCAGTCCAGGTCAGTCCAGATCCAGTCAAGTCAGTCCAGATCAGTCAGGTCAGTCAAGATCCAGTCCAGGATCAGTCCAGATCCAGTCAGAGTCAGTCCAGTCAGTCAAGATCAAGTCCAGGTCAGTCAGATCAGTCCAGATCCAGTCCAGATCCAGTCAGGTCCAGTCCAGATCAGTCCAGTCAGTCCAGATCCAGTCAGTCAGTCCAGATCAGTCAGTCAAGTCCAGTCAGTCCAGTCAGTCAGTCCAGGTCGGTCAGATCCAGGTCAGGTCCAAGTCCAGTCCAGGTCAGTCCAGGTCAGTCAAGTCAGGTCAGATCCAAATTCAATCCAGTCAGGTTCAGTCAGATCAGTTCAAGATCCAGTCAAGATCCAGTCCAGGTCAGTCCAGTCAGTCCAGGTCAGTCAGGTCAGTCCAGGTCCAGTCAGATCCAGTCCAGATCCAGTCCAAGTCAGTCCAAGATCCAGTCAGTCCAGTCCAGGTCCAGTCCAGGTCAGTCAGGTCAGTCCAGATCCAATTCAGGTCCAAGTCCAGGTCCAGTCAGTCCAGTCAAATCCAGTCCAGGATCCAGTCCAGGTCCAGTCCAGATCCAGTCAAATCAGTCCAGGTCAGATCCAATCAAGTCCAGTCAGGTCAGATCCCAGTCCAAGATCCAGTCAGGTCAGTCAAGTCGGTCAGATCAGTCCAGTCAGTCAAGATCCAGTCAGATCCAGTCCAGTCAGTCCAGTCAGTCAAATCCAGTCAATCGGTCCAGATCAGTCAGATCCAGTCCAGATCAGTCCAGTCGATCCAGTCAGTCCAGGTCAGTCAGGTCAGGTCGTCCAGATCGATCCAGGTCAGTCAGTCCAGTCCAGGTCCAGTCAGTCCAGGTCAGTCCAGGTCCAGATCCAGGTCCAGATCCAGATCCAGTCGAGTCCAGTCCAGTCAGGTCAGTCAGGTCAGTCCAAGAGTCCAGGTCCAGTCAGGTCCAGTCAAGTCCAGTCATCCAGTCCAGATCCAGATGTCGTTGTCAGGTCCAGTCGATCCAGTCCAGGATCCAGTCGATCAGTCCAGATCAGGTCCGGTCGAGATCCAGTCCAGATCCAGTCAGAGTCAGTCCAGATCAGTCCAGATCCAGTCCAGATCCAGTCAGTCCAGTCAAGATCCAGGTCCAGAGTCAGTCCAGATCCAGTCCAGGATCCAGTCCAGTCAGTCCAGTCCAGTCAGAGTCAGTCCCAAGTCAGGTCAGGTCAGTCCAGATCAGTCCAGGTCAGTCCAGGTCAGTCCAGATCGGTCAGGTCAGTCCAGGTCGGTCCAGGTCAGTCCAAGATCCAGTCAGTCAGTCCAGAGTCGGTCAGGTCGGTCCAGATGGTCCAGTCCAGTCAGATCCAGTCAGATCCAGTCCAGGTCAGTCAGGTCAGTCCAGATCAGTCGGTCAGTCAGGTCAGTCCAGGTCAGTCCAGGTCAGTCCAGGTCAGTCAGGTCAGTCCAGATCCAGTCCAGGTCAGTCCAGATCCAGTCCCAGATCCAGTCCAGTCAGTCAGGTCAGTCCAGGTCCAGTCCAGGTCGATCCAGATCCAGTCAGGTCCAGAGTCAGTCAGATCCCAGGTCAGGTCAGTCAGGTCAGTCCAGGTCAGTCCAGTCAGTCCAAGGTCCAGTCCAGGTCAGTCAGATCCAGTCAGGTCAGTCAGATCCAGTCCAGATCCAGTCAGGTCAGTCCAGGTCGGTCCAGATCAGTCCAGTCCAGTCCAGGTCGGTCAGTCAGTCCAGGTCCAGTCCAGGTCGATCAGTCGGTCCAGGTCCAGTCCAGGTCAGTCCAGGTCAGTCCAGGTCAGTCAGATCCAGTCCAGATCGGTCCAAGTCCAGTCAGTCCAGGTCAGTCAGATCCAGTCAGTCCAGATCCAGTCCAGATCAGTCAGGTCCAGTCCAGGTCAGTCCAGGTCAGTCAGGTCAGTCCAGATCCGGTCCAGTCCAGTCCAGGTCAGTCCAGTCCAGTCCAGGTCAGTCAAGGTCAGTCCAGATCCAGTCCAGGTCGGTCCAAGTCGATCCAGGTCCAGTCCAGGTCAAGTCAGTCCAGATCAGTCAAGATCCAGTCCAGATCCAGTCCAGGTCAGTCCAGATCCAGTCCAGGTCCAGTCCAGATCCAGTCAGGTCAGGTCAGGTCAGTCAGGTCAGTCAGATCCAGTCCAGGTCAGTCAGTCAGGTCAGTCCAGGTCAGTCCAGGTCCAGTCCAGATCCAGTCCAGGTCAGAGTCCAGTCAGTCAGTCCAGATCCAGTCCAGGTCAGTCAGATCCAGTCCAGGTCAGTCCAGGTCGGTCAGTCCAGATCCAGTCCAGATCCAGTCAGATCAGTCCAGGTCAGTCCAGGTCCAGTCCAGATCCAGTCCAGATCCAGTCCAGGTCCAGTCAGGTCAGTCCAGGTCAGTCCAAGTCAGTCCAGTCAGTCCAGTCAGGTCAGTCCAGATCCAGTCCAGATCCAGTCCAGATCCAGTCCAGTCAGGTCAGTCAGATCCAGTCAGATCCAGTCCAGATCCAGTCAGGTCGGTCAGGTCAGTCCAAGGTCAGTCCAGATCCAGTCCAGGTCGGTCAGGTCAGTCCAGATCCGGTCAGAGGTCAGTCCAGATCCAGTCAGTCGGTCAGGTCAGTCCAGTCATCAGTCAGTCCAGGTCAAATCCAGTCCAGATCCAGTCCAGATCGGTCCAGGTCAGTCCAGGTCAAGTCCAGATCAGTCCAGGTCAGTCCAGGTCGATCCAGGTCAGTCAGGTCAGTCAGATCCAGTCAGATCGGTCAGATCCAGTCCAGGTCAGTCAGGTCAGTCCAGATCCAGTCCAGGTCAGTCAGGTCCAGTCAGTCCAGTCAGTCAGTCAGTCAGATCCAGTCCAGGTCCAGTCAGGTCAGTCCAGATCCAGTCCAGATCCAGTCCAGGTCAGTCCAGATCGGTCAGATCCAGTCAGATCCAGTCCAGGTCAGTCCAGGTCAGTCCAGATCAGTCCAGGTCCAGTCCAGGTCGATCAGATCAGTCAGGTCGGTCAAGATCCAGTCCAGATCCAGTCAGGTCGGTCAGGTCAGTCCAGGTCAGTCAGGTCAGTCCAGGTCAGTCCAGATCCAGTCAGATCCAGATCCAGTCAGTCCAGATCCAGTCCAGATCCAGTCAGGTCAGTCAGTCAGATCAGTCCAGTCAAGTCAGTCAGATCCAGTCCAGGTCCAGTCCAGATCAGTCAGTCAGTCAGGTCCAGATCAGGTCAGTCCAGGTCAGTCAGATCAGTCAGTCAGGTCCAGTCAGATCCAGTCCAGGTCCAGTCGATCCAGTCCAGGTCAGTCCAGTCAGGTCAGTCCAGGTCCAGTCAGGTCAGTCCAGATCCAGTCCAGTCAGTCAGTCAGGTCAGTCCAGATCCAGTCCAGATCCAGTCCAGTCAGTCAGGTCAGTCCAGATCAGTCAGTCGGTCAGATCCAGTCAGTCAGGTCAGTCAGTCCAGGTCAGTCAGGTCAGTCCAGGTCAGTCCAGATCGGTCAGATCCAGTCAGTCAGTCCAGGTCAGTCCAGGTCAGTCCAGATCAGTCCAGATCCAGTCCAGGTCAGTCCAGGTCAGTCCAGGTCAGTCAGGTCAGTCCAAGTCAGTCCAGTCAAGATCCAGTCCAGGTCAGTCCAAGGTCAGTCAGATCCAGTCCAGATCCAGTCCAGGTCAGTCCAGATCCAGTCAGGTCCAGTCCAGATCCAGTCAGATCCAGTCCAGATCCAGTCCAAGTCCAGTCAGGTCAGTCAGGTCAGTCCAGGTCAGTCCAGATCCAGTCCAGGTCAGTCCAGGTCAGTCCAGATCAGTCAGGTCAGTCCATCCAGTCCAGTCAGGTCAGTCAAGTCAGTCGGTCCAGGTCGGTCAGGTCAGTCCAGATCCAGTCCAGGTCAGTCCAGGTCAGTCCAGGTCAGTCAGATCCAGTCCAGTCCAGTCAGTCCAGTCAGATCCAGTCGGTCAGTCAGGTCAGTCCAGATCCAGTCCAGGTCAGTCCAGTCCAGTCGGTCAGGTCCAGTCAGTCCAGTCCAGGTCAGTCCAGATCCAGTCCAGGTCCAGTCAGTCAGTCCAGATCCGGTCCAGTCAGTCGGTCAGTCCAGGTCAGTCCAGGTCAGTCCAGGTCAGTCCAGGTCAGTCAGTCAGTCCAGATCCAGTCAATCAGTCCAGTCCAGGTCAGTCAGTCCAAGTCAGTCCAGGTCCAGTCCGGTCAGTCAAGTCCAGTCAAGTCCAGTCCAAGTCAGTCAGATCCCAGTCCAGATCAGTCCAGTCCAGTCGAATCAGTCAGTCAAATATGTCGTTGGCAAGCAAAGGCAGTTGTCAGTTCCTCACTGGATCAGATCAAGTTCCAGTCAAGTCAGATGCGGGATCAGATCAGATCAAGTCAAGTCCAGATCAAATAGATCCAGTCAGTTCCTGTCAGATCCTGTCCAGATCCGTTTCCAGAAGCCAGTCCTTGGAGTCAAGTCAGTTCAAGATCGGTCCAGATCCAGTCAAGATCGGTCCAAGTCAGCAGATCCAGAATCCAGTCCAAGTCAGTTGATCCAGTCAGTCCAGTCCAAGTCAAGTCAGTCAGTCCAGTCCAGTCAGAGTCAGTCAAGTCCAGTCCAGTCAGTCCAAGTCAGTCAGGTCAGTCGATCCAGTCCGATCAGTCCAAGTCAGTCCAGATCAGTCAATCCAGATCAGTCCAGATCCAGTCAGGTCAGTCCAGGTCAGTCAATCCAGTCCAATCGAGTCCAGGTCAGTCCAGGTCAGTCCAGATCCAGTCCAGATCCAGTCCAAGTCAGTCAGGTCAGTCCAGATCCAGTCCAGGTCAGTCAGATCAGTCCAGATCCAGTCCAGGTCAGTCAGATCCAGTCCAGGTCAGTCCAGAGTCAGTCAGGTCGGTCCAGTCCAGTCAGTCAGTCCAGATCCAGTCCAAGTCAGTCCAGATCCAGTCAGATCCAGTCCAGATCAGTCAGGTCGGTCCAGGTCAGTCAGTCCAGTCAGTCCAGGTCAATCCAGATCCAGTCCAGATCAGTCCAGGTCAGTCGATCCAGTCAGGTCAGTCCAGATCCAGTCCAAGATCCAGTCAAGATCAGTCAGTCCAGATCCAGTCCAGGTCAGTCCAGGTCAGTCCAGATCCAGTCAGATCAGATCCAGTCAGGTCAGTCAGGTCAGTCCAGGTCAGTCAGGTCAGTCCAGGTCAGTCAGATCCAGTCAGGTCAGTCCAGATCGGTCAGATCCAGTCCAGATCCAAGTCAGTCAGTTCAGTCCAGATCCAGTCCAGTCAGTCCAGGTCAGTCAGGTCAGATCCAGTCCAGATCCAGTCCAGATCCAGTCCAGGTCAGTCAGATCCAGTCCAGATCAGTCAGGTCAGGTCCAGATCCGGTCCAGATCGGTCAGTCCAGTCAGGTCAGTCCAGGTCAGTCCAGGTCAAGTCAGTCCAGGTCAGTCAGATCGGTCCAGGTCAGTCCAGATCCAGTCCAGATCCAGTCAGGTCAGTCCAGATCCAGTCCAGTCAGTCCAGGTCAGTCCAGGTCAGTCAGATCCAGTCCAGGTCCAGTCAGATCAGTCAGGTCAGTCCAGGTCCAGTCAGGTCAGTCCAGATCCAGTCCAGGTCCAGTCCAGGTCGGTCAAGATCCAGTCAGGTCCAGTCCAGATCAGGTCCAAGTCCAGGTCCAGATCGGTCCAGATCCAGTCAGGTCAGTCAGATCCAGTCCAGATCCAGTCAGTCCAGGTCAGTCCAGATCCAGTCCAGATCCAGTCAGATCCAGTCCAGGATCCAGTCCAGAGTCAGTCAGGTCAGTCAGGTCGGTCCAGGTCGATCAGTCAGATCGGTCCAGATCCAGTCCAGGTCGGTCCAGGTCAGTCCAGATCCAGTCAGATCCAGTCAGGTTCAGTCCAGATCCAGTCAGTCAGATCCAGTCCAGGTCAGTCCAGTCAGTCCAGATCCAGTCCAAGTCAGTCCAGATCCAGTCCAGTCAGTCAGGTCAGTCCAGATCCAGTCAGATCAGTCCAGATCAGTCAGATCGGTCAAGGTCCAGTCCAGATCAGTCGATCAGTCCAGGATCCAGTCCAGGTCAGTCCAGGTCAGTCAAGTCAGTCCAGGTCCAGTCAGTCCAGTCGGTCAGGTCAGATCAGGTCCAGTCCAGATCCAGTCCAGGTCAGTCCAGATCCAGTCAGTCAGGTCAGTCCAGATCCAGTCCAGATCAGGTCAGATCAGTCCAGGTCAGTCCAGAGTCAGTCCAGATCCAGTCCAGTCAGTCGGTCAGGTCAGATCCAGGTCAGTCAGTCCAGATCCAGTCCAGGTCAGTCCAGATCCAGTCCAGGTCCAGTCCAGTCGGTCCAGATCCAGTCCAGGTCAGTCCAGGTCAGTCCAGGTCAGTCCAGGTCAGATCCCAGTCGGTCAAGTCAGTCCAGGTCAGTCAGGTCAGTCCAGGTCGGTCCAGTCCAGTCAGGTCAGTCCAGGATCAGTCAGAGTCCAGTCCAGGTCAGTCCAGGTCAGTCCAGGTCGGTCCAGTCAGTCAGTCGGTCAGATCAGGTCAGGTCAGGTCAGTCAGATCCAGTCCAGGTCAGTCCAGGTCAGTCGAGGTCAGTCCAGATCCGGTCAGGTCAAGTCCAGTCCAGTCAGTCCAGGTCAGTCCAGGTCAGTCCAGGTCAGTCCAGATCGGTCAGTCAGTCCAGTCCAGTCAGATCAGTCAGGTCAGTCCAGGTCAGTCAGATCAGTCAGGTCAGTCAGGTCCAGTCAGGTCAGTCCAGGTCAGTCCAGTCGGTCAGTCCAGTCAGATCCAGTCAGGTCAGTCCAGATCGGTCAGTCGGTCAGATCCAGTCCAGGTCAGTCCAGATCCAGTCAGGTCAGTCCAGATCAGTCAGGTCAGTCCAGATCAGGTCAGTCCAGATCAGTCAGATCCAGTCAAGATCAGTCCAGATCCAGTCAGGTCAGTCAGTCCGGTCAAGATCCAGTCCAGGTCCAGTCCAGGTCAGTCAGATCCAGTCCAGTCGGTCAGGTCAGATCCAGTCAGGTCCAGTCCAGGTCAGTCCAGATCAAGTCCAGTCCAGGTCAGTCCAGGTCCAGTCCAGGTCAGTCCAGTCAGTCAGGTCAGTCAAGGTCAGTCAGTCAAGTCCAGGTCAGTCCAGGTCAGTCAGGTCGGTCCAGGTCAGTCCAGGTCGGTCCAGGTCCGGTCCAGATCCAGTCCAGGTCAGTCCAAGTCAGTCCAGGTCAGTCCAGGTCGGTCAGATCCAGTCCAGAGTCAGTCCAGGTCAGTCCAGATCAGTCAGGTCAGTCCAGGTCAGTCCAGTCAGTCCAGATCAGTCCAGTCAGTCCAGTCAGTCAGTCAGTCCAGGTCAGTCCAGAGTCAGTCAGTCAGTCAATGATCCAGTCAGGTCAGTCAAATCCAGGTCAGTCCAGGTCAGTCCAAGTCGGTCAGAGTCAGTCCAGGTCAGTCAAGTCAGTCCAGATCCAATCCAAATCAATCCAGTCAGGTGCAGTCCAGGTCCAATCCAGTTCAAACCTCTTTCCACTCCAAATTTAATCCAAATCCAATCCAAGTCCAATCCAATTCAAACCTCTTTCGACCCCAAAGACAAATCGATTCCCACTTTAAATTTGATCAAAAATGTTTTTTTTATTCATTAGGAAAAAAACCGAATTCAATTTTTATTGATTTGAATGTTTTATTTTTAAAACAGGAAAAATCTCTACACAATTTTCCAAAGAAATAATCTTTCAAATGTTATGGAATTTTAATTCCTAAACCAAAATGTTAATGACTTTGTTGTTAACCTTAAGAAAAATTAGATATAGTTTTCAAAAAAAAAAGGCTATTTGTAAATAACAATATTTGAGATTTGCTGTTTTGTAACTGAATAAACTGCAAAGTATGGTATGGTGTTCAATGAAACATGGCTCTGACAAATACAACAAAAAACAATAGAAGTTCTTTAAGATAATTAATAAAAATTGGGGGTACTCACTCTATTTCGTTGTTTTCGAAAATCAGCTCGCCGCGTTGCTCCTCGTAGTCCTTGCCGGCTTTTCCGGTGCCGTCCTCGGTCCAGTACGGAACCCGCACCTTACCGCGAGCTCCGCTGTATCGCTGCACCTTCAAATCGTACACCCCAACCGATTCGACCAACTCGTGGTCCTTGCTGGCCAGCGCAAAGATACCCGAGTGATCGTCATCCAGAATCATAACGGTTGCAACCTTCGGCGTCGAGAGCGAAGCCGGATCCGAAACGTTGCTCAACCGGATGTAGAAGTGTTCGTCCTGCTCGAACACCTCGTCGTCGATGACTTCGATTTGGAAGCGCTGCTCATCGACCCCCGGGGGGAAATTGAGGGTACCCTTTTTACCGATGTAGTCCGAACCCGCCTCGGCTGAACCGTCCTCCGTTTCGTAGTCGACCGTAACCGCCAAAGACAAATCACCGCGACGGACGACGCGCACATCAAACGACCCGACCGATTCCATGACCGTGTAGTGACCAGGCTCGAAAAATACCTTGCAGACGGCGTCCTCTTCTATCGCTTCGTCGACGTCTACGCGCTGCAGTTCGGCCTTGACCTCGCTCAGATCGGACTGCGCCCGTTCGGAGATCTTCCGCATGATGTTTCCACTTCCCATCATTTTGCGTGTGGCTTGGATGCGGTAGAATGCTCGCGACTTGGGTCCTTTGTTCATCAGCTGTTCCTGGGCCATTATCTCAAGCTGTTCGAGATCATGCTGAGGGTACTTCTTGCGTAGATCTTTCAAAGTGGATATGTACTCGCGGCGTGACTCTTCGAAATCTCGGACCTCCTCTGTAATGCCGCCGTTCTCATCGATAGTATTCAATTTCTCGTCCCGATTATTCATCTCAAGCGCCGACTCGGCCTCTACCTGGACGATGACGCCACGCTTGTTCATGCGGTACTGCTTGCCAATGTATTTGTAGATCAGTAGTCTCCGATCAGCGATGTAGGCCGTCATTACGGTGGCGGGGAAAAACATAAAAGTGAGAAAACCTTCCCAGACATCTACGCGCCCGGGGGTGATCAGTGCTAGGATGAGGTAAAGCCATATGTAAGCAAAAACCGACCAAGTCGCTGTCACAAAGAATACTCGAAGATGCTTAATTTTGCGTACCTCCCCGTCGGGTATAACCAGGACGCAAATTGCTATGATAACGAAGAGATTGTAGGCAGCCGAACCGACGATGGTACCGGGACCCAAGTCGCCTGCATTGAAGTTTTTCGCAATAATTTCAATGATTGACAACAGAATCTCAGGTGCGCTGGAGCCGAGTGCCATCAACGTGAGATTGGCAACCGTCTCGTTCCAAACGCGGACGACGACGATTTGTTCTTCGCCGCCCGGTTTCTTCACCCGGACCTCCTTCTCCTTCGAAGTTATAACTTCAATAGCAGCCATAAAACGGTCACTGACGATCGACACACCGATGAACAGGTACATGAGTGCGATGAAGTACACCATGCCACGCGCGAAACGATCGCCGGTAGTCAGGTTGTCCTGCGGTTGCCAAACGCCCAGGATCAACCCGTCCTCGCAGGTCGTGTCATCGGACTTGCCATGGTGCTCCGCAGAAACGGCAGTCGCACGCTCCGACTGGTTCGCCGGGGTGCCGTTGCTGACACCATTATTTACTGACGCTGTTGCCGCTGATAATGCGATCACGAGGAGGACGCCGAAGCCGTATCCCAAAGTGTTGCGGACGCTGAAAACCCTGGTTGCCATGGTGCTGGGTGCGAGTGCAGGAACAGGTTCTGGTGACAGACAAGGGCAAGGCTCTACTGGAGGAGACGTGTTGGAATTAACAGCCAATTGGAGGGTGCTACTACCTCGGAGGAAATGAAGTTCTAGTGCTAGTGCAAGCTTTCGAGATCGAGTCTACCACCACCACCAACAATCTACCAGGAAGCCGATAGTGAACAGAGCTAAGACTACAGATGGAAGCGAGGCTGGGTGTTATTCATCAAACTAAATGTAAATATTACGTGCTTTGAGCAGAAGTAAGTGAGGCTGGAAGGAGGTTCGTGCAGTGCAATCCAATTTAAATGCAGGTGGATGGATAGATTCGAACAACTACTCTACAGCAGCTACACTGCTTTCTACGAGTTAAGATGTGCAGAGCAATCGGAAGAAATCCAAACCCGTTCGACTCCCGGTTGGCAGTAGGATTGAGAGCTGCGATGGAACTGTGCCGATCTGCAGACGTTTTTCGGTAGCGACAAAGGTCGATGGAAGATGAGCCTAAACTAGTTGAGCGGTCAAACGATCAGTTGGCACACGCGACAGAACAGAAAGATCAACGAAAACACGTTCACGCGCCGAAAGTTCTTGGAAAACGGTTCGCTGACGGTTATCAGTTTAGTTCGTGATTGTTTCCAGTGGGCTAGGACTAGTTGTGCAGAAGTCGATATAGCGCAGTAGTGAAGAAATCATCCAAGAGGAGCACTGCTAACTACGGCTGTTGCATCCGTTGACCGGACAATGATCTGATCGGTATGATTCCATAGTGTAGAAGACGAGGAGCACACGACAATAACAACTCTTTAACATTCACACATGCCCATGTGGCGCCCGCTGGTGGTGCGTCGATAAAACTTCGTCGGTTCACTTTTGCTTTTCGATTTTTTTCTTCCCCATCAAATTGCGGGTGCTGATTCCTGATAGCTTGTACGGCTCTGTGGAAGATAAATTATATCACAATCACACTTTTCTTCGATTTTCTTCAGATTCACACGTGGAGCTGAACAACTTGTCGTAATTTTGAGGAAGGCTATCGCAATGCTTGATTCGACACACTTGCACTATTTTCTTTTTTTTTTCGAGCTTTTTTGTTATTTTTGCTGCCTCCGGCTTCTACACAGAGAAAAATGTGTGATATACTAAAAATAAACACATCGCTAACACAATCTTCCCTTCACCCGAACTGATGATCTTTTCTTCTTTCTGTTGAAGAAATTTCGATATATTTTTTCGCTATTATAATTTCATGCTGCCTAGAAGTGGCCAAAACGAACTATTCTTAGATAGATTTCAACTATTTTCTCCCTCCGGGGCACGAACGTTGTCGTTTTCACTTTTCCATCCACCCTTCTGGCTTTCCCACGGTTTACCGTGACGAATTCGCCGTCAACACAAGCGTACACTGAATCACGGAGGCCAAGCACGCTGCTGTCAAAACCTACGAGCGAGAGGATTTAAATTTAGTCAGGCTCTCACACTGACCGTTTCCCGTATCACTGTTTTTCGTCTTCTTCTTCGCTGCTGCTTTCAATTTCGCGACGTGTGGTAACGCAAACCCCTTTGTTGCTGATGATAGCGACGGTTTTCCTGTACGAAAAAAGAAAAAAGATAATTTACAACTCGATACGACCGCTTTGCGATTATCTTCCGTCACCCCCAATTGAAGCTGGCAACCCTATCAACGATAAATGTCACACAACCCGGTGAAACTTGCAAACCACGGTAAACTGTTTCGTTTCGTAACTCTATGCAGAAGCGCATACTGAACTTTCGCTCATTTATTTCTCACAGCCTCCTGTGATGTTTTCTGACCGCATGTTAGTACTCGCTTCGCTTTTTCCCAAAAGTACACACATTTTCACGGATTTATCCCCGATGGTAAAAATATCAACCAGATCCTCATCAAAAATAACATTTCACATCTATCTCACTTCTCGTCTTTCTGACCCTGGGAAATTGATCCGAACATTTCCCCCCAGACCGTTCAGTTCGATTGATGAAACCACGCTAGAAACTACTTTTTGCTTTGCAAAAACAATTGTTTACAATCGAACAAAATAAAAACAAATAATTCACTAACCCGCGACCGCAGCAGCCGTTAAACCAAAACGATCTCAAACTCTAATCGATTGGCAATCAATCGGTTTGAACAGGAGAGACGTACGCCACACGCACCCGCGCGCCACGAGAACGAACCGAAGAAGAGATCATTCGATTGAGTAAATATCTACACGGCGTTCAGTCCGTCGCTCACACCACGCTGCTGGCTGGCTCTACGCACGAGGAGTCAACTTCAACGCGCCAAGGACGACCACAACGACGACGGTGACGGCGTTTGTCAACGCGGAAAACTCAAACCTGCGCTTCTGTTGGCGCGACGCGCCAGAAAAACCACCTCAGCTCGCGATGAGCGCGAGCGCGAACGAGAAAACTTGCGAGAGAATCGACCCCACTGGCTGATCAGTCCGCGCGCGGTGGTGGTGAAGCCGCCCGCTTTCGATAGCACCACTGAGTGAACTAAAAATATTCAAACGACCGTACCGTCGCTCGCTGGTCGTTAGTCGGTGACTATAAGGTGCACACACACCCTTTGGTTTGGACGCGAACCACGCTGCTGGTCGCTGTTTCGTCAGAGTTTTGCTTGGCTTGCTAGGCGCGCGAACGTTGCGGGAAATCATTGCGCGCAAAAATCGTCGTCCGCTCGCTCGCTCTTTCTCTTTCGATTCGAAATTTGTTTCCGTTTTCCCAACGTCGTCGTCCATCAGCGCGAAAGTCAGCCACTGTCTGGCGTTGATGGGGACGGATGGGTGCGACCTGGTGCGACAGCAGGTGTGCTCGTTACGAAGCAAGCCCACTCTCCTCCTGTGCACATTTGTATGTATGCTGACTTCGTTTGATTCTTAGCGCCAATTGATTCTTATCAATTTTACTGCATTGCGTGGACTTTTGAACGTAGATCAATTAATGAATACGACCGCACCTGTAATCTAAATAGGTTCAGAATGAGTGAGACTCGTGATGGAAAATTGTTGAAATAGGGTATCTGTTCCAAAACTGTTGATACGGTCCGATTCTGTCCGTGTTCGAAGTATATAATACACTCAACCCTCTTTTTACGGCAGTTTTTTATACGTCACTTCGTCACTTCGGCACGTGACGTAAAAAGAATTTGAAACATTATTGACATCCAAAAGTAAGCCTATAAGAAGGCACTCTTAGAAACCCAAAGAACAAAGTAGAAGCTTTGTATATTCATCATTTGCCTTCAACAATTGTTCCGTTCCAGGTCATCCAAGAATTTCCTGGAGTCTACACGCGTAACCAAGGACCTAAGGTCTACAAGCGCAGCGAAAGAGCTGCTATCTCTTGTAAAAAATGGTTTATGCTCTATTTGATATATTAAACCAAATTCCGTTCCAGGTCATACAAGAATTCCCTGGAAAATAGGTCTTGAGGTCTACCCGCATAACCGAAGGGCTGTTATATCTTTTTTAAATGGTTTATGCTCTATATGATCTATTAAACCAAACTCAATATGTCTTACGCAGCCGTTCCTTTCCTGGTCATCCAAGAATTCCCTAGACTCCTCCGCCGCGGATTCATCCCAAATATGTCCTCCTAGTATTTGTCTTTCACTTGCGTCTCAAATGTAGGCATATGAGTTGTTCTAAGATCTCCAAATCGTCCTGGAGTTGGAGGATGGTCTACCGAATCAACCAAGACTTCCATGATGTTTCCAGCCACGGTAACCACCCATTCATGTCCTCCAAGTATTTGTCTTTCGCTCACGTCTCAAATCCAGGCAACTTGTTCAAGGCAAGTTGTTCTAAGATCTCCAAATCGTCCTGGAGTTTGAATCAAATGTTCTGCCGAATCAACCAAGGCTTTCATGATGTCCCCAGCCGCGGTTTCAACACAATTATGTCCTCCGAGTATTTTTCTTTCACTTGCGCTTCAAATTCAGACATCTGAGATGTAGTAAGATCTCCAAATCGTCCTGGAGTTTGAATCAAATGGTCTGCCGAATCAACCAAGGCTTTCATGATGTCCCCAGCCGCGGTTTCAACCCAATTATGTCCTCCGAGTATTTTTCTTTCACTTGCGCTTCAAATTCAGACATCTGAGATGTAGTAAGATCTCCAAATCATCCTGGAGTTTGAATCAAATGGTCTGCCGAATCAACCGAGGCTTCCATGATGTCCCCAGGCGCAGAGAAAAAAACTATTTTGTTCTCCGAATATTTGTCCTTCATTCGCGTCTCAAATGTAGGCATATGAGTTGTTCTAAGATCTCCAAATTGTCCTGGAGTTTGAATCAAATGGTTTGCCGAATCAACAAAGTCTTCCAACATGTTTCCAGCCACGGTAACTACCCAATTATGTTCTCTAAATATTTTTCTTTCACTTGCGTCTCAAATCCAGACATATGAGATGTAGTAGGATCTCCAGATCATCCTGGAGTTTGAATCAAATGTTCTGCCGAATCAACCGGGGCTTCCATTTTGTCCCCAGCCGCGGTATCAACCC